>NC_060074.1:82420000-83080500 GCF_922984935.1 Meles meles | reverse complement strand
CGCTCTCAAGTGAATAAATAAAATCTTTTATAAAAAATAAAATAGATTTATTGAGGTATATTGATGAATAAACTGCATGTACTTAGCATGTACAATTTATTGATGTTTGTATGTATACACCTGTAAAAACGTTATTACTACAGTCATGGTTAACGAACATATCTGTCACCTCCAAAAGTTGTTTCCTCATGCTCCTTTATAAGCCCCCTGTCCTTCTGCAGGCAGTCACTGATCTGCTGTCACTGTAGATTAGTGGTTTGCAACTTCCAGACTTTTTATATAAATGGGGTCATAAAGCATATATTCTTTGGTTTCTTTCACTCAGCATTAATTGTTTGAGATTCATACATACTGTACCATGTATCAATAATGCATGTCTTTATATTGCAAGAGTAGTCCATTTTACAGATAAACCAGTTTATTTACTCATCTGTTGATTGGTTTTTGGCTATTACAAATAAAGCTGCTATGAGTATTTTTATACATCTGTTTTCATTTGTTTTGGGTAAATACCTGGGGATGAAATGGCTTGATTGTATGGTGGGTATATTAAAACTGATTAAGTTTTCTAAAAAGCTGTTAAACTGTTTTCCAGAGTAATTATGCCATAAAGTTACCTTTTGTGAAATGTGTAGTTGAGGACCTTGTTACTCATAAAGTTCAGTTTGTGAATATAGCATTACCTGGGAGTTCGATAAAATTCCTGAATTTCAAGTCCTATCCTACACCTCTTGAATCAAGAATGTGCATTTTAGAAAGAGTGCTAGGTGGTTAGATGCACCTTAGAATTTGAGAAGCCCTGGTTTAGAGCAGTGGTACTCAACCTTTCTTTTTCCTCCTTTCTGTAACACCTGAGGGTTTTGATACATTTCTGTGAACTTCTCAAATGGGTCTGGGAGATGCTGAATGATTTTAAAAGTCTGATAGATGATATTGATAAATGCAGAGTATTCTGTGCCCCACCCCCACCCCAGTGATTGCTTTCATTATACTGATTTTTACTTATGGCAGTCAAGTGTTCATCTGTTGCCCATTTCAAATTTGGTAGTTTCCAGAGGAACTGCTTCCCAAGCATTTTTCAAGTATAGAACTCTGTAGCCTGGCACAGGGGTTTTTTTGTTTGTTTTTGTTTTTTTCTGGATGAGAGATACTCCTTTTCTTTTTGTGTAATTTCTTGGATGAGTGATTCCATTTGCTAGCTTTTTTTTTTTTTTTTTTAATGTTCTTGTTTTTACTTTGTATAGCCAGTGAGTCTTGGTTTTCACATATAGGTGTCTTGAAATTTTGCATAAGAGTTATCTCTCTCAGTATTTAAGAAATGCAAAATAATGTCAGAGATGACTTTGTTAGTCAGTAGATAAATTAACTGAATATCAAATAATGTTTTTTAAAGCTGTGTGTCATGATTTATTTTGCTTACTGTTTTGAATTTTCTCTACTAATTTCTGTTGTTGCTTGGATATTTAAGAGCAAGCCAGCTACTGATGTTACTATCATCTTCCTAAATGAGTGTTGATGTTGAAGGTCATGGTCTTAATCAACATTAGGAAATTCTCAATTTAAAACAAGGTTTCAGAAAACCAACAATTAGATAACAAAAGATTAAACATTTGTTATTTTATGCAGTGGAACTAATTAGTGTTATATAACTTCTAATTGAGTTGTTTTTCAAAAGTTGATTTGTAAGTCAGGTATTTTAGGGTTATAATGGGTATGATAAAATGTTTCTATACAATAAGATTGCTTTCACTTTTACATTTCGCCCTAAGATGTTAGTTACTTTAGTCATTAAAGTCCTCTCACCCCTTTTCTTCATATCCCTACAGGCAATTAAGATAGAGAAGCTGTGGGTGATTCAGTTTTGTTTTGTTTTTTAATATTTTATTTATTTATTTGACAGAGAGAGAGATCACAAGTAGGCAGAGAGGCGGCAGAGAGAGAAGGAGAAACAGGCTCCCCACTGAGCAGAGAGCCCGATGCGGGGCTCGATCCCAGGACCCTGAGATCATGACCTGAGCTGAAGGCAGAGACTTAAACCACTGAGCCACGCAGGCGCCCCGGGTGATTCAGTTCTTATTCATTGAAAATTTAACACAGCTGTTTTTCAGAAGAGAAGAATCTTTACCATGTTATTAAATTCTAAAAGGAATTTATTGCAAATGAGCACTTACCTGTTTAGTTGATAAATGTCTTTAAATTCAGTTTTACAGAAAAAGGCAGAACGTTAGTAATGTGACTTCATTGTGTGTGGGGTTGTTTTTTTGTGTTTTGTTTTGTTTTTGTTTTTTAGCTAAAGCTAATGTATTTCTTTGGGAGGCAGAATTAATGAAATACATAGAACTTTACTTACAAAGGCAGTATTTAGAATAGTAGAGGAATGGATGGGTAGCATGTTGAGAGCAGATATCCCTATCTTCCTAATTTTAAGGGAGAAGCATTCAGTATTTCACTTAAGTATGATGTGGTTTTTGTTTTGGATAGATCCCCTTTATCAAATTGAAGAAATTCCCTTCTGTATTTTTAGTTTTCTGAGAATTTTTAGAAAGGGTGTTGGATTTTGTAAGTGATTTTTCTGTGTATAGAAATGATCATGGCATTTAAAAAATTAATGCAATGAATTATATCGATTTTGAAACCAAGGCTGCATTCCTGGGATAAACCCCATTTGGTTATGTTTTATTCTCTTAATGTGTTGTTGAATTCTGTTTGCTAAATTTTTATTTAGGAAGATTATATCTGTTCACAGGAGATATTTGTCTGTAGTTTTCTTCTCCTATAATGTCTTTTTCTGGTTTTAGTATCAGGTTAATACTGGCTTCATAGAATGAGCTGGGAAGTATTCCTTCTACTTCAGTATCATGGAAAAATTTGTTTAGAGTTTGTATTATTTCCTTCTCAAATATTTTGTAGAATTCACGAATGAAGCCATCTGTCTTTGGAATTTTCTTTGTATGAAGGGTTTTGACTGTAGTTCAGTTTCTGTATTAGGGACATTCAGGTTACCTATTTCTTGCTGAGTGAGCTCTGGTAAAATTTGTTTCTCTCAAGGAATTTGTCCTTTTCACTTAAATGGCAGATTTATTGATAAGTTTATAATACTCTAAGGTGATGTCTCCTCTCTTGTGCCTGACATTGGTCATTTGTGTTTTCCCACTTTTTTCCTCATCAGTCTGGCTAGAAACTTATCAATTCTATTGATTTTGTTAAAGAATTAATGTTTGGTTTCACTGATTTTTTTTTTCCTGTTGATTTTGTTTCCGTTTCATTGATTATCACTTTGATCTTGATCATTTCCTTTCTTCTGCTTACTTGGATTTAAATAGCTCTTTTGCTAGTTTCTGAGGATAGAAGCTAAGGTCATTGATTTGAGACCTTTATTTTAATACAGGTATTGAGTGCAATACATCTCTTCATAAGTGCTGTTTTAGCAGTATTTTGTGACTTTTTGTTTAAATTTTCATTCACTTTAAGATGCTTTCTAGTTTCTATTTGATTTTTTCTTTGACCCTGGGGTCATTTAGAAGTGTGTTACTTAGTTTCCAAGTATTCAGTGGTTTCACAGGGATCTTTCTGTTATGAATTTCTTTTTCTTTTTTCCCCCCCATTCTGAATTTCTAACTTCATTCCACTGTGGTCTGAGAACATATGGTTTGAATTCTTAATATGCTTTTCAGAATATGTTCTGTCTTTGTAAATGATTTCCTGTGAACATGGAAAGAAGGTGTATGCTACCTTTGTTGGGTGGAGCATTTTGTAAAAGTCAGTTTAAGTTACCTGGTAGTGTTACAGTATGCAGTGTCTGCTGATTTTCTGTCTAGTTGTGTGTGTGTGTGTGTGTGTATGTTTTAAGACTTATTTATTTATTAACATATAATGTATTATTTACTTCATGGGTACAGATCTGTGAATCATCAGTTCACAGCACTCACCATAGCACATACCCTCCCCATTGTCCATAACCCAGCCACTCTATCCCTATGCCCCGCAGCAGCCCTCAGTTTGTTTCCTGAGATTAAGAGTGTCTTACGGTTTGTCTCCCTCATTGAGAATATGGTATTAAAACCTCTGTAATTGGGCACCTGGGTGGCTCAGTGGGTTAAGCCGCTGCCTTCCGCTCAGGTCATGATCTCAGGGTCCTGCGATCGAGTCCCACATCGGGCTCTCTGCTCAGCGGAGAGCCTGCTTCCCTTTCTCTCTGCCTGCCTCTCTTGTGATTTCTCTCTGCCAAAAAAATAAATAAAATCTTAAAAAAAAAAAAAAAAAAAACCTCTGGGTTTGTCTCTTTACCCTTGAAGTTACACTGATTTTTGTTTCATGTATCTTGGAAGTTTTGTTATTGGGTACATAAATGAGTAGGGTTGTTAAGTCCTTTTGACTGATTGATCTGTTTAAGCATAATGAAATAAACTACTTTTTTGTCATTTCCTTCAGATTTTCTACATAGATGATCATAATATCTGTAAAGACAGTTTTATTTCTTCTTTCCTTATCTGTATGCCTTTTATTTCCTTTTCCTATTTCACTAGCCAGAACTTTCAGTATGATGTTGAAATAAAGTGATGAGGGGACATTCTTGCTTTGTAACTTATCTTAATGGGAAAGCTTCAGGTTTCCCACCATTACCTGTGATGTTAGCTATAGAAGTTTTGTAGATAGTCTTTGTCAAATTGAGGAAGTTCCTCTCAATTCCTAGTTCACTGAGATTTAATATGATTTTTGATCTGGTGAGGTTTCATTCTGTCATCTTACCATTTCCCCTTCCTACCTACTTCTTTCCCTCCTGTCTTTTTTAGTAGGTTCTATGCCCAATGTGCAGCTTAAACTACATTCTCTAGATCAAGAGTTGCATGCTGTCCCGACTGAGGAAGCCAGGCCCCCCTAAAAAATATTGAACACTTCATGGATTTGTGTGTCATCCTTGTGCAGGGGCCATGCTAATCATCTCTGTATTATTCCAATTTTAGTATGTGTGCTGCTGAAGCAAGCACTATTTTCTGTTTCTTCTCTTGTTTGTTTTCTTTTTCTCTTACTCTGCCTTCTTTTGGATTATTTTTCATGATTCCACTTTATCTGTTTTTGGCTTACTTGCTATAACTTTTTTTTCTTTTTGCTTTACTTTAAGTGATTGATATGGGAAATGGTCGTCAGAGAGGTCTGACTTATTTCCCAGAGGACACTTGATAACGCCTGGAAACATTTTTGATTTTCATGCTGTGGGGGTGCGGGTGTTACCTTCATCTCACGGGTAGAAGTCAGGGATGCTACTAAGCATCTTTCAGTACATAAGACCTCCCACAAAAAGGCTTGCCTTGCCCAGAATGTCAGTAGTTCCAAGGTTGAGAAATTCTATTTAGGGGTTTATAGTATACAGATCATTCTTGTCTTACAATGAGGTTATATCCCCCTAAACTCATTGCAAGTTGAATATGTTATAAGTCAAAGTGTATTTAATGCACCTAACCTACTGAACATCATGGCTTATCCTAACCTACTTTAAATGTACTCAGTACACTTATATTAGCCTGGAGTTAGGCAGAGTCATCTAGCAGAAAGTCTTTTATAGTAAAGTTTTCAGTATTTCTTGTAATTTATTGAATACTGTACTGAAAATGAGCAACAGAATTGTTGTACGGGTACAGAATAGTTGTAAATGTATGGGTTGTTTACCCTCATGATCGTGTGGTGGACTAGGAGCTGCAGCTTACTGCTACTGCTCAGCATCACAAGAGGGCGTTGTACCACATATTGCTAACCCAGGAAAAGGTTAACGATTCAAATTTTGAAGTATGGTTTCTACTGATGCATATCATTTTCAAACCATCGTAAAGTGAAAAAAATTGCAACTTGGATTGTCATAACTCATGGACTAGCTGTATATCTTTAGCTTATCACTGTTTAAGTGATACCATTTACCTATAGTGTAAGAACCTTATGATAGTGTATTTGCATTTCTCCCTGCCTGAACCCTGTGTTGTTGTTTCCATACATTTTACGCTTGTAGTAAACCCTGTAACACTTTCTTTTTATTTAAATAGCCAGTTATTTTTCAAGTACTTAATGATAAGAGAAAGAGGTAGGTATTTATCTTCATAATTATTATTACTCCTTCCTATCAGTTTGTTTCATATCCAGACTTCCATCAGGTATCATTTTCCTTCTTCCCAAAGGATTACTGTTAACATTTCTTGTAGTGTGGGTTTGCTGATAACGAATACTTCAGCTTTTGCAAGTCTAAAAATGTTATTTCCCCATTTTTGTGTGTGTTAAGGCACATAACAAACATCCTTTTAATAATTTATAAATGTAAATTATAGTATTATTAATTGTATGGGCATTTGTGTAACAGATCTCTAATGTCACCTTTGTTTTTGAAAATATTTTTCCTGGATACAGAATTCTAGCTTGACAGTTTTTTCTTCCAGTATTTAAACAGTGGTGCTCCAGTCTTCTCAGTTGCACTGTTTGGTTTTTTCCCCCCCCTAAGATTTTATTTATTTATTTGAGAGAGAGAGAGTGACACAAGGAGGAAGAGGGAGAAGCAGACTCAAGCCCGACACGGTGTGCCATTCTGGGTCCCCAAGGTCATGATGTGAGCCAAAGGCAGATGCTTAACAGGTTGAGCCACCCAGGCACTCCCACTTGCTGATGAAATTCAGTGTCATCCTTTCTTCCTCTATGTAGCATGTCTTTTTTTTTTCCCCCAGCCTAGTTTGTGGGAACAGGTGCTCTTCTTGGCCCTAACAGGGATTTTTCCTTCTAGTCCTTTGGGATAGTTCTTTCTTCAGTGCTTTATAGTTTATTCACAAACCTATGCTGATGAGTACTATGCTGAAAATACTGCAGAGAACTCTGCAGATCTCCTGGACTCTCTCTACAGTGCCTTCCTTTTTGGTACTCTGTTTATGAACCTTAGGTGCCTTCATCTTCTTAGACTACTGTTTCTGTCTCTTCAACTCATGAAGTCTTTTGGCTTTGTCTTAGTTCACTTTCCTGCTCCATGGCATAGAAGCTTTTCCAGGGTAGTAAGCTAAGGCAATTGTAGGACTGTTTGTTTTGTTTTACTTCTCTTAAGTATCATTGTCCTTCATTGCCTGTTGTCCAGTGTCTGGAAAACCATTGTTTCACCTCTCATTAGATTTTTTTTTGTTGCTTTTGATAGGAGGATGAATTCATTTCCTGTTACTTCACCTTTTTTCTTTGTAATTTTTTAAAAAGAGTTTACTTATTTGAGAGAGAGAGAGTTTGCGTGTGCACAATTGGAGCAGCAGAGGGAGAGGGAGAAGTAGGCTCCTCGCTGAGCAGGGAGCTTGATGCAGGGCTCGATCCCAGGACTCTGGGATCATGACCTGAGTGAAAGGCCAGACACTTAACCCAGCTGAGCCACCCAGATGCCCCTGCAATTTTTTTGGTAATAAAATTCATGTAATGCAATTCACCATATTAAAGTGTGCAGTGGTTTTTGCTATAATCAGGGTGTACATCATAACTGTCTTATACCAGAACACTTCCATTACCCTAAAAAGAAATCCTATACCCATTAGTCATCTTCCATCCCATTACCCCTTCCACTCCCCAACAACCACTAATACACTTTCTTTCTCTGTGGATTTTTTTTTTTCTAAAAGATATTGTTTATTTATTTTGACAGAGACAGCAAGAGAGGAAACACAAGCGGGGGCGGGAGTGGGAGAAGGAGAATCAGGCTTCCCACTGAGCAGGTAGCGTGAAACGGGGTTCAGTCCCAGGACCCTGGGACCACAACCTGAGGTGAAGGCAGATGCTTAGTGACTGAGCCACCCAGGTGCCCCTCTTTCTCTGTGGATTTGCCTATATCTGGACATTTCCTGTTAATGGAGTCATACATGTGGCTTTTTGTATCTGATGACTTCCACTTTATAATGTTTTAAAGGTTCATGCATGTTGTAGTACTTTGTTCTTTTTATGGCTAAATAATATTTCACTGTATGTATGTCATCTGTGTTGGAGTGGAAGTCAGCTGCTGCATCCTTTTAACTATTTTCTCTCCCATATAGTCCATACTTGGCCTCTCCAGGTGATTTTAATATGCTACCAGGACTGAGAATTAGATTTAAAAAGTTAGTACTAGAAGAGAGGCAGGTTTAACTAGGATAGGACAAGGACTTACCTAGAGTCTTTTTTATTTTGTCTTCCTCTTTTTTTTTTTTTTTCTTTTTTAGTTATGGAAGAGATACCAGGTTAGTAGTTTTAAAGATTGGCGCTAGTTGCTTTTTGTAATATGTACTATTTGAGTAAATTGTAGCAAATGTAGAGGGGAAAATAGAGACCACCTATAATTTCACTAGTTAATATTTTGGCACATTTCTTACTGGCTTTTTTTTTTTTAAACTCTGCATTTATTCATGCTGTCATCTTCACATTCTGTTTGCCTTCCTATATTTGAGATTATCTCAGTAAGTGATTTTGTTTCCTGCTTTTTCTACTTAATACATAAATATTTTCAGATGTCATTATTTTTCAAGAAGTCTTACTTGGCAATGGATTTAAAGCTTGGAAACATCTTACCAGGGTGCCTGGGTGCCTCAGTCATTGGGCGTCTGCCTTCGGCTCAGGTCATGATCCCAGGATTCTGGGATCGAGCCCTGTGTTGGAGTCACTGCTTGGGGGGGACGCCTGCTTCTCCTTCTCCCACTCCCCCGCTTGTGTTTCCTCTCTCTCTGTCTCTCTGTCAAATAAATAAAATCTTCAAAAAAAAATTTTTTTTTTCAAAAAAATTTTTTAAATAAAACTTACCTTTAAAAAAAAAGACCCTCTTACCAAACTGTTTTCAAGATTATACCAATTTATACTTTAACGCATTCACTAGCACTGATTCTTGAAAATGTGTGTTATACTCATCACAATTTCATGAGCATTGTAAATATTGTCTTGCCAGCATGTGTTGTTTACATTAGTGTTTTGTTTCATCTCGTTACTTTTTCTTCTTTTTTAAAAATTTTAAGTGGGCTTTGTGCCCAGTGTGGGACTTGAACTTTTGACCCGGAGAGCAAGGGTGGTATGTTCTACCAAGTGCCCCTTTTCTTCATTTTAAAAATCCTCTCTATGAAAGTGTAATTTATATACAATATAAATCATTTATTTTGTGTGTGGTTCTGTGTTTTAATAAACAAATGTACCTGTGTGACCACCATTCCAAACAATAGGAACATTTTCATTCCCCACAAAAATCCCCTTTAACCCTTTTGCAGTCATATCCTCCACCCCCATTTCAGTCAACTAATGATCTGATTTCAGTCACTATGTATTAGTTTTCTCTGTTCTCACATGTCATATAAAGGGAACCATGACAGTTCGTAGTCAGTTGGCGTCTGGTTATTTCTCAGTATTTTTGGGGGACTTTAAAAATAATTTTTATTACTGAAGTAGCGTTGACACACAGTGTTACATTAGTCTCAGTGTACAACATAGTGATTCCACAGTCCCATACATTACTCAATGTGCATCATGGTAAGTGTAGTCACCGAACAATGTTATTACAATATTATCATACTCTTTACACTGTACTTTTCATTTCTTTGACTTATTTTATAACTGGATCCCCTTCACCTAGTTTGCTCATCCTCCAGCCCCCTCCCCTAAAGTGGAATAAACTTTTTATTTTATTTAAATTCAGTTAATTAACATACAGTATATTTTTAGTTTCAGAGGTAGAGTTAAGTGATTCATCAGTTGCACACAACACCTAGTGCTCATCACATCTCATGCCCTCCTTAATGCCCATCACCCAGTTACCGCATCCCCCACCTCACTCCCCTCCAGCAACCCTCAGTTTGCATCCTACAGTTAAGAGTCTTTTGAGGTTTATCTCCCTCTCTGATTTTGTCCCATTCTATTTTCCCCTCCTTTCCCCCATTTCTTCTTTTACTTCCCAAATTCCACATATGAGTGAAATCATATAATTGTCTTTCTCTGATTGACTTAGTTCAATTAGCATAATATCTTCTAGTTCCATCCACGTTGTTGAAATGGTAAGTTTTCATTTTTTTTTTGATGGCTAAGTAATATTCCTGTGTGTGTTTATGTAAACATACACATCTTCTTTATCCATTCATCTGTTAATGGACATAAGGGCTCTTTGCATAATTTGGCTGTTGTGGACATTTCTGCCATAAACATTGGTTTGCAGGAGCCCTTTCGGATCACTATGTTTCTATCTTTTAGTTACATCCCTTGTAGTGCAGTTGCAGGGTGGTGGGGAGCTCTATTTTTAAACATTTTGAAGTGGTTGTACCAGCTTGCATTCCCACCAGCAGTGTAGAGGGTTCCCCTTTCTCCTCAGTATAGTTCTGAGGTATATCATTGTTGTCCATCATCATTTTGACCCCTCTTAATTTTTTCTTTAACTCTGTAGTATTCCAGTGAATGAATCTGTCCACTTTGTCTGTTTACTTGTTGATGGTATATTTGTATTGTTTCCAGTTTTTGGCTATTGTAAGTAAAATAACAGTTAACATCCATGTGCAAGTTGTCTGTCAACATGCATTTCACTTCTGGGGTACATGTTTAGTAGGATTGCTGGGTCATGTGATACGCTTGTATTTCTTTTAAGCGCTTGCCAGAGAGCATGCATGGGGGAGGGGCATAGGGAGATAGAATCTCAAGCAGACTCCCTGCTGAGCAAGGATCCTAACTTGGGGCTCCATCTTAAGATCCTGAGATCATGACCTGAGCCAAAATCAAGAGGTAGATGCTTAACCAAACTGACTGAGCCACCCAGGTGCCCCATAATAGCCATGTATTTACTTTGTAAGAAACTGCCCAATAGTTTTGCAAGGGGTGATAATCATTTGATACTACCACCAACAGTTGGTGGTGTCAGTTTCTTAATTTAGTCATTTTGTGAGTGTGTAGTCAAAACTTATGTGGATTCATTTTGCATTTTTCCTCATAAAAAGTTGTTGAGCACCTTTTCAAGTGCTTGTTGGTCATTACTATATTTTCTTTTGTGAAGTGTTTTTTTACATCTTTGACTCATTTTGTTTTTTAAAATTGGGTTGGTTTCTTCTTATTGCGATGCAGGAGTTCTTTATTTTGCATAGAAGGGCCCTCACATATGTATTATGAATATTTTTTCAGTCTGGCATGTCTTTTCACTTTCTAAAGTAATGTGTTTTGAATAGCATATTTTTTTAATTTTCAGGAAGCCCAGTTTATCAGTTCTTTAATTTATAATCTGCATTTTGTGTCCTCAGAAATCTTTGCCAAACTCAGGGTCACTAAAATTTTTCTCCTATGTTTTCTTAAGGATTTTTTTAAGTTTAGGCTTTATATTTAGGCCTGTGGTCTGTTTTGAGTTAGTTTTTATGTAAAGTATGAGGTAAGAGCATAGGCTTATTTTTTCCACACTCTGTTCAGACCATTTGTAGGAAAGACTATCCTTGCCCTCATTCAATTCCCTCATTAATTGGCTTCTAAAATTCATTATCTTTATGCATGTGGGCCTACTTGTAGACTTCTGTATGGTTGTTTTCTGTTGTTTTACATGATCTTATGCTAGTGACACTGTTGAATAATTTAGCTTTATGATTTATGATTTAGTTTGTAATCAGATTGTATATGTCCTTCAGATTTACTTTTTCAAGGTTATTTTGGCTATTTTTCTTTTGCCTTTCTATATGAATTTTTGAATTAACTTGTCCATTTTTTAAAATATTTATTTATTTATTTATTTGACAGAGAGATCACAAGTAGATAGAGAGGCAGGCAGAGAGAGAGAGAGAGAGAAGCAGGCCCCCTGCCAAGCAGAGAGCCCGATGCGGGACTCGATCCCAGAACCCTGAGATCATGACCTGAGCCGAAGGCAGCGGCTTAACCCACTGAGCGACCCAGGCGCCCCTAACTTGTCCATTTCTGTTTTTTTAAAAAACACTTGAGGGTTTTGATTGGAATTTATTAGAAATTTAGAAAATTTGGACGGAAATTTATCCAAGTAAATTTTTTTTGGAAAAGTATTGAACCTTCCAACCCATTAAGGTTTTATATTTTCATTTACATTGCTATGTTAGTTTCACACATAATTTGTTAAGCCTGTCTCTTAAGTATTTAATAGTTTTGATGCTGTTGTAAATGATACTGCTTTTTATTTTCATTTTTTAGTTGCCAATATATGGAAATACAATTGAGTGTTTAATACTAACTTGTGATTTTGTTAAGTTCACTTAAGTTCTAGGAGTTCTGTTGAAATTCCCTAGGATTTTTTTCCCTACATGAGCATATCATGTATAAATTGTCATGTACAAATTAATTTTATGTCTTCTTTCCCAGTCTGCATGCCTGGTTTTTGTTTTTGTTTTTGTTTTTTCCTCATTATATTGACTATAATCTTAGGTGAAAGGTGGGTTAGAAGTGGTAACAGACTTCTTTGGCTTGAATTTCAACTCAGGAGAAAGTATTCAGTCGTTGACCCTAAGTATGATTGTTAGGTACAGGTTTTCTACGGGTGCCTGCTCTTTATCGGCTTGGGGAAATTTCTTTCAGGGAGTTTTGTGTTATGAATGGGTGTTGAAAAAAGGGTTTTAATTGTCAAAATTCCTAAATATTTTTTATCATGTTCTCAAAATTCCACTATTTTGAATATTGTACCTCTGTGATATGTTTTAATAAAAACAAACTTTGATCTCTTAGAATGTGCCGCGAACTACTGTATCATCACAGTTCTTTGAAGGATATGTTATTTAAGTTTTACACATGAACTTCAAATCATTATTTTCCAAAGGAACTTAAAATTTCTTTGTTTTCTGTTCTCTTCATTGTGGATATGTGAATATTCATTTCCAGTAAGTGAGGTGTTTATTTATTGTTTCTCCTTGTGTACTATTTTGGTTTCTCCCCACATCCTTGTTGATTTTAATTACTTTTAGAGCATGTTAAACATTAACATGGTTTTTAAAATTCAGAACCATACAAAAGAGATGATGCTCAGAGAATTGTCTCTTTCTCCATTCTACGCCATTCATAATACCATATTCTTTGTAATAAATGATCATGTTTATCAAAGTTGCTTGTGTATTTGAGAAGAAGGAGCGCTGGGTGTAGAGTTTTATATATAGCTATAAGGTCTGCCTACTAAATTAGGTCCGTGAGTAGGTCCTTGCTTGTTCTTTGTCTACTTACCTTATGCTGAATGAGAGTGGTGTGTTAAAGTTAGTTAATACTGTTAGTGTGTCTTTATCAGTCCTTCCATCTACTGTAGCTTTTGCTTTATAAAAAGGTTGCTGTGTTTCTTGTCGGATAGAGATTCTTAAATATGTATAGGATAGCCAAAACTTAAAGATACAGACATTCATGAATGATCTGCAGATAGTAAAAGCCTTTATTTTGAATGTTATTTATTGGGGCATGCTTAATGCTTTTTGACTTGAACTTTACTTGTCTGATAGTTAGGATCTGCTCATCTTTCTTACCGTCTTCCATTACCTGATAAACCTTATCCATTCCTTTAATTTTCTTTTTCTGAACCACATTTGTGTGTGTGTGTGTGTGTGTGGTGTGTTTATTGTACATGGCATATAGTTGAGTCTTGGGTTATATGAGACAAGTTGAAAATTTTTTCATTTTTATAGATAAGTCCATTGCTATTTGTTGATATGATTGAATGTATTTGGTCTCAACTCTTTTATAGTATTTAATAATTTTTTTGCTCTTAAAATAATTTTTTTTTGCTCTTTTTAAAAAAGATTTATTTATTTTAGAGATAGCATGCAAATGGGGTGAGGGGCAGAGGGAAATGGAGAGAATCCTTAAGCAAATTCCTTGCTAAGTGTAGAGCCCCAACAGAGTTCAGTCCCAGGACCACGAGATCATGACCTGAGCTGAAATCAAGAGTTGGCCACTTAAATGACTGAGGCACCCAGGCACCCCTGTCTATTTGCTCTTATTTAAAAAGATTGTATTTTGTATTTGAGAAAGTTTATATTTTTTTTCTTCTCCCGTTTTTAGATGCTTTATTTTCACTTTGCATGCAGATGTTTGTACATTAGCCTTTCATCCTTTTCCCATCCTTGAGAGATTTGTGTATGTGTATTTTACTACTAAACTAAAAGTTTACCAGTTATCTCTTGGGTGGATGAAGAGTGTCCATGGTACTTAAAATTTTACTAGAGTTTATAAGTTATTGCTTGGTTGGATGAAACCAAGGTGAAGATGGACTATACTCTCCAATATATAGCCAGTAGTAACTTGTGGCTTTTGAGCGCTTGAAATATGACTAGTCTGAGTTTAGTTGTTCCATTCAGGTAAAATACATACCAGTTTTTGTAGACTTGTTATGGGAGAAATATCTCTATAGGTTTTTTAATTGATTGTGTGTTGAAAGGATAACATTATAGATAGATGTGTACATTGGCTTAAATAAAATGTATTATTAAAACTAATTTCACCTCTTCTTTTTTAAGTGTGACTGCTAGAAAATTTAAATATATGGCTGACATGTGTGGCTTGCATTATATTTCTGTTGAACAGTGCTATTCTAGTAGACTTGTCAAAAGTCGCTTATAAAATTCCCTGAGTTCCTTCTGTAACCTTGCTACTTGAAGAATAGCTTAGCTGAATGTAAAATCCTTGGTTCATACTTTTCATTCATTGAGGTTTCTCAAAATGTTGCTTCATTGATATTTTGCACTGTGTTGTTTTTGAAGTCTTGATTTTAGTCTTTTTTTTTAACTTTAATAATGTATTAATTTATAATAATTAGTACTGTTATTTTACTCTTATTGTTTGTTTGGCGTCTTTGAGAATTTTTTCATTATTTTTGAAATAGTTTTATTCAGAAATTTGCCAGAATTGGTGGTGGTTTTGGATTACTTTTGCCAAGTACTTAATAAGCTTTTTGTTAATTGTTGTGGTAAAGAACTCAAAACTTAAAATTTGCCACCTGAAATGTTTTTAAATTTGTAGTACAGTAGTGTTAACTATATGCAGTGTTAACAGATATGTAGCGGTATTTCATCTTGGAAAATTGCAGCTATACCCATTGAGCAAGCAGCTTCTTTTTTCCTCCTCTCCTAGTCCCTAGCACACCATTATACTTGCTATTTTTAAGAATTTGACTACTTTAGGTATGCCTGGTTGGCTCAGTTGGTAGAACAGGTGACTCTTGATCTCAGAGTTGTGAGTTCAAGCCCCACGTTGGGTGTAGAGATTACTTAAAAGCAAAATCTTGAAAAAGAAAGAAAGAAAGAACTTGACTACTTTATGTAACATATAAGTGAAATCATATAGGATTTGTCTTTTTGTGACCAGGACTGACTTATTTCACTTAGCATAATGTTCTCAAGGTTCATTCATGTGATAGCATGTATCAGAATTGCCTTCCTTTTAAGGTTAATACTCCATTATATGTATATACCACATTTTGTTTAGCCCTTCATCTGTCAGTAAACATTTGGATTCCTTCCACCACTGGCTATTATGAATAACACTGCAGTGAACATGGATATGCAAATACCTGTTCTAAATCCTGTTTTCAGTTCTTTTGGATATACACAGAAAAGTGGGATTGCCAGATCCTATGGTAATTCTGTTACTGTTACAGTCCGTGAACATTTTTGGAGTATACAGTATAGTATTTTTAACTATAGCCACCATGCTGTATATTACATCCCCACAACTTATTAAAATTGTAACCGGAAGTTTGTACCTTTTGACTATTTTCACCCATTTCCCCCCTCCTCCCTCTTGTAGTATTTGTCTGATCCTGCTATCAGGGTAGTACTGGTCTCGTTAAATGAATTTGGAAGTTTTTCCTTCTCAATTATTTGGTAAGAGCTTGACATACACAGAACACTCCACACAGTAACAGCAGAATACCTATTTTTCTCAAGTATACACAGAACATTCTCCAGGATAGATCACATTAGGCCAGAAAACAACTTTTATCAAATTTAAGAAGTATGAAATCATACCAAGTATATTTTCCAAACCACAATGGAATAAAACTAGAAATAACAGCAAAGGAAAACTGAAAAAGTCACAAATATGTGGAAACTGAACAACACACTTCTGAACAAATCAATGGATCAAGAAAGAAGTCACGGAGGAATTCGAAAAATACTGAGACAAATGAAAACACAGTATAACAGCTTTTTTTAAAACGGATGAACTCATTTGTGTAGAAAAGTTCAAATTGTTTATATCTCTTGTTTTATGCTATTAATGTCACAAATTCAGTCTTTCTACATTTTGTGTCATTAACATTTTTTTATTTAATACTTTTTTTTTTAAGATTTTATTTGAGAAGGAGTGAGAGAGAGAGAGAGAGAGAGAGAGCACACGAAAGGTGGGGGGGAGGGTCAGAGGGAGAAGCAGACTCCCCACTGAGCAGGAAGCCTGCTGCGGGACTCCATCCCAGGACTCCAGGATCATGACCTAAGCCAAAGGCAGCCAGCGTCTCAGCCAGCTGAGCCCCTCAGTCACCCTTAATTCTTACTCTTAATGCTTTTATCGTTTAAGTTCTATACCAGAATCAAAAATGACTTATGCACCACCATTATAGTATTCAAGATTCTATATTTGTCTATATATATACCTTTAGACAGTTTTATGTTTTTGAGCTGTTGTCAAGTGTCTTTTTGTTTCACCTTGAAATGACTCCTTTTAGCAATTCTTACAGACAGTAGTAGATACAAATTCCCTCATTTTTTGTTTATATGGATAAGTCATTATTTGTCCTTTGTCATTTTTGAAGGACAGTTTTTCCAGACGTAATATCTTGAATGGCAGTTTTTTCTTCCAGGGCTTTGACTTTATGAGCCCATTCCTTTCTGGCATGTAATATTTCTGATGAGAAATTGTTGATCATTTTATGGGTATTCCTTTGTACATGATGATTTGCTTTTCCCTTGCTGCTTTCAAGATTCTGTCTTTGTCATTGACTTTTGGCAGTTTGATTACAATGTGTCTTAGTGTGGACTTCGAGTTCATCTTTGTTGATGTTATTTTGAGTATTTTTGATTTGGATTTCTTTCCTCTGATTTGATTTTCAGCCATTGTTTTTTCAAACAAGTTCTCTGCTCCTTTCTCTTTTCTCCTTTTGGGGCTTCCATAATGTTTATATTGGTCTGTCAGCAGTGTCATATAAATCTCTTAGGCTTTCTTCATTTCTTTACCCCTTTTTTGTTCCTCTGACTAAATAATTTCAAATGATTTCTTTTTGAGTTCACTAATTAATTTCCTCTGCTTAATGAAGTATGCTATTGAATCCCTCTGGTGGGTTTTTCAATTTGGTTACTGTAATCTTCAGCTCCAGAATTTGTTTGGTTCTTTTTGATATTTCTTATGTCTTCATTGCTAGTCTCATTTTGTTCATGCATCAGTTCCCCTGATTTCATATAACTGCCTATTTGTGGGGGTTTTTGTAGCATGTTGAGCTTTATTAAGATAATTATTTTAAACTTTGTTGTTAAATAATTCACACATCTCCATTTCTTTAGGGTCTTTTTGGTAGGTTTATTTTGTTTCTTTGAGTGTATTTCCCTATTTCTTGGTGCACCTTGTTTTTTTACTGTAATTTGTGCATTTTATTTTTTCTTAATTTTTCTTTTTAAGGTTTTATTTATTTTAAGAGAGAGAAAAGTGAGAGGAAGTGAGCATGAGCGAGGGGGAAGAGCAGAGGGAGAAAAGCAGGCTCCCTGCTGAGCAGGGGACCCAATGGGAGGAGATCCCAGGACACTGGAATCATGACCTGATCCAAACGGAGACACTTAATCAACTGAGCCACCCAAGACTGTGCATTTTGTTTTTTTACTTTAAAAAATTTTTTTAAGGGGCACCTGGGTGGCTCAGTGGGTTAAAGCCTCTGCCTTAGCTCAGGTCATGATCCCAGGGTCCTGGGATGAAGCCCCAAATCGGGCTCACTGCTGAGCAGGGAGCCTGCTTCCTCCTCTCTGCCTGCCTCTCTGCCTACTTGTGATCTCTGTCTGTCAAATAAATAAATAAAATCTTTAAAAAAAATTTTTTTGTTTGTTTACTTTTTTCTTTTTCCTTTTCCTTTCTTTCTTTTTTTTTTTAAAGTAATCTCTGTATCCAGGGTGAAGTTCGAACCTATGACTCCCAAGATCAAGAATCACTCTTCCAACTGAGCCACTTAGGTACCCCTAATTTATGCATTTTTCAAAAACAGTCACCTCTCCCAGTCTTTTACAAATTGTCTTCTTACTGGGAAGACCTTTTCCAGTCAGCCCAGGCAGAGAATCTGGAAGCGCCCCTCAAACCTTTTCTGGAGATGCATCTTCTTTGGGCATGAGCACATAATTTCCTGGTTACAGAGTATTGCTAGTTTTTCAGGAGTTTGTTATCTTTTGCTCCCTCTGGTGTCTCTGTGCAGTACTATAATTTCTTTGGTGCATCAGCAATACTCTGAGTGCTCTCTTGTTCTCTACAGTTCCCAGGAATCCAAAGAATGCTGGCTCTTTCGGTCCGTGCTCTTGAGTTAGCTGAGACAGAAGTTAGTCCCTTGGGCAGTTTCCCAAAAAGCTGGAATGTTGTATGTGCATTCTACTTTTCTCTTTTCTTCCCAAGAGAAAATCTATGAACAGAGTGTCTTCTGACTGTACCGAGCATTGTCAGATTGTGCCTGTGGTGGTGAAGGTTCTTGTATGTCATCCTGTTCCCTTGTGAGCTTTTTTTGACATGTAGATTCAGATCTGTTATTTACAGACATTTTGGGGCGATTGTTATTTTGAATATTCTTTTGCATTGTTTTTCTTCTTCAGGGACTCCAATTATATCTGTGTCATTCCTTCTTTGTTTTACATCTTACTGTCTTCCTTATTCATTTTACTTTATCTCATTCCTTCGGTCATTTGACAACCTTTATGTAACACTTTCTTGTTAGAATATATTTTGCACTTGGCTACTAGTAACTTCAGTCTTCATCTCTGAGATAATTTTTTTTTCTTTATTTTCCTGAGTTAGTCAGCTGTTTTCATTTTTTTCCTGAGTCTTTCATCCTCCTCTGATCTTAGTTTTTGAATTTCTGATTCTATTTTCCTATCTCTAAATGCTTCTTTGGGGCAAATTTAATTAAGTTTGTTCGGTGCGTTTTTCTTGAAGTGTTTTCTGTTTCCCTCTCCAGAGTGGAGAGAATGTATCATTACAGGTTGGATCTTTTTAAAAATTTTAATAATAATAGTAGACTTCTAGGTTTTCTTTACTCCCGTAGGTTAAGGGTGGTTCACAGTATTACTTATTCCATGGTGCCCTCTTCTGTCTGTGTAGAATGATCTACTTTAAGGAATAGGCAAAGAAGTGCTTGTCTCATTTTAGCTGTTTCTAACTAGTGTTTCAAAATCCCCATTATCTTGTTTTCTGTAGAACAGATGGGTTCAGTTTTTATCTTTTCCCTCTGCAGGGATTCAAAACCATCTTTTGATTTTGATCTCCCAGATTTTTGCTACACTCTGTTTAGGGCTGATGGCTCATCTCTCACTCTCTTTGTTATTGTGGCTTTATAAGTTTCTGGGTCCTTTATTGGTAAATTTACTATTGTAATTGGTGAAGTAGATAAATGTAGGCATTTAGCCTGCTATCTTTAATTGGGGATTTTGCATGTGAATTTTTAAAATACCAATGAAGAATCTTTGATTCCCCCCCCCCCCCCTTATGCAGCCTCTCTGAATTAATGGATTCTGATACCCAACAAGTAGGGACATGAGGTTGGCAAGATGGAAAAGAGACATATAAGGATTCAGATTTCAGCACTGCTGATTTCTACCAATGTGACCATAGTGCCTTAATTTACTCCTCCCCCTAGCCCCCCAAAAAATTCTGCCCTGCATTTTGTAGGATAGTGATTGGTACCTATTATATATGACTAAAAACGATGAGTTATTTAGTTCCTTTTAGTTTGCTTTTAACAGTTTATCATATACTACTAGGAAAAACAGAAGGCACAGAGAATGTAAATATCTAGGAAAACACAAAAATGTTTAGGTATAATACAGTAAGTTTCAAAAGGATATTTCAGAAGTCTAAGTCATAAGAAGTGACTTAATGTATTTTGGTGGTGAGTCCCTTTATTTAAGATTCAAAACTTATACCACTTTTTAAACTTAGGAAAGTAATACAGATTTATTACAGAATATTTGGAAAATATGAGAGAGCAGATGCACAGAAGAATATAAGGCCCACCTTAAAAAATATTTTGTGGTGTATTCTGTTCTGTATTCTTTTAGTCTATTTTTTCTACACACATACTCATTTATATTTGTACATGTTACTTCTATTATAGCATGTTATAATATACATTATATTTATGCAAGTTATATTTGTACATCTAAACTAGCACCCACCCACCTGTCTCTTACCTCAAAAAAGTATCCTAACATCTTTTCAGGTTAGTAAAGGTCTGCATTATGTTGGTTTTTACTACTACCTAAGAGTTCTGTTTTACGTATATAACATAATTTTATATGACTAATTCCTGTTGCCATTTAGACTTTATGGGGGGGGTTGGTGTTATAAACAATGCCTTTTGTTTATAACAAAGCATTTTATTTAATCGTTGTTGCCCCCTTTGAATGTTGCCTTTGTTGAATTTCCTAAGTGGAGTTGGTAGGTCAAAAGAATACCTGTTTTTAAAAATTTTTTTTTATTACCATATGATGTATTTTTTGCCCCAAGGGTATAGGTCTGTGAATCATCAGGCTTACACATTTCACAGCACTCACCATAGCACACACCCTCCCCAGTGTCCATAACCCAACCATCCTGTCCCTACTCCCCCACCTCCCAGCAGCCCCCAGTTTGTTTTGTGAGATTAAGAGTCTAAAAGAATACCTTCTTAATGGAAAAGAAAGCAAGTAGTGCTTTTAATAACCAGGTAACCTCACCAACATACAGTGCAGCATATAACAAGGAATCACCATTATTCCTGCCAGTCGTTGCCCCAATAAAGACAAGTGAAAACTCTGGTACTTGCTTCCATGTTTGCATGTTTGTCCCTGGCTGTGGTTATTGTATGAAGCTTAGGCCTCTAGAAGCTGTATCATTGTTGGTTTTTCTGAGTTTTTAGGTTGAGAGGCTGTCTGATAATATGGGAAGGGAAATGATAGCTGAGAATTTATTTTTAGAGCTAAATTTGGTCTGTAAATTAAAATGGGGGAGTGTGTCATGATCTGTCTCCTTAATTTCTGACTACAGCTCTGTCATCTGCCAGCTGTGTTAACAAGAAGAGAGTCATCTATGATCTATTTTTAAATTTCCTCACATGTAAAATTAAAATAATATTAAATCTTCATCTATTAAAGATGTATTTCAGTAATTGGATAATACCTAAAAATGTTTTGTACTTAGGAGGAAGTCCATTATATAGCAAAAGAATCTCTTCACATCAAAAAATATACTACCAGTTAGCTCAGTTTCCTCTTGCCACCCATGTTTCTAGATTATTAGCATTACAAGAACATGGCTTTTTATTTATTTTATTTTTATTTTATTTTTTAAAGATTTTATTTTTTTATGAGAGAGAGAGAACACAAGTGGAGGGAGGGGGCAGAGGAAGAAGGAAGGCAGACTCCCTGCTGAGCAGGGAGCCTGATGTGGGGCTGGGTCCCAGAACCCCAGGTTTATAACCTGGGCTGAAGGCAGATGCTTAACTGACTGAGCCATACGGGGGCCCCCGGGTTTCTTTTATTTTGTTTGTTTTTAACAGTCCATTCTAGTAAAGATAGAACAGTCAAAAAACACTCAAATCAGAGTCCTGAAATTTGACCTTCTCATGTATTTATACCATAACTAAGAGCAAATCATTTGTTTCTTGAGTCTCATATATGATGTAGTATAATATCTATACTTGTCCCCAGATTTTGAGGAGTTAATAAGCTTGCGATTGTGGTTGTACTTTAAGAACTGTAAAACAGGGGGCGCCTGGGTGGCTCAGTGGGTTAAAGCCTCTGCCTTCAGCTCAGGTCATGATCCCAGGGTCCTGGGATCGAGCCCCACGTCGGGCTCTCTGCTCCGCAGGGAGTCTGCTTCCTCCTCTCTCTCTCTGCCTGCCTCTCTGCCTAGTTGTGATTTCTCTCTGTCAAATAAATAAAATATTTAAAAAAAAAGAACTGTAAAACAGTATAAAAATACAAGGTGGCTTTTCATATTGCATCACTTTATTTGACCATGAGAAGTGAAATGTCAGCAAGGTAATAGGAAAGTATAAGCTTAACTAATGCTAGAAATTGCTCTTTCAGAGCCTGGCTTTCCTAATTTCTTGATGCTGTTGTGGGTGCGTTTGATCCTCTCACAATTTTTTAGTTAACTCAAAAGTTTTTTACTGAAGACTCTTACTAATGATAGTAATATTTATATGAGGAAGTGTATTTAGTGCTCCAACATGGGGTCCTATCCTATGAAGAAAAACATTTCTTCTGGTATTGAAAGTAGAAAAATTCAAATATAAGCTAGTACCCACCCACCTGTCTTTTATCTCAGTAGCTTGCCTTTTTTGAATGTCTCTGAGCTTTTGTCTGTTTTGGACATTTTGTTTTCTCTGCCTGGATTCTTTTTTCCTTTTTTGGTCTTTGCCTTGCTAAATCTAAATCTCTATTGATCCTGAAAGTTTTAAAGATTTTTTTAATTTATTTGAGAGAAAGTAAAAGTGATCATAGAAGGAGGGGGGTCACAGAAGGAAAGGGAGAAGCAGACTTGCTGCTGAACAAAGAGCCTGATGTGGGACTAGGTCCCAGTACCCTGAGATCAGGACACTCAACCGGCTGAGCTACCCCGGTGCCTTGATGCTGAAAGTTTTAGTTTAGATTTTACTTTCTTTGGGTATCTTTCTCTGTCCTCCTTAGACAGTGGTTTGACTAATTGAGAAGAGACAAGTCTGTCAAGCCCAAACCTGATTATATACTTAGGTATCTCTCTTCTACTAGCTAAGTTCCTTAATAGCAGAGTCTGTCATTCACTCTTAGTATCTGGTGTCCATTGGGTGCTCTGAAATGTATTGAAAGAATGATCTGATAAATTCTTAGCCAGTACTCTTCTAGATAAAGAAACCACAGAAGGCCTCTCTCTGATAAAATGAGACTTGAAGGAATTTCAAAAGCAATCCTTTTGGATGTTTTAAGAACCTGGAGGAAAGGCAGTGTGGCTATAATAAAGGACAGGTAGGGAGAGGTAGAAGATAAGGTCAGAGAGAAATAAGGCCTTATATTAGCCCGTGATAATTTTAATCTTTAATCTGAGTATGAAGGGGATCTATTGCAGAGTGACGTGACCTAATTTGCCTTCTACAAAGTAAAACTACTTTGCTGAGCATGGTCCCTTGTGGGCCAAGGGAGAAAGTAGGTATTAAGTGGTGAAGAGAATGGAAAGTTACTAGAATCAGGATTTTTTTTTTTTTTAAAGATTTTATTTATTTATTTGACAGAGAGAAATCACAAGAGAGGCAGGCAGAGAGAGAGGAAGGGAAGCAGGCTCTCCACTGAGCGGAGAGCCTGATGTGGGACTCGATCCCAGGACCCTGAGATCATGACCTGAGCTGAAGGCAGCGGCTTACCGCACTGAGCCACCCAGGCGCCCAGGATGTATTTTTTTTTTTAAAGATTTTATTTATTCATTTGACAGATAGAGATCACAAGCAGGCAGAGAGAGAGGAGGAAGCAGGGTTCCTGCTGAGCAGAGAGCCTGATGCGGGGCTTGATCCCAGGACCCTGGGATCATGACCTGAGACGAAGGCAGAGGCTTTAACCCACTGAGCCACCCAGGCACCCCTAGAATCAGGATGTATTTTATAGGAACTTTTGTTTAACCGTAGTTTAAAAATATTTCTTGCTGGGGTGCCTGGGTGGCTCAGTTATTAAGCTTATCTCCCTTGGGCTCAGGTCATAATCTCTGGGTCCTGGGATCAAGCCCCACATCAGGCTCCCTGCTCAGCAGAAAGCCTGCTTCTCCCTCTCTCTCTCCTACTCCCCGACCTGTGTTCCTTCTCTCACTGTGTCTCTCTCTGTCAAGTAAATAAATAAAATCTTTAAAAAACATATATATATATTTCTTGCTGTGATTGTAATATGTCTGTTGAATGTAATTTTTTCTTTGAGTTATTCATATTTTGTACTTTTGAAGTTTCAGGTGTGTACTTGCAGAAGATAATGAAAACCTGTGACATTGTCATTTGCATATTTTCCCATATGCTGGTATTGGTGACAAACACCTCTGTTAATTTAGCAAACAAGGAATCAATTTTCTTTTAATTGAGATGTTAAATTCTAGTTTGTGAATATGTGTATAATCTTTAAAGAAATTCTGTTTAATAAAATTACAAACATCTAAGGTGATACCAGGATGAGCACAAGTGTTATCAATGGCAGTGCTTTCTATAGTTCTATGGCAAAGAAACTGTTTATAATTAATTCTTAAGTCACCTTGAAGTTAAAAAAAATTTTAAGTAAAATTATGCATTGAATTAACATTATTAAAACAACTTATGTTGCCTACTTTACATTTTCCAGGAACATCATTTACAGCGAGCTATTTCAGCACAGCAAGTGTTTAGAGAAAAAAAAGAGAGCATGGTCATTCCAGTTCCTGAGGCAGAGAGCAACGTCAACTATTACAATCGCTTGTACAAAGGAGAGTTTAAACAGCCAAAACAGTTCATTCATATTCAGCGTAAGTTTGTTGATTCATTGTTTTCTATTTATAATTTAAATTTATCAGCCAGTGAAAATTCTTTCTTTTATGCCCAAAGAGATTTTAAATTTTCAGTGTGTATACATTAATTCATAGAAATGTAAAACATTAAGGATAAAATCTCTCTGTGCTTAACATCTGAACTTGGAAATCATTTTGAGTGTTAGTTGCATTTGGAACATTTGATATTTAGTGCAGAATTTTGTGTAGCACGTACACCTTATTACTTTACATCTAAAAGTTGGATTAGTGTACTCAGATTTATTATAAAGGCCTAGTGGCTGTAATGCTGATTAGGGGCAAATCTTCAGAAAGTTTTTAGAATTAAATTATACCCCTCTACCCTCATCTGATTTTTATAAAATTCTATTTCTGCCTCCTTGATACTCTCTTATTTTTCTCCCCATTGTTATATTTAATCACAATCTCTTGCTTTAAAACTATTTCACTAAATTTTATTATTTATTTACTACTCCTCCATCGCCTTTCCTTACCCTCTTCTATTGTTATCTTCTCCACAGTCACTGGCACTTCTTAAAGTGTCCCTCTGATCTAATTATTCTCTGGCTTAAAATCATACTATTCTTTATTGTCTACAGTAGGAGTTTTCAGGGGATGGTTCAAACAAATGCTAATGTTTTGATGTCTTGTCTGATTGTGTAAGAAAAAGCCTTGGGTAGCTTGTTAAAATAGAGATTCCAGGGCTCTGCTTTAGGCCTACGTGTTTGAGGTATGTGGCCTGGTAATAAATATTTTTAAAAAGTTCCTCAGGTAAATTATGAAACCTTTCCAGATTTAAGACTGTAAGATCTACTATTTTCTGTCAATTCTAAGATACACATTTTTTATTGATCAGTTTTGAAATGGGATTGTATATTAAATTGCTGTTGTTCTGGATTCAGGTCTAGTTTTTCTAAAGAAAATCTGTATTTGTTTCTGCCAAGCGTCTAGGGACACTTCAACAGGAGACCACGTTAAAGTCTTTGCTGTTTATTTTGTTTTTAGACCACACTTGTAGTAGCTTTAGTTCAGGCTACAGACCTGCCTAGAGTTCAGTTCTCAGGGAGAGAGTTTTCCCACCTCCTTTCACCTAAGGGCAAGTTGAGAAATGAAGTTCCTTGCTGTTCCATTCTGCATAGCTGGTTTATTTCTTTACCTTAAGCTGAAGTTGTTAGCAGTTGTTAGTCTGTCTTTGTGCGGGAGTATTCTATTAAACTTCTTAAGAGATGCCAGCAGAAAGCTTTTTTTCCCCTTCCCTTTCTTATAGTACATAAATTCATGGTTCACCTTTTAACTTACGGCAGTTTATATTTGACAGAATTGAGTAATGGCCAAATTCTCTACTTTGAATACAAGACCCTTTGTGATTTTTTTTTCCCCTGTCCACTCCATTAACCTCATTTCCTGTTGTTCTTCCCCTCACTCTCTTTACCATAGGAACTAACATAAAATTACCCACATTTCCCTGGTTGTTTCATGTTTCACACTTCCTCCCACATGCTATTCAAGTCATCTTTCCCCTCCTGTAACTCATTTAGTACCTAACTCCCCTAAGAAGCTTACCCTGACTTCTCTCATTGACCTCTGTTTTTTACTCATTTCAGTATCTTTGTACATACCTCTGTTAGAGGACTCACCCTACTTAATTGCAATTATTTGTAACCATTCTTTCCTTTTAAACCATGAGCTCCTGGGGGCAGAGACAGTGTTTTATTTTCTCTTTGTATATTTAGAGTAAAGTGCATGGTTTATAGATAAACAATAAATAGTATGTTTGTTGACTAAATTTTTTAAAAATGCCTTTTAAAAAGGCTCTTAGGTATCAGAACCATTTTCCAGAGACTTGACTCTGAAGCATTCAAGAGACATATGCAAAAATTATTTATGTGATTTGTTTCCTCTGTATTCTTTGACCCCTTTAGTTTATTTGAATTTGCCTTTTCCTTTGTATTAGAAGGAGATAGCTGTTCATAATAGGAATTTTAAGGATTTTTCAAGCCAAAGTATGTGTTTGTTGTTGTTTTGTATTTAGTAATAGTGTAGCTGGACATTAAGGCCATATGTAAAAACCATCCTAGAAAACCAAGAACAAAGAAATTGGGTGTAGCCCACCTAGGTTAGGCCCATTAGATACAATAAATATTAATCTTGGGTTGGCTTTTAAATTTCATTTCATTCTGTTACTGTAGTAGATGGAAAAAATAATGTAACATTATTTTAACTTTGATTTTTTTCTTTTAGTCTGTCAACATATGTATTCACATACTATATACAATAGCCTCCTGCACATACAAATTTTTATTGTTTTTTCTTTCTATATTTTATTTTTTTTTAAAGATTTTATTAATTTATTTGGCAGACAGATCACAGGTAGGCAGAGAGGCCCGGGGGGGGGGGTGGGGGGGGGTGGGAAGCAGACTCCCTGCTGAGCAGAGAGCCGGATGCAGGGCTCGATCCCAGGACCCTGAGATCATGACCTGAGCCGAAGGCAGAGGCTTTAACCCACTGAGCCACCCAGGCGCCCCTTCTTTGTATATTTTAAATTTCTTAGATTTTTAGGGTAGTTTGTGATTGTCATTTTCAGTGCCTATTAATTCTATCAAATTGATATTCCACAGTTTGCTTACCTCTGTGCCTATTACTGGCCTTATATGTGTCTGAACTAAAATTTAAATTCGTGTTATCATTGAGTTTTTTTTTTTAAGGAAGGTCTTTTTTTCCTAAAGTTCATTTATTTATTTTTCATAATCTCTGTACCCAGTGTGGGGCTTGAACTCACAAACCTGTGATCAAGGGTCACATGCTCTTCCAGCTAAGCCAGCCAGGCACCCCTCAAGGAAGGGCTTTTAAACATTTTTTGACGTAACTTCTTTCTGAGTCCTTAAGTATAAGGAATTCCAGAAAATACTGCTCTGGCTTTTTCATTTTGTTTTCTACATGATAGATTTGAAAGTATCCCCATTTGCCTGGCTAGAAGAAGACATTGTATAATTGCCACAGTAGGATGACCTACTTCAGGTCCATCACATTGTTTGCCTGGGCTTTGGCAGAAGCTTCTTTATTGGTCCACACTGCTACTAATGTGATTCTTACCCATTTAGAGAATCTGTTGTTTATCAGATAAAATTTTAGTGTTGTATTTTAAGGCCTTTCTTTGTGCTTCTCCAGCCACAGTTCCCTGTGGGTTCTTCCACTAGGACACCAGCCTTACGGAAATGAACTGTTGAAAGTAAAGGTCTGTTTCTTTCTCTAGATGGCAAGCTTCTCGGCAGCAGAATTTCACCTCATTCACCTTACAGTCCCAGAATGCAGCCTCAATCAATGTTTTTTCCAATTCCTCTAACCCTTTGCACTTTCAGCTACAAAATAATGTGCTCCTTACAACACTCTGACTTATGCGATATTTTCTTGTACCTCCATGCCTTCGCATACCCCTTTACTTCTGTCCTCCACTTGGTACAGTATAACTTGTTCTCTGTGTCTCCTCTCCAGGATTATGTTTAGCAGCCTTCTCTAAGTAAACTGTTTACCTCACGCTCTTCTATGTCAAGTGCAACACACCCTCATCTTGGGATTAACCATCTTCAGTTGGCGTTTGTTTGCCCTGTATTGTTTCACTAGGCTTTAACAGTCATTGAGAACAGGGACACTTTTTTCCTTTTAATTTCACTGTTCAGTAGTACCTAGCTTGTGGTTAGGTATGCAATTTAGTATTTGCTGAATAAAGAAATGAGTGACTGAATGGATGATTAAAGATTATATATACCATAGCATTTTTGAGACATGGATCTTGTAGGGCTCAAAATTGCACACAGAACCAAATACAACAATGAAATTACTGGTATATACAGTGAAATCAAGGACCTGCGTAGATCCAAGTTGGAAATAAAAAGTGAGCTCTGTTATTTACAACAGTGTCATTTTAGGACAGAACACATGTATACCAAGAAGGAGCTGGGAGTGGAATGATTCCGGTCTTGGTATGCATGGGAGAGCATTGTTCCTTCCTCTCTCTTTCAGTACTAGTTCTCCATAGTCACCTGTATTGGTAGTCTGAGGAACTTCTTTAATCAGAATACACTGGGGTATTCTTTCCAGGTTGGAAGCATCTTAAAGCCATATAGTCTGATGACCTAGGATACTCAAACTGTTCCTCATTTCACTAATTCTGCATACTGGTCAGTTGGATGGCACATCCATAAGACACTGTCTCCATTTTACCTTTCCTCTTTGAAGAGATGACTTTGTTTACATTGTAATAAGTTCTTTATTTTGACCTCCATTATTCCTTTTATTTAATATGGTAAAATTTTACAGTTAACATTAAGTATCTCAGAATTTTAGAACATGAAGGGACTTGAGATATTGTTTCTGTATTGTTTCCTAGTGTTCTGAAGCTTATTTGTGTCTAGTTTTGAATTCAGCTAAATGGTTCTTGAAAATAGGACTCGTTATCTTGTTTTGGAAGGAAGAGTCTCTTCCTCTTCTCACTGCATTATACCTACAAATATAGATCAGCCTACCATCTCACCTGCTTCTTGGCTGAAAAAAAAGAGAGTTCAGGAGGATGGATAGGTGGGAAGTGGCACCTCCTTGTTATCTGCCAGGCAGGGAGAGGAACTTACTGAAAGGAGATTGACTTCTGCTATTTGTATCAGCAGCAAAGATAATAAAGCCCTGGGAAAGTGCCAGTCTTTGTGTTATATCACTATGCACTTAGTACACATGGCTTCTCAGTTGGATAAAACTAACCTTTGTCAAGTCAACATTGGGAAAAGAAAAATTCCACTTATTCAGCGTAAAGTGGACCTGTATATCCCACTAGGTTTTTAGCGGAGTGAGATATATGCTGGCCTAACATCTAACTTCAGTCTCATTATCCTTGCAATATCCTTTGCTATTCTCATTAACAAAAATGGTGATAATTGACCCTTTATCCTGGTGGGACAAACATGTTTTGATTGGTAAGAGTGGGAAAAGATCCCAAATGGTATTGCTTTGTTTATATAGTAAAACTCCTTGGTGAAAAGAGTGCATTCTAGGAACATCAATTTTTATAAAAATGTTAAGAGGTGTGTATTTAGCAGTTAAATTGAGCACACATCTCATGAAATGAATCACACATTTAAATGATTAGAAAAAGTGCTATGAGTACAGAATCAGAGTGTATTGGATTTTTGGAGAACACATTCCAGGTCAAACTAGAAAATCTCTTTTGGGGTGACTTGGAGGCATGGTAACAGGGATAGTGAGCCAGGCTAGATAGACCCTAAGGGCAACCCACATTCATATCTACTGGCTCTAAGGATCTCTGTTCTCAGGATTATCTTGAGCCTCCTATTCTCAGGTAAAGCTGTGAGTGTGGGCGTAAAGGCTGAAATGGTAGAGCAGTACCTGGGTAGCTACTAATACAGGAAGGAGGAAACCCAAAACTCAGAAAGTATTAAAGTAATGCCAGGTGTTTTGGGAAAAAGCAAAATAATCATTTCATGGTCTGGCTAGAGAGGTGAAAAAGAAATCATAGTACAGAGTCCCTTTGGGGTCTTTATGCATTTATTTATCCCCACTATTAAAAAATTTAAAAATTGGGGTGACCGAGTAAAATACAGCATCACAAATTAAAGACCATGGCTAAAGAAATTCAAGAGAAAACAAACACTACAGTAAGAGGTAAGTCTGATGCATAATAGTGCATATTTTAGGTATGATGTAATTAATAGACAAAAGCCAAAAAGTGAAGATTGGTTTTAAGATGCATATTTCAGTGCATGTTTCCCAGCACTGAAGTGTTTAGAACCCTGCAGGGCCGCACAAAGAAGATAACTGTGATATAACCCAGCACACCTGATTTTGTTAATAGGAGTTACCAGAAATAGGCTTTCAGAATATTCACCTAGCAACTAGCATCTCCATGGAAGATTCTTCAATGACACCACACTGCCCTGAGTGATGGCACCTTTAGCTTTTTTTGTGTCTCCCTGCCTACCATAAAAGACTAAATTTCCAGGGCGCCTGGATGGCTCAGTCATTAAGCGTCTGCCTTTGGTTCAGGTCACGATCCCAGGGTACTGGGTATAGCCCTGCATTGGGCTCCCTGCTCTGCAGGGAGCTTGCTTCTCCTTCTGCCACTCGCTCTGCTGTGTTCCCTCTCTCTCTGTGTCTCTCTCTGTCAAATAAATAAATAAAATCTTTTTAAAAAAAATAAATAAATAAATTTCCTTCCCATATTACCCTCATAATACAACTTAATGGGCTGCCTAACTATAAGAATATTTTCTTAATATGCTTTTTTCCTGACAATTTTAATAGACTAAACTTTTCTTTCCACAATTATGGGTAAAGGGCATAGAAAAATAGCATTTACTGATTGCCGTGCCCAGGTCCTATTAGTGTTTTACATGTATTAAGTCAGTTATGCCTCAAAGGAACCTAATAAGGCAGCTAGTGTTTTTACCCCTCTTTTAAAGAAATACTGCATAAAGAGCCCAAAGTAGTGCAGCTAGCAAGTGAAAGAGTCAGAATTTGAACCAGGCCCTCTGGCTCTAGAGTATGCCTGGTTAACTCTGGTACACTGTTTTTCAGCCATGACTCATCATTCTAAGATGCAAATACTGATACATATTAAACAAATACATTTCAATTCAAATATGGTTGATGATAGAATAAACAGTGGGAGTAAAGGATTCCTTTTTTTCATTTGTTTTGTGTGTGTGTGTGGTGGTTAAATTGCAAGATAGAAGCTAGGTTGTCTGCTGATAGAAAAGGAAATCCTGGATGTGAAAGGCAGATGGAAACACCCGTTATGACACTTCTCTGGTTTGGCCTGGCAGGGTTGATTGATGAATGGAAGAACACTGAGAATGGGCATGAAGGAGATGCCAGGAAGACAGAAAAGCTTGAAGAAAAGGGAACCATGAGAGTATTATAAACAAGTATAAAAGCACATTTTACAGTTTTGCTTTGGGTAGTGAGGAGCTCTGAAGACAGTCCTGCAATTTTCATGGAGGGAGGTCCAAGCTGGGAAAGGGCTATATGGTAGTTACTGATTTTAATCTCCAACTAAACGCTGTGGTGGGCAAACAATGAAGTTTACTTTAGATGGAATGAATTAAACTTCATAGGACCTCGGTCATGCAGGCTTTTTTTTTTTCTATCTGTTTAAGAAAAATATTGGAGTTACTAGTACTTCTCATAGTTGTTCAGAAGAGGCTAAAATGGAAAAGAGAAGTAATATAAAAGATGAAAGAATAAAAACAGCCTCCATGATGATGTTACTTTTGAAATAATCCAAGATAATATTTTAGTGGTTAAAATAATTTTTTCCCACATTCTTCACTAGTTAATAAAATAATTAGAGTTGTAAGTATATAAGAACCCCATCTCCCCCACCTTCATGGAGGTTAAATAAAGCCTCCCTTTTCACCCTAAATTGGACCTTGTTCAAAAATACTTGCTTCTTATCCCTGGCTTAAGAATCTATTTTTGGTGCACCTGGGTGACTAGTAGGTTAAGCATCCATTCTTGGTTTAGGTTCAGGTCATGGGATTAAGCCCCACATGTGGCCTCACCACTTAGCAGGGAGTCTGCTTGGTATTCTCTCCTTTGCCCTCTGCCCTACCCCCACTCATGCTTGCATCCTCTCTGTCTGAAAGAAATTTTTTTTTCCTTTAAGATTTTATTTATTTGAGAGAGAGTGTGAGTGAGAGAGAGCATGAGCAGAGAGAGGGGCAGAGGGTGAAGGAGAAGCAGACTCCCCACTAAGCAGGGAGCCCCACATAGGGCTTGATCCTAGGACCCCAAGTTCATGACTCCAGCCAAAGGCAGATGCTTAACCGACTGAGCCACCCAGACACCCACCCCTCTCTTGAAATAAATCTTTTTTTTCTTTTTTTTTTTTCTTTTTTTTTTTAAAGAAGAATCTCCTGTTTCTCTGATAGAAACTAAGGAAATAGAGTGAGGGTTTGGTAAGTTGAGGTTTACTTTCTATAATAAAAAATAAAATGTTAATTGCAGAAAAGAATAATAATCCCAGGACAGCTGGCTGGCTCAGTCAGTAGAGCGTGTGACTCTTGATCTTGGGGTAAATGACTTTGAGCCCCATGGTGGGTGTGGAGATCATTTAAAAAAAAAGAAGAAGAAGAATCCCATGTTGCAGATATAAGCAACAGAGACAAAGTCTTCTTCCCTTTTTTCCAGATTTGTGTTTTATTATGTGTGTGTCTGTATATATGTATGTGTTTGTGGCTTTGCTTTTTTACTTACTACTAATAAGCATTTTTCCAAGTCATTATCTAGCTTTAATAATTTTCAAAGCTGTTTAATATTACAAGGAATTTGTTTTGTGTTCTTCGGTAGTCAGCAGGAACCCTTAAGGAAGCAAGCCAGTACTGAAGATTTTTGTTTACACTTTATATTTTTTAAGATTTTATTTATTTGAGAGAGCAGGACAAACAGAGCAGGAACAAGGGGGAGAAGACAGAGGGAGAGGGAAAGCAGACTCCCCATGGAGGATCTCAGAAAGCCCATTTTGTGACCTGAACCGAAGGCAGATGCTTAACCTCTTACCCAGCTGAGCCACCCATGCGCCCCTGTTTACACTTTGATTAGCAAGGAGTTTTAGACCCAGATTATTTGTGGTTTTATTATTAGTAAAATATTGTGTGTTTAAATATTAGGAAATTAGTAATTTCATTAGTAAAATATAATTTGCACTTGAAGGAGAAACAGAATTTTAGGCTTTACAAAGAGTAATAGTTTATTAATGTTTTCAAAAGCTAGTGGTTTTTTACATAAAACTTAATTTACTTCAGATGGTGCACTGCATTCAGTTGTCATGTTTCTTCAAGTTATTCCTAAGGCTTTTTGTGCTCATACCACTGATATTTTTGAGTACAGGCCAGTTATTTTGTAGAATGTTTCTCAGTTTGGGTTTACCTGTTTCCTCGTGGCTCAATTCAAGTTAAAATGGGGTGTTGTTATTGTTGTTCTTTTATTATGATAAAAAATATATTTTCTCTTAATTTTAAGTCTGTATGGCAGTATTGTTAACTATATGCACATTGTTGTACAACAAATCTTTAGAAGCTTTTCATTTTGCCTTACTGAAGGTATACCCATTGAACAACTCCCTGTTACACCCTCCCCTCAACCCCTGGCAACACCGTTTCTGCTTCTGTGACTTTGACTACTTTAGTTACCTCATCTAAGTGGACTTGTGTGTATTTATCTTTTTGTGACTGACTTATATGACTTGACATAATGTCCTTCAGGTTCATCAGTGTTGCATCATATGATAAGATTTCATTCTTTTTTAAAACTGAGTAACATTCCGTTGTATGTATGTATCACCCTTTGGTTATCCATTCATCTGTTGATGGACATTTAGGTTGCTTCTGCCTCTTGGCTATTGTAAATAATATTGCCGTGAACATGGGTCTTCACATATCACTTTGAGATGCTCTTTTCCCTTTTTTTGGATATATACCTGGAAGAGTGATTGTTGGATCATTTAGTAGTTGTATTTTTAATATTTGAAGACCCCCACCACCACCATTTTACACAGCACCTGCACCAACAATGTGTAAGGTTCTAATTTCTCCACATTCACACCAATAAGTGTGATGGGTGTGGGCAGTTTAGTGGCCATCTGAATGATGGTGAGGTGGTATCTCATTGTGGTTTTGATTTGTAATTCCCTGGTGACTAGTGATGTTGAACATCTTTTCATATGCATGTTGGCTATTTATATATCTTCTTCAGAAAAAGGTCTCCAGGTCCTTTGCAATTTTTTTTAAATTGGGTTTTTGTTCTTGAGTTTAGGAGTTCTTGATGTATTCTGGGTTTTTTTTTTTTTAAGATTTTATTTATTTATTTGACAGAGAGAGAGATCACAAGTAGGCAGAGAGGCAGGCAGAGAGAGAGGAAGCAGGCTCCCTGCTGAGCAGAGAGCTGGATGCGGGGCTCGATCCCAGGACCCTGAGATCATGACCTGAGCCGAAAGCAGCGGCTTAATCCACTGAGCCACCCAGGTGCCCCTGTATTCTGGGTTTTAACTCCTTATCATATATATGGTTTACAAGTATTTTCTCCCATTCCATTGGTTGCATTTTCACTGTTGATTGTTTCTTTTGCTGTACAGAAGTTTTTAAGTTTGATGCAGTCCCATTTGTCTATTCTTGCTTTTGTTGCCCCTGCTTTTGGTATCATCTGCAAGAAATCATAGCTAAACCTAGCATCGTGAAGGCTTTCCTATTTGTTTTGTTTTTTTTTTTTTTTTTTTAAAGATTTTTATCCATTTATTTGACAGAGAGAAATCACAAGAGAGGCAGGCAGAGAGAGAGGAAGGGAAGCAGGCTCCCCGCCGAGCAGAGAGCCCGATGCGGGGCTCGATCCCAGGACCCTGAGACCATGACCCGAGCCGAAGGCAGCGGCCCAATCCACTGAGCCACCCAGGCGCCCCCCTATTTGTTTTTTTCTAGTAGTTTTATAGTTACAGGTCATATGTTTAGGTCTTAATTCATTTTTAGTTAATTCATTTTTGTATATAAGAAAACGTTTCATCTTTATTTATTTTTTTTTTTTTTGCATATGAATTTCCAGTTTTCCCAGCACCATTTGTTGAAGAGACTATTCTTTCTTGTGGCACCCTTTTTGATCATCTACATAGGGTTTATTTTGTGGCTCTCTGCTCCCTTTGGTCTATATGTCTATCTTTATGCCTGTATGCTGATTAGATTATTAATAGTTTTCTAATATGTTTTGAAATCTGAAGTGTATGTTTTTAAGTGAAATCTATCTCTAGTAGGGCTGGTTTTTAAAAAGAACATTTGGTGAAGTCTTCAGTAAAGAGTCTTTCTAGTGAAGGAAATTATTCATTGCCCTCCAATTTGTTTTACATGTTTGGAATTTTTTAGAACTATTAAAATTCCTATTTCAGAACTTTCTGATAACTGTACTGAGTTTATTTCCTAGTGCATTCAGTGCTTTGCTAATATTAAAACAAATTATTGTAAAAATACTGCTATTTAATTTCTCGTGCTTCTGACTATTTAGTGGGCTGTGGAGATATATTCTTTTTAAAGATTTTATTTACTTATTTGGAAGGAGAACATGCACATGAGCAGGGGTCAGGGGAGGTCCAGAGGGAGAGGGACAAGCAGACTCCCTGCAGGGAGCCCAATGCGGAGCTTGATCTCAGGACCCTGAGATCATGACCTGAGCCCAAATCAGATGCTTAACCAACTGAGCCACCCAGCCATCTCATTTTGTGACTTACTTATTAATCATTTTATACTATGAGATACTAATAACATATATTTTTGCACATGTAATATGAAATTGTAGAATTAGTTTGTACTGGTTAAACTCAGATACTGCGTGTACCTAGATGTCTTAAGTGAAGCTTTTGCCCTCATTCTGTATTTATTGAATGATTCATTGAGAGTAAATGAGAAAGATACGCAGTCTGAACAGACAGTAGAGAAGAATCTCAGGTAGTACATAGAGATCACCGACCCAGAATTTTTTTAAGACACAAAATTCTTTTTACAAATTAATATAATTTTATTTATAGTAGGTAATGCATTCAGATGATTTCAGAATAAAAAAGTATATGAGAAATAGCCTTTAGTCACCCTCTCCTTATAAGAAACCACTTTTATTAGGGTATGTGGTTTTTTAGGGTTTTGTTGTGCAAATTCAAACACATAGGAATTTATATTTTTATACCCCCTTTTACACAGAAGTTAGTGTACTATATGTACTTTCTGGCACTTTGCCTTTTTGGGGAGGGAGGTAGGAGTATAGTCTGGAAATTATCCGGTATTAGAATGTAAAATGTGTTCTCAGTTTTTTTTAACTGGTGCATAATAGTCTTTTGTGTTTGGATGTGCCAGATTGTTAACCAGTTTCCTATAGAAGGGAACTTGGATTGTTTCCAGTCCTTTGTTATTACAGATAGGGTTTAAGTGAATAACTGTGAATATACAGAATTTCTTAAAGGTAAACTCTATGTTTTTTACAGAAATTGCCAAATTGCTGTCTATAGGAGTTGCTCCATTTTGCACTTAACACTAACAATGTATGATAGTGCTTAGTTCCTCACAGCCTGATGAAAAACTACTTTTGAATTTTTAACCTGGTAGGTGAGAGATAATGGACTTCATCATATTATTCTTTTAAATAAAACTTTCATTTTGGAAAAATTTTAGATTTATAGAAAAGTTGGAAAGATAGTGGAGTATTCCTTTATACCTCTTGTCAGGTTTCAGTTTTCTCTAATAATTACATTACACTTTACTGTGTCAAACCTAAGAAACCAATATTGGCACATCATTATTTACCAAAACCCAGACTATAATTTCTCTTAGTATAGTTTTAAAATTAGAATTCTTATTATGAATGAGGTTAAGTCATTTTTTTACTCATTTAGGAGCCATTAACATTTTTATCTCCTGAATTGTTATCATCCTTTGCCCAGTTACTGTTAGAAAACAAGGGAGGAAGAGTCTGATGGAGAAGAGAGAAGACTAAGAAAAAACATAATTAGAGGTTGAATAAAAGGATGATTATCTTTATACACTTGATTTTTTTTTTTTTTTTAACATCACTGTTACATCCTTTAGGTCCTATCTAATATTGTTAGGCTATAGCCCCTCCCTAATGATACAAATTTCTCCCCGAAGGGTTCAAAGAATCCACTTACCCATTCTCATGTTTTTAAGGTTCCCATAGTTGTCATCTTTGCTACTAATTTTGGCCAGCAATACTTGTCATTTACATAAAATGTGAGTTCTTCAGAGTGGAAGAGGGATGTAGTTAGTTGGCTAGTTAGCCAAAAGACTAAAAATAATCCTTTTTGTTGTTGTTTAATAATCCTTATTACAGTATAAACCTGGAGGGTTTTGTTTTTTGTTTGTTTTAGTAGAGAGACTTGGATCAGTATGTGATCTTGTAGAAGTGGTCCTGGACTCTTCTGCACTTCACTTTTTTTGTGTATTGGGTAGGGAATATAAGTAAGGTCTGGCGTCCGACTCTTGGTTTCAGCTCAAGTCATGATCTCCAGGTCCTGAGTTTGAGCCACTGCATTGGGCTCTGTGCTTAGCAGGGAGTCTGCTTCTCTTTCTCTTCTTCTCGCTCTGCCTGTCCCCCCCAATCTCGTGCACGTGCTCTCCTCTCTCTCTATGTAAAACAAATCTTTAAAAAAAATTTAAAAAAATCTTTAAAAAAAAAAGAGAGAAAGAGGGACGCCTGGGTGGCTCAGTGGGTCTGAAGCCTCTGCCTTCAGCTCAGGTCATGATCTCAGGGTCCTGGGATTGAGCCCCACATCCCCTGCTCAGCGGGGAGCCTGTTTCCTTCTCTCTCTCTGCCTGCTTCTCTGCCTACTTGTGATCTCTTTCTCTCTGTGTCAAATAAATAAATAAAATCTTTGAAAAGTAAAAATTTAAAAAAAGAGAGAGTCCTAGTTATATCTGCATCTGTGATCTGTAGGTACACAATGGAGTACTGCTAGGCTTGGAGGCTGTCAGAACCTTGGAGAGCTCCAAGCAGAGGTGGAAATGCTTTAGATGATGAAGTGTTTGTTCCTCGGCTCCCTTTGAAACTTACTTGAAGCCTGAGGACCCTAAAAATTTACAAATTGGAAAAACTTAGCATATTTCAAATTAGGCATAAGTAAAGTTTATGATATTTAAGAGCAAAGATTTAGGTTTAGATTAGAGGTTTTCAAAATATTGTTCATCATTGAACTTGTTAAAAATGCAAATTAGCAAGCCCTTCTCTAGACCTACTGGGTCAAAAACTGGTGGACACACTTAGTATTCTGTGTTTAAGAAGCCATCCAGAAGATTCTGTTGAAAGCAAAAGTTTGAGAAACACTGGTTTAAACGCTTTGATGATATTTATGTAAAGGAGAGACTTCTGAGCCCTTGACACTTCCCTGGACTTCCTTAGGACTAGAAAGTATATATGAGATTCTAGGAAGATGTTTTATTTGAATTGCTTCCTAGTTCATAGGTCTACCTAGTCAGAGTCCACTTTAATGTATACTAGGTCCCATTTAACTGAGATTTAGATATACAATAGCATTGCTGATGTAAGCCTTGTAAAACTGTTTGAGTCTGTTTAAAAAATAATAATAATAATACACACTTTATATATGTGCATACAACTTCCAGGGATTTATAGTTCTAAATCCTTATCTGCTAGTTGAAGTCTATCCAGACTCATTATTGATAATTTCATATTTCTTAGAGTTAAACACACTCCGTGTCTGTACTCTTGCTCTTCTTTCTGTCTGGGATGCCCTCATATCTACTTTATGTATGCCTTATAGCATTCACATCTATTATTATTTAGAAGGTATCTATTATATGAATATGTGTTCTAAAATATCTATTCCATCATACATGTATACTTGAAGTACAGTCAGTATTGGTTATTTTTGGATTCATTGGATTAATAAACATAATTTTGGAAAGTTGTAGAAGAAAGAAATGCAGAGTTGGAAGAAGAGATAACACCAGTGAGTTTGTAAGTAAATGGCATTCTTAGAAAATCCTGTTGTTAACACTTTGAAAGGAGAGCCTTTACAAACAAGGTGTACTTGTTCCTCGGTCTTACTTTCTTGCCTGAATTAAAGGGATTGGATATTGGCAAATAGTTTCCAGAAGTTAAACAATTGGGAAACTTAAAGATACATGACAGTAAGGGCTTAGTTTATACAGATGACATTTGCTTCTTCTTACATTAAAAAAAAATTACCATTGATAATTCATAAGTAAATGTTAAATGTTCTTGTCTTGAAATACCTTTAAGTTAAAAACTCTATTAGAGTTCTTTTTAATTTTTAACTTTTTTTTTTTTTAAGAGATCTTTGAATTCCTAATATGTTTGGTTCACAATAGCTTGGGGATTTTTTGTTTTTTGTTTTTTGTTTTTTTGTGCATTGCATTGCCTTTGCTCATTAAATGTAATTTATAAACTTAAACATGTAAGTACGAAGGGAACACAAATTTACCTATATTTTTGCTCCCTTTGAAATTCAAAGAATTTTTTCATTACTGCTGTTAGGATTAGAAGGGCTTAATAGTATCTGTGTGGTGTAATGGGGTAAATTTTGAGCTCTGTGAATCAAAACCCTGAAATCTGTGCTCAACTCACCAAGGTTCTTAACCTCTCACAGTGTTGTGATCTGTAAGATAAGGTGTTTTCAGCTTTAAATTATGAAACTTTTAAAAATTTATATTAACATGTAAATAACTGCTATGTCTGGTCTTCAACTTACTTTTTTGTTTTGTATTGTTTTTTAATATGGCTCCAGCAGTAATGTATTAGAAAGAGAGAATGGTGACAGGGAAGAGGAGAAAGGACGAGTTGAAAGAGAGAGAAAATTCAAAATAGATTTCATGAATAAGAAAAAACTTTCTAAAGATGAATACTATCCAGATTTTACTTTATGACGGTGAGATGTTTACTTTATTGAAATATTGCTTGAGTGGCCATATTTAGTTATATAATTTTCCCCCACAGCTGGTGTTTTTCCACCAAAATGAAGAAAAGGAATTATGTGATTAATTGAACAGCTGGGTTCTGGTCTGTGGACTACCCCTAGGAACTGTTAATTTTTAAGACTTTTACTTCTTTGTTTACTAGAAAAGAGTAACTACTATATAATTTGGGTAAAGGTAATTGGAGTCCGGATCTCCCAGCATATCTTTGTTTATTGTAGTTTACGACTTGACAAGTTGCACACAGATTTAAAAAAATTAAGACTCATGAAGCGCTTAACCTAGGCATCCATATTCTTCTTTTCTGTTGTTAGTACCTAGGAGATTATTGACCCTCAAAAATGCATATTCAATTTAGAGAAAAATCAGCTTGTAAGGAAAGGACTCGGAAAGAATAGTAGTAAATATTACCTCCATCCTCACTGCCTTTAATATTTATAGCCTCTTGAATTTATTTTCTTTGATTACTCTCCAGAAGATAAGCAATGTTAGGTTATGGTTCAGTGACAGTGCAAGTGAGGATTATGCCATTGCTTGGTATTATGTGCTGGTGATGAGCAGTTTCTCTTGGGTCTTGGTGCACACCATTTCATTACTAAATGCATTGTAGACTGCTCAGATGACCTTAGTTTGCCCATTGTTTTGAAAGATGCTCATTACTGTATGCCGGGTGGGAAGAAGAAATGCAAAGTCCCACTGCTTGTAAACTGCTATCCTGTCCCTCTGCAAGTTTTAAAAGTGAGGATATGTACGTAGGTGACCTATGTGTAAAGCTTCCTTGGCAAACCTTTGTATTAGTGATATTTTCTGAACAAAAATATCCAAATATGGTAGGATACATTCCTGTTCCTTTAATCCAGATGGCTTTGTTGAGCCAATATAACGTAAATTTATGTTATGTGTATTTTTACCATATTAAAAAATAAATTCAAACTTTGTTTTATAACCCCCACCTCAAAAAATACCCCTTTGGGTGCAAATTGGACATGAATAGTTACACAGATGTCTAAATTATGTAGATGAGTGCTTGTGGAAGGCTTTCATGTACATTTCTCTCTTAATTTATTGATTGTTAAGATTCATAAAATTTATTTACAAAAAGAGCTGTGGCATAGAGAATCTGCATCAGAATCTTACAAGAAAAATCAGGACAGGTAATCTAGATAAAATTATTTCTTCTGTCCTCAGCAATACAGTTTTGTTGTACAGTCTCTTATTCTGTGCATGTTTCTCTAATATCAGTTAGCTCAGCAATGATTGCTCATGCTGGGAATGATGTCAGTACTACATGGAAATTGTCCAGATTCTTTTCTAATTTTTCCTTGCCAAAGAGGACTGGAATAGTGAGAAAAGAATTTAAAAAAACTTTAATAGGGAGGCACAAAGGCTTTAGCTTCGCATTCCACATGCAAGGACCCTTTCAGCTCTATATTAAGAAAATTAAAAATGAGTGCCTCTACCTAGGCTTCATTTTTCCAAGAGAGGTACATCCCAGCCTTGCATGGCTCTTAGCTGGTTGCAGGTTGCATTTCCTTCTGCATTAGCAGAACATTACAGTGTGTGTTTTCTCAACACCCACGAGCCAGCAATTCCATTTTGTTATTTTTGTACATTTTCAGTATCCCTTAGAGATAGTAACCAGCCACTCTGAATGGCATGTATACTGTCTAATGGAACAGTTACAGTCTGTATTACAGTCTGTATAGTCTCTGATTAAGTTACATTGATTTTTTGGAAGCCTGTCATTTTTAGTGTATAATTTTACATATAAAGGATTTTTAAAGGAATTATGTATTTTAACAGAAATGCCTATACTTTTCATAATGTTAATAAATCAAATTATAGTGGCCCATTCTGAATATTAGTGAATAGCTCTTGCTGACTTTTCCTAAGTTCATAAAAAGAAGCAGGTGACTTTCTGGCCAAATTTAAATCTCAGCTTTTCAGGGCTTAGACATCCTTAAGGATGATTTCATTTTTTAAATGACAGCTTTTTTGCTGTTCACATTCCTAAGAGCATTTCAGAGAGTTTCTCCTGGTAACTTACCATTATTGATTGTTCTCTTTGTTAATGGGTGATGAGCCCAAAAGATACCCAGGAGAGAAGAAACTACTTGAAAGAGTAAAATTTTGAAAACTACTTCCCTAATAAATCTTTGCATATCTTTATGTTATGTGTATTTTATGTGTATGTTATGTGTATACTCCAGTGTTTCAGAAACAATACATTTTTCTTTACTAATCTAGATCTTGGTAAGCAAGTTTTTGTTTGTTTGTTTGTTTTTTGGTAAAGGACTGGATAGTAAGTGAATGTTATGGGGTTTGGGTGTCATATATGTCTCTACCACATATTTTACTTCTCCCTTCTCTTTAAAAATTTTTTAAAATTTCTTTATAAAAATGTAAGAATTGAGTAACCCTCTTGGGTCCCCTCCCTCTTTGGGAGCTTCGTATTCCATCCAGTAAACTTTCCTATCGCTCAGTAAACTTTGCTTTGCTGTCCACAACACCCCCCCGCCCCCAAAAAAAGGTGAGAATCTTGTCACACATTCACAGCCTTACCAAAAAACAAGCTGCTGGCCAGATATAAATCATAGGTCGTAGTTGCCATTCCTTGATTTAGACTGCCTTAACTAAAATACTAATTAAAATCCACTGGTAACTTGCCTAAAACCACTCCCCCCCCCCCCCGCCCTGCCAAAGGTAAAATTGATAGAAGAAATCATTTGTGACATTACTCTCAGTCATTTAAGCAGCCCCCACCCCTGGGTAATTTATTATTTCTTCTTTGCTTTAAGTTAGAATTTCACATGTGTGTATTCACAGAATTTTAAAAAAGTCCCAAGTATAATCATGACTGGTTACATGGTTAAATTATGAGTTAATTTGAAAAGTTTCTTCAGATTCTGCCAAAGCATTTGTGACTTTAAGGTTTATAAATCAAAAGCACATTGGATACAAATTGTAGTCGTAGGAAAATAACCCAGAGAAATAGAAGTAGTGACTATTAAACAGGAGGTCTTAACCCTTCAAAGAAATAGAAGTACTTTTTAGCAATAGACTATTACAGTTTTGAGTTATTCGTAGTTGAGACTTCTTTAAAGTATTTAAAACCCATGATTTCTGTATATCCTGATTACTAAGGGCACTAAAAAGACCTACCCATAAAGTTGTACTTTAATTCCATTTTGCTAAATTATTAGATAGTCCTGATCTATCTACAAATGGAGTGGAATTGAGTAATAATAGTAACCTACCAATATGGAACACTATTCTTTTGTACTGGGCTCTATGATACGCACAAATTATTTCATCTAGTCCTAACCAAGAATCTCATGAAATAGGTATGTTTCTTGGCCTTGCTTTACTACCACTAATCTGTTTTCCTTCTCTATAATTTTGTCATTTCAAGAACATTATATAAATGGAATCTATAATACTTAACTTTTTTTTCACTCAGCGTAATTTCCTTGAGATTTATCCAAGTTGTTGCATGTCACATTAGTTTGATCCTCTTTTTTGCTAATTATAATTCCATGGTATGGATGTTCCACAGTTTAACCCTTCTATTCAACGTCATTTGGGTTGTTTCCAGTTTTGGGCTATTTTGAATAAAGTTGCTTATGAATGTTTCATGTCATCATAAGTTTTCATTTTATAAATATAATTTTGTGTAAATATATAAGTTTATCTGTTCTGTTGGTGAACGTTTAGTTTTTCTAATTTTTTGCTCTTATGAAATGCAGCAATGAATGGCGTTACACATGTCTTGTCCATATTTATAAGTACATCTGTGGGGTATAGACCTACAAAGTGGAATTGCTGGGTCTTAAAGAATGTGCATGTGTGACTTTGTTAAATACTGCAGAATTGCCCTCCAAACTGGTTATACTATTTTATATTTTCACCAGTAATACATGAATTCTTGTTTTTTCATATTTTTACCAACACTTATTATTGCTAAACTATAATTTCTTGCAGTCTGTTGGATATGAAATGGTATTTATCGATTTAAATTTACCTTTCCCCAGTTACAGTGATGTTAAGCATTTAGTACATGAATTACCTCTTTGGGTCTTTTGGGTCCATTTTTTTCTGGGTCCTTTACTGATTTTTTAGAAATTCTTTATATATTTTAGATACTTATCTTTTTAAAAGATTTTATTATGAAGTTTCTAACATACTCAAAAGTAGAAAAGAGTAGTACAGTGAACTACCATGAACTCATCACTCAACATTGTAATGTTGTTCATCTACACCATTTCTCCCCACCCCATGATTTTATATAGCTAATGCAATGTCACGTCATCTGGGAATTTTTTTTAAATGACCTTGTCTTCAAGTTTTACTTTTCTTTTCTTTTCTTTTCTTTTTTTTTTTTAAGATTTTATGTACTTATTTAACACAGAGCACAAGCAGGGGGAGTAGCAGAGGGAGAGGGAGAAGAACCCTGGGATCATGACCTCATCTGAAGGCAGTTGCTTAACCAACTGAACCACCCAGGCACCTCTCATCTGGGAATTTCTAAACATAAGCAGCACAACATCTTTCTCCTACCACTCCTTAAAAACAGCATTTTCTTGGGATGCCTGGGTGACCCAGTCAGTTAAGCGGCTGCCTTTAGCTCAGGTCATGATCCCAGCGTCCTAGGATCGAGTCCCATATGGGGCTCCTTGCTCTGCGGGGAGCCTGCTTGTCTCTCTGCCTCTGGCTGCCTGTACTCTCTCTATCTCTCTGACAAATAAATAAATAAAATCTTTTAACAAAAAAACCCCACAGCATTTTCTTAATATAATTGGGAATTGAGCATTTATCTTGCCTTTTTCTATGAACCATGTCTCAGGATCTCTAAGTAGTTGAAGTGGGGATATTTCTCTTTGTAGAAGTATTCCAGCTAATGCAAAACAAGGAATGATAGCATATCACCATTTTGCAGCCCCCAAGGAATTGATGGATCAAAGCAATGATCATTAATGGGTGACAACATCATAAAGGGAGAGATTACAATCAAGCTGATATGTGATGGTGATATAATACACTAAATCCTTTATAAATATGTTGAATTGTCACTTAAAGATGTGAATTTTATGGTATATAGATGATATCCTGACAAAGATGTTAAAAGAAAAAGAAAGGAACATAAACACAAAAACTCACTGGCCCAGATCTCTAATAGATGCTCCCCTTTTAAGTGGGCACAGGTCTTTTGTGAATTAATTTGAGCTCACAAAATGACAAAGCATATAAATGCAGTGAAACCGAGTGTCTAGGTTTAGTGTAGAAAGGGCAGAGCACACTCACTTGTGAGAACTTTTCTGATGATGCTATTCTACTGTGTTTGGTCAAACTGAAAACTCTCTTCATCCTCTCCCTTAGAACCCAGACCAAAGTTCCTTACCCTCTTCATCCTCTTCATCCTCTCCCTTAGAACCCAGACCAGAGTTCCTTACCCTCTTGCTAACCTGACTCATCACATCCTGATTCCTGGGTTCCCCTTTACTCCTGCCTCCTGTTGTAATTTAATTTCCATCACCCCAAAAGGAAACCTCATGCCCATTTACAGTCACTTCCTTTTCCTACCCCCAGCCCTATCCAAACACTGATCTTCCTCTCTGTCTTTTTTGAACCTTTCACATAAATAAAATCATATGATATGGGGGGAAAAAAAGAAAAACAAAAATAGACTATATTCTTCTTGGTTTGCAGAGGCACCAAAATGAGCATCTCCCTCCACAGTCGGAGTCACTTAGGGAAAAGTCTTTGGCATAGGCCCTGTGCTCATAAATATTCTGGGATGAAGCAATTCCCTGGCTTGGCATGGGCTTCCACAGCAGAACAACTTGTCCATATCACTTGCAGGTATGAGGAAAGGCCCGAGTCAGACCAGTGGCCAGCCTTTGCTTGTCCCAAGAGGCTCAAACAATGAAGAAAAATCCCACTTCAGGTCTCCTCCCCACGTTGTTCCTTCTGTATTGCCATCTCCTTCCCCCACCCTGGGAAGGAGTCACTTCACACCAAAGTCCAGGGACTGATGGGGCACCACTCACCACCCTTAATCCCTCATTGAGCCTCCAGCTTATGTTCCTCCACTGCACGGACAACCCTATGCATGTGCTGGGAGCTGGAGTGGGAGAGTCTCTAGATCCTCAAAAAAAGACGAAAGGAGTAAGGGAACCAAAAATTCTATACTTCCTGATACTTCTATTCCGGAAGTGACTGTGAGGATGTTTATTGTTTTTTATTGTTTATTGTTTTTAGAATCATCATGTATCATGGACTTAAACATTTTTATTATGATTCAACTTATTGCATTATCTTTATTGATACTCATATTCATCTATTTTTGGCCAGTAGAAAAAACATTCAGGTTAGCTTTTTTTTTTTTTTTTTTTAAGATTTTATTTATTTGACACACAGAGAAAGATCACAAGTAGGCAGAGAGGCAGGCAGAGAGAGAGCGCGAGCGGAGGAAGCAGGCTTCCTGCTGAGCAGAGAGCCCGATGCGGGGCTCGATCCCAGGACCCTGAGATCATGACCTGAGCCGAAGGCAGCGGCTTAACCCACTGAGCCACCCAGGCGCCCCTTCAGGTTAGCTTTTTAAATCCTTTTGACATGCCTGTACCGTACCAGAAGGCAAGAAAACTAAGATGTCATAGGCTCACCTTTGTATTTCCTGGCTCAGATCTGAAAGAATCCCTATCTCCAGGAAGACTGTGTTCTTTTTAGTGGGAAATCTAGGCCCTAGGGGTGTTCATTGCTACTGGGTTGGCCGGATTGGCCGTTCTCTTTTCAAACATTTTAGTGGTCCTCACAAGGAAATAGGTATTTTAAATTTGAAACATAAAATACACTATGAGTTTATACTAATATTTCTTTTAATTCAAGACTACAGGCATAGTCTTACACACTTTAATTTTACACACTTAAGCTTTCTTCACATCTAAGGATGTCTGCATAATTACCATGTTTTATCCCACTTTACACCACAATAGTCTCAGAATAGTAATGCCAGTGTGTGCACCAACAATATAATTATCGAAAATAGCTTGAAGTTTTTTGGTTTGTTGGTTGCTTCATTTTTGCTTTTGGTCTTAAGAGTATTTCCCACTAGAAATGTAACTTTACTATATTTTAAAGATACTTGTAATAGAACCCAAATGACAGTTGGCTTTATTTGTTCCATTTAATTTTATTCTTGAGGATTTTGTTCCAAGATTTTATTTTGTTTCATACTATGTAAAATCAGTTCTAAAAGTCATATCTATAAAGCGATTTTCAAAGAAGTCTAGTTGCTACTATCCCACATCTGCTTCCCCTGTCCCAATTTGATTCTTTCCTTACTCCTGATAGTTAATGCTTTTTTAAAATTTTGTCATTTGGAATATTAATCTTTTACTCAATGACTAGTAAGTAGACCCATGCAAGGTAAAAAGGTTAAGAAACATACCCACCCACACATATATGGAAATTTGATTTATGATCAAAGAGGCATTACAAATCAGTGGATAAAGGGTGAAAATATTTGATAAGTAGTGCTGGGACAGTGGTTATCTATATAAAAAAATAAAAATAAGGAATAAATATGGAAAACAAAATGTTAGCATTTTTAGGGAAAAAAAAAGTGAGGACAACTTTATGACCTAAAGATACAGGATTCTTAAGAAACCATAAAGGGAAATGGATAAATTGTAGTGTATTAAAATTTAAAAATTTTTGGTTTTTGTTTATTTGAGATGGGGGGAGGGGGCAAGGGAGAAGTAGGCTCCCTGCTGAGCAGAGAGCCCAGAAACATGGGGCTCAATCCTAGGATCCCAGGATTACCATCCGAGCCAAAGGCAGAGGCTCAACTCACTGAGCCCCCCAGGCGCCCCTAAAATTTAAGATTTCTATACAACAAAAGAATCATAAGAACAACCCACAGACTAGGAGAATATATAAATGCACTCCTTTTAGGCAGATTGTAGTAAAGGGGAAACAGCATGCACTTCTGAATTCAACACACTTGCGTTCAAATTCTGTGTGACAAGGTACAGACTAATTAAAACACCTCTGAAATCTTAATTTCATTTTGCAATGAAGATACAGATACCATACCTTTCCCTGCTTTGTGAACATTAGAGAAAATGTATCGGAAGCCTTCATTTAGAGGTAATAGGAATTCTGTCAGTGGTAATCATTGTTATGTGTAATTGTAATTCACAGTACTTAAAAGCAATAGCTGAATTAGGGTTTTGTTAAACTACTGAAAACTAACTGGAAGTGTTTAGGGCTATACACAAAGGAAAAACAAAAGTTCTGCTTAAAACTTAAAACCTTGAAATAAACTGTGTATTGACCCTCATGGAAATATTTTTTTACAAAGGGTTAAAGTGTATTAAATAGGCACTTCTGACTGTAAGGTTGGTTATGATTATTCATACAACTGAAGCAAAAAGGGGGAATTAGGGTAAGGATTCTTAATGCTTGTAAACTAGAACTGGAGTTCTTTTACTCATTTCCTTCTCATTCCTTTTTCCTCACAGCTTTGGTCTTCTATGGCCCATATTGTAAATGGTACCTTTTCACCTCTTGACTCCCATCGTTAACACTTTTACTGTTTTTGTTTGGTTTTGGGGGGTTTGGGTTTTTAAGTTTTTTTAATCACATATTTTTGTCAGATTAATACACATATCATTAGGATTAGATAAAAATTTTTTCTTCTAATTAGGGCAGGCTTTTCTCCATTCTGAGAGATAGTTACCTTCAAATCCTTTACTTGTTTCTTTTGGTATTTACCTTTATATTTCTAAATTGTGGGCTTATGTAACTATTAAAAGCTTTTTTTAGTACATTCTCTCTTCTATTTAAAATTCTCTCACTTCTCTTCTCTAGTTATCACACTTTCCCTGTCCCATTTTTTGGCTGCAGTTACATTGTTAAATCAGTATTCAGTATATACAGTATTATTCTGCAAATATTAACAGCTGAAACAAGTGTTTAATGATTACATTGCCTTTGTTGGTTAGGTTTTTATTTTCAAAGGAGACGTTATCTTTGTTCCTCTTTCTTCTTCTTTGTGCCTTTTATTAATTCAATGCACATTCTCTTACGAAAGTATGACTCTTAAATGTTCAAACAGTTGAATAATCTGTCACTTTTATTCCTTCCATGGACATTTTTTCCAGGAACCATTAATTTTGCTGTTTTATTCTAGACTGTTTGCTCTTAGGCTTGCCACAGTTATCTGTCATCCGTCATCTTGGCAATTTCTTTGCTTCTCCCGGGTTCACTTCCCTCTTCCCTGGATTCCATACTTTACTTTTAGATTTACTCCATCCTAATGGAGTACACCTTCCAGTGGCTTTCTAAGACAGGATGTGTGGAAAGGTGCATTTTGGGGGGGGGGGGTCTTGCATGTCTGATATTTTTTTTTTTTTTAAAGATTTTATTTATTTATTTGACAGAGAGAGAGATTACAAGTAGGCAGAGAGGCAGACAGAGAGAGAGGAGGAAGCAGGCTCCCTGCGGAGCAGAGAGCCCGATGCGGGGCTCGATCCCAGGACCCTGAGATCATGACCTGAGCCGAAGGCAGCGGCTTAATCCACTGAGCCACCCAGGCGCCCCTGTCTGATATTTTTATTGTAGCCTCATACTTGATTGATAGTTTGGCTGGGTAGAGAAGGTTTTAGATTGGATTGGAAACAGTCAACCTTAGGAATTTTGAAACTGGTGTGGTCTTCTAACATCCAGTGTTGAGAAATCTGATGTTATTTATTTTTTGCTATTAAAGCTTTAAATTTTCTGTTCTCTAAGTGTTCCTTTTATATAGTATCCTGTTTCTGTTCTTGTTTCATGGATGCAGTAATATCTCTGTGAGGATTCTTTTTTTCTTTTTCTTTCTCTTGCATTGTCTTTGTTTCCTGAGTTCTTTTTTTTTTTTTTTTTTAATGTTTTGCTGCTCAAATTTCTGCATTACTTGACTGTCCATTTATATTTGAGTGAGATCATTTATCTGATGCTGTTTTTTAGGGGAGTAATCATTTTTTCCATAAACGAATTCTTAAGGCTTCTTCTTGGGTGGCTGACACTGTTTTTGTTTTTATAGCTGAGTCGGGGGGGTAGGATGGCAGGGTGAGATGGCAGTGGGTAGGAGTGCTAGGAGAATTCACTATTCAACGTGTAGACTTTTGCTTAATATTTCTTCTTTGGTATTTCTTCTTTCCCTCAATATGCCTGGTGCTCCAGAATCCACAGACTCTCTGAATCAGCTTTTGCAGATTAAGCCATTAGTCTCTGTCATTTGGGAGGAAAAGTAGCTGCTTAGCTACACTGGATGAGGAAAAGATCTAATTACCCATATAAAGATTTTTAACTAATCTTCCCATTTTCAGAAGGGTCCGACCTGCTCTTTCAGAGAGTAATGGTTGATTTCAGCTCTCTATAAGTCTTTAAAAGGATAGGGGGAGTTTTCCTGCTTCTAGTTGTGTTCCCTCCACCTCCCTTCCCCACCCCTGCCCTTCCCCAGCCAGACTGTTTTATGTGTCAGTGTTCTCCTGTCTGCTAAGCTTGTACTTTTTAAGTCTGAAAATTTGATAATTGTTACCTGCTCATTCTCATCACCTCTGTAAATGCCATTTGGAAAAAAAAAAAAAAAAAGAAGGGCGCCTGGGTGGGTCAGTGGTTTAAAGCCTCTGCCTTCCGCTGAGGTCATGATCCCAGAATCCTGGGATCAAGCCCCGCATCAGGCTTTCTGCTCAGCAGGGAGCCTGCTTCCCTCTCTCTCTCTCTCTCTCTCTCTGCCTGCCTCTCTGCCTACTTGTGATCTGTGTCTGTCAAATAAATAAATATATAAATCTTAAAGAAAAAGAAAAAAATTATTCTGCTTTTATTTTGGAATTTCAAGACATATTTATGTGTTCATTCTGTCCTATTTAACCAGAAGCAGTCTTCATGTTCACACTTCAGTTAGAGGAAATCTGGCCCAGGTATGCTTTAAACCCTGTTATATTTCATAGGTCACTGATCACCTATGGTTAGGTGCTCAAGGGTTACTCACTCATCTGTGGTATGGTTGCCTGTGGAATGGAATGTTACATGGTATCAAACATGGCATAGGAGGGTCACAGATGGATACACTGATTAACATCTATAATTATAATGATAAGTTTATGTGAAGAGTTCTGAATTCACAGAATTAAGGTAGGGAAATGATCCATGTTTGTTTTACTTTGTTTTTACAAAGCCTGGAATTTAAAACCCTCTCATTTGGCTTACGTTCATTGTGTTAGAGATTGCTTACACCACATGTGCTAGTGCATACTACCTATGTAGATAACCAGTAAGAATAGGGTGAGTAGAATAAATTCTGAGCATAGAGTATGTATAATCTTAGGTACCCTATGATGGAGACTAAAGTATAGAAGGTAGAATGCTCTGAAGTCAAAAAAAGCATAACCACTTGTAAAATAAATTATTGAGTGTAGCCTACAATGTTGACTGTAGCCTGCAAATTTGCTTAGGAGGGCAAAACGTGACATCCGTTTTTCTTTTCTGTTTTGGAACTAATTGAGAAACAGATATAGACACTAATAAAAACGTTACTAATAAAAATGGTGTGGGAAGACAAGACATAGATATATGACCCCAGTGGAGTTTCTCATACTTAACTCCTGAATTAGGCAAGCTTACCCACCACTGGCTGGGCACTGGTTTGGGACAAAGCAGGTCTCCCAAAAAAGGGCAGAATCAGCCTCCATGCTTGCCACGTAGTAGAGGACTGGTTAGAATGCACATCTTCAAAAGAAGGCAAAACCATAAGATACTATGCATCCAAAGTTCACCATTCAGTTTAAGTCACTCCTTTCTTAGCTGAGGAGAGAGTGAAGGGATGGAGAGAAGCTAAAAGTATTCTCCTGTACTTTTCCTTGCTGAAGATTTGATCCTGTATTTCCCCTTAACACATAGCATATAATAGGCTTAATATTATGTAGTAACAATACTCATATTCATAATAAGTAATGAGCAGTAACTAGCCCATCATTGTGCCACATTTAATTGCATACCACTCATTTTGAACCATGATCAGTAAACCCATTTTTCTTTTTAGATTTTTATTTTTTGACAGAGAAATCACAAGCAGGCAACGAGGCAGGCAGAGAGAGAGAGGGAAGCAGGCTCCACGTTGAGCAGAGAGCCCAATGTGGGGCTCCATTCCAGGACCCTGAGATCCCGATTGGAACAAAAGGCAGAGGCTTAACCCACTGAGCCACCCAGGTGGCTCCCGCCCCCCGCCCCGGCCTTTTGGCTTATATTGTAGTTAGTTGACCTACAGTTCGGTATTGGTTTCAGGAGTAGAATTTGGTTCATCATTTACATATAATACTCAGTGCTTATCATAACAAATGCCCTCCTTAATAACCATCACCCATCTATCCCATCTTCCACTCACCTCCCTTCATCAGTCCTCAATTTATTCCTTTTTTTTTTTTTTTTTTTTTTTAAGATTCTGTTTATGAGAGAGAGAAAGCATGGGGGAGTGGTCAGAGGGAAGCCGACTCACCACTGAGCAGAGAGCCCCATGCAGGACTCAATCCCAGAGGACTCTGGGATCAAAGGCAGTCACTTAACCAACTGAGCCACCCAGGTGCCCTCTCAGTTTGTTCTTATAGTTACGAGGCTCTTGTGATATGTTTCCCTCTCTTCTTTTTTTCACTCTCCCATATGTTCATCAGTTTTGTTTTTTAAATTCCACATGAGTGAAATCATACGGTGTTTTTCTTTTTCTGATTGACTTATTTTGCTTTGTGTAATACACTCTAGCTCTTCCCACGTCCTTACAAATGGCAAGATATCATTCTTTCTGATGGCTGAGTAGTATTTCATTGTGCATGTATATGTATGTATATAGATACGCGTATATGTGTTACATATACATCATCTTTATCCATTCATCAGTCAGTGGGCATTTGGGCTCTTTCCATAGTTTGGCTTTTGTTGATAATGCTGCCATAAGCAGTAAACCCTTTTAATCTGAAAACTTGACATTTTTTGGCTCTGGGAAGTTTTCTTGCATTATTTCTTCTTCTGGGTTCCTTGTATTTTCATTCCACTGCATAGCTATGCCTGTTGGATACTTGAATATGAATATATCCAAGTAAAAGGTGATCTAAGGGACTTTTGAAAGGTGCCTGTTGGATACTTGGATATGAATATATCCAAGTAAAAGGTAATCTAAGGGACTTTGAAAGGTACCTTTAGCAAGAATATGTGCTTTATCAGCTAATTTTAGACCACCTCTGTTTTATAAATTCTCTGAGCTATAACCAGTCACCTTGTAAATGGCTTGTATATTCAAACAGCAGGTTACACTCACTTCCCTACCTACACAGTCTCCCTCCCAGAAGTGGAAAGCTATTACCACTTGCTTGTGTATCCTTCCAGAAATACTCTGTGTGATTATAAGAGAGCATATGTGTGTATGTATGTGTTTCTTTCCATATTAGTGTACATACATTGTTGTCATTCATTTTTAGGGCTTCCATCTACTGCATGTATGTACAAATCATCATATGTTTTTCTGTTCCCACATACGTTGCTTGTTTTATATTTTTTAATTATTACAGTGTCACATCTTATACTCTTGTATATTTTATCTTTTTCTCTATGTGTGTGTAGAGGATAAATTCCTAGAAATAGAATTGACAAGTCCAAGAGTATGTGTTTTTAATTGAACAAAAAAAACCTTTAATTTCCTGTTCACAGTCCCCCATTCACTCCAAAATAGTTTATCACCAAGTTTTAGATTTTAGTCTATTTGATAAGTGAAACATATCTTGTTTTTGTGTTTCCATGTATTTAATCAGTTTTATGGCTTCTGAGCTTATACCCACCCATACATTTTCCCCTTGCATTTTCTTCTAGCATTTTTTTGTTTTTTTTTTTTTACTATGAAATTTTGTTAAATATATCATTTATTGGTATTAGAAATAAGGTAGAATTCCAGGTTAAATTATTTAAAGATAACTAGTAAGTAGGACCCTTTTTTAATAATCTACTTTATCCTCAGTGTTTTGAAATGCCATTCCATTCTTTGTACTTCGGTTTATTTCTAGACTCTTTTTTCTTTCTTTTCTTTTCTCTCTCTCTCTCTCTTTTTTTTTTTTTTTTTTTTGAAGATTTGGTTTAAGTAATCTCTACATGAGCATGGGGCTAGAACTCATGACCCCAAGATCAAGAGTCTCATACTCTTCTGACTGAACCAGCCAGGTGCCCTTATTTCTAGATTCTTAATTTTCTTTCTTTCTTTCTTTCTTTTTTTAAATATTTTATTTATTTGACAGAGAGAAATCACAACTAGGCAGAGAGGCAGGCAGAGAGAAAGGAGGAAGCAGGCTCCCTGCAGAGCAGAGAGCCCGATGCGGGGCTCCATCCCAGGACCCCGGGATCATGACCTGAGCCAAAGGCAGAGGCTTTAACCCACTGAGCCACCCAGGCGACCCTCTTAATTTTCTTCTGTAGCTTCTCATTACATTACCAAACTACCATGTTGACAAATCCATATCATCGTTTTTGTTTTTGTTTTTTTTTAATAACTGCTACTGTTTGGGCATATAATTGATGCTTTATTTTTTTCTATTAGTGAAAAGTATTTATTTTTAATTTTTTGGTTTTAATTCCAGTTTAGTTAATATATAGCATTATATTAGTTTCAGGTGCATAATACAGTGATTCAGCAATTGGGTATATTGCTCACTTTTCATCAGAGTAAGTGTGCAATTAATCCCCTTCACCTATTACACCTCTCCCCCTCCTTTCCCCACTGCCCCTCTGGTAATCTGTTCTCTGTAGTTAAGAGTCTGGTTTCTGGTTTGTCTTTCTCTTTTCTTTTTTCCTTTTTTCATTTGTTTTCTTTCTTAAATTCTATGTATGCATAAAGTCATATGGTATTTGTCTTTCTTTGACTGGTTTATTGCACTTAGCATTTTACTCTCTAGCTCCATGCATGTCATTACAAATGACAAGATTTCTTTTTATGACTGAATAATATTCCATTGTATGTGTACCCTATTTTCTTTATCCATTCATCTATTGATGGATATTTGGACTGCTTCCATAGTTTGGCTGTTTTAAATAATGCTGCAATAGCATAGGTGTGCATATATCCCTATGAATTAGTGGGGGTTTTTGTTTTTGGGATAGGTACCCAGTAGTGGGTAGTAGTATAGGGTGGTTCTGTTTTTAGAAACCTCCATACTGTTTTCCACAGTGGCTGCAGCAGTTTGCATTCCCACGAAGTGCAAGATGGTTCATTTGTTTCCACATCCTCGCCAACACTTACTGATTGAGTTTTTGATTTTAGCCATTCTGACAGGTGTGAAGTGATATCTTTATAGTTTTGACTTGCATTTGCGAGGTGATGAGTGATATAGAACATCTATATCTGTTTACAGTCTGTATGCCTTTTGAAAAATGTCTATTCATATCTTCTGCCTGTTTTTTTTTTTTTAGATTTTATTTATTTATTTGACAGAGATCACAAGTAGGCAGAGAGGCAGGCAGAGAGGGAGAAGCAGGCTCCCTGCTGAGCAGAGAGCCTGATGCGGGGCTCGATCCCAGGATCCTGGGATCATGACCTGAGCCGAAGGCAGAGGCTTTAACCCATTGAGCCGCCCAGGCACCCTTCTGCCTGTTTTTTAGTTGGATTATTTGTTTTTTTGGTGTTGAGTTGTATAAGTTCTTTCTATCTTTTGAATACTAACCCTTTATCAGATATGTCATTTGCAAATATTTTTTCCCATTTAGTAGTTGTCGTGATCCTTTATTTTTAAAATAAATTAATCTTAGTTATTCTTTTATTATACTTTAAGTCATATATAAATTAAGATTTTTTTCTTCCACTGTGCTTTTAGTCTCTGAAACCAATTTAAATTTATTATTATTTTTTTACACAATAGTTGGTGCAGAGTGTATGTTACATTAGTTCCCCGTGTACCCTGGAACCAGTTTTTAGATGTCAGCTCATGAGCAACTCTTTGGTCAGTGCATTGTAATTTAGAAGTATTCTATGGTCAAATATAAACACTATATGACTCCATAACTCCATAATTTCTCCTCAGTTTGAAGAATTTTTCTTTTCTTTTCTAGCCTTTAATCTAGACAACGAGCAACCAGATTATGATATGGATTCAGAAGATGAGACCTTATTAAATAGACTTAACAGAAAGATGGAAATTAAGCCTTTGCAATTTGAAATTATGATTGACAGACTTGAAAAAGCCAGTTCTAATCAGGTACTGTACCTTGTAAAAATGTCTCCTGTCTTAAAATTAATCCAGTTAGCAACTTTATTTTGCATTTTCTTTAGACCTGAGTGTTTTGTATTATACTGCCTTTTGAATTTTCCTAGAATTTCTATATACAGTATTTCTTGAACTGAATACTTAAGCATAATTTCTTTGAATAGGAGTATGAAGAATACTATTCTGACCTTCTTGTTTGGATATAAAAATAATACTAGCTGCAATGCTGTACAACATCTTCTTGATCCTTTTCAAAGGCTAAATTTGCTTGGTTGTATCTCTAAGGCAGATAACTCATACCAAATCCTTCTTAGTTGCTCACATTTATTAAGGTACTTATTATCATTTTAGATGTATTTTTAATTTTACTTACATATTACTTAAAATTATTAAGTGAAAAAAAATTTCTCATAAGGAGATGATTTTCTTTAGTGGACTATCTAAATATGATATAGAGAACTGAAAATGGTATGGTCTTTTGGAAAGCAATTAGACAACATATGTCAGGAACCTTAAAATGTTTGTACCTTTTGGTTTAGTAATCCTGCCTCTAGGAATCATTCTCAAAAAAATTAGCAAAAATGTCAAAGATTTTTGAACAAGGATGTTCACAATAACTTAAGTTGTCTGTAGGGTGGAATATCACACAGCCATTAAAAACCATTTTGAATATCAGTGGAAATTGCTCATTATATAATGTTAGAGTTCAAAAAAAGGATACAGAATTAAGTACAAATCTCTGAGATTCATTTAAAGCATTTACACTTATATGTGTGCATTGAATAAAAAAAAGATGAAGAAAGCCCAACAAAATACCAGTAATGATTCTATTTAGGTGATAGAATTATTGGTGATTTTTATGTTCTTTATTGTTTTTCTGTTTTCCAAATTTACTGTTATGAACTTGTATAGATATTGTAATTGGATTTTAAAAATAAACTACTTTTAAAAATAACTTCTTGGTGTACCTGTGTGGTGTATTAATATATTGTTATTAATGTAGTAAGTTACAGAAATGAATAAATGTTTTACAGTAGACGTTAAACACTTTTCACTAGTTTACCCATTACAAATTCATTATTTTCCTTTACCTCCCAAGTTAAGTCCTTTAAATCCTTGAAGCATTACCAGCTCTACAGAACATTTTTTAAAACGTTTCTAATTGTGAGAGGACTTTGCTGCATATTTAGCCTTTCTACTAATCTTTTTCCCCCATTTGGATGGAAAATAATATTTGATGTGGAATCAAAAGAAGTACATTGAAAACTGAATTTTGTAAAATTCAGCTTGGTTTTTGAGAGATTGTCTTTTTTAATTGCAAATTTGTTTTAATTATCACATTTAAGTATCAAAAATATTCTTATTAGTGCAGTTTTCCTGAGATTTTGATCACAGGCTTTAAGTATGATTTCATTTTTCTTCTTAATATGCAAACTTCTCTAGCAGTCCTAAGTTTAGTCTTTATTTTGGTATTTCTGTTATTTTCCATGATTGCTCAGAAATTACTGGTGGTGAAGCCTTCAGCTCTCTGCTCTGTAATTTGCTTTATTTCATTTCTCTAAGTAATAATTATTTAGTACTTGGGTGAACAAGAGAGATGACAGAAGTTCTGCCCTTGGGGAGCTTATTATCTAAGTGGGGAGACAGGATAAACAAAAAGCATTTGTGAATAATACAATTAACGATCTATGTATAATCAGTAAAATACCTATTTTACTTCTCTTTGCTCAGTGACAGGCTTTAAACCCTAAAGCCGAGTAGGCGCAGCATGATAGCACCTGCTTTCAGTAGTGTAGACAAAGGTGGAGGTTCATTTTAGGGACAAGGTAATGGTCCTGTTATTAGGACTAAGGATTAAAGATACCAAAGACTATTATCATTCTAAGTGCCTGAACTATGGGTTCCATGGTTTCTTTATTTTTCCTTTTTTGCAGCTGACATAGTAGCAGATCTCAAAGCAAGAAATCAAGTTTGTGGTTAAAGCAATATTTATTAGGTTGATAGAGAAGACATAAAAACAGACTGATCAGACTGATCACAGCCAAATGCTGTCATTATATAGTCCCCATTCATTTATTTTAATTGAGCTCTCCTTACTTCTTTGAACTCATCACCTTTAGTCTTTTGAATATACTTTATTCTTTTCTGATTTTTTAAATTATTTTCTGTGATCGTTCCTCATAATTGTCTTTTACTGAGTCCTTTCATTAATTTCTGCAAACATCAGAGTTTGTTGAAATTCTGTCCTTGGTCGTCTTGTCCTGTGTGTTTGGGGTTAATATCCCCTTAGCAAGGATTTTTGTGAGGGTAATAATACGTATATCCTTACACTTGACCTCCTTCTCAAACTCCAGGACATTTTTCTCTTTTTGTGCTTCCTGTTGGCATCTCCACCTAGGTGGTCCACAGACCTCTCAAGTTTACTTTTCTGACTTATTTTTTTTTTCTTAGCTCTCTTAACTACACATGATCCTGTATCATGTGTAGTTAAGAGAGTTAACTATAGTGACTCCCAAAATTCACAACGATGTGTTTTTTTGTCCCTTTTCCTTCAGTCCCTAAATTTTAATTTTAACTCTTCCTCGTGCACCAGTATATTCCTTGCATATTTCATCTTTAATTATCTCTTCTCTCATTTCTTCATTCTCTCGTTGCCCAAAAATATGCCAAGGCTCCCTTTTTCCAAGAGAACCCTTTCATTTGACCCCATCTTTCTCTATAAATTACCACCCTTTGTCTCTCCTTTTTGTTTTGTTTTTTTTCCCCCATCAGTTACATTTTTAAAAGGTTGACATGCTGTTCAACGTTTTTCTCTACTCTGGTGCATTTCAGTATACTGATTGCCCCCAGGTCACCAATGGCCTTCTCATTATCATCCATTCATTTCAGCCCATATCCTACTAAATATCCCAGTAGTAGTGGATGCTGTTGACCTCTACATTTCTAGAATCTTTTCTTCTTCTTTCTTCATCTCCTCTTCTTCTACCTCTTGTTGCTGTTTTCTTCAATATCTGTTCTCAGAAATTATACTTGTCTCTTAAGCTACCAACTCAAGCACTCCCAGGTGGAGTATTTTGTGGTTCTGTCTTAATGCACTAATACTGAGTTCTAAAGTTCTGACATTGTTCTCTCATTGTTTAAATTGTATTTGTCTTGCCTTGATTGTCATATTCTCAGTTTCTGTTGGTAGTAGTTTTATCTTGAAATTTTTTCCCTAATTTCCCCACAACCTATGTAACACAAAGATAGACTGATAGTAGTTGATTATTGTTTATTGCTTTACTGACTATATTTTTAAAACATTACTTTTTATACGTAGTTTATTCATTTATGTATTATAAATGTATTTCTTGAAATTGCTGAACCATGAATCTGTATGTAAACAAACTAAGTGATCCTTGTCCTCATGAAGCTAGTGGCAATCTAGAAGAAAAGTCCAGCTAGTGGAATAATTTTTTATTTCATCTCCAAGCCCCCAAAGTAAGTAAATCAAACAATTCAGAGGTATCTTGGAAATAATAACTTTTATCACTGACCTTTTTGTCAAGTAAATACTGGTTTCCACTGCTTTCTAGTAGAGAAAGTGCTGAATGGCAGAACTTTTTTCTTAAGATAGAAAAGTAGTAGGATTCTGATTCTGTGGATTTTTAATTGTGTCCTAATAATTTGGGACTACTTTATCTACAACTAGTTCTTACCCACTCAAATTGGTGCTATCAGCATGATGATAACGATACAAGTGATACTAAATGCCTTAGAATAACTAAAGATAATTTTAACAGAATGATTAAAACTCAATTACTCAGTAAAATAAAAATTTACTGTATAGCAACATGAAAACATCAGTAAACTGAGAAATATGGTTAACATTGGAAAGAAATGTCAGGATGTTTAATTGTAAACAGTGTATTGAATTCTTATTATCTGAGATATAAAGAGGGTACTTATCAACCAGGCAGAAGGACCTTTGTAGAAGGAGCAGAAAGCACCAGAGAAGGAAATCTGAGGCAGTGTTTTAATCCCCTTACATCTCCTGCAGGGAGAATAGGAAGCAGTATTATCCTGATAGTATTATGTAAGAATCTCACTACTGCTCTATGGCTTGATAGGAAGAAACCTATCCTCCTCCCCACTCTAAAGTTAAGGTATGTTCTTGATACCATTAGTGAAGGTTACATTTTATCAGAATGACCAAAGAGTTGAAGATGTGTAGCATATCACAGCATTGTTTCCCTTGGTTCCCAGGGCACACAAAAGCTTCCATGATGTTATGATGCTGTAAGCATGAGGCTGAATTTTATTAGATCCAGAAAGCTTGGTTCTTACTCTACCACTGGCACCGTATAGACCTTGAACTATTCCAGAGAACTTCTGCTAACAAAGGTGCCGGTTTAAAGTTGATATTTGGAAGTATTAGTTCTTTCGGTTTGATACCTTGTTCCAAGCTCTGGCCCACCACTTTAAAGACCCAAGTTACTCAGCCATTCAGATGAATTTAACATGACTTCACTGAGACATTGATTAAGCCAAACTGTGGCCACATAAAATTTTATTGCACTAAATGTAATCATTACATGGACTAGAGTACTTGAGTTGTCATTGTCAGTATATTCTCTTCCTGTGGCCAGTCTTGGCAACCAAATTATAATAAGAAACCAACTAATTAGCCCTGGTAATCACCATCATAGGACTGGAAGTCCAATGACTATTGCGTTTATTCCATGAAATTATACCAGTATGAGAAATCAGATTTATTTGGTGGATCATGCTATCTTCAGTTGACTTCATAACAACCATCAGATCAATTCCTATGTTGATCTTAGAGTTTCAGAAAGAAAATTTCCCCCTTCATTTCCAAGTTTTAGGAAAACATTTCTTAGGAGATATCTCAGTTTGTTTTAAAAACGAATCTTCATCTCCAAAATGATAAAAGTAAAAAGATTGGGATGCCCTTTACTGAGGTTTTCCAGTCTTAAAACTGGAGTCTTAAAGCTCCCATTATCTTTATCTAGATTTCACTGTAGATGGATATGATTAACCCATAATCCATTCTGCTAAAGCTGATCAATCTATTTTATCTTTACCAGCAGTAAAGAAATAGATATGACCAAGCAAATTTTTCCAAAACTTTGATTGAGATAGTCAACTTTATATGGACTGCATTGATAAAGAAGTGGATCCCTGAAATACCAGTGTGACAGTTCCTAGAGGAACCATCCTAGGATCACTGTTCAAGACATAACAACAGACTTAACTGGGACATAAATCTTCTCAACTGTTGTTCATTTAGGCTTCTTAAATATTTTAAGTTGTGGTACTTAGTATCTCTCAGAGCAAAGTATAATTTTTTAGATAAATCTTTTTACTAATAAATCCTTTATAAAATTCAAAATTGAATTGTGTTTTCTGCCATCATGATGTCTAGTCATAATTGTTAGACTGATGACATTTTTTTCTATAGGTATATATAGCTTAACTTTGATTTCTCTTTTTCAAACCTTATGATTGATGACAATTTGTATTTTTCATTTAGCTTGTAACACTTCAGGAAGCAAAACTGCTGCTAAATGAAGATGATTACCTTATTAAAGCTGTGTATGACTACTGGGTAAGAAAACGTAAAAACTGCAGGGGGCCGTCCCTCATTCCTCAGATAAAACAAGAGAAAAGAGACGGCTCTACCAACAATGACCCTTATGTTGCCTTTCGGAGGAGAACAGAGAAAATGCAAACTCGAAAGGTAATGTGCAAATTAGATTTAATTGAGTGTGCCTTAATAGTACTTAAGACCAATTTTTTTTCTGCTAATAACTTCAATAATTTTGAATGCCTTGAACATACAGGGGAGCTAATAACATTGTTAAACTTAATGTTAGAAATCCTGCTCTTCAGTAGCTTCCATCGGTCAGCTTCTGTTGGTATGATATCTAATACCCATGCTCTTTATAGGTCTGTTTATACCGTTTCAGACTTGAAATTGAAGTAGTAAAAGGAATTATATATCTTTATGTACCTCAGAAATTTGAGTTCTTCGGTAAATTATATATACATTCTATACATATCCTCTTAGGCAGCTTAAGAACTTATAGCTCCTTTGAAACCACATTCTAATTCTTGTAAATAAAAAATGGACTTTACTGCTTCTACCTACTGTGGGGTCATGAGAAGTAGGGAAAGTTCATTTTCAAGCCTATTCTGCCAATAGTCAAAAGTAACAGTGGAATGTTTTTCTTCTTTTCTGAGTTGTCCATTGTGGCAAATTTCAAATTGATGAACTTGTCCCCATCTGCCTTTCAGAAGCAGTATGAGCTGGAATTTTGAGAAAAAAAGGTCTCATATTGTAGAATGATATGGTATAGAGGAATCTGTTACTTCAGAGGGGGTATTCACTGTCTTCCATTTCTCATAATTAACAGTAAACACCATACATAGTAATACATTCTCTAACTCGCAAAAAATTGGAACATATAAATGTAAAAGCCATGAGTAATTGTGATTTGGAGGCAAAGCATTTTCTGTGGATTCCTGTTTCTCCTAACATTAAAAGCTTGTCATTGTCAGTTGTTAATGTAACAGCTGTGAAGCGTAACAGCTGCCAGGAATAGTGTATTTTAGGAGAAATTCTCCTACTGGTTAACAACCATTTTCTGTAAGTCTTCCTTGGATTTCCCAAGTGTAGATGACATACCCTAATCCAGGCTAAGTTTTCAATTTGGCATTTTAGTTCTTAGCTAAGGAAATCTAAGATACTTTATGAAGATTTAGCATCTTGCTTAGAAAAGACTAATGTGGGGTAAGTTTATAAATACAGACAATTGAACATGAGGAAGGAGAGGTTTATCTGAACCATTGAAAAATCTGAACTACCATCTGCTTTTTAAAAGAAATGTAATTGGGGCACCTGGATGACTCAGTCGGTCAAGCATCTGCCCTCAGCTCAGGTCATGATCCTCAGGTCTTGGGATCAACCCCTCTATCTCCCTGTTCAGCAGGGAGTCTGCTTCTCCCTCTGCCCCTGTACCTCCTCCTGCTCATGCTTTCTCTCTCAGATAAATAAGTAAAATCTTTAAAAGCAATGTAATTGATTCAGCTGTATTACAAAACATAGACTTTTAGCATTGTGTTTTGAAGGAAGAGTATCATTGGACTTCTTTTCGTGAGTGGGTACTTAAAATTAGCAGTATTTATTGACATGTAAAGAATATTCTAAATATTTAAATCTGCTTAATTCTTAAATAGGTTAAATCATTGTTTTCTAACCAGTGTATATTGAGAATTGCTAGACTGGGTTCATATGTTTAGGTACTTCACCATTGTGAATAACTACTAGCACTTTTTCCTGACACTGATTTCTACCCTTTCTTTTATCTGTTATTTTGATCTTCCTCTGCAGAGTGGTCCATTTTCTTTTCTGGTAGTCTTTTTATTCCTCTCTGTTTTCAGTTGTGGGACCAAGACCCCTTCATGCACACTAATACTGCTTAGAAATATTTATGTGTTTCAAAATGAGAAAGTTGGGAAAGCAGTCAACAGTAGATATCCCCAGGTGTTCCAGAGGTGGGCAAGCATGGGATATACAAAAATGAATACAGCTAACAATGGTTCTCTACTTTCTTTTCTGTTTCCACAAAATTGAATACATGTATATAGCTAGATATAAAGGTTCTAAAATAAAGGACTTCTGAAATATTTTCTTGGCAGTCTAGAATTTAGTTTTAGTTCACTAAACTAATACTTAATTTGCGAGTGCTTAAGTACTTAAGGACATTCTTAAATGAGACAGTCTTAAGGCACCAGTATGTCTGAAAGCACTGATTGGAAGGTCTTGAATCAGCATGTGTGTTTAATATGTTTAACCCCATTGATACAACTGTTAACAACTGCACTTTCTCTCCTCCCTCTGTGTGGCCCAGAATAAACAAGATAGACAGGAAAGGAAACTCAGAGTAGTTGTTCTCAGTCTGGCTGCATATGACAGTCTCCTGTGAATTATCCTTGGTTATAAAAAGATCTGTAGTTAATTCTAAAGTGCAACAATTTAAAAGCGAAAAAGTGCAGCAGTTTGAGAACCACTTCCTAGAGATTTGGCAGTAGGTCAGAACTATAATATGTAACTGGGAACAGGGAGAAAAGAGTTGGTCCAGAGCAGAGACTGTTGTGAGGACAGATAAAGAAAATGAGTGGATTTGAAAACAGGGTTAGGGCCATCTTAAAAGCATGGGGAAAATGTCAGTATGAACTCACTGTTTTTATAGAGAGAGAGTCAGAAATAGATGTGGATCTGTGCATGTATATGTACCTATACATATTACAGGTGTATCTCTTAGTTTTGTATGCTGAGAGGGTCTAGAAGCAATGATGCTGAGCATGCCTACTATGTAGATCATGATTTTTAAATATCATTTTCCATTTTCTTAGGAAAATGGTGTTTCCTGGTTGAGGGCTAGGAAATATAAGGATAAGCTTGGAACATTCTGCTATGCCAGAAAGTAAGACTGTTGATTGAAGATTAAGGAATGTTGGACCGATCTCAGATGGCCTGAAGAGGCAGCTTGAAGGGGAACTCTACTAGCCAGATGTGGGACAGTTCTAAGTGTCAATATAAATAAAGTAATGAATAACCCATAGAGTATAAGTAACCCATGAGTCCATACTGATATAAATAGATGGATGGATGGATGGATGATTGGTAGATGGATTGACTGATAAAAGAGAAGGGAACACTTTTCCTTAACAGTAGAATTTTACCTTCGAGTGTCAGTGGAATGAGGAAGTTTGAAAATCGCCATTTGGCAACCATGATAGTAATAATAATAATAATAAAATGTTGGGAGGAAATTTGATGAGAAACAAGGTACATAGTCGTACAGCATACTTTCTAATTAAAAAAGGAAAAAGCAGTTATTTGAAGAAACCTGATAGGCACCATCTTAATCAAGTGAACAAAGTTACCATCAACAGTAAGGAGACAAATAAGTATCATTTAACTCCTGATATAGGAGAGGGATACAATACCACTTATGTGATAATCCTATTAAGAAAATATAACCTGATTTTAATTATGGAGAAGCAGCAAAGACACCCAAATTAAGGAACATCCCTACAAATGAGTGGCTTCTATTCTTTAAAAATATCAAGATCATGGGGTGCCTGGATGGCATGGTCAGTTAAGCAGCCACCTCTAGGTTTCAGCTAAGATTGTGATCTTAGGGTTGTGGGATGGAGCCTTGTGTCAGGCTCTGCACTCAGTGTGGAGTCTGCTTAAGACTCCTCCCTCCCCACATAAATAAATAATTCTTTTTAAAAAATGTCAAGGTCGTGATCACTGTAGAAAGACAAAGGAACTATTCCAAATCATAGGAAATTAAAGTGACATGACAACTAAGTATATTTGTAATCCTGAATCAGATCCTAGACCAAGAAAAAATTTGATGTTATGATTGAATTTAATAATAAAAATTGTCCTGCTAATGTCCTTCATAGCAACAATTATGTAGACATATTAAAAATGTATTTAACAGGGGCGCCTGGGTGGCTCAGTGGTTTAAGCTGCTGCCTTCGGCTCAGGTCATGATCTCGGGGTCCTGGGATCGAGTCCCGCGTCGGGCTCTCTGCTTGGCGGGGAGCCTGCTTCCTCCTCTCTCTCTCTCTCTCTGCCTGCCTCTCTCCTTACTTGTGATCTCTATCTGTCAAATAAATAAATAAAATCTTTAAAAAAAAATGTATTTAACAATTATATTTGTTGTCAAAAAGGACATTAGTGGGATAATTAGTGAAATATGAATAAAGTCAATGTTAATCTCCTGATTTCAAAACTAGTATTGGTTATATAAGAGAGTATCACTGTTTCTATAAAGTCCATATTAAAGTGCTTAGGGATGAAGGGGCAGTATATATTCAACTAGTCTCAAAAAATTTTTTTAAATATGACTACTAATTTTACATATTTGTGTATGTGTTTTTTTTTTTTTTAGATTTTTATTTTTTATTTATTTGACAGAGAGAGATCACAAGTAGATAGAGAGGCAGGCAGAGAGAGAGAGAGAGGGAAGCAGGCTCCCTGCTGAGCAGAGAGCCCGATGTGGGACTCGATCCCAGGACCCCGAGATCATGACCTGAGCCGAAGGCAGCGGCTTAACCCACTGAGCCACCCAGGCGCCCCTATTTGTGTATGTGTTTATGTGTGTGTGTGTGTGTGTGTATATCTTAGTCCATTTAGGCTATTGTAACAAAAATACCAGAGACTGAGTTTTTTAAACAACAAATACTTCTTTGTCACAGGCCTAGAGGCTAGGAGGTCTGAGATACAGGTACCAGCAGATTCAGTGTGTGGTGAGGGCCTACTTCCTGGTTCAGAAGTCATCTTGCTGTGTCTTCACATGGTGGAAGGGGAAGAAAGCTTTCTGGGATCTCTTTTATAAGCATACAAATCCATTTGTGAGGATTCCAACCTCATGACCTAATCACCTCCCAGAGGCCCTTCCTCTGAATCACATCACATCTAGGGCTTGGAGTTTCAACATGAATTTTCAGGGGACACAAACGTTTAGTCCATAATAGTGTAGATTAAATAATATGCATACATATATACATAGAGATAAAGCAAATGTAAAATAATAACATTTAGGCAATCTGGATGAAGATGTATAGGAATTCTTGATACTGTTTTATAACTGTAAATCTGAAATCATTTCAAAATAAAAGAAAGAAAAGACAGGGCTAAAGAAAGGAAAAATTAAAAAGGGTAGTTATTTGGGTCTAAAGAGAGCGGGAAATGACTGGTTAAGACAGGGCAAAAGCCTGTAGGCCACAAGGAACACTTAGTGAAGAGGAGGGTAATCTTAAAAGATTCTGGTGCACTTTTGAATATTGTTGAGGTGGGATGTGGCCTTGTATTATTAGTCATCTTTGAATCTGTCTCATTATTACTAGACTTCAAGCCTTTTGAGGGTAGGGGACCTGTACAGTACTCTATACAGGGAGACACTTTAATATTTGCTCTTGGTCATGTTAATTTTATTTCAGTTGGAAGGTATTATTGCTGCCTGCTTGCCAAAAATTTTTGCTCAAAACTGTACTTTAGATTTTGCCTTTTCTTATGTAGTACTAGAAGGAGGGGAGAAGATTAATTTCCTTTTGATAAGGTAAGAGACTGACTTATTAACATAGCATTTTAAAATACAAGTATGTAGTACCTTCATAGGACTTGGTTTAAGTTATGATTTATAGGTGATGATTAATTTTCAAATGCAAGAAACACACAAAAGAGAGTAAAACTTTGAGTCTCTCTCAAGTTTTATTTTCTCCTTTATAATCCTCTAGTATGAAACCTGGCTTCAGGTTCATTGTAATGTCATATTACGTTCTTTTTTAACCACTCTTAACATACTTGATCTTGACAATAGAGGAGAGGAGCAATACAAAAGATTTGGTTAATATTTACAAGTAATTTTTCACATCAAATCAATTAGGATATGCTCATAAATCCTGATTTCTTAAACTGTTCAAATTGTCATAACAGGTATTTATAAATTCTTTCTTCCAGAATATATTCCATATCTGCTTTGCTCTTAACAAGCACACTAAATATTTGTGATCTTTGCTTGATGAAGTGACAACAGCTTTTACTCCTGCAGAGTTTGTGTCCCTAGTAGTCATCTCTTTAATATATTGGGGGTTTTTTTCTTTCAAGGTTTTATTTAAATTCTAGTTAGTTAACATATAGTATAGTATTAGTTTCAGGGGTAGAGTTTAGTAATTCCTCGCTTATATATAACACCCAGTGGTCATTACATCAAGTGCCCTCCTTAATCCCCATCACTCAGTTACCCCATATTCCACCCACCTTCCCTCCAGGAACCCTCAGTTTGTTCTCTGTAGTTAAGAGTCTCTTATGGTTTGACTCCTTCTCTGTTATTTTATTTTTCCTTCCCTTCCCCCATGTTCATCTATTTTGTTTCTTTAGTTCGATATATGAGTGAAATCATAGGGTATTTATCTTTCTCTCACTGACTAATTTCACTTAGCATAGTACACTCTAGTTCCATCCATGCCATTGCAAGTGGCAAGATTTCATTCTTTTTTGTGGTGAGTAATATTTCATTTTATATATGTATATATAGAAAGAGAGAGAGAGACACACACACACACACACACACACATCCTTTATTCATTCATCAGTCTACGGACATGTGGGCTTTTTCCATATTTTGGCTATTGTGGATAGTGCTCTTACAAACATTGAGGTACATGTGCCCCTTCAGATCACTATTTTTGTATCCCTTGGGTAAATACACAGCAGTGCAATTGCTGGATCATAATGTCATATTGAGTTATTAACTCAAGGGTGGAAAGATTGTGTGAGTGCAGTCTGGCTGGATACATAGAATAAGAGTAAGATATATAGAATAATAAGATACATAGAATAAGGTCTGTTTTTAAGCAAATAGTTCCATGCCTAATATAAATATTCTGTAGTTATTTGATTAAACAAAATATATTAACTGTAACTTTCATAGGCAGATAGATGCTGCTAATTACAACTGAGCTTTGTCTAATTACTAAGCAGGACTTTCACTCTGAGTTGTTAATTAAATCTTCTTAAGAAGTAGGAACTTCTTAACAATACTCCAAAATTCAGAGTTTTCACTTGGTTTTTGCCCTGCAATGAGAGGTGTTAATTACTTTGAAACATAATTATTACATTCCTTGAGATGCTTTATATCCGACTTTCAGTTTTATATCTTGAGTTTCTGAGTGGTTTTGCTTGTCAAGGCAAGTGTTTATATTGTGGTATATTGAACCTTCCAGCCCACAATTACAAAGCTGGATGGATGGATAGAAACCCATTTTGGCAATTTTTAGGTAACCTTGATTTGACAGAACTGTTTCTCTCTGTCACTGGAAAATACCTTGCATCAGTTTGAATGGACTACATTTTCTGGTACACTAGGTTTGGTTTCAGGCAGACTTAAAATTTTGTTTACATTGGAATGATCCCTTCTGTTCCATCTTTTCAACAATGGGCAACATTTTTTTTTTAATATTTGAGAACTGTTTGCTTATACTTCTATTTTCAGAGTTAAGTAGGTAGGTTCTCTTATGTAGTTGCTGTTTAAGATGATTTTTTACATTTAACACTTTTAACATTTTGCTTTTATGGAGCATATTTGGATCTCATCAAAGATTCTGTTGAATGAAATGGAAATGTGGATAAGTGGATTAATTGTTTATTTTTCTAAAATTTATTTCCAATAGAATCGTAAGAACGATGAAGCTTCTTATGAAAAGATGTTGAAGTTGAGACGAGAGTTTAGTAGAGCCATAACAATTTTGGAAATGATTAAGAGAAGAGAGAAAACAAAACGAGAACTATTGCACTTAACCTTAGAAGTTGTGGAAAAAAGGTAACATTGCTACTATTATATACTAATCACAGCTTTAGCCAGATGTTGAGTAAAATATAACCAAACGGTATGTTTTGTTTTGTTTTTTTTGCCTAGCTTTAGAACAATTGGAATAGATTCTCAAATTCTACATTTTTTGAAGGATTCATGTGTTACTATTTTTTTTTTTAAAAAAACTAGATTATCAGTTTGGATTTCAAATTTGTGTGTAATATGTATAGCTCCTCTAAGACACTTAATTTTTTTTTTTTTTCCAGAATCATTGAATTTTATTTAGAAAAGAACCTGGGGGTCATTTTGACCATTCTTTTTATTTAAGTTTCCTTTAAAATTTGAGGGAAATGAATTTTTAGATGATTTTATTTTCTGACTAGGTAGTAAGCATTTTTTGTTTCAGTGCATTTTAACAATGTGTTCTCCATGGAGCACCTGGGTGGCTCAGGCATCCAGCTCTTAATTTCAGCTCAGGTCATAATCTCAGGGTCCTGGAATCAAGCACCCCTCAGCAGAGGACTCCATGTTCAACAAGGAGTCTGCTGGAGATTCTCTCTCTGTTTTTTGCCTCTGTGCTCCCCCTTCCTGTGTGCACTCTATCTTTAGAATGGATAAATCTTTAAAAAAAAAAAATGTGTCTCTAATATAATAGTCATTTTCCTATATAGTTAAATAAACTATATTAAACCTAACAGTTTTATGTGATTCGTGAGGTAAGCATTCTAAACATCATTTCCCAGTGTTTGAAAATATTAAATATGTGAGAAATTTGTCTTTTGTGTTCCTTCAGAGATTCAGAGATTCTTTGGGGTTTTTTGGTTGGTTGGTTTTTGCTAAATCCCAAATATGAGCTGCTTTATTCCTGTAAGTTTTCTCTTTTAAGAATAATCTGATTAATTGTTGATTCTATTTGATTAGTTGTGTTCCAGTTCATTGCAATATCATTGTTTTTATTTTTAAACTATAAAACATTTTCTTATATTTTGTTACCTTTCCAAGATATCATTTGGGAGACTATGGTGGTGAAATCCTTAATGAAGTGAAAATCAATAGATCAGACAAAGAGTTATATGCCACTCCAGCAACTCTTCATAATGGAAATCATCACAAAGTCCAAGAATGTAAAACTAAGGTGAATATCTTCTGGGGAGAAGCCCATATGGTAATATTGATCAATTACTAGTTTCATCAGTTGTCTTAGTATACTTTGGTTAAGGAAAAACATAATTAACATGCGTTGTTTTTACTATTTGCCAAGCACTTGCTAGGAATTTTTACGTACAGATTAACTCATTAATCCTTACAGCAGCCCTTTGACACAGATTTTAACCCCGTATGACTTCTAGATCGTATAGCTGATAAGGGGCTGATTCAAGGTTTAGGTCCAGGTCTAACAACAAAAAACTGTATGCTTTTCACTATGCTATCTGCTTCCCTACAGAATATGGGTAAATTAAAGTCTACTTCTTATCACTAGCCTTAACAAATCCTGTGTTGGAGTGGCAGGCATCAAAATCTTAAGATTAAAGCTTTCTTCATTGAGACTATTGAAAGTTACTCTTATTTTCATCATCACTTCCAGAACCAGCATTTATCAACTGCTATTTAGTTGGAGTGATTTGAAGAAGTCCTATAACATCCAAATCCTGTTTTCTTCCTAATGGAAAGATCTAGACTCCATGATTATTTTAGTCTCATAGACTTTGAGGAATTTTATTTATTCAGGATTCATGTGGTACATTAATTAAAGTACTCAATTGAGAAATAATAAAAATTAATAAAACTTTAAGGAGTTTAGTTTTAAATAAGAAAAAAGTATTGACTGAGTATTTAGATAGAGCTTTCTATGTAGCAGGATTTAAAAAGCAACATAGGGTGTTTGTGGAAAATTCATCTTTTAAAAAATGTACACAATTCTTATTTTTCATGGGTTCATTCTTAAAGGTCAAAGAAGAATGTGGAGCAGGAAGACTCCTCCTTTTATTCAACTGATGTCAATTTAAACACCAAAGTTCTTTCTTATTCATCACAGGCATCTTGCCCACCTACCTGATTCTTTTTCAATCACACTTGCCTCTATAGCCAAAAATTTACCAGTGCAATAAATGTAATTTTTTTTCTAAGTTATTTTTTAAATCCATTTTATATAAACTAATGCTTTTTTCAGGTATATGATCGATAGGCATAGAATATGAAATCTCAACCTGAAATTACTGACAGAATAAGCTTTTATTATATATTAATTCCTATTTTAGATTACTTGTAAGAATAAACACTCACCCTGTTTACTAGTGTTAGAGATAGGGTCGCATCCATTGTTGCTCTACCTCATTATACAGAGATAACTGTATTTGCTTGGTCGCACATCCTACCTTAAAATATAGGCAGTTTCTAAGAGGTAGGAGTTTTCTTTTTGATGTCATAGCTCTACCATTGTATGAGACTTAGCTATATCACTAAATAATTTGCTATTTAAGCAGCACTTTCATTGTGTATACGATTTTTGACCCTGCAGTAGTTTTTTTTTTTTTTTTTTTGGTTTTCCATTTTATTTATTTTTTCAGCGTAACAGTATTCATTCTTTTTGCACAACACCCAGTGCGACCCTGCAGTAGTTTTAACAAAAATGTGGACTACATGGAAAATGTAGAACTTCCTATATATTTTTTCCCTTTCATATTGCTTGTACTTTGGTGCTTAGAATAATCATTTTCAAACTTTTAAAGTAGTGAATCCCTACTTATTAAACAGAATACTGTTATGTTAAAATGCATAGAAACAGAACTTCTCCGCTGAGGAGTGGAGAGCAAGGGGGGCTGGAAACCTACCCCATCAGTCAGTTTCTTGCCAAATGGCCTCTCAAGTACTGTCACAGAACTCTGGGGTACTTGAGAACAGTTTGATTATTGTTCAGTGAAGGCAGTACATATGCATTCTAAAAAAGTAAAAGTTTTTTTTTTCTAGTTAATAAACTTATTTTTCCTCAAAAAAATTACTAGCTGCAAATTGGAAATAAGTGTAGAAATAAATTAATGATTTTATAATCTAATTCAAGTTATTTGAAAAATAAAGTTCATTATCATTAATACAGTGGATTTAAATAAAATTGAATTTAAGTACTTTTAAATGCTTGCATAATAATAGAGCAATTTTTAAAAATCACTAACATCTTAAAGTATAAATAACAATATAAAAAACAAATTAAGTACCATTATGATTTTTAATCACAACTTGCAAAAAGTAAAACATTTTTCAATTTATGATCACATAATTTTTGCATACTAAAAACAGTAAATAAAATCACCTCCTGGGTAAAAATGTATGTTTTTCAAAGAGCAGTATAGTTTTTCATGATTTCTAAAATGATTTTCATTTCTTCCTTTTGGGGGAAAAATCGTCATGTAAACAGCACCCTCATCATTTGTCTTTGAAAGAAGAGGCTTCTGATGTGGTTCGTCAAAAGAAGAAGTACCCAAAGAAGCCTAAAGCAGAGGCTTTGATAACATCTCAGCAACCCACTCCTGAGACATTGCCTGTGATCAATAAGAGTGATATTAAGCAATATGACTTTCACAGCTCAGATGAAGATGAATTTCCACAGGTGCTTGTTTTAAAACTATTTTAAAGACATTTCCTTTTAGTCTTTTATATTGCTATATTTTAAAACATGATTGACCTCTTAGTTTTGATTCTTATTTTCTTCACCTAATGTTATATAGCATATATACATTTTCCACATTATTTATGTGGCCACTGAAATGATATTTACTTTCCATTATTTTCTATCAGTTGGGTAGAATTTATTCTCTTGGAGCATTTAGGTGGTTTTCAGTTTTACTTTTATAAAAGTGAACATTACTATTCTTTCCCCCTACATTTAAAGTAGACTATTAGAGGGGCGCCTGGGTGGCTCAGTCATTAAGCATCTGCCTTCGGCTCAAGTCATGATCCCAGAGTCCCACTCCCTCTGTTGTGTTCCCTCTCTCACTGTGTCTCTCTCTATCAAAAAAATAAATAAAATCTTTAAAAAAAAAAACACTATTAGAAATGGATTATCAATATTTTAAGATAGTTAATACATAATTGTAAATATTCACCAATAATAATTCCCCCTTTTTTTTTAAACTATATTCCACCAGCATTTTATTTTATAACTTCTAATGTAAATTTTGCTGCTTTGTTTGGCGATAACCATTTAATTTTAAAGATTAAGAAGAACTGATTCAAGTTGTAAATTGTGAAGACAGTTCTTTGGTTTATATTGCAACAGTTTATAGCAAAGTGTTTGCTATATATTTTAAAAATCTTAATTTTACTTTCACAAGTGCTATTTTTAAAACAAGACCTTTGTATATTAAAAGATCAATTTTAAAAGATAAACATATATTTATAGTTTAGCACCTTGTCTAGCAATATCCTTTTCTTTTTTCTTTTCTATATGGTATAGGCAACGTAAAGAGAATGCTATATAACAAATACATACTATTATATTTTAACACTTTTGCTTCATTGCTCTAAAAGAAAAAAACTTTTAAACCAACATTACATATATATCTGGAAGCAAGATTGTCTATAAAACAGTTTATGGTCGTAACTATTTAAAATCTGGAGTTTACATGAAAGGGTAAAATGTGTCCCCTTTGAGTAGATTATGTATTTTTTTTATTCTTCTATCACTAATTTATAGATAATATTTTAGTATTTATCTGGATTGTGACAAATGCACAAAGGTATGTTTAATTTAGTACACTCTTGAAAAGCACTTAGGGAAATAATCCGTTACTTTTGTCAAAGGATCATCCAGTTAGACTCAGTGCTTTGAAGAGCCATAGGACATAGCCATTTTGAAGGAATGAGGAAGTAATGTCCTAATAAATAGTAGTTTTCCATATAGAAAGAGTAGGGAGGGGCTCTAGGTAGGGGGAACAGCATATGAGTGAAAACATTGCTGAAGCATAAAATGCAAAGGAGAAGAGAGTTTGAACAGAATGATGCTTGGAGTAGTAGCCGGGTGGCAAATGGCTTCTACTACATTAAATATACTGGGACATTATTAAAGAATTTTAAATAATAATATGACATGGTTTCTTATAATATCAGTAATAGCCTTATGTTGGTAGTACTCAGAAGAGCTTACATAGTTTTGCTTTAGACACCCAGCCCTTTAAGAATGACACATGTGATATTATGACCTCTAGAAACTTTTCCTTTCTTGCTGTAATAAGTCCATCACATTAATGGTAGGGCACACTCACATGCTAATCGTACATTCCTCATGCATTTAAGGAACCTTTGTTTCTGTTCTGAATTCTTGTGTTTATTCATATCATACCCAGCCCTCAGACCCACATGAAAATTTCAAAATTTTTATTGTATTTTGAAACTTTTAGGTTCCTCTCTGTCCTTATACTAGATCTTTAAAAACCCTCATTAATTTTTATAATGATATCCTCTTGTTACTAAAAAGTAAGTATTTACCTACATAATTGGACATCATTCAGTGAGCAGCTATTTAGGATGTAGCTCTTATAAAATCAGGATTTTATTTCTAAAAAGATGATTAAAATAATCATATGTATTCTTCTTTGCCCAGTAAGCAAGGAAGAAAGGAATAAGGAGCCTTAAGGGAACAAACATTTTAGCTTAAGACTTACCCAACTGATTTGCAGCAGAGCAGAATTTAAAATCCTATCTTTTCTTAGTCACACTTCTGATTCTCCTAATATCAACTCTCTCTTCTTATGTCTCAGACCAAATTCTGGAATCCAGTCCTGGGGAATGGTGGTCGGGACAAAGGGGTGGTATGCTTTATGCAAAGAATTTTTAAGACTTTGTAACCCTTCCCTGTGTGTAGTTTAGAAGAGGTAGATGATCTGCAAAGGAACCAAAATATAAAATTCACATTTGAGATTTCCTTTCAAATTTGAGGTTTGGGGCTTTTTTCCCTGGGAAGAAGAATCAGCCCCAGCTTACCGTTTCTATGTCTCCCCCTTAGGGATGGTGGAGGTATATTGGAACCTCAAACAAATGCCTTTCTCCCCTGGATGACCCTGCTCAGTGGTAATTACCACAGTTTGGAAATAATGTGGAGACACATTTTTCCTCTCAAAATAGGAAGAGAGGGATTTGTGAGGTTCAGAATTTGCAAATAAATATGGTTGAGCCAGCGTTGTCAGAAAAAGAGATGTACTCCAAAGTGAAATTACGAGACTGCTGAAACTTAAGTACCAAAACTTTTTTTTTTTTATTTTAACCATCATGGGTAGAAGTTTATCTAACCATATTATTTCTCTGCTGTATCAGAGTATATTTGTATATCATTCAATCCATTTTTATGACATTTATAAAGTTTGTTCTAATGGATCAGTTGCCCCAGGGGTCCACTCACATTATATCGGGATATTTAATCTAAGATCACAAGATTCTAGGTAGAATATATGACAGCTTTTTGGAAGTCTTTATTTTTTCTTTTGCTGTCAGGTTGTGGGCTTATCACTTCTCTCTGCAGCTAGTCTGCAAGAGGGAAGTCTCCTTTCCTCTTCTGATTTTCTGCTTCTGATCTGCCAAGTTTAAAAAGTGATTTTACTAAACTGTGTGCTTGAAACTAATATTACATATGTTAACTAACTAGAATTCAAATAAAAACTTTTTTAAGAAGTGATTTTTTTTTTTTTTTTAATGAGTAGGGAAATAAGGAATTCCCTTTGAGAAGAACTGTATGACCCGTAGTGTCTTTGAGGGGAGCACGGTTCCTAAGCCATTTTTTGCTTCCTAGTTTTTGGCTTTATTACAGAGAGAGAAAGTTACTGCATAAAAATACATCTACCTGTGGGTGAAGCATAACTGTCAAAAATAAATTATGTATGGCCGCATATTATTTACAAAATATAAATGGAATATATTAAAAACTACTAATTCTTAAGTACTTACATGTTCAGAAGCAATTACACAATACCGTGTTGACTTTCCTGCAAGAGCTAATCTATCCCAAGTAATCATGTTTAACCACAGAAAATCTGTGCTAGTCTTTATTTGGGAGAATTTACTGCCTGCTATATGAACTATAGGAGTGATTCACTGTTTGTGGTCAGATTCTGATTTTAGACCATTACAAAGATTGATCTGTTGTTGGCTTTTGAATTCCTAAATGGAATGTATCATGCCTCTTTTTTCTAGGTACCATCCCCTGTATCAGAACCTGAAGAAGAAAATGATCCTGATGGTCCCTGTGCTTTCAGGAGGCGAGCAGGATGCCAGTATTATGCTGTAAGAACTTTGTTTTTATAGTGTTTTTGTGGACTGGAATTAATAGGTAACTCTTGTCAAGGTAATTTAGTCTTAATGTGAAAACGGGAAGTCTATCAGCATTTTTTATGTACTATCCCCTATACACATACCAGTAAAAGATGCTCAGAGGTACTGAATCCTTTCAGAAGATAGTAAAAATATCAGAATCCTTTACTTGGAAATTAATAATTTAAAATTCCAAATTTTAGAGATTTAGTTTTACTTTGGGCTTTAATTGTAGCTTCGTTTTAAGATTTATTATTTATTTGAAAGAGAAAGTGTGTGTGTGCACCCGCGGGCAGTCAGGGAAGGGCAAAGGGAGAGAGAATCCTGAAGCAGACTCCCTGCTCAGCACGGAGCCTGATGAGGGCCTCCATCCCATGACCCTAAGATCATGACCTGAGCCAAAATCAAGAGTTGGCCACTTAACCAACTGAGCCACGCAGATGCCCCAAAATTTTGATTGTTGCTGCTTATTAAAGTTTATTTTAGGCAAGTCCATCTTGTGCATATATACCAAGTGAGGATCAAACATAAAAGAATCGTTTTTAGACTTTCCTCATAGCAATATCTTCTATAATAATTATATTCAAACATTTTGACACACTTAGAAATTGGTTTGTGCTAGTAAGTCAAGTTTTGGTACAGCATTATGTCAGGAATGACCCTCACTCCCAAATGCTCAGGTTTTCAGAAAAGGTATAGCTAATTATAATTAGCTATAATTATAATAATTATAATAATTATATAATATATATTTATATTATATATAATATAATTATATATTATATATAAATATAAAATATATAATTATATAATAAATATAATAATTATAATTAATTATAGAATTACACGGATAGCTTTCAGATACGATTGCAGAGCCCATTTGTCTTGCTTCATTTATGGTAACATCTACACTTCCAGCCTTTCAGAGTGTGTGCATGTGTGTGTGTAGTGTAGAAGAGGTAGAAAGTTATTTGCAAGTTACACTAATGAGAGAGCGAGAAAATTATTATTAAATGGTAGAGAAATGTTAAGGCCCAGAAAAATAAAGAAGTGTCAGCCTGACCCATACATGCTTTAAGTACAATTTTCGGTTCAAAAAAATTTTCCTTCTGACTTCTCTCAATAGGAAGCCTGTGAATTACAAACTTTAATATCTCTACTTTTTTTTTTTTTTTTTAAGATTTTATTTATTTGACGGACAGAGATCCCAAGTAGGCAGAGAGGCAGGCAGAGAGAGAGAGAGGTGGGGCGGTGGGGGAGCAGGCTCCCTGCTGAGCAGATAGCCCACTGTGGGGACCCTGAGATCATGACCTGAGCAGAAGGCAGAGACTTAACCCACTGAGCCACCCAGCCACCCCATCTCTACTTTTCTGCATAGATGTTAAATGCATATTTTTCTTTAAAGACATATTCTAAAATATATTTTACCCTAAAATATTAAATTCAATTTAAGTTATTTTGGTGAGTGAACTTTTTATTCAGTTTTATTAAATTTTATCTTGTTAATATCACTTAAACCCTAATTTTACAGTTTCATAACTAAATTTTAATTGATCTGCTAATGCTATAGTTTATTTTTAGCATGATTTGACTTCTCTTCATTTCAGAGTTACTTCGTGAGTTTTAATTTTTTTTTCTTTTCAGCCTCGTTTGGACCAAGCTAACCACTCATTTGAAAATTCAGAATTGGCAGATTTGGATAAGTTGAGATACAGGCATTGCCTTACAACACTCACAGTCCCAAGAAGATGTATAGGATTTGCAAGGAGGCGAATTGGCAGAGGTGGAAGGTAAACTATTTGTTTTGGCCTAATTTTTGTTTATAAGCTGGAAGGGAAGATATAGAGAAAATGTTATTAAGTTCTTCCAGATAATACTTGGTTTTATATTGTTTTTCAGGGTCATTATGGACCGAATATCCACAGAACATGACCCAGTCCTGAAACAGATAGACCCTGAAATGCTGAATGGTTTTTCAAGCTCTTCCCAAACTATAGACTTTTCTTCTAATTTCACTCGGACCAATGCTTCCAGTAAACATTGTGAAAATAGACTGTCCCTTTCTGAAATACTAAGCAATATCAGATCATGTCGACTACAGTGTTTCCAGCCAAGGCTACTAAATTTACAGGACAGTGATAGTGAAGAATGTACCTCAAGAAAATCAGGGCAGACTGTGAACAATAAAAGAGTTTCTGCAGCATCTGTAGCTTTATTGAACACCAGCAAGAATGGCATATCAGGTAAGCTCTCACTTTGTTAAAATGCATCCTGCTCTTTTTTTCTCCTTAATTTTCATTATCCACTAAATAAGTGCCAAGCGCTCAGGGTAGATTTTGAAGGTTTATTTTCATAATCCCACTGACGAAAGGAATTTTTTACCTTAACCTACTACAGTTTTTTCCCAGCCTAAGAAGCTAAACTCTATTACTGTGCTTCACATTTTAAACAATGTCCTAAAACCTGTAAAACCCCGACTTAAATTTTGAATGTGTGTGCCTGGTATGGTAAATGTGTAGGCAGAATGCATAGGAAGTTCCCTATGGGCAAAAGTGTTATAAGCTGCTACCAGATTTTCATAGCCATAGTGTGCACTTGTTAAAGAAAGTTTCCCCTTTTTGTATATTAGCTTTGCTCAAATGTAGGCATTGCTCCTAGGAGTACCACTGAATTCTTTGTTTCTGAAAAATGATTTTTTTTTTTAAGAAGCTCCCCATCAATAGTTGTAATTTTATTTGGTAGCTTACCTCTGATTGAGAGCATTTTTCACTTTAACAAACACTGTGCCCAAATTAATTTAATATTTTTACGACATGTATGTTGTAAATAGTGTATAATATCTAGACAATCTAAAATGTAATTTTGATTTGTTTTCCTCTCTATCTCATTTATACAAGTTGGTATAATTTTTAATATCCTGTGATACGTACAAGCAGTGCATGGTATCCAGAGACAAAACTAGATGTGACTTGACTACACTGATGATACCCTTTCTTTCCAGAAAACATACGTATTTCTAAATTACTTCTGGATGGTGCATTTTACTATGTGAAATTATGTTAAGCCTCTTTAAAGTGGTTTTAAATCATTTTAGTTTTTAAATTTGGTCTCAGTCACGTTCAGTCTTTTTCTGTTACTGGACTGCTTATTTTTAAACTTGACCTAGACATTTATCTGTTCAGAGATTTTAATAGAAAATTGAATTTGTTGAATGATTAGAGGTTTACATGTTGTTCCTCCAAATTAGTTAGTTACTTTTCTCTAAGCAATTGAAAAGCAAGGAAAACGGTATCCCATTATATAAAGTTAATTGATCTGTGAAGTTTAATGAGGTTTTGAAGCTGAAATAGATAAATACCGAATATGATTTGTGGTGGTAAGCTTCTTAGAAATCTAAAGGTAATAGGAAGTTGACGAATATTAGGTCAGATTATTTTTTTCTGCCAGCCCCATGACAGTGTTCAAATTATTTAACTGAACCAGAATTCCTGTACCAAAAATTACTCAAAATAATTTTTGCCAAGAGGGAGTTTAAAAATATCTCAATACAGGCATTTATAATTAGATTTGATAGTAGATTGAGTTTATTCTCTAACAATGTGTACCATACCAAAAAAAGATTTTACTTTTCATCTCAACTTGAGTATGACCTGATACTTGCAGCTTTCTGTTGTACATTCCCAGTAAACTCCAGAAGGATTTGATTTGACTCTTTCCCAGAAAATATGCATAGGTTGTGTATGTTATTGTATCATCATTACTCTATATATGTATAGATCCAGAATATAACTTACTGTAACTTAAATAATTCCATAATAATTGGCTCTAGAATTTTATGACACTGTCATAATACATCAGCATAATATAAGCATTTAAAGTATCTTAGGCTCTCATGCACCTTTCAGGTAACTTAAGTGACAAATATGTGATGTTAACGTCATAGACAGTAAATTTTTTTAATTTTTGCCTTTCCCCTACCATTAAAAAAAATAGTCTTTTTGGTCTGTATAATATTTTCTGTCTTAATTTTTTAGTATTCTCAACACAGCACCATTTCCTTCTTGACAAATTTCAAGACTTAAGCAAAAACAAAGCTACATTAGAATCAGTTTCTGTTTTTTTGTTTTGTTTTGTTTTCTTAAAGATTTTATTATTTGACAGAGAGCACACTCGGGGAGTGCAGGCAAAGGGGGAAGTAGGCTCCCTGCTGAACAAGGAGCCCTATGTAGTACTTGATCCCAGGACTCTGGGATCATGACCTGAGCCAAAGGTCGCTTAACCTGCTAAGCTACTCAGGCGCCCCTAGAATCAGTTTTTAAATAGAAATTTTCAGGTATATATTTAGTTCTGTTGCTAGAGTAAAGGAAGTTTGTTTGAAGTTTTCCTTCTTAGCTGTGATCCTTTAGTTATTGAGGCCACAAGTTTTATATATATATATGCATTCGTTTCGAAACACTAGACATAGATACATAAATGCATGATAACACAGCATTTTCTAAACAGTTGAAAAGCCATATCAATTTTAAGTACCCATTTGTACCACTTCTGTTCATTACATAGTCCTTTCAGTTCTGGTTAGGTAATTTAAGTGGATTCCACTATAGTTCAGTAAATACTGATAGAATTCCTTCATCAACTTAAAGAGAAGGATGTAGGAGTTTTTAGAAGGTTGGTAATTTTATGTTTGATGGACATAGATGAAAGAATTGAACACTTGTCTGTTTTATTTCTTTTAATCTTTAGGCCTTTATTAATACTGTTGCCTTCTGCGTATTCTTCGTAGACTTGGTCATGAGAGGGTGTTTGTCTTTAAGAGTAAAAAGACTAACACAGGATCATATTTTTACCTTATAGAGTGTATCACTGAGCTAGACAAATTACAAGAACTGAATTTTCTGTTTCACAGGTGGGAAATCGCAACAAATAAAGGGTTTAATCAAAAATAGAAATCTCATACACTTGTCAGTAATATTTATATCACAAGTTTTTTAGTTCTTAAAAAGAACTTGAAGGTTAGTGGCAAAGAATTTTATTTCGTTAATAACCCAGTTAATATTTCTTATGTCCTAAATATATTCTGATTGTTATTTGTGATATCATAACTTAAAGAACTTAAAACAAATTGAAATTTATGTCCTAGGTATTAGAAGAACTAAAACTAAAGACTTCATTTTAAAGCAAAGACACATGTCTTATTAACTATTAATAAAGATCTGTTTTCTTAGTTGAAAAAGTCTTCTCAAATATTAGCAAGACAGAAAGGAAAGATAGATTGTGCTGAACATGGCAAATGAGTAACCAAGGAAAACTAATTTCCACACATAATTATTTGGAATTATTAATATACAAAGCATTATGTTAAGTGTTTAAGAGTTGTAGTTTTAAAAGACAATAATCCTTTCAAGGAGCTTACAGCACATGGCAAGTATTACATTCTTTATATAATAGATGATAAAGTTTTTAGTCATTTGAAACTGCAGTATTTAACTATTTGTTTGAGATAATTGTTCTTAAATCCAAAACTTAAGAAGATGTATTGCACATCTTAAAGTAGTTTTGCCTGGGGCACCTGGCAGTTTCAGTTGGTAGAAAATGTGACTCTTGATCTCAGGGTTGTGAGTTCAAGCCTCATGTTGGGTGTAGAGACTACTTTTGAATGAATGAATCTTTGCTGTTTCAGACTCGAAGAGCTGGATTAACTTACATTTAACCTTGGTTTTGACTAACACATGGATGCAATGAGCATTTTTTCCCTCCCATTTGTCTTCATATATTGAATAGATATTAGTAGCCTTTTGACCAGCTGCAAATATCTTAACATTACCAATTTGTAAGAACATCAGTATTATGAACAGTTTTCCAGGAGAAATTCTTAATTTTTAAATTTTTTTCCGTTTCTTTTTCATTCTTAAATTGCTACGAAATGTTTGCAAGTGTTAAAGTCTTTGAATAGGTAAAACTACATTTTCACAACTAGCCAAGGTACTCACAAGGTTTCATTTTTGACTTATGGTTTCTTCCAGAGGTGTGAGAAAATAGATTCAGATTTCAGGAATTAAAAGATTTTAGTTAGACTGCTCAAGGAAGTAATACTAAAATTTCAGTTGTAACTATTTAGGTTGGGTATCAGAAGTTTAAGTGGGTCTTTAAAGATTTTATTTTATTTTTTAAGCAATCTCTGTACCCAATGTGGGACTCAAACCCTCAGATCAAGAATCACACACTCTACCAACTGAGCCATCCAGATGCCCCTTAAAGGGGTCTTTATTTTCTTTACTCTTACATTTGATTCTTTCCTCATTCTTCATCCCCTCAGCCTTCACCCCTGACCCTGCCTCCCATCTTCACCCTTTGTACCCCCACAGTTTTGCAGTCTGTTCATTAGTTTGCCTTTAACTGTGAGAGTTACATTGTAAAGTTACATTATAAAGATGTGTGTAGTCCTAGACAAATGTCAACTTTGAAGGATTGAAAGATTTATCCTCGCAGTAGCTCTGATGGTTTATGTGAACTTTCACTTTCGCTAAGAACTACAAGGTTTAAAATAGGTTGTCTCTCTTCCCCACCCCCGTCAGCCCCAGATCTCTCTTTTAAAACAAAAATGCATATAGTCAGCATTGCTTCAATAAAGCATATATTAAGACTTTTGTAACAAAGACCTACCCCTTAGATGAAGAAATACTGCATAATAATATATTCATTTTGACTTTTAGATAATCTTTACTACCATATTAGATGTTCTTCATTAAACTATGAAAACATGGTCTAGGCTAGTGTTTAAAAAAATCCATAGCTTCCCAAGAATACACATTTTATTAGCCCACTTGGAGAAATGCTGCATTAAAAATAATTTTAAAAAGGCACACACAAGCACAAAAATCATATGTTCATATTCTGTTGTGAGATGATCATCCAGAAGATCCAGAATGTGTTTCCATTAGATTTTTCTTCTGCTAGCAAATACTCAGGAAGACTTCTCACATAAGAATACTTCTGTGGGCCCAAGTTTAAGAAACAGTGATCTTGGACTTTAGAATTATTAAACCAATGTAAAATATAGTGGAGATACCTTGAGTATATTTTTGATGGATCACTGTCAGAATATTGGAGGGAAAGCTAATAAGGGGTCACCCTAGCAGACCACCATACAGAAACCACATACCTGAAAAGTGAAAGATGAAATGAGAATGCCTAGGACTCTTGAAAACAAAATCAACATTCCAAGGATGGTGACAAATATTCTAACAAAAAATACATAGATTCATCTAGTGAGTAAAACAAATGATAAATCTAAGATGAGTAATGAGCCAGATACCAAAAATTTAAAAAAAAAGAAAAGAAAAAAGGCCAGAAAGCTTAGGGGCTTTAGTGAAAAACAGACTATTGGTTATGTACACAAAATATTTAGAAATGCAAGCACACCACTGATGTGTATAGAATGATATATTTGCATACGTAAAGAGGAAAGTTCTATAATATGTATACCTATCTTTCAGCATGTATTAACCATAGAGATTTGGAAAATTTCTTACTCCAGTAAAAGGACACTTCCCATCTATCTAGATTAATGAAATACTGCCTTCACAAAACAGATTTGTGGTTACTTTTAAACTGACAGGACTTGTAGGGGGTGGGGTAGCTTAGATTTATGACCAGCATAAATTTCAGTTTTAAGCTAGCAGCTTACGAGCAACTAATGGAAAGAACTTGGCTTGGCCCTAAGCAATAGAAGCAGATAGGTTTTTTGTTGTTGTTCATGCCCAGTTGCCTTTCTTGCTGCTACAACCCCCTCCCCCCACCCAAGGCTGGTCCCCCTTACTATCTATCTCATTTCTAAACAGATTTCTTCACACTATAACTGCGACCTTTCCTGGCTTGTTTTAATGTTTGCCTTTTGATGACTGCAAGTCAGTGTACAAAATAAGTTTCTTGTGAAAGTATCTGAGTAATTTATGAAAGGAAGAATAATCAGTAGAGATGGTGCTTTCAGTCAAACCACCTACCAAGTCTACCTACCATTAAGTCCGCCATAACAATGAAAATTCAGTATGGTGCCTGTGTCATTAAAATCGTACATTTCTTACCACTTTCCGTTCACCCTAACAAAATGAAAGGGTTTTTTGTATGTGTTCCAATTCTGTACCACAGTTACTAATTGCTCTTTTTGTCTAAAGAGCTGAAATAATACTGAACAATGCTCCAGAAGATTCTGAATGAGGAACATCAGCTTGTTTTCAAGCACAAAACTTGATAGTAAAGATTTAGATGTCAAGAATGAATGTAACATGCTAAGCTTGAGAGGAAAAGAAAAAAAAATGTCATTTTTTAAAGTATAATCTTAGAATTAAATTGAGTTTATATCAGTGATTCTAAACCAGTAATGGGATCAGGGATGAAATTTTTGGCATCAGAGTTCTCTAGGTTTATAAAGGTTAGGAAACACTGATCATTAATTTGAATAATTTGGATTGAGTCTTGTTGAAATTTTAATGAGTTTTCTATGAGGAAAAGGATGGGGTTCCTGAGCAGATTTATGGTCTCAACAGAAAAGCACAATAAGTAGACATATCCTCTCTTCCCCAAAAGAGGCAACCTTTTTAATATATACGTAAATGATCATCCATTCATAAAAAGCAAGTAGAACACCTATAGTTGGCAGTACTTTGCTAGTCATGGACTAGCAACCAGTAATATTTTTTTTTTTTTTAATTAAAAAGTGCTTTTTGTTCTTTGTACTAATTTAGGTTCATAGTTATTCTGAATTAGTGAGATTTCTGTGTCATGATTTTCTGAATTAAAAGATTTTGGAGAAGATTCTCAGTGTTCTCCTTTCTCACTGTTTTGAAGTAGCCTTAAAAGTATATTCACTTAATTTGGTTTATTCCTCACATTATCACTGTAACCTCCTATCTTTTCACCCGAACAAAAAATACTCAACTCTAGGTGAACATAATGCTGAGGGAGTAGACCGTGCTAACACCAGATTCCAAGTCCATTTCATTTGAATTGGCACACTATACACCTAAGACTTAAACAGATTTATTTGGGTTTAACTTAAGATTTTTCCTTTCTGCCTTTTATCTAATAAACTATTTTTCATCTCTTTCCCAAGGTTTTCAAACAGCTGGAAATTCATGAATACTTCACATTTTCATTTGATTTTGAAGATTGTAAATTTAGAATTAAAAATACTTTTTTCATTTAAAAATAGAACACTTGCAGTGAATTTAACATGTGCAAACAAAGAAAAAATTTGATTTTGTTGGTAATTCAGTAAGATAACTAATGTGTACTTCAAAAACACAGGTAATATTAAAATTTTAGAGTGAGCACTTTCATAGCCCCAGGTCTTTTAATCTTCTAAAAATAAAATTGCTATCTAAGAATGTTTTTCCTTCATAGTCCAATACAAATTTTAATGATAATATTGCAGAACAGAAATGAAATCCTGTCTAATGCTTTGTCCATCTCTGGGGCCTAACTCCCTTTTCATAGAAAATAGACTGTATTATTCATAACATATATTATACCATCACATTTTTAAAAATTTCTCATTTGTAATTGTACCAAATGGAAAACTTGGGGGTAGAGGGGTAGTTAAGTAACCTAGGTTGAGGGTGTAGTCTTCTAGCTAAACCCCTTTAGGTCCTGTTGATTTGATTGTTCAATTGCATTTAAAGGTTGACTCATTAGTTGGTATTTTTTATGTATCTTTTCTTTCCAACACCACCACAGGACTTTATCACAGGGACACTTGTAGTTTATTTTGCTCTGTATTCACCTAACTCTTAATGTAGCAGTCTGCATCATCATGGATAGTAAATACTTGCTGATTCAAAGAAATAGTTGGGAGAGAGGAAAGAAAGCAATGAAAAATAGAGGAAAATTACTCTAGTAGTAGATGTATTCTGATGGGACTTAGTATTTCTTGATTTTGATAATGTACTAACTTCTCTGGAAATAGCTTTGTGTCCTCAACTCAGTTCATCAGTGATCTACTTGAAAACCAGTGAATGAAAATGTAGAAAAATATTGCCTATTACAACTTTTTCTTAGCTAATCTTGTAAACAAAAGTTTTAGATGTCTTATTTTTATTTGAAATCTAACCTTTATTAACACTGTAGAACATTATATCGGAAGATGCATTCTACCTTTAATTTTCTGAATAATTCTCTGATTTCTAGCCCATATTTATGATTGGGTTTATCTTAAGATTTTTATTTTTATATTTTAGGTCTGACTTAAGACTTACTTTTGCAAAAGATCTGTATTGGCTTAAAACTAATGATTGTACTAAATGAACATCTTTGTCCTCTACTCTGATTTGTAATCAGAGAAAATGCCCTAAATGGAAACCAGCAATAAGGATCATTTACAGTCTTGCAGATGGTCCTACTTTCTTACTCAGGCCATCACTTAGTCATTATAATTGTTTGCATTAATAAATCAAACTTTTTCTCATTATATAGTTACCAAGATATAGTGAACTAAGAGTGATCTCAAAGACACGAAGTCTGAATAAATGGTTAAAATCTTCATGTTAGAACTATGTTATACAGTAAACACATATAGGAACTGTTTTTAGCATGTGACATTAGAAGATCGTGTATGTTAGCATAAACCACTTCTGCTTTTTATTGGGTTTTTGCAGATGTATGATTTGCAGTTGTTTTTCATCTTGTGCAATCATTTTATATTATATTCTGCTTGTGTTGTTAAAAGTACTTTAAAACATACTTATTTCTGAAATGAATGTCCTTTACCAGTAACAGGGGGTATCACAGAAGAGCAGTTTCAGACACATCAACAGCAGTTAGTTCAAATGCAAAGGCAGCAGCTTGCTCAGCTTCAGCAGAAACAGCAATCTCAGCATTCCTCGCAACAGACACATCCAAAAGCACAGGTAAACTTGTCTTTCAATCATGGTCGTATTTTTTTTTCCTCCCCTTTCATAATTACGTAGTTTTGTTCAATTTTAGTCAGTTCACAGAGGATAATCTTGATAGTTTTCTATTTAATGAGGGAAGTACTAGAATCAAATTTGGTATTTGTAATTTAGGAAAGAAGCTACTTTGTTTTAAAGCATTATTGAGAATTTGTAGAAGAAATTATATACTGTTAGAACTATCATCACCACCCCCACCGCCCCCAAAACTTCTTTTTTCTTTATTTTATATATTAGAGAGCATGAGTTTGGGGGAGGGACAGAGAGAGAGGGAAAAGCAGACCCCCCGCCGAGCATGGAGCAGGACTTGATACCAGGACCCTGGGTTCACGACCTGAGCCGAAGGCAGACACTTAACCCGACTGAGCCACCTAAGCGACCTTATATTTTTTTTCCTAAACTTTTTACCCCCTTCCTAAACTGTGTGTTTAAGTGCCATTTGAATGTGCCTGGTGTGCTGAGATGTAATTCTCTTGAATTGTACAGTAAATCTAAACAACATAGCTCCTTGTCTCTTTGAATCACATTCCCCTGAAGAAAAAAATTGCCGCCAGGTGAAGTTATTTCCGTAGGCATGATTAAATGAATACGCTAGAGATAAGAATAAAAATAACTTATGAAATTGTAATTGCCAGAAGAAAGTCACCTTGCAAGCACCTTGATATAAGCCCTGTAAGACTTAATTTGAATTCGTGGCCTCCAGAACTGTATGAGAATAAGGTTCTGTTGTTTAAGCCACCTGGGTGGCTCAGTGGGTTAAGCCTCTGCCTTCGGCTCAGGTCATGATCCCAGGGTCCTGGGATCGAGCCCCGCATCAGGCTCTCTGCTCAGCAGGGAGCCTGCTTCCCTCCCCCCTCTGCCTGCCTCTCTGCCTACTTGTGATCTTTCTCTCTCTCTCAAATAGATAAATAAAATCTTTAAAAATAATAATAATAATAATAAATAAAAAATAAAAATAAAGCTGTAAATGAAAAGTGTGTTTCAAATTTGAGCCATCTGAAAGAAAGACATCTAGTGTTTTAGGTCTTAAGTTCTGTTGCTTCATAATTCCAAAAGTAATTCTAAAGGAATAACTGAGATGAGTTTAGTCTCCGTTGTATTCTGTGAGCTCTCAGGTCAGCATCTGCTGATGGAAGTTCAGTTCAGCCTCGGGATCACTGGATACGCTAACCTTGCAAATCCTGAATCCAACAACATGAAAATCTCAGTGACATCAGGACCCCTGAGCATTCCTCTAGCATCCAGTTGGATTTGGGACTGGCCACCATTCTAGAGCAGTTGATTGTTACTAACAGCCAACCAGTTTCATACAGAATCAAGAGTAATAGCCATTAAACTTTGCTTTTTCTGAATCTCTTGGGTAACTAGCCTCCTGCAGGGTTAGACCAGACATGTTTTTACATTGTGATAAAAGTTATGGTTAGTTCCTATGATTTCATTTTGCCCGTATCTAGATTATCGAGTATTTTTAGAGGAATTCATTAACACTGGAAAAATTAATAGAGTATTAAAGGTTTGAGGTTTTTAATTCCCTAGTTCTGTCTCCTGAATAGTTGCTTCTCAGTTTTTAGTCATTTCCCTGCTTCATATGCCAAAAATAGTCTGTGGAGTCCTAGATCTCTTAATCTAAACACCTCTAACTGTTCAAGATGAAAAAGGCAGCTGTCTTTTGATTTGCCCATTTCTTAATCACATCTGAAAAATTGAAAGTATAATTTTGTTTATCTTACAGGGCTCAAGCACCTCTGACTGTATGTCTAAAACACTTGACTCAGCCAGCGCCCACTTTGCTGCATCTGCAGTGGTCAGTGCACCTGTTCCAAGTCGTGGTGAGGTAGCCAAGGAACAGAACACTGGCCACAACAACATAAACGGTGTTGTCCAGCCTTCAGGTAAGCCTGTGGTTTCCTGTAGTACTTATTAGCTCAAAGTTGTAACTCACTGATTTGAAATATGGTTTTTATTACGTAAATGCAAGGTGAAAGCATTGTACAAGAAGTCAGTCAGGACTCTTCAGAATTTCTTTGGATATGTGTGGTGGAATAGCTGAATGTTTTCTAGAATTCACATAGTGCCTGCTCCCTGTATCCTCCTGCACCCACTAGATACCTTCTGTGTAACTTTTCCACCCTTCCTAGTTTTATCCATGTACTATAAGTTCCCTCATATGCGAGGAAATATATTGAGCTAATTGCTGACCATCATCATGGAATTAATCCATGCAGTGATAAAAAGGCAAAATACAATCCACGTTGATCTCTCAGTAAGTTTGAAACTGGGTTTACCATCCTACCAGCCTATCAAACTGCTTTCTCTGACTCTTCTTGAAATACAGTAATACCCTGGATCCTTGTCTGCTTCTTACTACCCCTTGAGTCCTCAAAGACTGGCTGTTCTTATCAGCCTTCAACTACTACTCAGACCCTAGGCTTTTCCACTTGCTTTTAGATATACCCATGATCCTGATTGCCCCTTCCTTACTGACTTCGTCTTGCATGTATAAATCCTGATGCAGTTCAACTACCATTTCCACGTGCTCTCAACCTCCAGAGAGGACCTCTCTGGCCCACTATTTCCTACTTTCCAAATAGGGATGCAACAGAATACTTTGTAAAACCCTTTTATGCAGGCCAGTAGAAATATCTGTCTTTGGGGTTGTAACAGGTAAGTATGTTGTGATTAGGAGCTCTCTTTGAAGAGGGTATTATGTGGAAAATTAATATGGTATTTAATTAGAATATTGATGTTTGTACTTTTTATTAAACTCCTGATTTTTTGAAAGTTTAATGTCTCATGATACAAATTGAATGATTTTCTTTCCCTCCTTCAGGAACCTCTAAAACATTATACTCCACCAATATGGCTTTATCATCCAGCCCAGGGATTTCCGCTGTACAACTTGTAAGGACAGTTGGCCACACCACTACAAACCACTTAATCCCAGCATTGTGCACAAGCAGTCCTCAAACACTTCCCATGAACAATTCCTGCCTGACAAATGCAGTGCACCTCAATAATGTCAGTGTTGTTTCTCCAGTCAATGTGCATATCAATACACGGACTTCAGCACCATCGCCAACAGCCTTAAAACTTGCCACAGTTGCTGCCAGTATGGACAGAGTGCCAAAGGTTACTCCTAGCAGTGCCATTAGCAGCATAGCAAGGTGTGTGTGTGTGTTTCCGGTACTATCTATCCTTCTCTGCTGGCTATCCTGTAGGAGGAAAAAGACTTTTTTTTTAACTGCCCAAGCAATAGATGTTTATTGATTGACTTGCTTTTTAAACAGATACTGAGATCTGCTTAGTGTCGAGTTCTTTGACTTAGATTCTTTGTTTGAGGTCACTAGTAGGATGCTTAAACAACAGTCATATAAAAGTATTAAAAACAAGGGGGGGGAACACATCAAATTAAAAACAATAAACACCCAAGAAATACATCAAAAAATATTTTAGAAGCTTCAGTCTTCTGTTACTTTTTTTTTTTTTTTAAGATTTTACTTATTTGACAGAGATCACAAGTAGGCAGAGAGGCAGGCAGAGAGAGAGACGTGAGGAAGCAGGCTCTCTGCAGAGCAGAGAGCCCGACGCGGGGCTCGATCCCAGGACCCTGGGATCATGACCTGAGCCGAAGGCAGAGCCTTTAACCCACTGAGCCACCCAGGCGCCCCTCTTCTGTTACTTTTTTGTAGTATAGACGGTTGGGAAAGTTAGAGTTGTTGTTATTACTTCCATGTATGAGCTTTTATTTTCAAATCAAAATTTGTGTTCCCTTCAGTATTACACACAAAGGAAAAGTAAGTTATTCTCTCTATATATTAAAATTGAGAATATTCTGAGATTAGTTAAATCTGTGATAATATATTTCAGGGTATGTTTTTATATTTCTCTATGATACTAATATATGTGAACAGTGCATCAAAACAGTTGAGATGCATGAATTAATAACTATGTGACCTTAAACCTATAAAATTAAAGTATAATATAAAGTAAGTAATACTGTGCTTCTAATGATTATTCTTTTTGAGCATTATATGCTTCATCTATTGTAAAAAACTTGGCTGGTCCTGTGTTATATTTCATGAGTAGTTTGTCATTGGCTTCTACTAAAGTACTATGTTAAGTTACTGTGTTTCCTAAGTAAACAGTTATAATCAAGTAATTACAAAGTAATAGGATTTCTTAGCTGAAAAAAAACTTGCCCTCATTCCTGTATAGAAATGATAAAAATGGGAAATACTCTTGTGAAGTACGTGTTCAGTTGTAGTTACATAAAAAGTGTCTGTAAATAACTGCTGATATATTCTAGAGAGCACTAATGTTTATTTTACTCTTGGCCTTTTTTTAGAGAGAACCATGAACCCGAAAGATTGGGCTTAAATGGAATAGCAGAGACAACAGTAGCTATGGAAGTGACATAACCTAAAACATGTGACTTTTGACCTGTGCTGATGGTGTGCAGTCATTCATATTCCAGCTGAAGGCAAAAGGCGACACACTCTGTGGATCACAGAGTGTAACAATGGACCTAAGTGGACTACACTATATCGGATATTAAATCGATATATGATGTAAATTTTGTAAAATTGGGAAAATCACTACCTTGTAAAATAGTTTATTTGTATCATCAATATTATTTCTGTTACTTGAATAGTAGATATTCATCATCATGCTTTTGCACTTGAATTTGCAACTGAATGGATTTTAAAAAATAATTCTTTAATGGGATCATGAGCATGAAATGGGATCCTGCATCACTTGTTTTAACTATTTATTTTGCCATGTTTACATTTTGTATCTTGTAAAAATAAATCCAACTTTGTGTCTAAAAAGTTAAAGATTCATAGCTAGGAAATGAAATTCTTGTAATTTTTTTCTAAAGGAACTGTAAAGTTTTCACTTGGTTCATTTTGTTTCACAATTTGACTAGATGGACTTTTTGGTAAATACTAGTGGCATTTCACTGTCAAATATGAAGTTCAAGGCAAAATAGTATTTTCTATTACTGTGCAGGGGAAAGGGATGGATCGATACATGCAAATTTAATGTAGTAACTCACTTTTCCATATATTTTGAATGTATATTTCTATTTATAATACCAGTTTATAAAAAATAATTACACAGGAAAAACGGACTAGGAAAAATTATGCATCTAGCACATTTAAACTGTGCAGATAAGAAAATTTTTCAAGGATTACATTTTATCTGAAGACTGCATATTTTAACTGGCTTTAAAACTGTAACACACCACATAAAGGATATTTTACCAGGTATGTATTGCATCATATCATTGCAATAATTATTGGAAGTCTAGATATCGAGCCATCCCAGGTGTTGGGAGGGGGGGGAGGGTTGTGGCAAGATTGTCTTTTCAATTTTGGAGAGTTTTCCTGTGGCTACAAGGCAAGTAACGGGTTGGAAAAAGTCTGACTGTAAGCGTTGGACACCTTCATAGTGTAGTGTTTTAGTGACTTTTTTTATACGGTTCTTGTAAATTAGATACGTGTAGTGGTGTTTCAGAATGTTTGTTTATGCACTAGTTCAGACAACTTTCCCTGTTACTTGTTCTTGATAAGTGAAAACTGCAGGGAAATAAAAATACATATCAAAACATGGACATGCTGCATATGTGTTTATTTCACAATGTGCACACAATATAAGTGAAAACTTAAGGGAGATGATAGCACTTAACAGCACTTTTCATTTTCACAGTGCTTTCCAAGCATTAATGAAAAGAATTATAAGAAGCTCATCTGTGGGCACTATTGGGTTTCAGATAATCCAATATAAACTACCTTTGATATGAAAAGTTCTTAAAATATTTTACGGAATGTAAGCAATTTGCAGTATAACATTCATTGAACTCTCATAAATGAGCCTCATTTTATAAATAAAAGTTTAGAGTAGAATTATATTGCAAGGGGGTTTTGTCAAGTAAGTACTGGGAAATGTAAATATTTTTAATGAATATGATTAAAACCATTTCAAACTTACATAATTTTATACTTTACATTTTTTATATCTGCAGTCCTGAAAGTTGTAAATTGATATGTCAGTTGAATTAATGGGCCAAGATTTCTGCTGAGAGTGGTTTTTATTCAGGTCCTAAATGTGTAAAGCAATTTATGGTCAAAACCACAGAAAAAAATAAATTTAATTTCTTCATTGGTTGTGACCTGATAGGATCCATGCTCGTTTCTGCCATACTACCTCTGGAGTTACTCATTGCTGATGCTATAAAGGAAATAATTTTGATTTGATTTGTATTATGACTGTGTTCATTCTGCTTTTAGTTGGATGTATCTCCTTGCTATTAAGAACTTAACAACTTTAGTGCCAATTTTGGAGAAAGCTTTTTTTTCCATTTTACTAAAGTAAAGCATGAAGTGAATTTGCCTTATGTGATATACATGTTATAAATAATTGAAGTAAAACAAAAGAACTATCCATTTGTACCGTTTCTGGAAATGTGGCAAATCCAGAACTTATCAAAGACTGGTGACCAATTTATTTGTTCCTTTTGAAGTAAAATAGAAAAATAAGCCTTCCTTATTTTGGTGGTTGTAACTGTTTCACAGATAGCATTTCAGTTACTTGCACACATATTTTTCCAGTTTTTTTTTTTTTTCCCAAAAACTTTTGAGTGACAAAATACTTACTTTCACCTTATTAGAGAACTGTTTGTCTTTGCACTGGCCCTCCACTGGGCAATACCACCACACCTTGGTTTTCTGAGGAAACTAATATTGGTACTTGTGGTTCAGTAACCTTCTAGAGACCTTGGAGAGTGGGTTTTTTGTTTTTGCTGGGATCAATAGGTTGGTTGGGTTTGGGGGGGTTTTTTGTTTTTAAACAAAAGGATAACTCTCATATCCTGGGGTATCTGATAATTTGATATAGATAGAAATATTTTTATAAACTTACAAGATAATCATTATGACCAGTTATTAAGATGTGGCTGTACGTATGTTTGAGGATCTTTTACATACCCTTTTTTTGGCAAAAGACCAAAGGAAAAATAGTATCTGGAAGACACATTTACAAAATTACATAACGTCACACACACACATTCTTTTTTAAAAATAGGGAGGTACAGTATTTCCACCTGCACTTAGTGTTTAGTGTTTATTACCAAAGTTGGTTTTTCTGTGGGAAGAAGATCAGTAAGGAAGACTAAATTTTAGAGACACCTAGTATATACTGCTATATTTTGAACAGATTTTTTTGATCAATAATATACTTCTGACATAAATGTCTCATTCCTTAACTAAATTGGCAAGCTATTAAATTTCAAAAAGTTAAGTGTATTTCAAGAAATTTACTATTATGTAAGACAAGGTTTTTTCCATTATTAATTGGAATATACTCATGTCTAACATCATGGAGCATGTAGTTTTCTCTTAGTGATTTTTTTCATTTTGTTTTAACAATTATGTAAGTACCAGTAATATCCCCATTTTACACATCAGGGAAGTGAAGCTTGGAGAAATCAAACAACTTGCCCTATGTCACATAGCTGGTAAGTTACTGAGCCAGGAATTAAATTTAGGTACTCACCACACTTCCAACCACTGCTTCCCATCTTTAAAGTGGAAGAAGTTCTCTTCAAGAAAGTACTTACTGTACTTCTCAGTCCCACTTGGCAGCATCTGTAGCAAGCAGGGCCTCGACCTTATTTAGAAAACAACCTCCCCACTCTTGTACACCACCAGGCAATCAATGTTTTGTGTTTCCAAGACTGAGTGCGTTAGATCCAACTTTGGCTTCCAGCCATCCACCAAGCAAGCCCAAATCTGTTTATCTTCCGTCAGCCAGACTTAGCCAGTAAGTGCTTACAGCTCTCAATCAGCACAGGGCTTGGGAGCTAGATCTTGGCAAGGACTTGGCTGAATTCTAGCCTGTTCTGGACCTTGGTTTCCCCATCTGAAAGATGAGCAAGTTCCTGGGATGCCTCGGTGGCTCAGTGGATTAAGCCTCTGCCTTTGGCTCAGGTCATGATCTTAGGGTCCTGGGATCAAGCCCCGAATTGGGCTTCCTGCTCAGCAGAGAGCCTGCTTCCCCCCTCTTTCCGCCTGCCTCTCTGCCTACTTCTGATCTCTCTCTCTGTCAAATAAACAAAAATCTTTAAGACAAGCAAGTTCCAAAATTCCAGAAAGGAGGCCACTAACGAACTTGGTGAGGGATTAAGTATGGCCCATGTCCCATTGTTTTCTCCCCAAGGAGCTAACTGATGTGGGCACTAAGGCTGAGCATACAGTTACTCCAGAGCTGCTTTTTTTAAGTCATTAATGTCATCAAGGCAGACTAGCATATGGACAATTGTATTCCATCATGTAAATTAGCTGAGTTTGTGTGGAACCAATAATTCTAGCTAGCTTCAGTGACTACGGGTCTCCAAAAGTCACAGGGAATCTATTATTTTTCAGAGGTGTCAGTGAAGAAAACAAGACCGTGAAGAAAACAAGTTTTTAGTAAGAAAACGACAGAACACAGTACAGTAGAATATCGGAATTTATCAGAACAGAATTTAGTGAGTGTGGTTTTAATCCTTTCTCTACCATTGAATTGGCAGGTGATTTTAAAATCTTCCCATCTCTGAACTTGGATCAGAAGATGAATAGGTAGAATTAGGTAATCTGTAACATCTCCACCACCTCTGATGCTACAGGGATCAAATCTTCCACTTCCCCAGGTGGTTCCCTTACTTTCCAGAAAAATCACTGTCCCTGTTACTTTCACTATCCATTAATTTAGCAGCAGTATTCAAAAGAAACAGTAACAAATCAGACCTTATATACCTTCCTACCATGCCTTTTTCATTCCCATTATCTGAAGGGGAACTGTTTAATTTCAAACGGGCTTTGAACTTTTTAGCTGTGGCTTACTGCAAAGCTTGAAATTTAAACACAGAGAAGAAGGAGGTTAACACTAAGCCACATATTTCTCCAGCAATGACTTACTTGGTACCAAATTTTAGGCTTGGGCTTTCTCTAAATGAGGTCTTCTGTGTCATACTGAGATTAAGAGTTCTGCATGTACTTAAGTATTTGCATACTTAAGATGCTATGTTCATGAACTCTCCCTTGTAATATTGTGTATTTGAACAAAACCCCTACTGGACTGGCTAACTGATTAGAATACTATTGCAAGTCAAGGTGACAAAATATCTCTGAACATTGACCTTTCCTCAGAGTGAACATTATCCTCAGGAAAGCCTACGATTCTGCAATTACCTTTATTGCTAGAACAAAAGAGGTTGATTCCAATCACAAAAAGAAAATTATTCCACCTTCAGTATACAAACTATTGATTTAGTCAACAGCGTATTCTACAACAATCACATTTTCCTTTTGCCAGTGTTGAAAACCTTTAACCATTGGTGCATAGAAGAACAATGTGTTCTTCCTCTGCTCCGTGCCAGAGGCACTGGAGGTCATGGCTTGCACACAGTTTCTGTCTTACTGATGCCTGTCTCATGTGCTGTTCTCACTCCCATAAGTAGCTTTTGACCAGGGGCCACATGAGCCCAGAGTAGGGGTAGCCAAGATGCAGGATCTCAGTTTTCAACATGGCATCTATGCGATCTGCTGAGGAATAAACTACTACAAACAAACCATATATTATATGTGAGTTAGGAGCAAGCTAAAATGAAGGTGGAGCTGCTCTTTGTTCACATCTGGAAGCTCAAGTAGGGAAGAATCCACTTCTAAGCTCCCTCAGGCTGTAGACAGAATTCACCTCGGTGTGGCTATAGAACACATAGCGATTTGTTTCTTCGAAGGTAGCAACAGAAGAGTGTCTGCTATGTGAAGTCCCTGCTTCAGAGAAGACTAGACCTTCTTGACAAGCTCGTCTGATTAGCTCAGGCTCGTGCAGCCTGATCTGCTTTAACTTAGTCAACTGATTAAGGATCCTCATCACATTTGTATAATTCTTTCACTTGCTCTGCTCTGTTAGAAGCAAGTCATAGGCCTTGCTCACACTCAAGAGGAGGGAACTACACAGAGATACTAGGAGAGGGGAATTACAGGGCCACACACAGGCATACCTGTCCCACTGGTGTAAGCGGATTAGCCCTGGCCCACTGATTGCTCTCCCTGCCTTCCCCCATCTCGGTATCTTGGATTAACTTTAAAAGAACAACATATTTTTAATGAACATTCAAGGTACACTGTAGTGCAAACATTTTGCCATTTTATAAATCATAAATTGCACAGTTCTGGGTGTTAGGCAGGAGGTCAGGTCTAGTCTGGCCATAAGGTTGGCCATCATCAGCGTGAAAGCCTTGTGGAAACTGGAGTGGATGAGATCAGGTAGAAAAAGAGGAGGACTAGCAGAAGAGTGAACAGTCAGACCTCAGCCTCCATGTGGCCAGAGGAGTGAGGAGGGACAGAAGAGACGGGTAGCAATCAGGGAGGAGAAGCTGTGATCCAAGGGCTTTTAATTTCCTTCGGAAGAACCATGCAGAGATAGAGTGCAAGTGGGTAGATGTGAGTGTTGTGGTTGGTAAAGAAATAAGGTGGTGAGAGTTCAGCAGGGGGATGAAAAGTAATGACACGATGAGAAAGCCTGACTTCAAGTCCTTTCTAGCACTTCTAGCCACCACAAGCACTTCAGAGAACTTTGAAAAGTACAGATGGGGGGGGAGGGGTCTCATCCCACACTGGTTGAATCAAGATTTCCAAAAGTAGGTCGGGATACCAGTATTTTTTGGTTTAGTTCTTTTGTCTGTTCATGTGATCAGTTCGTTGATTGGTTCTTTTGTTTGTAAGTTCAACAGATGGTGTTTGTTGGTTAGAGGTAAAGCTAGGAATGACCAGTCTGATCTTTCTGTTTACTAGTTATAATCATAGACAAGTAACTTTACTAAAAAGCTCAGAAGGGATTTTCTTAGTTATCAAATAAGGAGGGTTAAATAATTTCCCTAGTCCCATTAGCTCCAAAGAAATAGAAAGAATGCCTCTCACTGAGCAAACTCCATGGCCACTGCTGAATATGAAGCATTCCTTATAACAAATATTGTTCCCCTCTCTTTTAATGTTTTCAGATTGTATGCCTTAAAAAAGTAATTCTGTCTTAGAGTTCTCAAATTAACATGGTGGTTATGTAAATTCTCTACAGCAATTGGTAAATATACTTCATACTTCCCCATTCCAAGAAATTTAAATTCTAATCTAACCACCTCCAGAACATTATCGTGCTCAGAGAAAATTACTCCCTGTGATGATCCAACAACCTCTTTTCAAACACTCGTTCACTCCAGTGGTAGAGGTCTTCAGGCCCTCTAGACCTCGGCTGTCAGCAACCACTTTCCAACTGTATACTACTACTCTGGTATTTGACTCTAAGAACAAAGTTACTGTCTTCAGGAAGCCGTTGAGGAGAATTTTGCTTGCATAACATTACACAGCATTGGAGCTTCTCTTTCCCAGGACCTTTTTGCTTCTGTGTACTACTTTCTGCCATGGATTTGAATACTATTTTTATCCGAGAGACTTGAAAATTTTAATCTTCATCACAGAACTCTGCTCTAAATTCCACTCTTCCACATCCAAGGCTCTGTTGACACCAGCACTTCCAAGTCTCACAGATCTGCCAAAACACATCTTGCCTGCATACTTCCACAGCAGCCTCCACCACCTCCTCAGGCCATGTCCACACAGCCCAGGCTCTACCCTCTCTGCTATGGCACCGCCATGCACCTAACCATTTTGATTCCTCACTTTCCTCATCCCAGCCCTGTTCCAATCCATCCACAAGTCTTCTGACATGAGCTCCACAATGTATATGGTGTCCAACCATTTTTCTCCTTGTTCAGATCGCCACTATCTTGTCCAGAGCACTGCCATCTCCTGCAGGGTGGCAGTCTCATGACCCTTCTCCCCACCTCCATTCTTGCTCATTTCCAATCAGTTCACTTGCAGCAAATGTGATCCTTTAAAAATCAGCCCTTTGTCTGTACTGTCATCTGCAAATATCTTCTCCCATTCCGTGGGTTCCTCTTTGTTCTGTTGACTGTTTCCTTTGCTGTGCAGAAGCTTTTCATCTTGATGAAGTCCCAGAAGTTCATTTTCACTTTTGTTTCCTTTGCCTTTGGAGACATATCTTGAAAGAAGTTGCTGTGGCCGACGTCAAAGAGGTTACTGTCTATGTTCTCCTCTAGGATTCTGATGGATTCCTGTCTCACGTTGAGGTCTTTTATCCATTTTGAGTTTATCTTTGTGTACAGTATAAGAGAATGGTCGAGTTTCATTCTTCTACATATAGTTCATACATATAGTTTCATTCTTCTACATAATGGCTGTCCAATTTTCCCAGCACCATTTATTGAAGAGACTGTCTTTTTTCCACTGTATATTTATTCCTGCTTTGTCGAAGATTATTTGACCATAGAGTTGAGGGTCCATATCTGGGCTCTCCACTCTGTTCCACTGGTCTATGTGTCAGTTTTTGTGTCAGTACCACGCTGTCTTGGTGATCACAGCTTTGTAATAAAGCTTGAAATCACATAACGTGATGCCCCCAGTTTTGGTTCTGTTTTTCAGCATTTCCTTAGCAATTCGGGGTCTCTTCTGATTCCATACAAATTTTAGGATTATTTGCTCCTGCTCTTTGAAAAATACCGGTGGAATTTTGATTGGAATGGCATTAAAAGTATAGATTGCTCCAGGCAGTATAGACATTTTAACAATGTTTATTCTTCCCATCCAAGAACATGTAACGGTCTTCCATCTTTTTGTGTCTTCTTCAATTTCTTTCATGAGTGTTCTGTAGTTCCTTGAGTACAGGTCCTTTACCTCTTTGGTTAAGTTTATTCCCAGGTATCTTATGGTTCTTGGTGCTATAGTAAATGGAATCGATTCTCTAATTTCCCTTTCTGTATTTTGATTGTAAGTGTATAAGAAAGCAACTGATTTCTGTACATTGATTTTGTATCCTGCCACATTACTGAATTGATGTATGAGTTCTAGTAGTTTGGGGGTAGAGTCTTTTGGGTTTTCCATATAAAGTATCTTGTCATCTGTGAAGAGAGAGAGTTTGACTTCTTCATTGCCAATTTGAATACTTTTATTTCTCTTTGTTGTCTGATTGCTGTTGCTAGGACTTCTAACACCATGTTGAACAAGAGTGGTGAGAGGGGCATCCAACAGCACATTTAAAAGATTATCCACCATGACCAGGTGGCATTTATCCCTGGGTTGCAGGGGTGGTTCAACATTTGCAAATCAATCAGTGTAATAGAACGAATCAGTAAGAGAAGAGAGAAGAACCACATGGTCCTCTCAATTGATGCAGAAAAAGCATGTGGCAAGATACAGCATCTGTTCCTGATTAAAACCCTTCAAAGTATAGGGATAGAGGGATCATTCCTCAACTTCATAAAATCTATCTATGCAAAATCCACAGTGAATATCATCCTCAATGGGGAAAAGCTGACAGCCTTCCCGTTGAGATCGGAACACGACAAGGAAGATCCTTTAAAAATCAGATGATCTCAGTTGTCTTCTAAAGCTTCCCATTGTTTCTCATTACAGTTTATCACGAGCACACCATGAAGGCATGTGCAGGAGTTGTGTCTTTCCACAACATCAGCTTTATTCAATCATAAAGCAAAGTTAAATCACAATGACAAAGCAGGTTCAGGATTCCAGACTCAGTGACAATTCACCATGGAATTAAACTTGGCTTCTTCCACAGCACATGGAGCAGGACAGAAGACAAACCATACAACAAACAACATAACAGAAGGGCACAGGAAGTGAACAAACCAAATGTAAAATCAGTCTGGGGTGCAGTTGAGGTAAGTGTGGAGGCTGAGAAAACTTAAGGCCCTCCCACCTCAGGTTTAGCCTTAGTATAAGTACAGCCATCTTAGGTCTGGCAGCCATCTCAGACCCCTGTTCCCAAGGGCTGAACTTTCCCCTACTTTACTTTAGTTCTAAGGACCCCCACCCTGCTTTGGTTCCAGAAACCCCCACCCTGCTTTAGTAACAGGAATCCCCACCCTGCTTTAGTAACAGGAACCTATAAATACCCCTGCCTTAACGAAGCTCAGGGTCCAAGTCCCTACTCTGCTGTGTCGGGTATACTTGGGCCCAAGCTTAAGCTTGTTAAATAAACCCTCATGTGATTGCATCGGTGTTGGCTCCTTGGTGCTCTCTTAGATTGGAAAACTCGGGCATAACAGTAAGGTTTCAGTCTGGCCCTGGGTCAGCTCTCTGTACTCACTGATTCCGATGTTCAAGCAAGAAGGATCTCGGTTCTGTTCAGAGATCCACTGGGCAGAGCTTTCGGCAGCTGCCTTTTATAAGTCAGACATAGAGGGGTCATGTCCAAAGAGTTTGACAGTTTGCTGCCCAAATCCTTTCCTTCCCATTTCAAAGGGATTTAATCAGTTTTGGGTCTGTGCAGACCTCCTCTGGGTCTGCTTATTATCAGTTCTGGGGTGTGAGCATTGGTCCCAGTGAGATCTCCTAGCTGCAGTATCTTAACTGCTTGGGCCATGACTTGACACAGGCTCCTGCTTGATAGGAGAGACTCCATTTTGCTCTCTACACAGTTGAAATCCAATGACTTTAACGACCGTAACTACCAAGATTCTAAGATCTTCTGTGTCTTGTTCTGCCTTCTTCTACTAACTCATCTCATATTACTTTTTCTCCATACCACACTCCAGCCGCCACTGGTAGATCCAATCCTGATTTTAACAAATGATTTCCTGCCTCAGTGCCTTTGTATGTGGACCCAACTGTCTAGAACACTCCTTTCTGCCTATTAGCTTCTTCTTATCTTTTAGGCTTAGAGGGTCCTCCTCAGAGAGATGCCCTCTGGCCATCCTCTGGTGTTCTCTGTCTCAGTTCCTTATCTATGAATGATATAAAGGAAATATTTTTAATTGTATTATTTGTCTGCTTACTAGTCCCTTCGTTGCCTCATGAGCCTCATGATGACAGGGACTTGCTCTCTGTTTAATCTCCTGTGCTTGGCACAGAGCCTGGTACGTGGTAGTTGCTGAAATATTTGTTGAACAAATAAGAGAATGAATAACAATTAGTGCCATCAAACAGAATTAAGAGATGTCCTTCTTATTTTTTATTCTTTTTATGGTTATTTTAAACTGAAACACAGCGATCACTAAATATAGTTTCATTTATCTTGGACTTATTAGCCAAACAGACTTGAAGTCTAAAATAGTCTAATTATGCTTAAAATGCTTGACCTACGGTTTCTGAAACTGGTTTTCTTTTCGAAGCATCCTTAGAGGGTTGCTGTCATCTTCTTTAATCTGTAGTCTAGCAGATGGTTGTAGGTGGGTAGTGGCAGAAAATAGGCTTTGATTTAAGATTCCCAAAAGCTATTTTTCTACTTGTATTTATACAGAATTAGCAGTCGTGCTCAAGTATAAGAAAATCTGGGAACAGACGGGATAGCTGCTGGTTTCGTCATTGTATTTGTGAGCTAGAAATATTTCTTCATCAATGATTACTGTAAGACTCATATCTGGTTTTGTGACTAATCAATGTTTCCTTATGCATTATGCTTTCTGGGTATATTTTTATCAAAAAATCAGATTTCAACATGCTTACCAGGAATGTAATGAATTATTAAAGCTTTCCACTTAAGCTATTTTGGAGGGAGGATGCTTGCTCACACCAAAGCCACACCAGATGTTCTCCCAAAAATGCAAATAACAGTTGAACCCAACTGTTGATCTTTGACCCCATTCTCCTCCAGAGGTGGCTCGCCTTGGGCTTAATTTTTCACCTGTAAACCATTCTGTCTGGCTGCTTTAGAAAGCGCTGTTCTCCCCAACTTCCAATACCGCAGGTGAAATTTGTTTCTGTGTTCATGAATGATGAACAACCCTTGTTTCAAGGGCTTTACCTTTTTCCATTTTGTCTTAGGGAATATACTGCAATAGATTTTTTTATCATTAAAAAGCCCTATTGATGATCTTGTCCAGCTCTCTTCTTTTACTGACAAAGAAACTGGGACCCAGACAGGTGAAGAAGCCTGCCCACAGCTAGGTGGTGCCCGATCTGGAATTGACCCTACAATTGACCCTACAGGTTTTGCGAGTACCTAGTGTACTTTCGAACATTCATGATCAACAAAGGCTTTTTCAGTGGTTTTTAGCTCTTAGTTCTGAGTTTGAAAGTGTTAGATGGCCATGTTACTAATGAACATTTAAGTGGTTTGTCATACACATTATATAAGTTAGGGAGGACCCTTAAAATGGCATGCTTTGGAGTTAGTATTTAAAATGTCCCTTTGAGGGGCGCCTGGGTGGCTCAGTGGGTTAAAGCCTCTGCCTTCGGCTCAGGTCATGGTCCCAGGGTCCTGGGATCGAGCCCCACATCGGGCTCTCTGCTCCATGGGGAGCCTGCTTCCTCCTCTCTCTGCCTGCCTCTCTGCCTACTTGTGATCTCTGTCTGTCAAATAAATAAATAAAACCTTTAAAAAAAATAAAAAATAAAATGTCCCTTTGGGGGCGCCTGGGTGGCTCAGTGGATTAAGCTGCTGCCTTCGGCTCAGGTCATGATCTCAGGGTCCTGGGATCCAGCCCCGCATCGGGCTCTCTGCTCCGCAGGGAGCCTGCTTCCTCCTCTCTCTCTGCCTGCCTCTCTGCCTACTTGTGATTTCTCTCTGTCAATAAATTAAAAAAATAAATAAAATAAAATGTCCCTTTGCCTTTAAGGCAATACTTAAGAGTATTGAAGATAAGTAGACATTTATTAAATTATACAACTTTTGGGGTGCCTGGATGGCTCAAGCTATTAAGCATCTGCCTTCAGCTCAGGTCACAATATAGGCGTCTTTCTTTCTTTTTTTTTTTTTTTTAAAGATTTTATTTATTATTTATTTGACAGATAGAGATCACAAGTAGGCAGAGAGGCAGGCAGAGAGAGAGGCAGGGAAGCAGGCTCGCTTCCGAGCAGGGAGCCCGATGTGGGGCTCGATCCCAGGACTCCAGGATCATGACCTGAGCTGAAGGCAGAGGGTTTAACCCACTGAGCCACTTAGGTGCCCCTATAGGCGTCTTTCGATGGAGCTCCTGCTCAGTGTGAGTCTGCTTCTCCCTCTCCCTCTGCCCCTCCCCCCACAACTCCTGTGCTCAAGCTCTCAAATAAATAAATAAAATATTTTAAATAATAAAATAAATTACACAACTTTTTTAAAATTGCAAGCCAACTCTTCAGAAGTTTTGCATATATTCACTAAGTTGGCCTAATTTTATTGGATTAAAGATAATTATTTGCATGTATTTAAATCAGATATATCTTTCAAACTAGCAATTTCACTAGAAAGTGGTAAATTACTGGGGTAGTGAGCTCCTATTATGGCACTCGGACAATCCATAGAGACTGTGTGGAAATCTGGACAAGATGCCTTCTTTTGATTTTATTTTCTGATTTTTCAGAATATCTGAATTTATCACCTTACTCAGCAACCACTGACCACTCACTATATTTAAGACACCCTCGGATGCTATTGGGGATATACAATTTTAAGAATCTTGGCCCTCTGGAGAAAAAGACACATACCTGTACCAATGGAGGATGGGAACTGAAATTAGCTGACCTGGGTTTTGGTTTCAACTCCTGGACTGCTTGAATCCCACTAACATGGTTCCTGAATTACAGGACTTTACATTACTCTTCAAATAAAATTCCAGCTCCCTCCCCTGGTCTACATAGCTTTTTCTCACCTGTTCCCTGCCCACCTCTTAGATCTCAATCCATGTCCTCTCTGGTGGCCACAGAGCCTGTGAGCTCTGCTCCCTCTGTTTAGAGCACTCTCTGCTCACATGGTCACATGACTATAGCTCCTTCTTCATAGTTCCCAGCTGAAGTACCAACCACCTGTTACATTCTGTAGCTAAACTCTCTATCCCTTCACCCTATTTCATCTTCATCATAGCATGTATTACTATCTGAATCGGCTGGTTTATTTGTCCATTTATTTGTTGCCTGTGTCTCTTCCTCCTAGACTGCCAGTCTCATTAGAGCTGAAACAATGTCTGTCTTATTCCTGGCTCTATCCTCGTCACCTTGCACATCAGCCTGGAATATAGTAAGGGCTCAGTGTATAGTTCCTGAATAAATAAGTGAATGATTGGTGCTGGTCTGATTACACCAGGATTTCTTGAGAAGCTTTAAAATCAAATTTGGGGCTATACCTCCAGGGATTCTGATTCATTCTAAGAGTCCTAGGAATCTGGTTTTAAATTCTGCCCCCACCCCACCCAAAATTCTTTCTTATGCTCAGTTTTAGGACCCAGTGTACTAACACCAAGTGATCCCTTGGGTTCTTTCACTTCCCAATGCAGCCTATTTCCACTCTGATTGTCTTATTAGAAAGATCTTCCTGGGGCTCCTGGTTAGCTCAGTGGGTAGACCACTCAGCTCTTGATCTCAGAGTCATGAGTGTGAGTCCTCTGTTGGGCGTGGAGCCTACTTGAAAGAAAGAAAGATCTTCCTGATGCTGAGCTAGAATCTTCATCTACTTCCCAACCCATTGGTCCAAGCTCTACTCTTTAAGGCCATATATAACATCATTCATCCATCCATTCATTCATTCATTCATTCATTCATTCAATATTCAATACTCATTAAAGACCTACCATATACCAGTGTTGTTGAGGTGCAGGGATTCAACATTTAAAACATTGCCCTAAGAAGTCTCCCACTGTCTAATCTACCTCTACAGTTAGCTGTATTTCCACATTTATTAGTTTCTGGTTTGTGCTTCCAGTGTTTCTCAATGCAAATATAAGGAAACAAACAAACAAAACCACTCATATTCTTATCTTCCTTCTTCCTTACACAAAATGGAGCAAACTACATACATTATTTTGCACCTTTTTTCATTTAAAAGTACATCCAAGAAATGAGATGTATTAACAGAATGGAGGTTGTAGGATTTTGCCCTCTCGCCAGTAATATTTTAGTGTCTGTTCCCACCCAGTCTTACCAATAGTGTTTTTTGTTGTTGTTTTAAAGATTTATTTATTTATTTATTTTAGAGAGAGTGCGGGGTGTGGGGGTGGGCAGAGGGAGAGAGAGAAACTCTAAAAGGACTGTGCCCTGAGTGTGGAGCCCAACTCTGGGCTTGAGCTCACCACCCTGAGATCATTACCTAAGCCAAAAGCAAAAGTTGGATGCTCAGCTGACTGTGCCACCCTGTACCCCCTGTACCCCCAGCACAATGTAGTTTTAAACTTTGGAATTGCTGTTCATCTGAAAGGTGAAAAATATTATCTCAGTGTAGGTTTGGCTTAGAATTACCTTATAATGAAAGGTATTGAGTATCTTTTCATATACTTAAGGACCATTTTTATGTCCCTTCACCAGTTTTTCTATTGGAAAAAAAGATGACAAAAAATCCCAGGAGATCCATTTCAACACCCCTAAAAGAAACCTCTTAGCTATTAAGCATTTACTCATCCATTTCCTTCTCCCTTCAGCTCCTGGCAACAATCAGTCTGTTTTCTGTCTCTATGATTTTCCTATTCCAGATATTTTATATAAATAAAACCATATATGACCTTTGGTGCCTGGCTCCTTTCACTTAGCGTAATGTTTTTTGGGTTTTTGTTGTTGTTGTTCTTTTTTTTTTTTTTTAATTCAATTGAGAAAGAGAATGAGAGAGCATGAGCAGGGGGAAGAATCAGAGGATCAGAGTCAAAGCAGAATCCCCACTGAGCAGGTGCATGACCAGGGGCTCAGTCCCAAGACCCCAGGATCATGACCTGAGCCAAAGGCACCCAGGCTCCCCTAGCATAATGTTTTTAAAGTTACCTACTGTTGTAGTATATACCAGTACTTCATTTCGCTTTATGGCTACAAAGTATTGCATTGTATGTACATACCATAGTTTACTTACCTATTCATTTGTTGATATGTTTTATGTTTATTTTTGGTCTTCCGTGTCTCTGTCTCTGGACTTACATATATAACACTCTTATGAACATATATGCACCTGCATTACTTTAAGTACCTATTTTCTTTTTTTTTTTTTTAAGATTTTATTTATTTATTTGACAGACAGATCACAAGTAGGCAGAGAGGCAAGCAGAGAGAGAGAGAGGAAGAAGTAGGCTTCCCGTTGAGCGGAGAGCCCAATGCGGGGCTCGATCCCAGTACTCTGGGATCATGACCTGAGCCGAAGGCAGAGGCTTTAACCCACTGAGCCACCCGGGTGCCCCTAAGTACCTATTTTCAATGTTTTTGAGTATATAACTAGGAGTGGAACTGCTGTATCATATGATAATTCTGTGTTGAACTTTTTGAGTACTAGGGTTCCAATTTCTCCAACACTTTATTTTCTGGCTTTTTTTTTTTTTTTTAATGATACCCATCCTATTTTTTGTGAAGTGGTATCTCATTGTTTTGATTTTGTATTTCCCTAATGACTAATGAAACTAAACATCTTTGTGTGTTTGTCGGCCATTTGTATATCTTCTCTGGAGAAATGTCTATTCAAGTCCTTTACTTAATTTTAAATTGGGTTGTCGACCTTTTTGTGCTGAATTTCAAGGGTCTTAGTCTATTTTGGATAGTAAACCCTTCTAGGATTTGCAAAGATTTTCTCCAGTGCTGTAGCTTAATTTTCATTTTCTTGATAATGTTCTTTGATGCACAAAACTTTTAATTTTGACAAAGTCCAATTTACCTATTTTTTCTTTTGTTACCTGCGCTTTTAGTATTATCTAAAAATTCACTGCCAGATACAAGATCATGAAGACTTACTCCTATGCATTTTTATAAGATTTTTTTGGTTTTAAACTCTTATACTTAAATCATTGACCCATTTTGAGTTGATTTTTATACGAGCCGTGAGTTCTGGGCCAGTCTTTACTCTTTTGTATGTGATATCCACTTGTCCCTGCCCGATCATCTGAAAAGACTCTTATTATTTCCCTGTTGAGTGGTCTTGGCACTCTTGTACATATCAATAGGCAATAGATGTATGGGTTAATCTCTGCGTTCTTAATTCTTTTTTTTTAAAGATTTTATTTATTTATTTGACAGAGAGAGACACAGTGAGAGAGGGAACACAAGCAGGGGAGCAGCAGAGGAAGAGGGAGAAGCAGGCTTCCTGGTGGGGCTCGATTCCAGGACCCTGGGATCATGACCTGAGCCAAAGGCAGACACTTAACAACTGTGCCACCAAGGCGCTCCTGCATTCTCAATTCTATTCCACTGATCTACCTATCCCTATATAGAAATGCCCTTACAGGACTACCAGAATGTCATTACCATTGCTTTGCAATATGTTTTGAAATTGGGAAACGAGTTTTCCAATTTTCTATTTCAAGACTGTTTTTGCTATCTAGGGTCCTTATAATTCCATATGAATTTGAGAACTGGCGTTTCCAAATCTGGAAAAACATCGGTAGAATTTCTATAAGACCTGCACTGAACCTGGAGATCGTTGTGGGTAGTATTACAACCTTAATAACATTAAGTTTTCCAGTCCAGGAACATGGATTAGCTTTCCATTTATTTAGATGTTTAATTTCTTTCACACTGTTTTGTAGTTTTCAGTATTCAAGTCTTTCACTTTCTTGGTTAAATTTATTCCTAGGTATGTCATTCTTTAGGATGTTGTGAAAAGAGGAATTCTCTTAATTTGCTTTATGGGTTGTTCGTTGCTGGTAAATAGAACTACAGCTGATTTTGCATGTTGATTTTGGATCCTGCAACTTCGCTGAATATATTTATTAGCTCTAGTAGTCATTTTTGTAGATTCTTTCAGATTTTCTACATTTAGGCTCATGTCTTCTGTGAACAGAGAGAATTTTACCTTTCTCTACAATTAAGACGCCTTGTATTCCTTCTTCTTACCTAATTACTCTGGCTGGAATCTTCAGTGCAATGCTGAATAATAGTGGTGAAAGTGAGCATTCTTGTCTCGTTCCTGATCTTAAAGGGAAAGCTTTCAGACTTTCAGCACTGAGTATGGTGTTAACTGCAGGTGTTTCATAAATGCCCTTTATGATATTGATGAAGTTCCCTCTTACTCCTAGTTTTCCAAGTGTTTCTGTCATGAAAAGAAAGGTGTTGGCTTGTATCAAATGTCTTTTCTATGTCAAATGAGATGATCATATGTTGGATTTTTTTTCTGTAATTTTAGTAATGTTGTTTATTATGTTGATTGATTTTCCTTTTTTAATATTTTATTTATTTGAGAGAGAGAGAGCATGCATAAGAAAACACAAGCAAGTTGCCCGTCGAGCAGGGAGTTAGATGTGGGGCTCAATTCCAGGACCCATGAGATCATGACCTGGCTGAAGTCAGCCACTTAATCTACTGAGCCACCCAGGAACCCCTAGGTGGGTCTTCTTTTCCTAGTTTCTTAAGGTGCCAAGTTAGGCTATTGATTTGAGATGTTTATTCTCTTTTAATATAGACATTTACTGATATAAATTTCTCTCTGAGCACTGCTTTCATTATACTCGTAAGTTTTGGCATGTTGTATTCTCATTTTCATTAATCACAGATACTTTCTAAACTCCCTGGTGATTGCTTTTTTGACCCATTGATTGTTCAAAATTGTATTGTTCAATTTCCAAGTATTTGTTAATTTTTCACTTTCCTTTCTGTTATTGATTTCTACTTTCACTCAGTTGTGGTTAGAGAAGACACTTTGTATAATTTCACTCTTTTTAATTTATTAAAATGTGTTTTGTGGCTTAACATATGGTCTATTATGGTGAATGTTCCCTCTGCACTTGAGAAAAATGTGTATTCTGCTGTTGCTGGGTGAAATGTTGTACAGGTGTCTGTTAAGTCTAGTTGGTTTATAGACTGTTACGATCCTTTATTGCTTTACTCTTTCTAGATGTTCTGTTATCGAAAGTGGGTGTCAAAGTCTCCAACTATTAGTGTAAAGTTGACTATTTCTCCCATAAATTCTATCAATGTTTGTTTCATACATTTTTGGGTGCTCTTGTTTGGTGTGTATGTTTGTAATGTGATATTTCTTAATGAATTAATCCGCTTATCCGTATGTAATACTCATCTTTATTTCTTGTAGTAGTGTTTGACTTAAAGGCCTTTTTTTCCTGATATTATCTGATATTTTTTTAAGGATTTTTTTTTTTAAATTTATTTGACAGAGAGAGATCACAAGTAGATAGAGAGGCAGGCAGAGAGAGAGGGGGAAGCAGGCTCCCTGCTGAGCAGAGAGCCCGACGCGGAACTCGATCCCAGGACACTGGGATCATGACCTGAGCGGAAGGCAGTGCCTTAACCCACTGAGCCACCCAGGCGTCCCATTATCTGATATTTTTCAGATATTTCTGATATAGCCCACCAGCTCTCTTTTTGTTACCATTTGCTAAATTTTTTTTTTCCCTTTCACTTTCAACCGCTTTGTGTCTTTGGATCTAAAGTGAGCCTTTTGTGAATAGCATAGAGTGGATTATTCGTTTTTTTAAGCATTCTGCCAATCTCTGTCTTTTGATTGATATAGGATTGCTGCCAAACTGACTTCATCTCTGGCCCGCCATCTTGTTCTTCCCGCTGGTGCACAGATGGTGCCCCTTTAGGTAACTACCCAGGACCTCACCGCCATGCCCCTTCTCCATGAAAGCGGTGGATTAACGTCCAGGGAAGGAGGTGCAGGTAGGGAGAGAACAGCTGCAGGAAACGGGCAAGGGATTACTGGGTCCTGCCTGGAGCACCTGCCCTCCAGACCACCCTGGGAGGGAGTTACCCTGAACAAATCCCTGTAAGTGGTATGGAGAGGCTTCCTTCAATTTCAGTGTAAAAGTGCCCTCTCAGTCTGCAGGTTACATTGCCTACATTCCTTCACCTTCTAACAACTGGAGAGCTTAATCTACTTACATTTAAAGTAGTTACTGATAAGGAAGGCCTAACCTACCAGTTTGCTGTTCATTTTCTGTATGTCTTATACATTTTTTCCCTTCATTTTTTTCATTACTGACTTCTTATGTATATAACTGATTTTTTGTAGCATACCATTTCGATTCCCTTTTCATTTTTTTTAATGTATGTATTTTTGAATATTGCTTTAGTGTTTACCATGGGGGCTACAATTAACATCCTAAGTTTATAACAAACTAGTTTGAATTGTTACCAGTTTAGGTCCAACAGCATATAAACACTCTGTTCCTATAAGCTCCAACCTCTCCTCTCCTGTTGTTGTCATAAATGAGATCTTTATACCTGGTATGCCTATTAAGATAGATTTGTAATTATTGTTTTATACATGTGTCCTTTAAATTATGTTGGAAACAAAAAAAGAGACTACAAAGAAAAACACAAGACAGAGGACTAGCTTTTATATTTTCCCATGTAGGTACCTGAAGTTTTTTATTTCTTTGTATGGCTTTGAGTTACTATCTAGCTTCTTTTCATATCAGCCCAGAAGGGAGCATTTCTTGTAGGGCGGGTCTGCTAGCAACAAATTGCCATAGCTTTTGTTTATCTAGGAATGTCTTTAATTTCTCTATCTTTGAAAGATAATTTTGTCAAATATGGAAGTCTTGGTTGACATTCTTTTTCTTTCAGCACTTTCTTCTGGCCTCCACAATTTCTGATGATATGTCTGCTATTGACTTACTGAGTATTCTGTATGTGACAAGTCACTTTTCTCTTGCCATTCTCAAGTTTCCCTCTTGTTTGTCTTTTGACAATTTGACTATGATGTTTCTTGTAATGGATCTTTTTGCGTGTATCCTTCATATAGTTCATGGAGCTTCTTGAGTGTGTAGATCTGTATCTTTGATCAAATTTGGTAGGTTTTCAGCCATTATTTCTCCAAATATTCTTTCTGCTCCTTTCTCTCTCTCCTCTCCTGTGATTCCCATTAAGTGCACATTGGCATACTTTACAGTACCCCACATCTCTTAGGCTCTATTTATTTATTTTTATTTTTTTCTTTCTGCCTTTCAGGCTGAATAACTTCAAAGGGCTTATCTTAAAGTTTGTTGATTCTTTCTTCTGCCTGCTCAAATCAGAGACTGAAGCCTTCTAGCAAGTTCTTCACTTTACTTACTGCACTATTAGCTCTAGAAATTCTCTTTGGCTCCTTTTTATCATTTCTATATCTTTATCGATATTCTTTATTTGTTCATATGTGGTTGTTCTGGTTTCCTTTGCTCTTTATCTGTGATTTCCTTTAGCAATTTGATTATATTTAAGACAGTTGAAAAAAAATAAAAGACTGTTAAATTTAAGTCATTGTCTGGTAATTGCAATGTCTTTACCTCCTTGGGAATAGTTTCTGTTAATTCTATGAGTGGGATATATTTTCTTGTTCCTTTACATGCTTCATCATTTTTTGTTGAAAGCTACACTTTCCATTTTATAATGTGGTAACTCTGGAAATTAGAAATTTTGGGGGGGGGCTCTCCTCAGAGTATGTATTTCTTGCTTGCCATAGGCTGTAGCTGTTTGGTAACTTTCCTAAATTATTTTGTAAAGTCTATATTCTTAGTCATGTATGACCTCTGAAGTCTGTTTCTTTATCTTGTGTTCAGTTAGTGTTTTAACAGAGATTTCCTTGAATGCCAGGAGCCCTACCCCCACAAAAAAACAAAAGCAGAAAAAGGAGAGAAAGAACAAATAAAAGAAAAAAAATCAAATATCTCCTAGTTTTTGCAATATGCTCTGTGTTGGAGCATTTCCTAAAGGTTTAGCCAGACCATTTACACCTCTGCTTTAAGTCTTCACTTCTTCTTTGTGTTAAGCAAGAGATCAACCAGAGACAAAAGCTTAAAGGCTTCTCAGGTCTTTTCTGGCATATATTCTGCCCTGGGCATGCACATGAGTTTCTAAATTCCCAGTATGCAAGGATCCTTTTGAATGCCCTTAATTTCCCAAAGAAACTCTCTCCCCAGGTTTTCCACCTCGGATTTTGGCCCTGTATCATATATTTCAATCATAGTTATTGGCCCAACCTCGATGCAGGTTATTAATTTGCCTTATGATATTTTCAAGAAATGTCCACAACTTTTTCACCCTGAGCAAGTTACAAGTTCAGCAAAATAAAAATGAAGCACCTTGTGTCAGTCCTTCAGACAGGTTAGACTAAACAAACACAATTCTTTGCAAGTAAGGTTTGTTCTGCTCCTTCTGGAACCAGGCACTAGAGTCCTGCCCTGGGAACATGAAATACCATCTTCAAGTCCATAGATATACCACAGAGGTAGGTGAGACAAGGGTAGATGAAAACATCACAAATCTTTTCCACCAATTTTGGTTATCTTTTTCTTGATATAAAGTTTGCTTGGATACTATAAATCTTACCTTTCCAGAGTTAACAAAGTTGATTCTTTTTTTTAAGATTTTATTTATTTATTTGACAGAGAGACAGATCACAAGTAGGCAAAGAGGCAGGCAGAGAGAGAGGGAAGCAGGTTCCCTCCTGAGCAGAGAGCCTGATGCAGTACTCAATCCCAGGACCCTGGGATCATGACCTGAGCTGAAGGCAGAGGCTTTAACCCACTGAGCCATGCAGATGCCCCAACAAAGTTGATTCTTAAATGTTTTGTTAGTTTTCTGAGGTCTCTGTGGCGAAATGTGTCCTTGGACCTGCCTACTCCACAATTTCCACTGACATGCGGCAGCTACACTCTTGCCCACCTCTTTATATAGTATCTTCATCATTCACATTGCTGTGGGTACAACTCTTGCCACAGCATGGAGTTGTGTGTTGCTTTGAATAGTCATTTGAGCCATTTCCATATTTTGATATGAGAGATCTGTTTTGTCTCCGTTATATTACTTTATGTGTAATGTTTGTATGAATGTTTATGTGTGTGTATGCATATTTGTGTATATGTTCATTTCATTACTCGGTCTGCTTTCTTTGTTCATTTTTGTTGTTGTGGTTCTCTTTGTGTTTAGGAAGGCTTCCATATCTTGTTTTGGTGGTTCCCATTGCATGCATATCTTTATGTAATACCCTTAGCTCCTTCTTTTTGGTTCCCTATTATGAATAACAATTTTTTATGAATAACAATTTAATTAGCTTGTGTCTTCCTTGCCCTGCTGACCCTCTCTTCTCCAATACCCAATTTAATCAGTAATACATTTCTTTCTTTTTACCTTTTTATACTGAAAATACTTAAGCTTACATTACTATAAATGATGTCCTTTTTCCCAACTATTTCAGATGAGACTGTCACTATGTTTATTTTACTCCCCACTTTAACTCCCATTTTTGCTAGTTTCATCATTTAAATGTTGTTGGAACACATAATATTAACCCTTATCTCCACCTTTGTTTTAATTATCATAGTTTTTAATACTTCTTAGTATTTAGTAGATTAAAGATAACATTTTCTAAGTAACATTGGTTATTCTTGCAACTTTTCTTTCCATATGAATTTTAAAAGCATTTTCTTAGGTTTTAAGAAAAACTCTGTAGGCGAATTGCTTGGAATTATATTGAATCTTGGATAAATTCAGTGGAATTTACCCACAAATGTCTTTGCATATTTGTTGTTAGTCTTACCACTATGTATGGTTTTTGTTGCTACTGTAAATTACTTAGAAAACCATGATTTCTCCATTACTCCATTGCTTCTTTTTTCCATAACATCAAGAGGTACCCTGACCTTCAATTGCTCTCCTTGCTCCTCTGTGCACTTACCTCCAAGAGGTTACATATACCCTGTTCCTTTAGTGTAGCTCACATACTAAATCCCACAGACACCATTTATCTCATCACAATGAGCACTCACCCTGTCAATACTGGCCAGTAATCACACTAACCAATCTGTTTTCAGTGCCAAGGTTATACTTTTCAGTCTCTTTTGATCCTTGTGTTTTAATAAGTACCCCCGTTTTAGACTGTGGTTTTGGTCTAGGCAGGTATTAATGGGACCCTATGCTGGCAGTGGAGATGGGGTCAAGACATGAAACAATATTGAACTTCCAGCCCATGACAAATTGTGAAATGTAGGAAGAAAGAAAGGGAGAGGCCCTACAATTTTCCTCCTCCTTCAGGCTCTTGGGGTTGTGTGACAGAGGCCTTTTGCTTTCCACTTTATGCTCTCAAGGTAGGAAGGCCAAAATCTCACTTCAGAAGTGAACACTGTCTCCTTAATTCCCTGTCCTTCCCATAGCTCTCCAACTCCGCCCTGTTCTGCATTGACCCCCAACATTCCTTGGGTTCTCTGGCTGTTTGCTGCCTTCTAACAATGAGATCCTATGCCTGATAGACTGTGGATGCCCCATGAATGCTATGTGACCAAATGAATGACAATTATTGCATGTTAATATCTTCATAACCTCTGGGGCAGGTCAAGATGGTACAATTATGCCCAAAACATATTTGGCACTAGTGTGACTAATAAACCCATACATTAGAGCTGAATGTGTTGAATCCATGTCAGGCCAGGCTCTCTCTTGCCTCTAGGCCTTTGTGTGTGCAAATTTCTCAGCTAGAAAAACCATCCACTGCCCTTAGCCCCTCCTTGGGTTGCTAATATTATACCCCTCAAGGAGGCCTTCTCTGACAAGCCCCTTCCTTCCTTTCTTCTACCCTTCCTTCCTTTTTAAAGTTTTATTTTTTTAGTAATCTCTATGGCCAATGTGAGGCTCAAACTTACAGCCCTGAGATCAAGAGTTGCATGTTCTTCCTGAGTCAATGAAGTACCCCTATTTTTTTTAAGTAAGCTCTATGCCCAACATGCGGCTTGAACTCATGACCCTGAGATCAAGAGTCACATGCTCCACTGACTGAGCCAGCCGGTGTCCCACAACACTTGCACTTTAATCAGTAACCTCATCTGCTTCTAAGCAACTTGAGGGCAGGGAGAGACCTCAAGTGACTTGTACAGCAGTGCCTGGCACATAATAGGCACAAAAGTATAACTTGTTGGACTGAATGAGTTGGATTGCTTCCATCGGTGGGAAGAGAAAGTTGTTCCCTTTTTCAAAACACTCCTTCTGGACCATGTAGAGTGTTCCCTTTCCCATCTTAAAAGAGCCCTCCTCTAAGGGATCCAACCCCCAACTCACTAGAGGATGTGACGCAGGACTGCAGATGGCATGTGCATGGAAATTAGTGCTCTTCTCCCCTTGACAAAAGTGTGTGGGTGCAGAAGGCTACCAGCTGTGGTACCTCACCCTCTGGAGCTGTGCCAGTTTACCCTTTTATACATGTCCCCCCCCATGCTGCCCAGACTGTCTGGGTTCCCATTAGTGGGCCTAGTGGCAGCTTTGCCTCTGTCCTTGACCCAGGGAGTCTTGGCCCTTATACTCCCATCATCCAACCAACACCTTCCCCCACCCCCATTAGCTGAAAGCTTTCCTGTGGCTGACACAAGGCCAGGACTCCTGGATCCATCAAGTGCCAGGAAACCTCTTGTACCAATTTGTAACCACAATGCCCAAAAAGTCTAACCTTGAGGATGTCTGTGAGTCATGCACACCTCCCAGGGTTGGCCGCCACCCATGAACACCCAGGGTAGAGGGCTGCTTGGGAGCCGGCAGTCAGCACAGTGGGCACTAGGCCATTTGGAATCCTTCATCTGATCCCTCTACTTGCCCTTCTTTGCTTTTCCTTGTCTCCACCAGACCTGGATGTCCAGGGAGTGGTCAGTCCAGAGCAGGAAAGAGGAACTGGGGATCTGGGAGGACTTTGGCAGCCTTCGTGGACTGCGACAGCCGGGAAACATTGCAAATTGCTTCTGGGCTTTATGGCTGTTGTTGGGCTGCGGGCATTAAGATCATTTTGTCTCTCTTAAGAAATTGTTTGAGCATGAATTTTTTCAGCCATGTCAACATCTTTGGCTACCCCACCACTTTCTCCTAGATCCTGATGAGGTTATGCCAGTCCCCAGTAAGAAGAGTGGCACCCTCCAGCAAGAGGAAGGCATGCTCTATGTATGCCTTGTTAGCACCCGCCTCTCCGGGCAGCCCAGTCTTTTACTCCTACTTAGGACTTTACTTCCAGTCACTGTTAAGTATACGGGTCAGCACTGTTAAGAAATGCAATGCAAACCACATCTGCAATTTTAAATCACCTAGTAGCCACGTTTAAAAATGCACAAAGACACAGGTGGCATGAATTTTAGTAGTATATTTTATTTAACCCAATATATCCAAAATATTATAGCTTTAACATGGAATCAATATAAAAATAATTGAGCTATTTTACACTCTAAGTTTAATGGGAGGGTATCTTATATGGCTTCAGGTTTTAATATTTACATTAATTAAAATTTAATAAAATGTAAAATGCGGTTCTTAAGTTACACTGGTTCCACTTCAAGTGCGCGATGGCCACGAGTAGTTGGGGGCTGCTGTGTGGGACGGCACAGGCGTGGACAATCCGGAACGGAGTGGCAGCTCACTTCAGTAGGCACTTCCTAACCACTACCTAACCTTGGTGTCTCTGTGTTTTATTTTCTGTAGTCTGATGCTTTGACCCTGGAGGACTGTCCCTCCCAAGTCCCAGAGATAACAAACCAGGCAGCGAATCCCGAAGCCACACCCAAACGCCTCTGGAGGCTCCCACACCCCAGGCCGCTACCCACCTTCCAGAATCACCTGCCCAGGCCCGGGCAACTGTGGACAACCCTGGCCCCAGGGCCTGATGAAACGATTCTAAGTAGGTAATTCTAAGCCTGCTCTCTTGGCCTCTCCAGTTCTTTCTTGTGGAAACCACAATAAAGCCTCCTCCTCTTCCTGTTTTCTCTTCCCTCCGCCTCCTGACCAACTCCAGTGCTTCCGGCTGCGGCCCCCTGCGTGGCCCCGCATGCCTCCCGTTTCTAACAAACCGTGAGTACAATAAGCTTCTTCCTTCATGACCACATTTCCGCGTCTGCATGTCTTAACCCTACCGTTTTAAACAAATCTCCGGTACCCTTAAACCACTCTCCTCCTGGGTTCATCTTCCCTTTCAGCCACCTCCTCCCAGTCCTGGCCCCTGCCTCTTAACCTTTCTTTGTCCTGTGAATGAGGTTCTGCTTGGTAAAGCTCCTATTTTCTGAGCAGGCCCATCATGTATAGTTGGGCAGGTTGTATACAGCACCCAATTAGGGCTGATATCCAGTCAGCACTGGATTGGCTTGAGGAAGGCCCTTTTTCTACGGGCTGGCGAAACTCTGCCTCCTTCCCACCATCCCACCTGCCTAACTCCAACCCTTCCCGGAGCCCTTCCAGGTATGTTTGCAAACCTTGTGCCCCTGAAACAGAAGGCAGGATCCCTCTCGTGGAGCTACTTTGTTCTTGCACTGGAATGTATACTCCGGTACAAGGAAAGGCCACAGGAAGGTGGCCCGAGCTATCTGGAGCAGCAGCATGAAGGCAGAAAAGACGCTTCTCTGCCTCCTCAGTGACTCCGCTCTGCTTCTGGGTGGATTCTCCCCTTCACCCACCCCACGTGCCTCCCATGCACACCAGGGAGGAAATGCTGACCAGGGCTTGAAGCAGGCCCTGTCTCACCTGTCCTGCCTGTAATTCAGTGGGACTCAAGTTTCCAAGAATGATTCCCGAGGGTCTAGGCTAGATCACTTGTTCTGAAACTGAGGAACATCAGAATCACTTGGAGGGCTCAGTAAAATGCACATCATCTGGCTCTAGCCGCAGAGTTTCTGGTGCCGTGGGTCTGGGTGGGGACCTGGGAATTTCCATGTCTACCATGTTGTTCCCAGGAGATGTCGATGCTGTTGGCCCTGGGACCACACTTTGAAAACCACTGCTCTCCATGTCATGGTTTAAGCATCAGCCACCACCTCAAGTGGTGACCCTAGTCTCCACTCCTGAAACTTGGGATCCTGTTTTGCAGAACATGGCTCCTGAGCTTTCTGAGGAGAGATTCTGTCCTGAGGTGGATCATTTTGTTTCTCTTCAGAAAGTCTTACATATTCTCTTTGTGGAAGCTTGTGGGCCAGGGAAAAATATCCAATATTGTGTTGCACACTGTGTGTTCTTCACACCCAAGTGACGACGGTAGTTTTCAAAGCTCCACAGAAGTATTCCATTAAATTTCTCCTCTTTACTTACCCTCAGCTGAGTGACAGTGAGGTTCTGATTTCAGAGCAAATAAGGATTTTTCTGGGCTTCTTGCTATGAGCTATAAACCTCACAGGGAAAAAAATCAAGATGGATCTTATTTTAGAGAAGACTATCTCTTCCTGGCTCCCTCTCCTTTCCCACTTAACAAAGATGTTGGCTTTTCAGGAACCCCAGCTCAGCTTCCTAAAGCCATAGCAGCATAAGTAGGATGCTGAAAAGAAAAGCTGTATCCTCCCCCACTTGGTATCAGCTTTCCTTGGAGAGTGGGAAGCCTCATTAAATGACAGCAAGTTGAAAACTGTCAGTGAGAGAGGCGATTTGCATGCAACACTGAAACCCCTAGGCAGTCATCATTTCCGACTTGTGACTGCCTGTCTATGAGGACACCTTGGAAGATTCCCCAGATTGCTGCAGCCTCCAAAATTGGACCTGGTTTTGTGAGCTGATGTCTGGATATGCTGCCTCCTGGGGAGGAGGGGGTGGAGGAGAAAACCGATTTTAAAGAGCTCCTTAAATTAAAACCCAAATCCTCTCCAGTCTGCACAGGGAGAACTGCTTCAGCCAGGCGTGCTCTCTCTTTGCACAGTCCATAAATGATGTGGAGAGATGGCCCCCCGGGAAGCCCTGTCACTTAACTCTTTTTGCACCGGTGGGCAGGTCAATCTTCAGGAGCCAAGCTCTGAGCGACAGTAGGGAACACAGATCACATTTGGAATCAGAGGCTCTGAACATTAGAGGCACTTGGGGAGCTTTTAAAAGGTACCCATGCCTGAGCTCCTCCCCAGACCAATGAAATCAGGATTCTGGAGGTTGGGGCCAAGGCAGCAGTCATTTACCCCTCCTCCACTCAGGTAATTCAGTGTACGGCCAGCGCTGAATGCCACTGCCTTAAAAGCCTGCCTGCCAGCCATTTACTGGCTGGGTGATGTTGGGTTCCCTGCTGACTCAGTGGGAGGGTGGAGGGAGGACGTTATTGACTTCCCAGATTGTGGTGAGTAGAGGGGGAGGCCAGTGTGCATGGAGGGTCTACTGTAAGTCCCCAATAATGGTATATTCTATTTTGAGCTAGGGTTGCCAACTGAGGGAAGATCTTGAAATGTAGAAATGAAGTGAGAAAAAAAATTAAAAGGAAAATCTAAGGAAATGAAATGGCTAGGAGAAAATATTCACAATACACAAAGAAATGATGAGGGATTCACACCCAGAATATAGAAAGATCCCTACAAATCTGTGATAAAAATACGAAGAACACAATAATAAAAGAGCAAAAGACTTCAACAGACACCTCACAAAAGAAGATAAATGATTAGCCAATAAATGCATAAAAATATGTTCAATGACATTAGTCATTAGGGAAATGCTGATTAAAATCACCACGAGAGATCACTTCACATCCATTGTAATGGCTGGAATTCAAAAATTTGGTAATACCAAATGTTGGTGAGGATGTGGATCAGTTGGAAGGCTCCTACATTGTGGGTAGGAACATAAAATGTATGATTCTTTGGCAAATCTGTTTGGTAGTTTCTCGTAAAGTTAAACATCTATTTACAATACAATACAATACAACCCCAGCCTAGAAGAAATGAACACATGTCCACAAAAGGCTTGTACATGAATCTTTACAGTTGCTTCATTTACAGGCAAATATTGGAAACGACCCAAATGCCCATCAACTAGTGAAAAGATCAAGAAATTGGAGTGTGTTACTCAGCATTAGAAATGAATGAACTGCTAATACAACAGTAGAGATAAACCTCAGAAACATTACAAAGTGAGAAAGAAGACAGACACTGAAGAGTGTAACTGTGTGATTCCGTTCAAGTGACGTCCAAAACAAATCTAATCTATGGTGACAGAAAACAAATGGTGGACAGGATTGACTCAAAAGAGGCCTGAAAACTTCTTGGAGGTAGAAATACTCCATTCCTTGTTAGAGGTGATAGATATAGTGTGTGCATTTGTTAAAACCTCACCTCCCAATTAAACCTGTGCATTTTAGGGGCACCTGAGTGGCACAGTCTGTTAAACATCTGCCTTTGGCTCTGGTCCTGATCCCAGTCCTAGAATCAGGCTGCCTGCTCCGGGCGGGAGCCTGCTTCTCCCTCAACTTCCACCTGCTGCTCCCCTTACTTGGGTTCGTGCTCTGTCAAATAAATAAATAAAATCTTTTTTAAAAGATAAAATAGGGGCACCTGGGTGGCTCAGTGGATTAAACGTCTGCCTTCTGCTCAGGTCATGATCCCAGGGTTCTGGGATCCAGCCCCGCATTGGGCTCTCTGCTCAGCGGGAGCCTGCTTCCCTCTCTCTCTGCCTGCCTCTCTGCCTGCTTGTGATCTCTGTCAAATTAAAAAATAATAATAATAAATAAAATAAAATAAACCTTGCATTTTATTGTAATCGGGTGAACTCCGTAAGGAAGGCCTTGGGAAGATAGATAATAAAATCTCACAGCAGTGATTCTAAGTGGTGGCTGAAAGAACGGCTCCTGGAGGATGACTCTGTGTGGTCACCAAGTTCACCACCAGCTGTTTTTGCCTGGATTGGAGGAAGTGTCAGTGCCTAAAAAGAGGTGGATGCAGATTTCCATGGACTATTCATCAAAGATGTGTGCCCTCTGCAGAGGGGTGTCATCTTCTCTCAACTCATGTGGTTCTCTTGCCAGGTTAAGAAGCCTCCCATTCTCCAAGATTTGTACACATAAAATCTTATGATGGGGAAAGCCATTCCAAGTGGGTTTTAAACTTGTATATTTTACCAGAGACTAACCCCCCCAAATGGGATGTTGGGATGTGATGTCTTAGCCCAGACCCTGTCCAGGAGCAGAACTGAAGAAGTTCCAACCAGCTTGCAGAGAATGGAAGTACAGCAAATGCACAAATGCATGAGTGTGTAATGATATTAAGCCAGCAATGATAACAAAAGTAAATCTAATTGGTCACCATTGGAAGAACCTGGGAACTGAGCCATTATTCTGAAAGCTTTAAGTAAAAGCAAAGAATTAGGCCTGGAGCTTGCCTTCTCTTTCCTAATGGTACCACCCGGTAAAGCATTAGGACACAAAGAGACGTCGACTTTTACAGAAGTATCCCAGCTAATAAGTGAAGAAAGAAGAGTAGATTTTGAGTATCATAATTTTGTGTGTAGGAGCATCGTTAGCTCCTGACATCGTGGAAAGAAGGACAACCAGACAGGATGTACCTCCTGGTGGAACCGCGCACCACCAACCAGCATGTGTTCTCATCAAACATATCCATCCTGAATCGGATCAAGCCTATAGATCTAACTCCCAATACAGAGAACAGAGGAGCTTATTAAAAGCACCCATGGGGGGGCGCCTGGGTGGCTCAGTGGGTTACAGCCTCTTCCTTCGGCTCAGGTCATGATCCCAAGGTCCTGGAATAGAGCCCCGTGGCAGGCTCTCTGCTCAGCAGGGAGCCTGCTTCCCTTCCCCTCTCTCTCTGCCTGCCTCTCTGCCTACTTGTGATCTCTGTCTGTCAAATAAATAAATAAAAATCTTAAAAAAAAAAAAAAAGCATTCATGGGATCCTGTCAGTAAAATTCAGTTTCAGGAAACTACAGGACAAAATATCTTTTTTTTTTTTTTTACAACAAATTAAACATAAGGAAAAAAAGTTGGAAAATGGCTGTACCAGTTTGCATTCCCAGCACTGCATGACCTGAGTCAAAGGCATATGCTTAACCGACTAAGCCACCTGAGCTTAACTGACGGAGCTCGATGTCAAGCATCTTTTCATGTGCCTATTAGCCATCTGGATGTGTTCTTTGGGAAAATGTCTATTCATGTCTGCTGCCCATTTCTTATCTGGATTTTTTGTTTTTTGGGTGTTGAGTTTGGTAAATTCTTTATAGATTTTGGATACTAACCCTTTAGCAGCTATGTCATTTGCAAATATCTTCTCCCATCACTTCTTGACCTTTTGGCTAAGATCAAGTGCAAATATCTTCTCCCATTCCATAGATTGCCTTTTAGTTTTGTTGACTATTTCCTTTGCCATGAAAAACCTTTTTATCTTGACGAAGTCCCAACAGTTCATGCTCACTTTTGTTTCCCTTGCCTCCTGCAAAGTGTCTAGCCAGAAGTTGCTGTGGCTGAGGTCAAAGAAGTTGCTGCCTGTGTTTTCCTCTAGGATTTTGATCGTTTCCTGTCTCACATTTAGGTCTTCTATCCACTTTGAGCTTATGTTTTGTATGTGATGTAAGAAAGTGGCCCAGTTTCATTCTTCTGCATGTGGCTGTCCAAATTTCCCTACAACATTTGTCAAAGAGACTTTTTTCCATTGGACATTCTTTCCTGCTTTGTTGGAGATGAACTGACCGTATAGTTGGATCCACTTCAGGGTTTTCTATTCTGAGCCATTGACCTACGTGACTGTTTCTGTGTCTTAAACATGTTTCTTGGCGGTATATAGGGTCTTTTTCTTAAACAAGAGAAACTAAATAACAAATATTCCATGAAGTATGATGTGGTCACAAGGGCTTTGTGGCTCCGCCAAACGTAGTAAAAGACAGAGCAACAGCAGGGGCTGATTGGGGGGCGGGTGGGGAACTGTGCCCCTTAAACTCCCCAGACTGACCCAAGCTGCCTGCTCACAAGTGTATGTTCTCTTCTCCTGATTATGTCACAAAATCCTCCAGTGTGGGGACAGCATTTCAGATTGATTCGTTTACACTCCGCAAGCACCTTCCACTGCTCTGTCCTCCGTAAGTGCGGGTGGGGGGGTGCCAATACATGGGTGCTGATAACTGAGCCGCTGCTGAACGAGACGTCTGGGACCAGAGAAGACCTGTGTCTTGGCCTCACCTCCTCCTGGCCTCTCCTCCCTGTGCTGTCAGGCACATCTCTGTTGGCAGGGATGTCTCAGGAAGAGGGTGAGAAGGACCCAGGATAGGGTGCAGGCTTCCATTGGCTCATTCCTGGGGGGGTCAAGAATGGGGGCTTTGCCCTGGGTTGGATGCTGTGGAAGTGGGACAATTCTATGATCAGGCATCATCTTAATACACTTTATCTACAGGGAAGGCAGGCTAGAGTGAGGCTAAAGTGGTAACTGGTAACGAAGCAGGAGTCAATCATTTTAAGAGAGAGAAATGAGATCGAGAGGGAGAGAGAGACAGAAAAAAGGGAGGGTGGAGGGGAAGGGGTGGGGTGTTGGTATTTTGTGTGTGGCAGAAGGGCCGTGTTTTTGTCTCACTTTATCACAGTATCCAAATGCCAGTGTCTGGCAGTGCTCTCGGAGATGGTATCTGTCCTAAGAGGAGAACATAGCCAGCTGGGAGCTGCTAACAACACGGAGGCCTGCTTTCTCTGTGACTCGGGGGGCTTTGTTTCTTTTCCCAGAGCTTTATGTAGATTATCTCTTTTTGTCTTTACAACCTCATGAGGAAGGTATTTTTTTTAATTTTTAATTTTTTTAAATAAACATATAATGTATTATTAGCCCCAGGGGTACGGGTCTGTGAATCGCCAGGTTTACACACTTCACAGCACTCACCATAGCACATACCCTCCCGAATGTCCTTGGAGAAAGATACTTTTGTCTGAGGTTGGACCCCTGGAACACAGAGCCCGAGACAAGGAAAACCCAGAAACTTCGAGAATGACCTAGAATCTCTGTGAGTCCACGTAGCTGAGTCCAGAATCTGAGCTCAGGAAGGAGGCGACAGAGATGGACCACAGGGAGCAGCTGGCAGCTGCATTCAGAATCCAGAAGGCCTAGAGGCAAAGCCACAACCAGCTGGTAGAGAAGGTGGCTGGTGGCCCAGGCCTGGGAACAGGGCCGCCTCACCACGCCCCTCCCCTGCAGGGGCACGGAAGCGGGTGCCTGCAGCCTGAGGGCAAGAAGCCCTGGGGACATTCTGGACTCAAGCGGAGGGGCGGTGGGCTGGGCCTGAGGCTCTGCAGGCCTTTTGGATCTTTCTGGCTTCTTCATCATTCCTCACACACCCCTTGGTGGAGGAGCTCCTCCAGAGGGCTCACTGTCTGCTGGTCACACTGTTGTCAGGAGGCAGCTGGGAAGTGTGAGCAGCAGGTGAGGCAGAGCCATGGGATGGGGGTGGGGGGTGGTCAGGGGCTGACAGGGCTGGGCGCTTGTCCCCAGCTGTGCAGAGATTTTGCTGATCCTCTAGGACTCAGCAGCCCATGTCCATTAGAGCTCAGAGCCCAAGTGCCTTGGCAGTTTCAGCAGCGGTAATGGTATTGAGAAGGAAATGGGGCCAATGCAAGAAGTAAAGTGCTGGCCCCCTTCCTGGCATTCCCGTTAAAGAACATGGAAAAGCCTCAGAGTTGCTGAAGCAGCTTTATACTTAGTGATAAATATTAGAAGAAGGTGAATGGGGAGTGAGGACTGGTGGGGCTGCCCAGGCAAGGGTGCAGGCTTTGTCTTAGTTCACCCCTTCTTTCTGGGGTCTCATTCCTTGTGCAAGTCTTCCCTACCCACTCTCTTAAGTGACATCATCAAACATGGATTGAACACAATCCATTGGTCCACGATGTTGTTACACGCACCCAGTCAGGAACACTGGGCCCTTGCTAGTTCTCTCTGACCCTGTTTCCTTATCTCTAAAGTGAGGCAGTTGGATTTGGAGGGGACTTTTTTTTTTTTTAAGTTATCTTTGTACCTAAGGAGGGCGTCCAACTCACAACCGGAAGATCAAGCATCTCAGTATTCCACCAACTGAGCCCGCCGGGTGCCCCTGATCAAAGCCCTTTAACGACTAGGTAGAGCACAGGGCACCTGGGTGGCTCAGTGGGTTAAAGCCTCTGCCTTTGGCTCAGGTCATGATCTCAGGGTCCTGGGATAGAGTCCCGAAGCAGGCCCTCAGCTCCGCAGGGAGCCTGTTCTTCTCTCTCTCTCTCTGCCCGCCTTTCTGCCTACTTATAAAATAAATAAAATAATAATAATAAAAAAAAGATTAGGTAGAGCTGTTCTCACGCTCTCACGTGCATATGGCTCCCCAGTGGATCTTGTTAACATGGAGAGTCTGGTTCAGTGGGTCCAGGTGGGGCCTGTGAGCCTGCGTTTTCCACGTTTTCCTGGGTAATGCTGAGGCTGCGGGTCCATGGGCTACACTCTGAGTCGCAAAAAAGAAAGACCATGTTGCAGGATGTAATGGGAAGATCCAAGGCCTCTCGTCAAATGGCCCTGGGTTTGAGGTGCAGGGTTGCTCCTATGCAGTCTTGGATAAGTTTCTTCACTATGTTAGCCTCTGTCATCCCCCTTGCAAAGGGTAGGTTACTCCTCCCTGTTGGGGCCTCAGTCCTTGCCCCAGTCTCTCCGACCCATGATCATGTGTTGGCATACACTAGCTCACGGGTCACGACATGGAACTCCCGAATGTCTTCAAGCTTGGCAGCTACACTCCCGCAGGGATGCATCTGGGGCTCACATGTCACTTTGGTCGAAATATACTCTACCCTGACCCACTTCTTAAAGCTGCCTCACAGAAACAGGCAAAGCATTTGTGACCTCGGGGACCCCTAACTTCTTTATTCTTGGGTGTACTCCCCGGTCCCCATAACTGTCAAGGGATTCCACTGATTGATCTCTTCCCTTTGAGATCCAGAATTTTAAAACTTATTGGTCTTGGAGTTCCTTGCAAAGTACTCTTCAAATGTGTTTCCGGCCAACTAATTCTTTATATTGCATCTGTCTGCAAAATACAACATATCAGCAAATTTCTGTCAGCTCTGCTTTCAAAATAAATCAGGACTCAGTCCCTTTCCCACACCTCCCTGTCTGAGGACCTACTTCTCTGCTTTGGACATCTGCACTCACTGCCTTACTGGTTTACCCCTGCTTTAGGTTCTACACTGAGAAGCTTCAACAACAGTCATGTCCTCTCTCACAGGCCTGGAGGCTAGAAGTCTAAAACTTAGGTCTTAGCCCTGCTCTTTCTGAAAGGTCTGGGGGAGGTTCCTTCCTTGTCAAGTCCAGCTCCTGGTCTCCCCACATGTGGACTGTGGCTCGTGCATCGGGCAGCACGACTCCATTCTCTGCTTGCGTCTCCACACCGATGTCTTCCCTTGACATCTTCCTTGTGCATCTGTCTGTGAACAAATTTCCCTCTTTTTGCAAGGACATGAGTCACATTGGATCAAGGCCCACCCTCATGACTTCATCTTACTTCATTGTATCTGCAATGACCCCATTTCCAAATAAAGTCACAGACATGAGTACTGCAGGCTGGGACTTCTACATATCTTTGGGGGGAGGTGGCAAGTTCAACGAGTCACCCCGTCACATTCTGCTTCCACATTTACTTGACACCCTTTCATTTTCCACACATCTTTCTGTACTGGAAATCAGATTGTGTCACTTTCTTGTTTCAAATCTTCCCATGGCTTCCCATTCCATTGAAAATAAATTCAACACTCTTACCGAATCCTTCTTCCCAAGGCCTAAAGCCCTGAGGTGGGCCCCGGGCCTGCTGGCCCCTTCACTCTGTCTCCCCCGCTGTCTGCCCCAGCTTCCTGCACCCTAGCCACCCTGGCCTTGCAGACCAACTCTCAGGGTAGTCACCCGGCTCAGACACGAGCGGCACGGCAGTCTCGGCTCTTCAAGCACCCCTTGAGGTCAGAGCAGTCCACTGCCTTTACGCCACCACTCATGCCACCACTCGGACTTATTTTCTTCATGGGCTTTATTTCTCGGAAGTTCTCATCACTGTCCCCTGCTGTGGATCACGGGTTTGTGTGTGGAGTGCTGTCTCCTCCCCTCCGAGACTGGCAGTTCGTGAGGGCGACCTTCCTAAGCACCAGGATTTCTCAGAGCGTGGATCATGGTAGATACTCAGCCAACACTGCCTCGGGTGGTGAATACTTTGTTTCATTTAGTTGCTGAACAATCTTCCATTGTGTGGATGTGCAAAGTATTTTTAAAAATTTCTTCTTGGGGCTCCTGGCTGGCTCAGTTGCAGGAGTAGGCGACTCTTGATCTTGGGTTTGTAAGTTCAAGCTCCACGTTGGTTGTAGAGATGACTTTAAAAAAAAAAAAAAAACTTTTAAAAATATTTAAAAATAAAATTCCTTTTTTGGTCAGATTAGGTAGTTTGTGTTTTTTTCAAAATGTTTCCATTTCATCTAAGTTATCTAGTTTGTTAACATGCGATTCTTGGTATTCCTTTATATTCTTTTTGCTTCTTTAAGACCTGTAGCAAAAGCTCTTCTTTCATTTCTGATTTTAGTAATTTGAGTCTTCTCTTTGGTTTTCTTGATCCGTCTAGGTAAAGTTTTGTCATTGGTTGATCTTTTTGAAGAACAAGCTATTGGTTTGATTGATTCTCTCTCTTATTTTTCCGTTCTCTATTTCGTTGATCTCTGCTCTAATCTTTATTATTTCCTTCCTTCTGCTGTCTTTAATTGTTCTTTTTTTCCAGTGTCTTAAGGTGGAACGTTGGGATGTTGATTGAAGATCTTTATTCTTTCTTGGTGTAAGTATTTATGGGTATAGATTTCCCTCTAACCACTGTGTTAGCTGCATCCAGTATGTCTGGAATGTTATATCTTCAATTTCATTCATGTCGAAGTATTTTCTAATTTCCCTTGTCGTTGGTTGTTGAGGAGTGTACTGTTCATTTTCATAGATTTGTGAAATTTCCAGTTTTCCTTCTGTTCCTGATTTCTAACTTTATCCCTTCCTAATCAGAGAAGATACTTTATATGTTATCTATCTTTTAAAATCTATTGAGACTTTGTGAACTAACATATTCAGGTCTGTCCTGAAAAATGTGTCATGTGCACTTGAGGAGAATGTAGTCTGCTTTTGTTGGGTCAAGAGTTTTATAGGTGCCCCTTAGCTCCAGTTGGTGTGTTATGTGGTTTCCATCTATTCCCATACTCATCTTCTGTCTGGCTATTCTGTCCATTGTTGAGAAGAGGGTAGTAAAGCCTCCAGCTATTATTACAGAGCTGTCTATTTCTCCCTTACTTTCTGTCAACTTCTGCCTCATATATTTTGCTGGTCTCTTAATAAGTACATATATGTTTATAATGTTCATGTCTTCATTCTGTATTGAACCTTTTATTATATATAATATCCTTCTTTGTCTCTTCTAACTTCTTCTGATTTAGTGTTTATTTTGTTTGATATTAATATAGCCACCCCTGCTGTCTTTTGGTTATTATTTCCATGGAATTCCCATTTCCATCATTTCACTTTCAATCTATTTGTGTCTTTGGATGTAAAGTGACTCTCTTACAGTCTCTTACAACTCATTCTTTTGGAACACCCGGACTGGCTCAGTCATAACAGCATGTGACTCTTAATCTTGGGGTTGTAAGTTTGAGCCCCACATTGCTTGTAGAGATTACTGAAATAAACTTTAAAATAAATAAATAAATAATGAAAATAGAAACCTATTCGCCAATCTCTGCCTTTTGACTGGAGAGTTAAATCTATTTACATTTAAACTAATTATTGATAAAGAGGGAGTTAACTTCTGTCATTTTGCTATTTTTTCTTTAGGTCTTATGACTTATTTATTTTTTATGTCATAACTTTTAATTCTTCAAATCCTGGATTACTGTCATCTTTGGTGTTTATTTTTCATAGTGAAACATTTAAGTTCCTCTCTCATTTCCTTTTGTGTATACTCTTTAGCTATTTTCTTTGTGATTACTATGGTGATGGCATTGACATTCTAAAGTGATAGCACTCTAATTTGAATTTATATCAGCTTGATTTCAATAACGTACAAAAACTTTGTGCCTTGATTCCTCAAAAAGTTAACAATAGAACTACCTGCAACCCAGAAATTACACTACTAGGTATTTATCCAAAGAATACAAACATAGTGATTCAAAGGGGCAGCTGCATCCCAATGTTTATGGCAGCAAGGTCCACAATAGCCAAAATATGAAAAGAGCCCAGATATCTATTGACAGATGAATAGATAACAAAGATGGGGTGTGTGAATGTGTAATGGAATATTACTCAGCCATTATGTTTCTTGCAATTTGCAACAACATGACCAGAACTAGAGAGTATTATGCTAAGTGAAATAAGTCAGTCAGTCAGAGAAAGACAAATACCATATGATTTCACTCATATGTAAAATTTAAGAAACAAAACGGATGAACATAGGGGAAGAGAAGGAAAAATAAAATAAGATGAAAATTGAGAGGGAGGCAAACCATAAGAGATGCTAAACTCTAGGAAACATTGAGGGTTGATGGAGGAAAGGTTGGGGGAAAGAGTAGTAGAATGATGGGCATTAAGGAGAGCACTTGATATAATGAGTGTTGGGTGTTACATGTAACTGATGAATCACTGAATTCTACCTCTGAAACTAATAAAAAAAAATAACTCTGCTCCTTTAACAGTTCAGCCCTTACCCTTTTCAGTTGTTGATGTTACAAAATTACATCTTTGTACACTGTACAAAAATATATTAATTATATATTTAATATATATTAATATATATTAATATTTAATATATATAAAATATATTAAATATATAAACTAATAATTTTTAAAATGTATTAGTCTCTTAAATTGTGTAGAAAACAAAAAGTAGAGTGACCATTGTGACAATAAATGTAGCTTTTATAACTGCTCATGTATTTACCTTTACTAAGACCCTTATTTCTCCATATGGCTTCATGGTACTGTCCAGTATCTGTTCGTTTCAGTCTGGAGGACCACTTGTTGGCAACAGACTCCCTCAGCTTTTGTTCATCTGGGGGTAACTTAATTTCTCCCTCACTTTTGAAGGACAGTTTTGTTGTATATAGGATTCTTGGTTGATAGGTTTTTTTTCTTGTACACTTTACATCTAACAGCCTACTGCCTGCTGGCCTCCAAAGCTTCTAGTGAGAAATCTGCTGATAGTCTTATGATGGATCCTTTGTATGTGACAGGTCACTTCCTTCTTGGTGCTCTCTCTTTATCTTTGTCATTTGGCAGTTTGATTATAATGTATCTTGTTGAGCTTCTTGGATGTTTATATTCATGTATTTCATCAAATTTGGGAAATTTCCAGCCATTATTTCTTCAATAATTTTTTCTACCCTTTATCTTCTCCATCTGAGACTGCCACAATATGTATATTGGTTCTTAGGTTCCCTTAGGAACTGTTCAGTGTTTTTGGTGTTTTTTTTTTTTAACCCTTTTTTCTTTCTATATCTCAAACTCAATAATTTCCATTTTCTTTGAGCTTGCTGATTTTTCTGTTGGCCTGTTCAAATCTGTCTTTGAATCCCCTAAATGAAGTTTTCATGTCATTTATTGTGATTTTCCAGCTCCAGAATTTCTTTTTGGTTTCTTTTTAGGTTTTCTGTTTTGTTCATACATTGGTTTTCTTGACCTTCTCTACAACTTCTTTTAGTTTTTTTGAGCATATTTAGGACAGTTATTTTAAAGTCTTTTTCTAATAGATCTGCCTTTTTAGGAGCAATTTCTGTTGGTTTATATTTTCCCTTTGAATGGACCATACTTTCTTATTTATTTATTTATTTATTTTCTAAAGATTCCAGTTATTTACTTGACAGACAGAGATCACAAGTAGGCGGAGAGGCAGGCAGAGAGAGAGAGGAGGAAGCAGGCTCCCCCGCCGTGCAGAGAGCCCGATGCAGGGCTCGATCCCAGAACCCTGAGACCATGACCCGAGCCGAAGGCAGAGGCTTCAACCCACTGAGCCACACAGGTGTCCCCCCATACTTTCTTATTTTTGTATGCACTATGATTTGTTGTTGTTGTTCTTGTTGAAAACTGGACTTTAAATTTAATAATTTAGTAAGTCTGGTTGCCTGACTGGCTCAATTGGAAGAGCATGTGACTCTTGATCTCAGGTTGTAAGGTCAAGCCCCATGTTGGGTATAAAGAATATTTTTTAAAAAAATTAATGTAGTAAGTCTGGAACTCAGATTCTTCTCCTTTCCCAGGGTTTGCTGGGTTTTATTTTTGTTTTTGTTTTTAAGCCTTTGTCCGCTGTCTCTGTGCTGATGATCAGGCTGAGGTATAAGCTTCAGTTCTTCTCAGGTCTTTTCTGAGCCTATGCTTTTCCCTGGCCATGCACAGTGCCTTTCTAATTTCCCCCATATATGAGTTTGCTTTTGAATGTAAATGAGAAAAACTGAAAAATGAAAGGGAGAAAAATCACTGATCCTTTAAATCACCTAGCAGTCACTTCAGCCGGAGAGGGAGGGGCTAACAACAACGTAGGGAAATAAGACAGCAATGGCCCCCAACTCTTTGTCTGTACATCTGTGATCAGAAGCAGTAATCAGTGATCAGAGAACAGATCTCTGATATTTGGAGGGCAGTGTCCATTTTGCCAACTCTGGCTTTTGCAAGCAGTATATAAGCTGCTCCGAGAACATGTGCGCAGCTGCCCGCCATGGGGCTGGGGGTGGGGGTGGGGGATGGGGTAACTGCTATTGTGCTAAGCACTGAAATTGACTGAAATTACTGCAATTCCAAAGTAGTTACACTAGACTGTTTCTGCTACTGCAATTGTTGTCTAGGTAGGGAGAGAGTTCCGATACTTCCGTCTCTATCCTCTCCTCAGAATCCTCCCAAGGCTAGTTTTTTAGGCCAGTCGTTGAGGTTTGTTCTGACCCCAGGTGGGGTGTTTTTAGCAATCTCTTTCCCTAAGTCTCTCTGGTGAACTAGCTTGCCTATGGTTTAGCTTTATTGCTCTTAATTAAAAAGAGCTGTTCTTTTATGGAGCACTCTTAAGCTTGAACTACTGCACACTGTTTAAAATAAATCAGTTCCTTTTTTTCTAAAAGACTATTTATTTGAGAAAGAGCATGAGTGGGGGGAGGGGCAAAGGGACAAGTGGGCTCCTAAGTGGGGAGCCAGATATGGGCTTGATCCTAGGATGCTATGATCATTACCTGAGCCCAAACAGATGCTTGACCAACTGAACCACCCAGGTGCTGGTTGACCTCTCTTTTCTTATGGACTGCCTCTCCCCTCGGGCAAATTCTCTGAGCCATTACTTTGAGCTGCTGGCTGGTGTGGTGGTCTCTAGCCTTCTTGACTTAGCCTCCACCCTAAAGTGAGCAAGCTCGTGGGGGATGATTGAGGCCCCAGTGTTCTTGGTTTGTTAGGCATGTTAGAAAACCTCCAATCTATGGATGAAAGAAGAAAGGAGAGTTAAAGAGCCTCTTTAACTTGAAGTTGGAGGGGATGAGAAATGCTGATGGCATACCACTCCTAGATGGTAACCACTGACTGAGAGGTGAAGGGAAAGGGAGCCCTGTCTCATTGACCATACCTCCTTGGAGTGGGGCTTCCATTAAGCTGAGATGGGGTAGAGAGTGAGAGGTAGGGAGTTGCGACTCAAATGCCACACACACTCACTGCTCTTATGAAGTTTAATAGATTTCCTTGAATAAATGTTTCTTTATGTGTTATATACCCGTAGGACAATTTCCATGGGCTTCAAATGGCTGTTTTAAAATAATAATTTCCAGGGGCACCTGGATGGCTCAGTCGTTAAGAGTCTGCCTTCAGATCAGTTCTTGATCCCAGAGTCCTGGGATTGGGCCCCACATTGGGCTCCCTGCTCAGTGGACATCTCCTTCTGCCTGCTACTCTGCCTATTTGTGCTCTCTCGCTCTCTCTGTCAAAATAAATTAAAAAGTCTTAAATAAATAAAAAAATAGTTTCTGAGAGCTTTGTGTTTTTTTGCTGGGGAATGGGTCCACCCAGCTCCTCATGGCTACTGACCTGGGAGTGAAATTCCCATCCAGTCCATTTCATACACTGCTGATGAAGTGATTCTCTTTGGGGTGTTTTGATTGATATCATTACTTTGATTAGAAATTGTCAAAATTTCACAACTAGTGCCAGAGACTGGTTGTGATTTAATAACCACTTCACCCTTGCTTGTCAGGCACAGAATCCCGGCATTATTTGGTGCAGCAATGCACCCAGCTTAAAGATTATAGCAGCTAGGTGTGGTCATGTGAATGAGTTCTGGTCAATGAACTGTTAAGTAGAAATGTTGCTTCTGTCTGAGGAAAGCTGCTGTAAGAGAGCAGTTCATTCATGATTGTGACCCTTTGCCTTTTCTTGTTGACTAGAACATGGTGTTGATGGCTGGTGCACTAGGAGCCGTCTTGGTCTATGAGGCAGTCTTGCGTGCAGAAGTTACATGGTGAGGATGGCATAGTAGAAGCATAGAAAAATTTTTGCTTTGATGACAGAGTTCTTTGTCATATCCTGGAGCTGCTAAATCAGTCCTGGATTGCCTTCTTATGAAGAATATAAATCCTTGCGTGTTTAAGCCACTATTTTTCTCAAGTGTCACTTCCTCTGAAGTCTTGTCTGACTTCTTGACAGCTAAAAATGGTTTCTCTTTTTTTTTGAATTCTCATAACACTTACCTCTAACTCCCGGTGGTTACTGATACATGATATAACATCCCTCTTGTAATAACATCATTTAGGTTTATGCTGAAAGAAACCAGATGGCTATCCTAATAAAATCTAGCCCAGATTCTTCAAGGCTGACTGTGGGGGAGGAATCACCAAGAGAGGAGTGCTGGCTGGACCTCAAAGCTCTCATTCCTGCTCCGAGATTCACTTCTCTCCAGGGGCTCTCTCACTAATTGCTCCTACCACCTATAGGCTGGTCTCAGGGGTCTCTGCTTTCGTTTTTTAGGGTTCAGCCCAAGTATGAGGACACGGAACATACAGCCCTTCCTTAAATCCATTTGGCACAGCTGAGAATAGGCTAGGAGATTTCTTTAAAGATTATTGAGAGCCCAGGGTAACAAAGGAGAAACAAACAAAGACTAAAATAACTTAGGTCATCTGTTTTATTCATCTTTAGCTTGAGGTCCCTATTGTATGTTCTGTTGCCTCCAAATGGAGATCACTTCGATGCCTTGTCGTCTTTAGATTCCCAAGACAAAACTCTCCAGATGCAGCCATTACATTGTCTTAAAGCCTTGGCATGTGAAGGTAGTGCACATCTTTATCTGCCATGTCCAAGCTGAGACCTGGATCCTAACATTTTTTGAAAAGTTGATAGTTAAGCGGATAAAAACCAAACAACTTCTGTCATTAAAATGAGTCCTTTACTTACAGAGGTAATTCTTTTGGACCTAGAATTACATTCAAGTGGAAATTTTGGTAATGTAAGTCTCCTCTTCTAATTAAAGGTGTTTGAGATTAGTTCCAAAGAGCTAAACCTTCTTAGAATTTTTTAAAAGATTTTATTTATTTATTTGAGAGGGAGAGTGAGAGAGAGAGAGAGCAAGAGCACAAGCAGGGCAAGCAGCAGAGAGAGGGAGAAGCAAACTCCCTGCTGAGCAGGGAGCCCGACGCAGGGCTCGATCCCAGGACCCCAGGATCATAACCTGAGCCAAAGGCAGATGCTTAACCGACTGAGCTGTAAAGGTGCCCACCTTAGAATTTAAGATAATAAAATTTTGTCCTTGCTGGATGCTGAGTCATATCCGTACGTGCTTTCCTTGCTTTTGGAGAGAATTCCCTTAACTAAGGAGGGAGCAGTAATAATGATGGAGAACTAGAACAGTGCCTGAGTCTTGGACTTGCGCTAAACATCGTATTAATCAAAGGGATGGAGGTTAAGAGATACTAGAATTGTTTTTGTGGAAGAATTTGTTGGACTCGGGGCTTAATGCAAAATTTCAGGGCAGGTGATAAAGTGTGGCTGAGACTTAATAATTAAAAAATAATAATATATCATTTCATTATTTCATAATAGATATCTCATTATATCATTAATCTACATAATAACCTTTGAAGTAACACTAGTATCATCCCCATTTTACAGATGAGGAAATTGAGGCACAGAGAGATTGGGTAGCCCAAAGTCACTCACCTAGGACAAAGTGGAGTTAAGATAGAAATCCACGCCATGCAGTTCCAGAGCCTGGGTCTTACTCTCCTTACTGTCTGCTGGAGGAAAGTGTCCATTTCTCTCCACTTCTACAGGAAACCCTGAGTTCTCATCAACTGGCATTTCATCTCCCTTATGAAGCTGAATATTTCTGATGAATAGAAAAAAAGTGATTTCATATATTTATTTTTCATCTGCCTACTTTATTGAACTCTTATACTAGGTCTATTAGCTTTTTAGCTAACTCTTATAACTAGTCATCTTTGCTGCAATTATGTAGTGAAATACATAAGGGGGAGGGGTGAATAATCATCTTTCCTGCAATTATGTATAATTTTACCTCCCATTTTTCTACACCTGTGCCTCTCATTTCTGTTTGTTGCTTTACCACATTGGCTATGATTTATGGCCTAATAAAAGTGGAATTACATTTTAGAGTGACTATTGGAAGAAAAAATGTGCGAGCAGTGTGTATAGGGCCAGAATGATCAGTGAAGAAGCTACTGCAGTAATTTTGGTGTGATGTCATAACGGCTTAGTCTGGGATGATTGTTAAAAGAAAGGGAGGGGCGCCTGGGTGGCTCAGTGGGTTAAGCCTCTGCCTTCGGCTCAGGTCATGATCTCAGGGTCCTGGGATCGAGTCCCACATCGGGCTCTCTGCTCAGCGGGGAGCCTGCTTCCTCCTCTCTGTCTCTCTGCCTGCTTGTGATCTCTGTCAAATAAATAAAATTCTTAAAAAAAAAAAAGAAAGGGATATATAGGAAAGACATTTTAGATAAAGAATTCAGTGGATATAATGATGTGGGTAAGTGGTAAATAAATATATCTTACCTGAAATCTAGTGCTCTGATGGTGACAGTTTGTAACAGATGTTAGTATTGATTGAAAACATGTGTCTGAAAACATCTAAAAGGAGCTAGGAGAGGGTGCCTATGTGGCTCAGCCGGTTAAGCATCCAACTCTTGATCTCAGCTCAGGTCTTGTTCTCAGGGTCATGAGTTCAAGCCCCTCACTGAGCTCCATAGCCAGCATGGAGCCTATCTTAAAAAAGAAAAAAAAGAAAAAGAAGGGGGTAAGTGGAAGGAAATGAATCACAAATCTCTATGTATGAGAGCCTTAGCAGATAGATAGATGATAGAGAGAGTCTATTCTGTCCATCATCTCTCTATACATCTATGGATCTACCCATCTATGGGTAGATCTGCCTATTGATCTAATTCTGAAAATCAAATCTCCATGGTTCAACCTCTGATCCTTGAACTATCTGGCCCATTGTTTGTCTGTCTGCTCCAGACCCACAAGTTTCTTTTTTCCCCCTGAGAACCACCAGTATCCTCACCCTCACATTTTTCACACATTTTATTCCTTATTCTTCCACCATCTTAGTTTAAATGGCATTTGCTCAGTGAACCCTCCCCTAATCACCTCAGTCCTCCAACCCATACCACCATGCATCCTGCACTTTCCTTTCCAAATTATCTGTCACTGTTGGAATTCAGTAGGTGTTTGTATGTCCGTGATATCTGCCTCCTGCACTAAATCATAAGTTCTGTATCCCTGCTGTATCCCTACTGTCTAGCACAGTGCTTGGCATAAAGGACACAATCCTAATGCTTATTAAGTGTATCTTAAATTATTGACACATGTATAGAGCTTTTAGAGTTTCTGCAGTAACATTTTGTCTGTTGGGCCTCCCGTGGCCTTCACATCAAGCCTGTGACATTTGGATATGGGACATTTCACTGGCATCTTACAGGAGGCCTGTACTTTCATCTGCATGACTTGATGGAGTATTAACTTATACTGTCATAGTTTACACACAAGCAGAACTGATCTCCAGACACAACGGGCTCTTTACACATGTGGGTCCTTCTCTCTGCTGAGAATGTCCCCACATTGTAGATACCACTGTGCCCCACCCAGACCCTCTCACCAGCTGCGCTCCCCTCCCCAGCCCCTGGGAGTGTTAGCTGTGAACAGTTCCCTGCCAGGAGGGTACAGCACACAGCTAGTGACTGTCACAAGGGTAGACAACACTACCCCCTTGCCTCCAGGTGGGACAGTTTGCATGCCCGAGTTTTGTGGTAGGACTAGTCTGTCTTATGCCTCACTCCCTGCTTCCCTCACTCCAAGAACCCACTTCCATGGGGATGCCCATCTCAAGCTCCACCTCTAGGGCACTCAACCCAAGACTCAGCTGCCTTTTCCACCTTACACATCTCCCTTCGCTCTACAGAGATTTTCCAGCAGAAGCAATCTTCCTCTGGAGCCAGGGAGTCCCAGAAGGCTGGCAGGTATGGTGGGATCTCCACGGAGTCAGTATTTATGGAAGCCACTCTGCCAATGTCCAGAGGAGAGGAAGCCAGGAAAGGACCTTCCCTGAGTCACTGAGGCATGTGCCTTCATTCCATGGTGAGCTGGCCTTCCTGGTGGAAGAGAAGCAATACTCACTCTTTCAACTTTCTTCTCCCACTCCTAATGCCTGAAAACAGAGAAAGGCATCTTTGGGTTATATACAGGAGTTTGCAGTGATGCGGCCCTACCCTCTGAGGGCCCACCACCCCTGGACTACCTGTTGTCCAAGCTTCCAAACAGAGAGGGCTCATGAGAACCTGAACCTTGTCTCCCACCTATCTGAGACTTGGCTCCCTCTGTCAGGGTAGTGAAAGTGGCTTGACTGTCCACTCCAACTCCTGGGGGATACTCTACATTCCTCCCACAAGAACATGGCTTTTGTCTGTAAATGCCACAGGTCCACTCTTCCAAATGTACCAAGGCAAGCCCAACATTCACACTGTTGATTATTTTCCATGTCTTTCTTCCTCCACTGGAAACACAGGAACCACGTCTTGCTTATCTTGCTTCTCTTAGTAGCTCCTGGGCTAGCAAGAAGATACATTTCATTTTTGAGTTAGAGGAGGCCTTAGAGCTCCTAGAAGAGAGTCTTGTGATCAATCCCATCAAATGAATGAATATTCTCTTTTGATTAGGATTTTTGCAATAACTCAACCCAAAGTATATTAAGGTGGGCTTGCTAGTTAAAACCAATGTTATATTTATATAGATGTTTTTAAAGATTTATTTATTTATTTTAGACAAAGACTGAGAGACCATAAGCAGGAGGAGCAGAGGGAAATGGAGAGAGTCTCCAACAGACTCCCAGCTTAGCGTGGAACCCAACACGGGGCTTGATCTCATGACCTCGAGATCATGACCTGAGCTGAAATCAACTCAGAAGCTTAACTGACAGAGCCACCCAAGTGTCTCATATTTATATTTTAAAGTAGGGATGCCTATAGTTGTCCACAAAGTCTATTAGGTAGGAGAACATCTTCTGATTTTTAAATGTATTCCTAAGGCTTACCTGACATTCTGAAGATAGGAAGAGAATAGGCTGTGATGAGAGCTGTCCAGGTGGAATGAAAACCTTTCACACAGCACTTTGTTTTGTTCCAAGCATGGAAAATCCCCAAACCATTTCTAAGTGTTTTTGGAACGAAGTGAGGCAGTCCTGGTCACTTTCTGCCTGGTCCCAATCCTCTTCACCTTCTCACTGCCTTCTGCTTACAGATGGGGGTTGCAGATGGTCACAGAACACACGACCCACTTTCTGAAGGAGAGGGAAATGTGTTCCTCTTTTCAACTACACGCATTTTAAAAGAAGCAAACTTCTCTTTCTCCCTGCCTATCTTCTTCCCTTTTCCCTTCTTGTGGTAGTATATGGCCTTTATGTGTCCACACCTGTCCTAGTGAGCTCAGGTAGCCATAACAAAATACCAGAGCCTGGGGGGCTAAACAACAGAAATCGATTTTCTCACAGTTCTGGAGGCTGAGAAGTCCAAGGTCAAGGTGCTGGCAGGGTCAGGTTCTGGTGAGAGGTTTCTTCCTGGCTTCCGATGGCCATCCTCTCACTGAGTCCTCACATGGTAGAGAAGGAGAAAGGGATTTCTTGCTTCCTCTTCTTAGAAGGCCACAGTCCTATCAGATTATAACCCTATGAGGTTAGAACCCCACTCTTATGACCTTGTTTAAATTAATTACCTTCCTAAAGATCCTTTATCTCTAGGTACAGTCATATTGGAAGTTAGGACTCCAACATATGGATTTGAGCGGGACAGAGTTCAGTCCTTATTTACACCCCTGGTCCTAGAACTTTGTGGTCACCTCTCACTGTGTCTCTTGTCTCAGACATGTGGCTTGATGTGACTGATGTTAGCGAATGTGAGGCAAGCAGAGGCTTGAAAAGTACATGCACAATTGCACTAATCCCTTACACGGTTGGGTTTGCTCATGCTCACACCTCTCTCTTGCCCTGACATCATGCCTGGCTTCCACCACGAGGGATGTGAGAAATATTTGGGAAGAGCCAAGAGCATCTTAGAACCCACTGACAACCAGATGATCACCTGAAATGTGAGGGAGCCCAGCCGACGTCAGCAGGGCCCAGCCTAGCTAAGCTTAGCAGAACTCCCCAGAGCCCCTGAGTCTGCTGAGAAATAATAAATGGTACTTGCTCTAGGCCACTGCCTTTTGGAGTGGTTTGTGACTCAGCAGTAGCTAACTAGTGTCATCCCGCTGTTTCTAAATCCTTCCCTACATTCTTTCGTTGGGGGTGTGTGGTGTATTTGTTTGTGTGTCTTTCCTTATGTTTCTTCTTGGGTTAAGAGTTTAAGGATTGGGAGCGCCTGGGTGGCTCAGTGGGTTAAAGTCTCTGCTTTCGGCTCAGGTCGTGATCCCAGGGTCCTGAGATGGAGCCCTGCATCAGGCTCTCTGCTCAGCAGGGAGCCTGCTTCCTCCTCTCTGCCTGCCTCTCTGCCTACTTGTGATCTCTGTCTGTCAAATAAATAAAAAAAAAAGGAGTTTAAGGATTGAAACATATCTCCAAATTTCTTGTGACTCCTTATTGCCTGAACTGGAATAGAAACTACCATTCCTCATTAGCATTTTACCCTTCTTTGCTTTTCTTCAGTGCTTGTATTACTGTGTGACGTATCATGGCACATACTTATTATTTGTTTGTCTACCTCTTCCAGTAGGATGGAGGATGATGAGGACTTGGATTCTGTCTATCCTGTCACTGTTGCATCCCCAGCACCCAGAACAGTATCTGTATAAATACTTGTGGAGTGAACGAATGTCTGTGGATAGCCATGGAATAAAGGAGTCAATGAATAATTTTTTCAAAACACTGTAACAAAGATCTTCATCACATATATGTAATACATACGTGTGTGTGTTAATATAAATATACACATATATAACTGAGTGCTTATAGTATGGATTAAATAAAGTAAAATGAGCCCTAGAGTTCACATTTTGAATGCTAGTATTTTGCTGAGGTGGACAGATGAATGCCTGTAAAAGTGGACAAAGAAGCAACATAAACTCAATTCATTTTCATTAATCAGGATTCAAAAGCTGAATATTGCCAACATGTGTATTGTAGGAGTAAAAGTCCTTCAAATGGGGCTAGGGAATCGTTTGCCAAATGGGTTCAAGCTGTCACGCTGCTCACAACTATGTGTTTATACTGGCAGAGCCTGGAAGCTTCATTAAGTGTTTTCAGGGTTGGGGTTTTTTTAAGCACTCTGTCAAATTCTTATCTTTTCTGGGTCAGTTTAAAGCGTCTTATCCAGTTAATTCTTTTTAGTTCAATTTATCTTCTCTCAAAAGGAAATGGGTCATTTAAGGACAAAATAGAGCCACCTTTAAGCTGTCTACAGGGCAGCTGGACCAAGTGAGTCAGCTGGCTTCCCAAAGCAGAGGCTGATGGTGGCAGGCTTACTGGTGGCCATATCAGGACTCTGTTAGCTCTGGATTTTACTGACTGTCATTAGGTAGTCTCTCTCTGTCTCTGCGAGTGTGCGTGTGTGCGTGTGTGTGTGTGTGTGTGTGTGTGTGTAAGAGAGAGAGAGAAATGGTCAGAGAGGAACAGAAAGTGGGGACATTGGCAGAATTGAATCTGAAATGAAGGATATTATGGAGGGCGTACAGCATTGAATACTGCTGCATCAGCAACAATTTGGGGAAGAATTCTGTAGGGGCAAGATGACGTCTCTCTCATGGCCTCTGTTACTCTCCAAGTTCCATTGATACCAACACCATGGTGTTTTTCCAGGGCTTCCCCCTTCCTGGGACCTGCCCTTTCACCCACCCCCCACCCCAGTCCACTTGGTTAAGGAATTACTTCTGACAGCCATGATTGTTGAACGTGATGTTGCCCTTCGGCTGAGGTGATTTGTCCAACAGGGGAGCTTACCTGAGCGGAACCCATCAGAGTCCTTCCTCAGACACTGATATTGGGGCTGAGAGAGACAGAGCTTTTGTAATTCTCCAGCTTGTTTTATATACAAACATTCGAGCTGGCCGAGCTGACTATTCTGTGATACAGCCTAGGGAAGCCAAAGAACCCAATAGGCAAAGAGAAAAGGAAGAAAGCATGTGCCCAGAAAGAAGCAAAGACGAGACAGAAAACTTTACAATATTCAAGTCCTTGATTCTGAGCCCAGTTGCATTCCAGCCTTATTTCATCAAGAATTACAATTAATTCCTTTTCTGCTTTTGCTTGAGCTAACTCAAGCAAACTTCTGTCACTTGCAACCCTAGAAATCCTAAGTGACACACCCTGGATTATGTACTTCCATTGCTGCCCTTTGTGGTGTGTGTCCAGTTCCATGCCTGATGGGAGGCCATATCTCTCTCCCTCTGGCTCATGCTGATAGGCTTCAGATGTCTGAGATCAAAAGAGTCTAAAAGGCTAGAGCTATTCATCCAAGTTTCCATTCAGTAAGAAGGGCTATCTGTTTGGATCTACTGGACAGTGAAGCCAGAGGGGGAGGAGCAGAGATCCTGTGGAGAGAGAGATGAGTCTGTCCAATTCTATCTCTAGATTCCTATCTCGTTGATGTCTCCAACTGGGCTTAGAACTCTTCTTATATCACATGACTCTCCTACTTAAAAACTTCCAATGACTTCCCACTACCAGTTGAACACCATTCAGACACCATGATCTGTTGTCCAAGCTCCCGATGATTTGGCACAAACTCACCTTCCAGTTTTAGTCCCCAGATATCTCCATCCCATTTTGCACTTCCTGTTTCCTTAAAGGTACAAGTGCTTTCATGTCTGGTATCACTGTTACTTTAGTGGGAAGTCTGTACCTGTCCATTTTTCAGGGTTTGATTCATGTTGGCCTCCCAGAAAAATTAAACACATCTACCTTTGTACCAGTAGGGTAAGAGAAGGTTACCTTCTCTGTATATATTACAATATTGCAGGTTATTACTCTTTGTAACTTTGTCAGTGTAATAGACGTTATTTTGGTTACTAATGAGGTGAAATAATTTTCATGCATTTACGGATAATTTGTAATTCTTTTGTATATTGAGTTTTTATGTTCTGGGCTAGGTTTTCTATTGTGCATTACAACTGTCACATTGATTTATAAGAATTCTTTATTAATGATATTGACTCTTTGTTTTATATGTTGCAAAACCCTTCCTTAATGGATTGTTTTATTTTATTATTGTATATGACGTTTGAGGTATAGGATTTTATATTTTTTTAAAGGATTTTATTTACTTATTTGACAGAGAGAGACAGACAGAATGTGTGAGAGAGTGAGCACAAGCAGGAAGAGCAGCAGAGGGAGAGAGTGAAACAGGCTTCCCCCTGAGCAGGGAGCCCGATGCAGGGCTCGATCCCAGGACCCTGGGATCATGACCGAAGCTGAAGGCAGACGCTTAACTGACTGAGCCACCCAGGTGCCCCTACGATTTTGTATTTTTGTGAAGTTTAATGTATTGCTTTTTTCCTTTGATGATAGCTATCTCAGGGGGTTTTTTGGTTTTGCTTTTGTGGGTTTTTTTTTTTTCCTTGCCTTAGAATCGTTGTTCTTTTTCTTTTAATCACTGTGTATCTTATCTCCCACCTAGAATGAAACTCTTTTTGAGAGAAAGGTCTGTTTCCAAAGTTGTATTGCTTGATTCTACTCTCTGCCCTGTTTCAGTATAAGTGATCAGTAAGTGAGAGTTAGTTTATTTATTGGTTGTTAAGCCTTCTAAAATGGCCCCATTGATCTATGCCTCCTGATATTCACACCTAAGTGGAATACCTTCCTTTTGAAGGTGTGCGGGACTAGTGGTTTGCATCTAATCAATGGAGCGTGACAAAAGGAATGGATAAGATTAAGCTCTAAAAAACTGTGATATTTGGGGCATCTGGTCCTATAATTCGTTGAGCATCTCACTCTTGGTTTCAGCTCAGGAGTACAGGTCATGATCTCTGGGAGGTGGAATCCAGCCCTGAATAGGGTTCTGCATTTAGCAGGGAGGCTACCTCCCCTCTCCCTCTGTCCCTACCCCTGCTCAGGAGCCTGTGCACACTCTCCTTCTTTGAAATACATAAGTAGAGCTTTAAAACAAAACCAAACCAAACCAAGAGCCGTCTTGTTTTTTTTTTTTTTTTCTCACTTGTTCTGTTGATGCCTATTGCTCTTGGGAGGTTTATATAACAAGGAGCTAAGGGTAGCCAATGGTCAGTGAGGAATGGAATTCTACCAAAAACCACAAGAGCAAGCTTGGAAGTGGATCCTTTCCTAGTTGAGCCTTGAGATGTTTATAACCCTGGCTATATTAGAGAAAGAACCTGGGCCACATTGCTCGGCTAAGTGATGCCCAGATGCCGGACTCACTGTGAAATAACAAATGTTTTAAGCTTTTAGGTTTTGGGGTAATTTGTTACACAATGATAACTAACACAATTGTTGAAAAAAAAAAGGCTTCTTCTCTTTGGATACTATTTCTTTGACTTTTATTGAACACCCCCCCCATCTCATTTACTACCTCAAAAAGTAAAGGAGGACCTCTATAGGGAACCGCATCAACCTTGGAAATCTCAGGTGTCTTTAACATGTTTCCAAGACACTGCTTACAGAGGGTGCTGCTGTATTTCTTCACTGTGGGTTACAGAACATGTTTATATTTATTCTTCTTTCCCACAGTGTCTGAGGAGGGTCAGCTGCTGACCAGAGGAGTCCCCTGTGCTTTGCTGAGCATTACGATGAGTTTGGGGTTACAAACCTGGGACAGAGCTGGAACGCCATGGATTGGCTCGTCACCGGGGATGAACTGGGCGGGAGAAGTCAGGACCAGGAGCTAAGAGTCACATGGGTGTCAGGAGGGAAAGGGACCCTCTGTGGTGCACAGTGGACATGGTATTTTGAAGATATGAAGTCTCTGTTGATTTTTAAGTAGGTCCCCATGGGGTATGCAATAGAAATTCCTCATCTGTGAGTCCTCGGACAGTTTGAGCAAAGTTTACAATACTTCTTCATGCTTTCCTGGGAGTAGATGTGCGAGAGGAACTTCCAGTGTGGAATTCTGTCTCCAGACGGGGCCAGAATGTACTTCGGCACAGTTGCTGGAAGAAGAGGACGTTGCCAACCCACAGGTCACACTGGGGTTGGGCTGAGATGGCTCTAAAAAGGGCAGGGCGTCCATGTCCCTCACCTCCTGAGGCTCGGCTCCTAATCAGGCCCTGGTGCCTGGAGCCTGCATTCTGCTCTGGGATTGCCAGTGCCCAGTTGTGGTGCCCCCACTCCCACCCCCGAGACACAGAGTTTAGCTTTTCTTTCTCATCTCCTCTCCCTCCTTAGAATAGGTGGTTTTGCATTTTATTCGTCCAAAGCCCCGAATTTTTTTTCTGTAAGAATTAATACTAAAAGTAGAATCTAGTACAATGAATCTCAGTTGATGCGTCAGCTAGACAGAGAGCAGGTCCTCCCTCAGATCAGCTCATGCCGTGTTAAAGGGAGGTGATGGCCTTCGCTTCTTCCCCACTGAGCCGGGTTACCTGGACATCTTGAACTGAGGTGCTGTATCTTAAAAGACATCCAGATTTTCTATTCTACGCCGATAGACGAGTTTCACAGGTTTTCAAGGGATTTTTTCAACATCTTTAAAAATATTTTCATCTGTTCATTTGGTTTTTAATCTTCACTGTGGCCAGGTATTTTTTGTACTTATAGGAATGAAGCAGGACCTGGGCAATCAGAAATGATTAAACCCACATGGGGACCAGCAGACCCCAGGGTTTGAGTTAAATGGCTACCCTAGTGACTGCCGAAGACGGGGAGCTGATGTGAAAATTGAAGCAATTACCTAGATCACTCAGGCAGAAGCATTTCTGAAGTTTTTTTTTTCCTTGAACAATCCAGATAATTGCTTCAATTTACACTTCTTACTGGCAGTAGAGACTGGGACGAAACCGCTCTCTAGGAGTGAGCTGAGTAGACAGAAGCAGCGTTCTCACAAAAAGATCCTGATACTCAGGAGACAATGGGAGTGTCGGGGAGAATTCAGTGCATCGGCCTTGATTGCTACCAGGCTCGGGCAAGTCAAAGCAAGACTGTTCATCATTGTCTGAATAACCTACTCTCTGTTTTATCTCAGCAGTGATGTTTGAAGGCCATGCAAGTGTTGCTGGTGGAGGCACTGGATGAAACTGTGGTTAGGGAACTTCCAATCTTTTTGAGGCCCTTACCCTGTGCTACCCAGTGAGTTGGCTAACTGCCTTCCAAGGACCCATAAATCCCTGCTTGGGGAAGACCTTGCCAGCGCAGGAGAAAGAGGTGTGGAGTGGGTACTGTTCTGGAAGAGCATTCCACACCTGTTAATTGAAGCAGGAACCAACATCAGGGCAGCCAGACTTAATCATTCCCCTGCAGAGATGACTCATTCACTAGGGTCCTCGGGGGATTCATTTCTATAATGGGAAATTCATATTTTTGATCATTCATTAAAAAGATTTTATTTATTTATTTGACAGAGAGAGAGAGAGAGACAGCGAGAGAGGGAACACAAGCAGGGGGGAGTGGGAGAGGGAGAACAGGTTTCCTGCTGAGCAGGGAGCAGGATGAGGGGCTCGATCCCTGCACCCTGGGATCAGGACCTGAGCTGAAGGCAGCTGCTTAATGACTGAGCCACCCATGTACCCTAGAAATTCCTATTTATGAATTATGAATGAATAATGTATGACCGCATGAAAAACATTTACTGAGTTGCTACTTTGTGCCTGGCATCATGCCAAGCCTTGGAATGATTAACTTTATATTAATAGATACATTTTTCCCCCTTTTTCTCTTGTTTTCTTGGGAGGGGTGATTCCCCCAATCTCTTCACAATCTCTCCCAGACTTCACTTCCACACCATTTTCTCACAGATCTCTCTTTTAATTCTCACTTATCCAGAATAGATAATATTTTTAGCACCATTTCAACAGATGGAATAAAAAAAAAAGTCATTCAGAGAAGCTGAATACATTTTCCAAAGTTATAGAACTCATTAGCAGCAGAACAGGAATGAAAAATGTAGGTCCTGAGCCCAAGGCTCCATCTACAATGCATCTTATTTTCAGGTTCATATATTCAATTCATTTGTCCTTGCCATTATCATGATCATGATGGACATGGATTGATCATTCAGAAATGATCTATCAAGCATGTAAATAATGCATGGTCCCCACTACATAGACACAGGTGCAAGACACACTCAAGACATTTAACAGAAAGAGCTGTGAAATGGAAAGCACTAGAGAATGGTACCAGACAATAACAGGAACATCATTGCAAGGCAGCAGGTCCTCAGGTGCCAAAGCAGAGATATTCAGGAAGGTTTTCAAAGGTCAATTTCTTGTTCTTTTGATGTTATATGTTTTTAAAAATTGAGATACAATTGACATGTTGTATTAATTTCAGAGACACAGCTTCATGACTTGATATATGTATATATTGTGGAGTGATCACCACAATGAGTTTAGTTAACCTATGTCCCCATACATAGTGACAAATTTTTTTCTTGTGATGAGAGCTCTATTCTCTTGGCAACTTTCAAATATGCAACACAGTATTGTTAACTATCATTACCATGCTGTACATAACATCCCTAGGATTTACTTACCTTATAACTGGAAGTTTGTACTTTTGGCTCCCATCTTCCAATTCCCCCACCCCTACCCCATGCCCCTGACAACGACCAACTTGTTGACTGTGTCTATGAGTTCGTTTTTGTTTGTCTGTTTAGTTTCCACATATAAGTGAGATCATATAGTAGCCATCTTTCTCTCTCTGACTTATTTCACTTGGCATAATGCCATCAAGGTCCATTCATGTTGTTGCAAATGGCAGTATATTTTTTTTTTTTGGCAGTATATTTTTATGGCTGAATAATATTCACTCACGTGTGTGTATGTGTGTGTGTGTGTGTGTTCTTGTGTGTTCTTTATCCATTCGTTTCTTGATGGGCACTTGAGTTGTTTCCCTATCTTGGCTATTGTAAATAATGCTGCAACGAGCATAGGAGTGCGTACATCTCTTTGAGACAGTGATTTCATTTCCTTTGGATAAATACCCAGAAGCGGGATTGCTGGATCATATGGTAGCTCCATTTAAAAATTTTTTTTTGAAGAACCTCCATACTGTTTTCCATAATGGTTGCACCAATTTACTTTCCTACCGACTGTACATAAGGGTTTCTATCTTTTTAAAATTATGATAAAATATGGGTGCCTGGGTGGCTCAGTGGGTTAAAGCCTTTGCCTTCGGCTCAGGTCCCATGACCCCAGGGTCATGATCCCAGGGTCCTGGGGTTGAGCCCTGCATTGGGCTCTCTGCTTGGCAGGGAGCCTTCTTCCCTTCATCTCTCCCTGCCTGCCTCTCTGCCTGCTTGTGCTCTCTGTCAGTCAGTCAAATAAATAAATAAAACCTTAAAAAAAAAACTATGGCAAAATATACCACAATAAAAAATATATATTTTATAGCAAAAATTTTGCCATTTTAACTATTATTAAGTGTACAGTTCAGTGGTATTAGGTACATTCACATTGTTATGCAATCATTACCACTATCAATCTCCAGAACATTTTTTTTTCCCAAACTAAAACTCCATACTCATTAAATAATAACTCCCCATTCTCCCTTCCCTCATGCCCCTGGCAACTACCATTCTACTTTCTCTCTATGAATTTGAATCCTTTAAGTGGCATGATAGATATTTATCTTCTTGTGACTTTCTTATTTCCCTTAACACAATTTCCTCAAGGCTCATACATATTGTAGTGTATGTCAGAATTTATTTTTGAGGCTGAAAAATATTATATTGTATGTATATATACCACATTGTATTTATTCATTCATCCATAGATGTACACTTGGTTTGCTTTCACATTTTAGTTAATGAGAATAATGTTGCTATGAACATGGATGTACAAATATCTGAGTCCCTGATTTCAATACTTTGGAATATATATGCAGAAGTAGAATTAGGATCATCTGTTAATCTATTTTTAATTTTTTGAGGAGTTCCATAGTGTCTGCACCATTTTATGTTCCCACCAACAGTGCACAAGAGTTTTGATTTCTCCATATCTTCTTCAACACTTATTTTCTGTGTTTGTTGGTGGTGGTCTATAATAGCCTTTCTAATGGATGTGATGTGGTATCTCATTGTGGTTTTGATTTGCATTTCTGTAAGATTAGTGATATTGAGCATCTTTTTCTGTGCTTATTGGCCATTTGTATATTTTCTTTGGAGAAATACCTATTAAAGTCCTTTGCCCATTTTAAAATCAGATTTTCTTTTATTGTTGATTTGTAGTAGTTCTTTATATATTCTGGATACCCCTTAATCAGTATATGATTTGCAAATATCTTCTTCCATTCTGTGAGTTGCCTTTTCACTCTATTAATAGTATCCTTTGATATATAAAAGTGTATCATTTTGATGTTGTTCAGTTTATCTATTTTCTCTTTTGTTTTCTGTGTTTGGGTATTTTTAAGAGCTGGCCAATCATAGACTTTCCCTAGGATTTTTCAATCCTGACTAGTCCACCTTCCCCCCCCCCTTTTTTTTAAACCTCCATCCCTTTGATTGATTAATCAAATCTTAGCCACCACTGAGCTGTCTACCCAGAATATCTACCTTATTTCTATGCTTCTTGAGGATAATGATTTATTTTGTAACTTCTGCTCAAGTTGCACATGGGAAGGAGGGGACAGGGGAAGTCTTTATCAAACCTTCTTTTAAAATTAATTAATTTACTTTGAGAGAAAGAGAGTGAGTAGTGGAAGGAGCAGAGGGAGAGAAAAAAATCTCAAACAAGCTCCCTGTTGAGTGTGGAGCCTGATGTCAGGCTTGATCTCACAACCCTGAGGTCATGACCTGTACTGAAACCAAGAGCTGTATGTTCAACCAACTGAGCCATCCAGATACCCCTTTATTAACCCTGTGGTAAAGAGTTCATTTAATAAACCTAACTTTATATATTTAGTGGTAGCAAATGTCATTTGCTCAGTTAATAGTTGATGAACAGATAGATGAATGAATAAATGAATAATGAACCCAGAGGCACACAGGTCTTTCCACCCACGTTACCCATGTGCATAAGGGTCTGGCAATCCTCTGTGGTTTCGGAGAAACTGGGGATTGGGCTGATCTCTCCAGGATATCATGAAGGTGACTGCTAAAGATGGTAGATGTCTGAGTCAGAGCCTGAGAACTATAAAATGATGAGAATTTGGTGCTTGGGCCTTTTTTAAACCTACTTTCCCTGCATCTGAGGACAGGAAATCAAATTGGTGCTGCTCATAATGGCTTATGAAAGTTTGTTTTAGTAGGTCTGTCTTCGCAAGCTAGGCAGAAAAACTGTATTCCCAGGTGTACTTGCATTAAAGCAACAGATGTATTCCTTAAATTAACTAAGTAACGCTTTTGTTTTACCACCATTTGTTCAACACACAACAGCAACCACCACCACTAACATTCAAGGGTTTATACTATGTGCACGTCAGGCACCATGCTACGTGCTTCAAAAGTATTATTTCTTCTAATTCCCTCAAAACCTCTATGAGATGATTATTATTCCAATGACAGAGATAAAATGGAGTCTTAAGGGAATTAAATACCTTTCCTTGGTTCCCACATCTAGTAAGTGGCCGGGCTGTTTACTTACTCAGATAGCACTTCCTTCTAGGTTGGATTACTTATCCAACATGCACTGCTATGCACTAGATGCTAGAGACATAAAGATGAGACAGATAATTATTGCCCATGAGAATGTAGTAATAGAGATGTGCATAGGAGATTATGAGGAGAACAAGGAGGACACCTACCCTTTGTGGGGGTTTAGTAAGTCAGAGAAGGCTACCTAAGGAAGGAGGGTTGAGTTGAGTCAAAGAGGAAAAGGTAGAACTGGAAAGGGAGAGTGGACATCTAATTGTTTGGCCAGCCCAGAACCATGTTCTTTTTCTGGGAATGACATCCCTCTTCTTTTGGGACCTTCCCACCATGGTATTCCTCAAAGATCTTGCAAAGTTCTTCACTCTGATTGAGTCGCCTAGGGCTAGACACCTAAGCCTATGTCAGTCATAGGCTTTCCCTAGTTGTTTTTTTTTTTTTCCCCAAACCCAAACTCCAAACAGACATCTATCCTTATCTAGTGGTATATATTGAAGAATGAATCCCAGGGACTTTTGGCAGCTGGGTTTCCTGACATTTGGAATGATCTGGAGTGAGAAAGAATGAGGCCAATATAAAGAGGAAACAGGGACAAGAGATAGAGAGAGAGTGTGTTGGTAGCCTGCCTGTTCCCTGGCTCCATTGTTTAATCATTTTTTGAATAAGCACGATAATCTGGATTCTTCTGATAAATTCTCCTTTCTCCATAGTGGCTCCATTTGTGTTTCTATTAGTTTTTACTCTGTGAGCCCTATTTAATATGTTTACTTAGTAATAGGCATGAATGGATGACTCCTAGAGAGCAAATGGCTTACACAAAGTATCAGAACAAGCACAGAAATTGGTGAATGGTGGAAGCCACAAGTAGTTTGTCAATGTGTAAACATTATGACAAGAAGTGTAGGAGATGAAACCATAAGTAGACAAAAATCTGATCATGGGTTCTATATTATGCAAAGGACTTTAGAACTTGATCCTGTATATATTCTGCTTATTCTACAGGTTCTAAGTTGGCATTAGACAGAAGTTCTGTAAACCTCATTATCATGAATAGGGATTAAGAGGTTCTTAACCTGGGAATCACAGGCAGGCTTTTGTTGTCCCCAAATCCAATGAAATAGTGTGAAAAATCTTTGGGTGTGTATGAATTTGTTTTTGGTTCTTGTTATGGAAAATGTCCTCAACATTCATCAGATATTAAAGCAGTCCCTGATCTAACATATGTTGTGAACTGGTATGTGCAGGCATTTTGGGGAATGATGGTTTCAAATATTCATGCAAATTTTTTCCCTCAATTTCATCACAACTCTTACAAAACAGTTCAGCACAGAGAAAATGCTTTATAACGTTTCTGCTGGCCATTGATTTAAAGCTTTTCCTTGGAGATCATGAAAACATGTAAAAGGGGATATAGACCTGGTTTATATAGAGATTTTAACTGGGAATGCTGGATATGACCTCCACCCTGTTCTTGGCTTGGGCAGCCAGACCAGAACTGTAGGCTTTCGGAGGTGGAATCTGGGGTACCACCGTTGTACCCAAAAGCCAAGTGTAAGTAGCATCCTTGTCCTTCCACTAGCAAGTGGAGAGACTACAAGTCCCAGGATTCTTCCACACTTGAAGCCGGGGCGAGGGCGGGGCGGATCTCCGCAGTGACGTCACCGTCCCGGGGCGAGCCGGAGGTGGGCGGGGCGAAGGGGCGGGCCGGGGAGGTGGCGGAGCGCGCTGGTGCTGATGCAGGATGGCTGAGCGCGCAGGAGCCCGGGAGGTCTGAGCCGGGCGAGGCTCGCTCCCTGCGCATCGCCTAGTCCGCCGGCCGCGTGGTCGCGGGCAGGTGGGCCTGGAGCGCCGCGCCCGGCCGGGACCAGGCCAGGGAAGGCAAGTCTACAGGACCGGAGGGGCCGGAGGCTTATAGAAACCTACCCGGTCTGGGAGCGGCCCGAGCTGCCCAGCCCGCCGAGTTCGCGATGACCTGCTGAGAAGCTTCGTTGGAGGCTGCAGGCGGTGCGGTTCGTGGCCTCCTCCCTCGTCCTGCTGAGCCCCGGCCCCCCACCCTTCCCCGCTCCCCCTCCCTGCCGCCGGCCGAGATGGCGGATCCAGCCGAATGCAGCATCAAAGTGATGTGCCGGTTCCGGCCCCTCAACGAAGCAGAGATTCTCCGAGGGGACAAATTCATCCCCAAATTTAAAGGCGATGAGACCGTGGTGATTGGGGTAAGTGTCCGGGATGCGTGGCTTCCCCTGCTGCTTCGCGCCGCAGCCGGGCTTCCGAACGCCCCAGACGGCAGAGGTGTTCCGCCACCCCTTCGGACATCCCCCACAGGGTCGCCCTCTCCCATAGACTTGAAGAGAAACCCCCTCCCCCACGCCCTGTAGTTCGCTCCCGGGCGGTGGAGAGGCGACTGGGGGCGGCAGGGCGGGCCCAGGTGGCGAGAGTAGAGGTGGGGGGCGAGGAAGGGTTCGGCGCCGCCATTGTTCTCGGGGTGGGGGCCCTCGTGGGCCTATTGTTCCCGGCTTGGCCACGCCGCGTGGGTAGAGTGCTCCCGTTACCCTCAGGCGGGGTTCTCAGGTTCCCCTTAAAGTACGATCTCTGCACCCCACAAATGATTCCAGGCATCAGTTCGATTTATCGAACACTTTACCTGTTCTTCTCACGACCTTTGCAAAAGGAAAAGAAAAAAAAGGTACTGGAAAAATCCTAGCCTCGGCTGGGAGCTCCCACGCCGTGTAGACGCGGCTCCCCGCGGCGTTTCACCTTGCCCTGCGTGCAGAAGGCGGGGGATGTGGGGAACACTGATGGCCTTGGTGTCCCCGGGAAGGCCTGGTGTGTCTCCTGCTTCCTCTCAATCCAGGCTGCCCTGGACGTGGTCTCCGGGTCTGACCCCTCCCCAGTGCGGCGACCTGCTGTCCACAAACCCTCGGATGTTCCTCGCCCTGGATGGAGAGTAGGCAGTGTGCCCATATCTGTGGGGCTAGGGAGCCCAGAGCGCAGCCAAATAGCCCCTCTCTGCCAGTAGTAGAAGTTACTTTGTGTGGTTGGGTCAAACCTCCCCCCCACCCTCTTCCTACCTTTCCCTTCGTCCCCTCTTCCCCTCCTCCCACTTGGCTCCCTTTCTGCAGACCGGGCTGCCGGTGGGGGCAGGGAATACCATTGGGTTTTAGTTCTTAAAGCAATATGTCAAATGAAATAAACCAGCCTTCCCCCCTCCCCCCCCCCCCCGCCCTTTCACCCTCCGTTGTCCCCAGCGTGTGTAGCTGACGGTGCCCTCTTTGTATGCGAGCCGCGTGGGGAGGGACCGAGTTAATGGGAGCCTCCCGATCCCCGCTGACATATTCCTGGCAGTCCGCTCGAGGCTGCTGATGCAGCCTTCCCGTCCCTGGCATTGATTAAGTGATGTCATCCTGATTACTGAGCATGCTCCGGCTAACCCCCTCCCTCCGATTCCCCCAGTGGCTGGTGTATTTAGGTCAAGTGATTGACAGGTGACAGTTTATCCAGGGTCTCTGCCGGCGTCTGCCAAGGCTTTCTCGAGCACCAGAGGCTGACGTTTGCCGGTCCAAGCAGCCCCAGTATCCTCCTTCACCAAGGTTGTGCTGCAGTCCCTGCGAAGGGCCCAGGGGGACTAGCAGGTGCTAGCAGAATCGGTAGGCTGTCGTTCTCAGGAGAAAGGGAAAGGGTAATGGAGGCAAGGCCCTGGCCTTTGCTCAGGGGTTTCATCTCATACCTCCCTTAGAAAGGGAGCTCCCCATGACCACCTCTTTTTCCCTTCCCATTTTCACAGTCACCTGGAAACCCTGACCTCCAAATGCTATGTGGATTGGTATTTATTCTAAGAGCTGACCTATGAGGGTAGGACAGAGGGCTTTTCTCTTTGCTTAGTGTTAATTTGAAGAGAAGGTGTATGCTACAATTATTGATGAGGAGGAGAATTCTATACTCAATGGCAGATACAGGATTTGCAGCCAGCACATGGGGCAGATAGTAGCTTGTTTGGGTTACACCTCTCAGCTGGGATCAGCCTGCAGTCTGATTTGCTATTTCCTGAGCCAGGCTGTGGTTTAGATAGAGTGGGAGTTACTAGGGACATCTAGTCCCTGCCCCTTATCTTGTAACAATTTTTTAAACAAATAATTATGCAGCACTAGAGGTTTTAAAGAAAAGACTGGAGTTGTTGTTTCTTCTCCTTCCTCTTCCCCTCCTTCTTTCTCTCTTCCTCCTCTTCCTCCTTCTTCTTCCTCCTTTTCATCTTCCTCTTCTTCCTCCTCCTCCTCCCCCCCTTTTCTCTTCCTCCTCTTCCTCTTCTTTCTCAGTCTTCTAAGAGGGATACACCAAGACTAATGAAATAGAATAATCTTCTTTGATCTGTGCGCAAGGCAGAGATCCTAAGAACTATACCTATTTCCCATCTAAGAATACATATGATATTGACTAAATACATTATAACAGAGTCACTATAAGTGACTATAAGTAATTTAAACAAAAAATTGTGGATGTGAATATGCATGTAACTCTTCAACCGTAAAGTGAAAATTTTGATTATCTCATTATAATCCTTTAATACGACAGTTTTGAATTTTCTTTAGGAACTTTATTTATTGAAATAAAGCATTTATATAGAAAAGTGTTTTCATAGGGTACAGCTTAATAAAGCTCTTAAAAGTAACCACTCCCTTGTAACCACTGGTCAGACTAAAACAGACATTTTGGGGACCCCAGAAGTCCCATTAGGATCCCTCCCAGTCACTAGCTGCCTCTCTTTTAGGGTAACCACTCTTTTAACTTCTGAGGTTATAGATTAGCTTTTTTTTTTTTTTTTAATAAACTTGATATACATAAAACCATATAGTATGTTTGCTTTTGTGTGTGGCTTCTTGCAGTCAGCATCATGCTTGTCAAATTCATCCATGCTGTGGTGTGTAGCAAGTTTGTTATCCTCTTTGTTCTGTAGTGCCCCATTGTATGAATGTACCACAGTTTGTTCATCCATCAACTGTTGGTAGACATTTAGTTCGTTTCCAGTTTGGGGTTAATATGGACAGAGCTGTTTTATACATTTTTTGGTGAGAGTGCATACAGAACAGAAGACCGTCAGATGCTGAAGATGTTGGGATTATGCTAGGACCATTTTTTTCCAAAATAATGATGTGTAACTAAAGGAAAGGACCATTCTAGCAGCCCTTATAATGTTTTATACACTGAGTGGAATGGTTCCCATGTCGGTTCAGTTGCAACTAGCCCATATGGCTGGTTCAGTTGCAGGTGGAGACTGCCTTAGGTGAGCATTTCTTTCCTTGCTTGTAGAAGTGCAGATTGTGGGGATGACCAAGGAAGGCCAGAACCATCCAGAAATGTCAGTCATCTTCACTCCCAACAGATACATGTAAAAGTTGGATTTCTGGGGAATTAGCTGTTAGTCTAAATTCAGAATCCCAAAATTCTTTTTTTTTTTTGAAACCACGGTCATTTTTTTTTTCCTTAAAGTTCTGTTCAATTTTTATGGAGATGTATGCTAAGAGAGAGATTTTGCAGGTGGAGTTTCTAGATTTATCTGTTTAAGAAAATGTCCTGTCTTGTAGGAATCATCACTACCACTCTTGCATTTTTTTTTTCCCGGCTCCTATACAGAGCTTCCTTTCTCTGAGCACCCCAGCCACAGTCTCTCCGCACTTTGAACTCCTATGGCAATATTTTGTATATGATCTTGTAACTTTGTTGTCTTAGATTGTTATTAGTTTTATCATATGTCTAATGACATATGATAAGCCATGTATAGAGATACTGACCATCTATATTTTGCTTCTTTGTACTTCCCAGGGCCTTGCCCACAGAAAGCACTTAATAAGTATTTATTGATCTCTTTGTTGAATCTAGAAATCTTCACTTTGGTGTATTTAACTTATTTTGTGGGCTGTTAATTGGCTTTAGGCTTCAGGGAGTAGGTAAAAAAACAATTTTAAAGAGAAGTGCTATTCCTTTGGGCAGCCCTGGAAAGACAGCAGAATCTCATAAGAAAATTGGGAAAGCACTACCTTCAGCTCTGTTAAAAATTAGAAAAGCTATTGACAGTGAGCTGGAAGTGGAGGGTGGGGATCGTCTAGTAATTAGAAAGGGACTTCACATCAATGAATTATTCAGAGGAAAAATATTGGATTTATAGCATATCTCGAAGTACACTCCCCCTCCCCCCCCATCCCCCGTTGGCTGCTTAAAGTCCTGGTGATTCAGCCATTACTTAAGGCTCTGACTATTGGTTTTGATGTATCTGTATTGATATAAACTCTGTCTTGGAGAGTTCCCAGTAAGGTTCTTTGAAATAGACCTTGACACTTAAGTTTCCTCATTTGGGGCTTTCCTCTTCTTCAAAGTCCGAGGGAAGCAGTGAGTTCTGACCTATTTGACATCAGCCATGAGTTCCGAGCTAGTCAGTGGCATAGAAGGTGGCCTCACTCTGCAGGAACTTAGACTAGTTGTGGGCAGTGAACGGGCAAGAAAGAACCAGGACCTAGACCTAATTCCAAGTTAGAGTTACTGTGGAGATTAAAGACTAAAGAAGTGAAGAAATATGGCTAATTTTTTCCTTTTTGTCCATGGTGATGGTCTCTAAAACCAAGAATATTAAACACTTTTCATTTTATTTTTTTTTTAAAGATTTTATTCATTTATCTGACAGAGAGAGATCACAAGTAGGCAGAGAGGCAGGCAGAGAGAGAGGGGGAAGCAGGCTCCCCGCAGAGCAGAGAGCCTGATGCGGGGCTCGATCCCAGGACCCTGGGATCATGACCTGAGCCAAAAGCAGAGGCTTTAACCCACTGAGCCACCCAGGCGCCCCTTCATTTTAAATTTATATGCACTAAAATCACTTTTTTGGGGATATAGTTCTATCCTTGGGACCTTGATAAGTACAGAGTTGTGTCGCTATGCTCTATTAGTTTCCTTTTGCTGCTGTAACATAATTACAGATTAAAGGCTTAAAACTATACAAGTTAATTATCACACAGTTTCTGTAGATCAGAATCCATCAGAGCTGCTATAGTTTCTCTGTTTAGTCTCTAAGGTCAAGGCCAAGCTACATGGCAGGGCCATGTTCTGCCCTGGGGCAATTCCACTTCTTTCTCATTCAGGTTGGTGGCAGAATCCTTATGGTTGTAGGAGTGAGGTCCTGTTTCCTTGCTGGCTGTCAGGCCTGGCTGTTCTCAGATTCTAGCATCCACTGTGAGGTCCTAGTCACGTGGCCCCCTTGTCTGTCTTAAAAAGCAGCAACAGGTTGGTCCCTCTCATGGTTCACATCTCCCCTGCAACTTCCGTGGTATGTCTGTCTTCCTGACCCTTCTGCCTCCCCCTTCCATTTTTAAGGACCTATCTGATTACAATGAACCCACCCAGATAATCTGCCAACATCTCTGCATTTTAAGGTCATCTGATTAGCAACCTTAATTACATCTGCAAAGTCCCTTTTACCCTGTAACATTCACGTATTCACAGATTCGAGTAATTAGAGTATGAACATCTTTTAAGGCCATTATTCTGCCTACCACATACCAGCATACTCGATATATTAAAGTTTTGTTTATGCTCCCACCAAAGCCCTCATGCTACCCCTCTGTAGTCAAACCTTCTCCTGTCTCTTAACCCCCGACATCCACTTCCTCTTCCTCTCTATAATCTTGCTTTTTCTAGACTGTCATGAAAATGGAAACACATTAAAGATCTTTTTGAGTCTGGGTTCTTCTACTTAAGAACTCTTAGAGATTTGTGTTGTTGTTGCATGTGTCAATGGTGTATTTCTTTTTATTGCTTTGTGGTACTTCGTTACATGGATATAACACAGTTTGTTTATCCATTCTTCCAGTGAAGGGCTTTTGGGTTGTTTACAGTTTGGACTGATGATGAATAAAACTGCTGTAGGCCTTTGCATTTAGGTTTTTTTTTTTTTTTTTAAGATTTTATTTATTTATTTGACAGAGAGACAGGGCAAGAGAGGGAACACAAGCAGAAGGAGTGGAAGAGGAGAAGTACGCTCCCGGCTGAGCAGGGAGCCTGATGTGGCGCTCTGTCCCTGGACCCTGGGATCATGACCTGAGCCAAAGGCAGATGCTTAACAACTGAGCCACCCAAGTGCCCCACATTTAGGTTTTTGTGTGAGGATAAATTTTTATTTCTCTTGGGTAAATACCTAAGATTATATCAATCATATTTAACTATATGATTAACTCTAAGAAACTGCCAAACGATTTTTCAGAGTGGTTGTACCATTTTGTGTTCCTTCCTAAAATTATATTTTAAGCCAGGACATTATTTATTTATTTATTTATTTAAAAGATTTATTTATTTATTTATTTATTTGAGAGAGAGAGCGAGAGAGAGCACGAGAGCATATTTAAAATGGAGATATAATTACTTATTTCACAGGGCCATTAGAATGAAATGGAAGGAAGTGGTCAAAAGAGTATCTAGCACAGAGAAGATGCTCAATAAATGCTAATTATCCCTCATGTTTCCTATTGGCCTTGTAATTTTCTCATTTTTCAGGATCAGTTTGCCCCCCCAAATTATTGCCCTTAACTCTATCCCCTGGAAACTGTTTGTACTCCTGTTTCTTAGGCATTTGTTCACTCTCTTCTCCTGCTTGGAAGGGCCTCTTTTTTCATCTTATTTGTGAAATTCCTAACCATCCATGAAGGCAGAGCTCACTGTCTGTTTATTTACAGACTATATAAGCTGATCCTTTTATTTGCAGTGATCATTTATAAGAGTGTGTGTGTGTGTTGTGTGTGTGTGTGTGTGTGTGTGTGTTTTATGGGTCTCTACCTCCTTCCCTGTAGTTGTTTATTTGCTTAGTAAGTGTACCTTGATTGCTGCTTCCTTCTTCCCTTGTTCAATGTGTGGAATCAGGTCTCCATAAATGTCAATTTCTGCATTACCTTAAATAACTTGGGTTATCACTGGGGATTTCCCTCTGCCTCCACCTGTGCCCGTCTGGCCCAACTCCCTTATTTAATGACAATGTTTTCCTTCTTGGCTTTTCTTCCCCATTTAAAACAGGAAACCTCCCCCACCTCTGGGTTCCCTTTGGTCCCTGCCTCAGATTTCTCACCTGTGTCTACTTATTAAACAAGCAAAAACAGAACTACCTGCTCCCTAATGATTTTTCTTGAGTTAAGAAAAACTAGTCCCATTGACAGATCCAATTTCACCTTATTTCTCTTGGGTTATTTACAAGATCCTCTTTTTGTGGCTGAGAAAGCTTCTCCTTTAACCCATTTGCTGCACACCAACCAAGTTCCTTTCAGCAGGGGACTGACTGACTTGTTGCATATGTGTTTATCTGCCAGTAGCACAGAAAGCGTGGGAGAACATGGAGTTTCAGATTCCTCATAGTACTTCCCAGCAGCAGACCTGTCATAAGTTAGACAGCCCAGGACCAGCTCCCCACTCTGCACCTTTTAGTTGTGTGGACTTGGACAGACTGCTAAAGTTCCAGCCTCCTGGCCTGTGCAATAGGGCCAATATTGCTGTCCATCTTGTAGGGTTATTGTGATGGTCAGAAGAGTGAACGCACACAGAGTGCTGTGCACAGTGCCTGGTATAGAGCGGGCATTCAGAAACTGTCCGCTTTTAAGACCTACCAATGGTTACTTCTCTGGGCTCTTGTCAGAGTGACTAATCTTGGGAAAGCCCAGATCCCTCTCAGCTTTCTTGGTACCCTCAGGTTGTGGGGGGAAAAAATTATTCTGACACTTGGAAAAATAGGAAGGAAGATTATTGTGATAGGTGTCAATGCTAGCAGAATTGGGGAGACAAGTGAGGCTCAACTCCACATACCAGGGGAGCTAGGTTGTGGGGGCGGGGAGGTAGATGAATGGACAGCTCTCAAAGGAGGCATCAGAGGGAGGGGAGTTCTTGCTAAACTGACCTAACAGGATTCTTGCTGAAGGCAGGCCAGATACCCAGGTGTCGAGATCTAAGTATCAAGGTAATCAAGATATGGAGGTTGCGGGGCTCTCTCTCTAAACTGCCCTGGCAGGTTTCTTAATAACACTGGACTCTGCAGGGACAGACACAGAAGTTTAAGGTCAAGGCCCAGTTGAGAGGAGGGTCTCAGAGGAGCCTGACTAAAGTTTGGTCAAGGAGAGAGCCTTTGTCAGCTGGAACCCAGGTGATTCAGTGGGGCATTCGAGACTTTCTGTATTTGGGGCCTGCCTGACTTCCTGACCTCACCCCATCACCCCATGTTCCATCTATGCTTCTGTTCTCCAAATGATTAGTCTGCTAAGTGTCCCCAACCTACCCCAGCTGCTTACACCCCATATGACTGGAACAACTGTCCTCAAAGTGTAGCTAAATGGCAAGCATCCATTCGCTTTCAGGGTTTCATCCCGTAGTGCCTCCCCTGAGAATTTTTCTGGCCAGCCCCTTTGCCCCTCAGCCCTGGCCAGGGTTAGACACTTCCTCCTGGGCTCCCCTTATCCATGGATAGCTCCTGACTGACCTCTCCCAGCACTGTGTTTCATTTATTTGGGTATATAGGTCCTTTCCTTCAAGAAAGCTGAAAATCCTTTGAAGGAAGGAAATGTGTGCCATTTTTAAACATCTCCAAGGCCTGGAACAGTGCCTGAAACAGAGGAGATGTTCAGGACCAGATGTCTTTTGAAAGAAATAGAAGAATGATCATCCTAGGCTATTAGATGTTACAGCCTGGAATTATTTGCTTGGGTTTTTACCTTAACCCCTCTCCAGGTCTGGTAATTTGTTTTTCTTACCTTGGACATCTTTGTGGTTTTATCGTTACTGTCTCAAATGAAATAGCTTTTTCAGCGTTCTGACATATTTCATGCTCATAGCAAAAATAATCAGATCATGCAGAAAAGCAAGAAGAAGCTGTAAAAAACACTTTTAATTTTATGAACCAGGAAATACCGTAGTTAACATTCATTGTGTATCTCAGAACCTTTCCATTCTGTAAAACGCCATACTTTGTTTCAAACCAAAGATAGGATTTTGTAAAAATCTGTTTTGAAACCCCCTGTTTTGCTTAATGGTATATTTGGGATATCAGCATTTTTAGAGGCTGCATATAATTCTATTATATATCTAACCAGTATTTTAACCATTTCCTAATGTTAGACATTTAGATGTTTCTGCTTGTTTTTCTTTCTGTTATAAACAGAGTGTGATAAACATTGGTGCGCACATCTTTTTGTGCACTTGATCAATTGTTGTTTTAGAATACATTCTCCAGAATTGGGATTGCTGGGTAATAGGATACAGAGGATTTTAAGGCAGCCATAGCTTTTTGAGAGAGAGCAGTTCAGAGATGGTAAATTGTCCTGTTTTATACTCTCACTTCTTTGCCTACCAGCTGGAATTGCTGCCAGTTTGTCTCATAAGGCATCCCTTCATACCTGAACTAAATTAAATTCTTACCAAGAGTATGTGCTCTGTCATGCACTGTTAACCCGTAGAGCCAGAACACGGCAATGCCTTCAGACTTTTAATGTAAACCATACGATTTTGTAGGCTGTCTCTTGTCAGTTTCAATATCCCAAAGGATGTTGTTTCCTGGAGGTGATCAAAAGCTAACTCTCTCTCTCGAGGCAGAAAAAGATAGAGGCCAAGATCGTATTCTTAAAGAAAAATAGGGTGGATGCACTCTTTCTCCTTGGTGCTAGTATTGAATGGCCTGTGATACCTTCTGCGCAGTGAGTGGTAAGTTGAAAAGGGAACAAATAACCCTCACAAAAAAAGCCCTAGAAGACTGCCTCTCCCAATGCCTCTGATTATTAGGTACTCTTTTAAGAAACTTGTTGTATAAAATTCCAAACATGCACCAAGTAGAAAGTATAACAAAACGTACCCCCACGAACCTATCAACCAGTTTAAGCATTAACAAATGGCCAATTTTATTTTTTGTATATTCTCCCACTAAACTTTCCTCCCCAAATTACCTGATTGTTTTAAAGTGAAATCTCACATTATTTTATCCCTAACCTATCACAAACACACAAACACACACACGTGTATATATATATATATATATATATATATATATATATATATATATAAAATCAGTTCTCTTTTAAAACCTCAATATAAAACCTCAATAATACTATCACAACTAAAATATGAGCAATTCCTTAATGTCAAATACTCAGATTTCCCCCCAACTTCATAAATTTCTTCTGCAACTGGTTTGCTCAAATCAGAATACTAGGTGCTATTGATTTTAAGTGAGGAGAAAAAGAAATGCTCCTACATAATTGACCTTGAAACAAGAAAAGGAGGCTTTTGCTATGGAGTCATGTGGGACAGTAGAACCACACACAGGGCAATCAGGCTAATCAGGATTTCCGGCCCATCTCCCTTAACAATGGTCACATCCGACTTGTCCTTTCTAATGAACCAGTGCCAACAGTTCGGTGTCACCCAGAAAAGCTATTTAAAGAGTTTTGTGTGTTATAGCTTCTCCCCCATGCTTTCGCCTGGCTTTAGATGGTTGGAAAGCAGGCAGATTGAGATTCACTCAGTTGTCTTCTGAGCTTAGTACCACCCTTATCAGATTGGTACCAACTACATTTACAGCAATTCTTTTAGGTGCTTCTAGGTATATTAATATTTATTACCTTTTCAGTCCATGAATACCCATCCTTGATGTTAACTGAATACTGGAAAATAAATCCAACAGAGCTGCAGGGGAAAAAATGTATGTGTGAGAACAGAATTCACTGCAACATAATACTTTAAGGAAAAAGGTTTGTAGTTGTCTTTTTGTCTTTCGTATTCCTTTTCTCACTTAAAAATAAAAAAGCTGGGGCGCCTGGGTGGCTCAGTGGGTTAAGCCGCTGCCTTCAGCTCGGGTCATGATCTCAGGGTCCTGGGATCGAGTCCCGCATCTGGCTCTCTGCTCAGTGGAGAGCCTGCTTCCCTTCCTCTCTCTCTGCCTGCCTCTCTTGTGATTTCTCTCTGTCAAATAAATAAATAAAATCTTAAAAAAATAAAATAAAATAAAATAAAAAAGCTTTATGGGCATCTGGGTGGCTCAGTCAGTTCAGCATCTGCCTTCTGCTCAGATCATGATTCTGGAGTCCTGGATCAGCCTCCCTGCTCAGCGGGGAGCCTGCTTCTCCCTCTCCCTCTGCCTGTCACATACACCCCCCTTGGCTTGTGCTCGCTCTCTGTCAAATTAAAAAAAAAAAAAGCTTTGAAGGGAGATGGAGTCGGAGAAAAAGTACAAATTAAAAAAAAAATGCTGGTAATTTATGCTTTAACTTCTTAGACTGCAGTGTATGGTTGTAAGAGCTGCCGATCAATAATAGTGTTTTAGAAGTCATTTGTTTAAAGATCTCGGCAACACAATTCTGGACTGACACATCTTGGGGACTCTTCCTTTCTTGGGCCCTCTCATAGAGCAGTCTCTCCCATTTCCAGGTTTTGTTTTGCCTCATGAGGAAGCAAAAAGCAGTCTGCTTCAATTCATTGAGGAGGTTATATCATAGCTTTTTTCTGAACGACTGTCTGGTACCTCACTCCTCAGAGATTATTGATTTTCTTCTGGGAATCGGGCTAAATAACACTTCTATGTGACATCAGAAACTTTGGATAGTCTTGGGGGAAGGGATTTCTGCTTCTCTGTCATAGCTGTCTCCTGCCTTATAGAGGGGCACCAATTCCTTTCTGACTGGTGAGTGTCCAGACCGGTCTTGGTTCTGGTCACTGGTGGGCAGGATTCCATGAGAGGTGTTAGTTCCTTCCAGTATCTAGCCTTTGTGGTTAGTTGACCTCTGTGGGGTCTGGCTTCCTGGGCTGGCTTCTAGGAGTTATTCTTCTGTCTCCTCTCTGCGTGCTGCTGAGTGGGTAAGTTAGGCTGTATCCACAGATTCAGACCAAGGTAGGCTGATCTCAAGGTCCGGAAAAGGTTGGGTTGCTGGATGGTGGGGTGATGAGTTAAGGAAAGTAGAAAGACCACGTAACCCCTACTCACTTGGCCAGGTTTGGTATTGGAGTGATGGGCACTGGTGCCCTACCCAAGTGGACCTGGAAACTGCAGCAAACTCTCCCTCCCCTCAGGTAGGAGGGGCTGGCTTGGGGAGGCTCTGGCTTTTTCGGGTCCTTTGTACTGATGTCATCCTATAGCATCAAAACCTCCTAACTAGGGGTGCCTGGGTGGCTCAGTGTGTTAAGCCTCTGCCTTCGGCTCAGGTCATGATCTCAGGGTCCTGGGATCCAGCCCCAAATCGGGCTCTCTGCTCAGCAGGGAGTCTGCTTCCCCCCCCTTTCTGCCTGCTTCTCTGCCTACTTGTGATCTCTCGCTCTCTGTCAAATAAATAGATAAAATCTTTAAAAAAAGAAAAACCTCCTAACGGTTTATTTATATAATATTTGTGGAAAGTAGACTTTAGAAAGGAAGTGTTTAGCTCTTTGGTAATAATTACTAGACAACAAAACCTACTAATTATGCGTTCAAACAAGTGGGAAAAAAAACACCCACAGTACTATATCCTAGTATAACAACACTTGCTTGTTCGTTCGTTAAATATTTTTTTTAAAGATTTTATTTATTTATTTGATAGACAGAGATTGTAACTAGTCAGAGAGGCAGGCAGAGAGAGAGAGGAGGAAGCAGGCTCCCCGCTGAGCAGAAAGCCCAATGTGGGGCTCGATCCCAGGACCCTGGGATCATGACCTGAGCCGAAGGCAGAGGCTTTAACCCACTGAGCCACCCAGGCGCCCCTCGTTAAATATTTCTTAATAAATATGACTCTTATAAAGATGGGCTTGAAGATCTGTTTTAAACTATATTTTCTGGTCTAGACATTTAACCAAAAGAGTCCATAAAGGGGAAAATATATACCTACTTGATAGTTCTTTAGTTTATTAAAAAACAAATATAACAAATATAAAGGGGTAACATAGGCATTCATGGAAACTTGAAATTAACTTTATTACTATGAAAAATGTTTCCTTTTCTAAAGAGTAAAAGTAAAGTTTTAGGACTTCGCGGTAATACTGTGCTGTCCAGTACGGAAGCCACTGGCCTCCGGCAGCTAGTGATCTCTTTGCAGGGTAGCTGGCCCAACTTGGGGTGTGCAGTAGAGGTAACACTTACACTGGCTTTTAAAGACTTAGTACAGAAAAGAGGAATATAAAATATCCCATTTTTGTGTATTCATTACATTTTGAAATGATAGTGTTTTGGATATATTAGGCTCAATAACATCAGGAAAATGATTTTACCCTTTTTATTTTTAAATAAATAATTTAACATGTGACTAGTGGGAAATTTAAAGTTACGCATGTGGCTTGTGTTCTTTGTTGGAATTGCGTTTCTTTTGGACAGCGTTGCACTAACCTTTTGATGCCGACACTGTTTCTGCATTTATTAATTTTAGTTCCACTTTGGTGTTTTGAGGGCTTATTGTGTGCTAAGGTAAATAAGTCAAGATCTCTGCCATCCATAACCATATCTATAATCCAGGAGAAGAAGGCAAGTAAAAAAAGAAAAGAGAGAGAAAGAAAAGATTAGCATGCTGTGCTGGACTGTCCAGAGAAAAGAGGAAACAAAGCCTTGCTGGAGTTAAAAAGAGAGAAAGCACATGGAGTTTTGTTCAGGGAAACCTCTGCAGAAGGATCATTGATCATTACCTTAAGGCTGGGGCAGGCTCTACTTAGCACGTGTAAAATTTGCTCCTAAGTTACCTTGCAGTTCTACATAGCTGCTTCAGACAGTTCCATTTGGAAGTGTTGGGAGAGAATCTGAGAAGTCATGCGTGCTGTAGCCCGGTCCATCTCTCTGCTATCACTCCCCGCTCCCCCATAAATATTGTGACCCGAGGAGCTTTGGGAGGAGCTGCCCACCCGCATCCTATAATAAAGTACTGGCCGTTAACAACAGCGGCTCTGATGAGCTTGCAGGGGGTGACATGGGGAACACCTACGAGGTGACATGTTGTCTTTGAAGAATGTCCCAGAGCCTCGCCCACCGCGCAGCCATCCTGGGGACCACGACCTTGGGGTCTGCGTCCTAGGCGGATGGGTTTTTTAGTTCCACGCAAATCTGCCACTTACCTCCTGCAGGCATTCTGTTGCTAATGCTAGGAATGACAAAACCTCGGGTCCTGGAAATGCATTTCTCTTTAGCATTGGCGCCTCCTAATGGGGTCCCTCCACCCTGCAGAACAAAAGCCCGCATTAGGAGGCCCGCTGACGGGAGGAGGCAGACGGGTGGGAGAGCCTAGAAACGCCCTCCTGGTGGTTCGCAGGTGCCTCTTTGTTCTGGCATCTGTGCGGGGGAGGTCGCCCTGCAGGTGAAGACCACACAGCTCTTTGGACAGAGAGTTGGTTCTGGGGAGAGGGGATGGGTGGTGGATGGGAATCTCTCTCTCACGCCCCCCCCCCGCCCCCGTCATGACCCTTTTTGTCTGGGTTGGCACAGAATTGACTTTTCCTCCTTTCTAAATGGCCAAAATGCCACGATGATCACATGAAGCACAATAACCCCAAACCAGCCACAATTGCACCACCCTGCATCATCCAGTTTACTTTTTATATCCTCCTCCTCCCTCTCCTCATTGACCCTGAACATTCCAAAACCTGTATTTCCAACCCTGGAGATACAGTTCTGCCCCTCTCCCCCCTTTCCCCTAAGCTTACTCCATAAATGATTTCCCACCTTGTGTAATCATCTTCATGGTTGTAATTTTCAGTGCCGATTTAAGTGCCCATTGAGCTGATGGATCACAGTTGGCTAACCCCTCTGGTGTTGCTGGCATTCAGATCCCGGCTCCGCCTTACTCTGAGGGCTGGTTAGTGATCATCCCTATGCACAGAGCTGTTTTCTTCTGTTGAGTTGTTTCTAGAGGATGCGTTCTCCAGAAGTGGGTTTACTGGACCAAGTGCTCTGAACACTTCACTATCTTACTGAATATTACCCACTGCTTTCTGTAGGGACGAGTTCCTCTAGCCTCTGGAGATATGAGTGTCCTATGTGGCAGTGAATTCATTTTTGACAGAAAGTGTACATAACTGAAGCCATATTTAACATAATGTGTTTCTGATTGTATGGGAGTTGCAGGGAAGACTTGGGCATTGTAGGTGAGGACTCTTTAATTTGGGATATTGCACATGTCAGAGGCTCCTCAGTATATAACAGTAGTCTTGTGTCTGTTGGTCTTGCCTATTTTGAGGGAAGAGATGATGGAAAACAACCCTCTGAAGTGGCTTAATTCTGGCAGAATTTCTTCAACACTATATTTCCTTCCAGAAGATGTAATTTTTTTTTTAAAGATTTTACTTATTTATTTGACAGAGAGAAATCACAAGAGAGGCAGGCAGAGAGAGAGGAAGGGAAGCAGGCTCTCCGCTGAGCAGAGAGCCCGATGCGGGACTCGATCCCAGGACCCTGAGATCATGACCTGAGCCGAAGGCAGCGGCTTAACCCACTGAGCCACCCAGGCGCCCCCAGAAGATGTAATTTATTTGGAAAGTGAGTATGGGATGTTGGAGAGAACGGGCTTTTCAACTTGGATATTTAGGACTGTATTTAGAAAAAATTCCTCAACGTTTTTAAAGTTAAGGATAGGCTCTTTTTAATCTTCTCTTGTCCCCACCCCACCCTATCCCAAACACAACCCTAGGCAACAATGGGTTCAGTATAAATATCAGCTAATGGAGTATCTTGATCAACAGAACTACAGACAACGTATGTATTACTGCTCTTCTCACAGACCTTTACGCACCTATTTGATGAAGAGTAATTTTCTTCTTAGACCAACGAAGTTATACTCTTCCCCAATTGCTTGCTAATGATTGTAATTCTAACAGAATAGTGACAGCATATAGCAAAATCTGTTTTACTTAACACATACTTAGTAAATGCTCTGTTCATCTGTTTACTTTAATCCTTGATGCCAACCTAAGAGGTAACTACTGTTGTCATACCCCTCTCTGCATTCCACAGATGAGAAATCTAGAGCACAGAGAGGTTAAGTCACTTGCTCAAGGTTACACAAGTATAAGTAAGTTGTAGACTTAGGCTTCAGACTATGGCACTGTGGCCCTAGAGTCCTTGCTTCAAGCCATTTGCTATGTTGCATCTACATTTTGGTTCATAACAGGAGTTGACAGTGTCTGGGTCACAGCATTTTCTACATTAGAGTTGCTCTGGGGCACAAGTCCTTTGAGTTATTCCCTGATAAAGGGGTTTGTTGTCAATTAAATGTAGGAAGTGTTGCTAACATTCTCTGCCTCTTGGAGACAATCCCACCTCTCCCATCAACAATCCTGCAGTAAAAAAGCACTCTTAGTTTTGCTTACTTGGTGTTTACCATGTAACCCATTTACCCACTAGGCTGAGGCTTAGTTCTGGGAACTCTTGTAGAAGGTAGCTATAACCTGGGCTGTACTTGAAAGTGGAGGGGTTTTGTTTCTTTCCCCTCTGTTGCTTGGCCTTGCATTGATACAGGATTTTATATAAAGGTCAGAATCAGCTCACTATTACTGTAAATGTCCATCTGAGAGAGACTCTAGGGTGTTTCCTAGAACCCAATGCCAATGTTCTCAGAGTATGGTGCATTTGCTAGAAGATACTGTAGGCCCGACTTCGGAATGTTTCGGCGTACTCTTGATTTACATGCCTCTGTCCACGGAGAAAAAGATTATGATGCTTTTTTTTTTTTTTTAAATAAAAACGTGTGTTCACTGTGCTCTTCTGTGCATTAAAAGTGGATTTATGTCTGCTTCTTGGATTTCTAAATCCATAGGTACATTCAACCATATTAGAAAGCTCTCTTCTAAAGAATTGTGAGTAGATTTTAAAAGGTGCATCATGAAGAAACTTTTCTCATCTTCAAGAAATGACAATTCTATTTCCTTCTTAACACAACATATAATTTTTACTCCTTTTTTTCTTGTTTCACTGCATTGGATAGGACCTCCAGGATGATCTAAAATAAAAACAATGACAGCAGGAATCCTTGATCATATTGTTGATCATATTCCTGTTTGTAAAGAAATGTTTGCTGTAGATTTTTAGTAGATGTCCATTATGAACGTAAGGGAGTACCCGCTATCCCTAGTTTGTTTTGGGTTGTTTTTAGTCACAAATAGGTCTTATTTATTTATTTATTTTTGCTCAAAACACATGAACAACTTTATTTTTAATAATTAAACATAAATATAATATTTATTTATTGTGGGAATAATTATGAATTAGTCTTAAAGACCTTGATTGCTTTTTGCCTGGATTGTAGTAGTCTTGGAAACCAGTTTCCTGCTTGCTCTTCATTCCCTCTAGTCTCTTGAACACTGTAGCTAAAATCTTCTTTCTGAAACACTCCTCAGAATTTGTCAACTCTCTACTCAGAAACATTTAAGACTCTCCTTTGCTTACTAAAATAAATGTGAACTACTCACCTTTTGTCCTGTGGTTCCTTCAGCCTTTTGCACTGATCACTTCACTCCGTTCCAGAACTCTGCCTTTCTCAAACCTAACCATGCATGATAGCCCCATCTCAGTCTGCACTTTCACTCTTTGGTGCCTTTGTCCATGAGGTTCCCCTCTATCTGTGCCTCTTGAAATTCTTTCCAACCCCACAAGCTCACTGGATTCATTCCGTTGCTTCTTTAGTTGCTCCCTTCTTGGAATTACCCTACTCAGAGTACTGGGGTTTGTTGGATTTATTTTCTTTCTCTTTTTAAAAAAGGTAACTGTATTAAGGTATAATTGAACAACATGGTTTGATTTATTTTTGTATTCTCAGCCCATGAGTCTTAATGGGTCTTCTAAAAGGTGCATCATGAAGAGAACTTTTCTCATCTTCAAGGAATGACAGTTTCGTTTCCTTCTTTCCACAACATATACTTTTTACTCCTTTTTTCTTGTTTCACTGCATCAGATAGGATATCCAGGATAATCTAAAATAATGAGTGAGTGAACAAATGACTAACTGAGGGAGTTTTCTTCTGGTACTTATTGTCTCATTTTTCTGGTTATATTTGGTCTGATTGTCCCTCTCTCCCTGTCCCTATACGTCCTTCCTGACCATGAAAGTAGCTGCTCATATGTTTCTTTTGAGAAATTCACCATATTGGACCAAACTATATACAGGCACTCCTCAGGGAGCACAATCTATTTATTCCACCCTCAACCAACTCACTAATAAGAGAGACAGATACATACATGTGCACACATACACACACACAATGACAATACAACTAATAAGTGATTGACCAGGATGCAAGGTTTGTTGAGCAATAAACACCTTTAAGGTTGAGGCAGATTTTGCAAAATTGTTTGTTGAATATCCAAACTCTGTTTTGTTCTATTCAGCTCTTCAGTTGGCAGAGCCAAAAAGGAAAGAAATTAGAAATTCATTAAGTACGGGAAATGATTGATTTCAAATGATTTCCTCTTCTACTAAAACATAGAAGCCACACACAAAACAGTCTTCTCTTGATTTGCAACTTACTAGAGTTAGAAAATCATTTTAATTTGAACTGAAAACTAGCATCATAATGAAAGAAGGTCCAAGAAATTCTAAATTGAAGACATTAAAATAAATGAATCACGCTTAAAATTCATTGATGGTCCTCAGCTCTGAAAGGGAAATGTCTGTAATTTACTTAAATTGTCTTGAAAGGAAAAGAAATAACAGAATTTCTTTTTTGGATGTCTGGCATTTTCCTAATAACCTGGCTATAGAGTGATTGAATTGTTATTATAACCCCGTAGCTACTATTTTCATTTCAAGAGTGTCGGTTAATTCCAGCTGATGCTTATATTTCAAATGAGTTTTTGTATAATATATATAATCAATCAATATTGATCCACAGGGTCTGAGGATCAAAATTATTTTAGACCAACCAGTATGTTTTTCTTAAATATGGTCAGTTGTTCATCCTAGCTTATTACTCAGGAAAATAGAAGGGGGAGGGAAGATAAAAGAAACTATGAAAATAATCACAACCAGGAAACAACAGATGTTGGCGAGGATGTGGAGAAAGGGGAACCCTTTTACACTGTTGGTCGGAATGCAAACTGCCACAGCCACTCTGGAAAACAGTATGGAGGCTCCTCAAAAAATCAAAAATAGAACTATGCTGTACCCAGCAATAGTACTACTAGGTATTTATCCAAAGGATACGGAAATAGTGTTTTGAAGGGCCACGTGTGCCCCAATGTTTATAATAGCACTGCCAATAATAGCCAAATTATGGAAAGAGCCTAAATGTGGTTTTTGGGGTTTTTTTTAAAGATTTTAAAGATTTTTTGACGGACAGAGATCACAAGTAGGTAGAGAGGCAGGCAGAGAGAGAGGAGGAAGCAGGCTCCCTGGGGAGCAGAGAGCCTGATGTGGGGCTCGATCCCAGGACCCTGGGATCATGACCTGAGCCAAAGGCAGAGGTTTAACCCACTGAGCCACCCAGGCACCCCCTAAATGTGTTTGACTAATGAATGGATAAAGAAGATATGGGATAAATGTACAAAGAAATATTACTCACCCATCAAAAATAATGAAATCTTGCCATTTGCAGCAACATGGATGGAACTAGAGTGTATTATGCTCAGTGAAGTAAGTCAGTCAGAGAAAGACAAATACCAAATGATTTTACTCATTATGGAACTTTTTTGTAAGTATTTTTTTATTTGATAGATAGATAGAGAGAACACAAGCAGGGAGAGCAGCAGACAGAGGGAGAGTGAGAAGCAGGCTTCCCGCAGAGCAGGGAGCAGGGAGAGCCCGATATGGGACTCAATCCCAGGACCTGGGGATCATGGCCTGAGCTGAAGGCAGTTGCCCCAACTGAGCCACTCAGGCACCCCTCCATATGTGGAATTTAGGAACAAAAGAGATGAACGTAGGGGAAAGGAAGGAAAAATAAGATAAAAACAGGGAGTTAAAGCATAAGAGACTCTTAACAATAGAGAACAAACTGAGGGTTGCTGGAGAGGAGTTGGATGGGGGGAATGGAATAAATGGGTAATAGGTATTAAGAAGGACTCTTGTGATGAGCACTGGTTGTTATATGCAAGTGATGAATTACTAATTCTACCCTTGAAACTAATACTACAGTATATGTTAACTAACTAGAATTTAAATAAAATCTTGAAAGAAAATGAAACAAAAAAGAGTAATCACAAGTGTTCAATAGCTTCTTTTTACTTGCTTTAATTTTCTTGAATTTTTATTTGAATATAAATATTGTATAAGCACTTTAGGATAGTTAAAAAGATACAAGGAAGTAAAAATTTGAAAGTAGAAATGTCCCATATTCCCTCTCTCTAGAATAACTGCTGTCAACTGATGAATGCTATATTATTCTAACATCTTTATAAATTTAATTGTTAAGTATTTAATACATATAAAATAATGAATGTGACAAAAATAGGTGATGAGTCATGCTAATAAAATGAACGTCCATGAGGTCACCATCCCCCTAATGGCACTTTACCAATGTGTAAATTCCCTTGGTCACAGCTGCTGTCCCCTCATTCTAGAAAAAACCACCCTCTTAAATTTTGCTTTTGTCATCCAGCTAATATTCTTAATGATTTTACTGCAGACATTTTTTTGGTTTGCTTAATTTTGCTTGGTATTGAATTAGTGAATTAGTGAAATATTTATAAAAATATTGTGTATATTTTCCTGGGACCTGATCTTTTCTTTTATGTTTCAAAATAGCTATTTAAAATTGCTCTGAGTTCTGAAGGTAGAAAATAATAGCCTGTTCAAATTCAGAGAAACCTCTGGTGTCTCTCCTCTTATAAGGAGAGACACCAATCCTTCTGGATTCGGGCCCCATCCTCATGACTTCACTTGACTGTTTACTTCTTTAAAGGTCCTATGTCCAAATACAGTCAGTCATTGGACGTTAGGGCTTCAACATAGGAATTTTGTGGGGACATGATTTAAGTCTGTAACAGGTAGTTTGTACTGAGGTCCTACTATACAGTGCAGGGAGTTCAGAGATGACAAAACTCCCACTTTTCCTGTGGAGATTACACCCCCCGCCCCCCGTGAGTTTCCTGGCTTTTTCCTGATAAGACTAAGACTCCAGAGAAGAGAGCTCTTGGGGAGTCCTCCCAGAGAGTAACTTTGTAAGCATGTGGAGCTGAGCCTTCAAATCAGGGAGTAGAGGGGCCTAGTGAGAGGCATGTCAGCTTTCCCTGTGTTGGTGGTTGTGGGGGGCCATCCTGGACTTTAAATCCCGAGTATTAGTGGCTTCCCTGAAAGCCAGCTGTTGCCATCACAATAGGGTAGGTGGCTGCATAAAAGAAATCTACAGCAGTCAGATCATTTTTATAGACATCCTCCCTTTAGGAACATCACAGTGCTGACATCTGTCCTGTTTTAATCAAAGAGGAAGGAAAATTCCATTTACAAATGCTTTGGTAAGGGATTGAGAGTGCCCTCAAAGAGAGAACAGGGAGGGGATTCTCTTTGCATCCATCGTTGTCGTCTTGTCCTGTCGGAACTGTCAGGGACTCCAGGTGCTTGTATATAGCCATGAGAAAAGACAGCAGGAACTTAGGATGCTAAAAATTAACAACCATTTGGGACGGAATTATTGATAATTGTCACCCTATGGAAAGCTAGCCTACTCCAGAATTCTGTGATGGGAATGTTTTATTATAGCAGCAGTTTTTAATTATTTTTTAAATATGGCACCATGATGCATTTTACGAAGAAATCCAAGATATACCCTTGATATCATAACTCTGAAATAATAGATTTATGAAGTAATATGTTTAATATGTGTGATTTGCTCTGATGTTTTCTTTTTTTTAATTATTTTTAATTTTAATTTTTTTTTAATTAAGTAGGCTCTACACCCAGCATGGAGCCCAATGTGGGGCTTGAACTCATGACCCTGAGATCAAGACCTGAGCTGAGATCAAGAGTTGGACATTTAAATGACTGAGTCACTCAGGTGCCCCACACTCTGTTGTTTTCAGTTCTACTCAATCGCATTTTATTTTTTTTAATGCTTGTTATAATCTCATCAATGTAATTTGAGAACCAGCACATAGTAGACTAGTGTTTCTGTAGTAGGGTTTCTGAGGGGGGAGCAGTTAATTCAAAAAACAAATTCCCTGCGGTGAATTTAGGGAGAGCTGGAGGACATCAAAATCTCACTCTTTACCATTCTTATGTTTTGATCAGCTCTAAACTCCCCCTGAAAGATACTGTAAAAGTATGTGGTGTTTATTTGTGCAGCAGATATTTTTGAGCCCCAGCTCTAGGCCAGATACTGTGAGAGGCACTAGTGAATAAATTTTCTAGACTGGTGGCATGTATGTTTAAAGTATGTAGAACATGGGGCTCCTGGGTGGCTCAGTTGGTCAAGCATCTGCCTTTGGCTCAGGTCAGATCTCGGGGTCCTGGGATCGAGCCCCACATCAGGCTCCCTGCTCAGTGGGGAGTCTGCTTCTCCCTCTTCCTCTGCCTCTGCCCCCTCTCCACCCCCCACATCCGTGCTTTCTCTCTCAAATAAATAAATAAATAAAATCTCTGTGTGCGTGTGTATATATATGTGTATACATATATGTATATGTATGTATGTGTGTATATATGTGTGTGTATGTATATGTATGTATATGTGTGTGTGTATATATATGTGTAAATACAATTTACAATTGGTATTTTTAACCTTACCCTTACTTAGTCCAAAAGAGTCTGTTTGGCACTCTGCTTCCTCTCTCCCAACCAACTCCAATGATGTGAGTGTTTAACTTTGGTGTCTCCAAAGTCCCAGTCCTGGGCTCTCTGTCCTGTGTGCTCCAGGAGAGGCATGAACTAGTGGGAAGAGCCTGTGGTTTGGGTCGGTAGAGATAACTCGGGCCCTGCTTTTACCTCTCTCTGAGGGCCTGATCTCAGGCAAGTCAACCAATTTAACATGTCTGCAATGAAATGGAGACGCTAAACACTAGCTGATGGAGAGGGAGTGAAGAAGAAATGAGGTCCTATCTGTGAAAGCAGTCTGCACTCCTGTATCCTGCCCCCAGCGCCTTCTGCATGTAGACTGTTGTGTGAAGTCCTACCTCTTTCTTCCATCTCTCTTCTGCCACACATCCTGTTCAGTCCATGTAGAAATGGAGAACTTCAGACATCTAGGAGGTGGAAAGTCCTAGACTGAACAGTTCTTTAGAGTTGGAAAAAGCCAAATTTGCAAATTCCCCTGCAGTCAAATAGGCAAACTCACCTTGAATATTTCTATTTCCACAGTGACTTCAGTGAGTGTTAACCTCACCATTAAATCGTTCATTAGATATACAAGGTCACAGGACCCTCAAATGCATATCTCATGAGACAATTCACATCCTATCTGTGGTAAGCAGAAAGATGTCCGCTTCCTAATCCCCAGAACCTGAATATGTTATATGATAAGAGGGAATTAGGTTGTTAGTCAGTTGACCTTAAAATAAGGAGATTATCTGGGATTATCCCCTGGGTCCAGAGCAATCATGAGGGTCCTTCAATGGAGAAGAAGGAAGCAGAAGAGTCAGAACCAGACCTGAGAAAGACTCAGCCAGACATGTATGGGCCACTGCTGTTTTGAGGGTGGAAGGAGGGCTTGAACCCGGGAACCTGGCTTCTAAAAGCTGGCAAAGGCAAAGAAGTGGATTCCCCCCGGAGACTCCAGGAAAGAAATACCATGCTGCTAACACCTTGACGTTAGCCCAGTGAGACCCACTGTAGACTTTTGACCCACAGAGCTATAAGATAATAACGTTGTGGTGTTTTAAGCCATTAAATTAATTATAATTTGTTATAGCAGCAATAGGAAGTTAATACATCATCCTGCTATTATTTTTTCCTGTGTCTTGTTTTTAATGGTTTTGCAGCAGAATGCCCAACAAGGAACATGATTGCAAGTATCCAGAGATTATTTAATGTTTTACAAAGGAAAAACAAATGTATTTGCTGGAAATGAATATAAGATGAGCAGAACAGTAATGTTTGAAGGGCCGATTTTCATATTAACAACAAAATATCCAAAATTCAAATGAAAACTTTATGTGAAATGGAGACATTATGTATACAGTCCTTCCTTCTAAAATAAAAGAATTAGGTGCTTGCATTGTAGACTACTAATTAAATAGTATTTTTTTCAGAATTCAGAATTTTTGACCTGTATAATTCTTTTGGCAGAAAAGGCTTTTTAATCCTTTAAAATAAAGATTCAGTGACAAAGCCCATACAGTTATATCCCACTGTTTCCTTTTATTCATGTTTCAAGATTAGTTGCTGCTTTTGTTAGAAGTCTGCAGCAGGTTCAGCTTTTGGATAATCAAAAATGGAGACCAGAGGAAGTAAAGTAAATTAAAGGGATTGTTTTATTCTCTTGAATGAGAACATCTTAGACATGTTTGCATTTTGCACAAAAGAATGGATAATTAATACCCCCCACTTACCTATAGGCTCCTTAAAAATGAGTTCAACGGATTTCTTCCAAGTAGTGGAAATTTCTTCCTCCTGATTATATAAGATTGGGTCTCCCCTTCACCCTTATACCCTTTACATAGCCCCTGCTTTCATGGCTGAGTGTAGGATGGTCCTGAGGCACTGGGGCAGGAATGATTGCAGATCCTGTGGAAAACAAGTGGGAGGGAGCACAAGGGAGGGCTTCATCCTACCCTACTTCAAGCTTGGCTCAAACCAATACAGAAACAATTAAAGTTGGTAGCTGTCCTAGAGTCTGGCTGCTTGGTCAGCTTTATTGAGCCATTTCCTACTCTTTGGGTCCCTCATTTGAGTGTTCCTTGGAAAGCTACTCTGCTGATTTTGTGATTTTTCCCATTTGCTTTCTCTGCAGTTCAATTTTCAGTATTCCCCAAGAATGTCTTTTTATTTTGACAATACCTTGTACTTTGCAAACTGCAAAGGGGATGGTTTTCCTGATAATTTATGTCTCCTCATTCTTAAACCCACATTGTTGTTGACACCCTTTGTCCAATAACCTGCTCAGTCTTGCCATTTTCTATTTAAAGGTTGCAGTCCAGTGCCCTGGGGATATGGGCAGTGCCTTATCTGTGAATGTGTCCTGCTAAGCTCAAGAAAGGCCACTGAACTGTTTTAAGAACCTTGGAAATCAAAACTTAATACAACTCTCATCCTTTTCTTCCATCAACAAAGGCAGAAACTGATAGAAAGGCGCCTCCTTGTCTGCCAGGAGAATCCTGAAAGCGGCTCTTCCCCATCACAGGGCTGGCCCACCTAGGCGCATTTGCAAGGTTTCTAGGTCCTTTCTGACAGTTAAATTATGAAATGAAGTTTATGTCTAACCACTTCTATGACAGCATCAATTAGGGAATTGATACTTTTACTTTCTAATTATAAGCTGCCTTTAAGAAAGGGTGTAACAACTATTTAGTTGGTGCTTTGTCAGTAGATACTAGGGTACATCAGTGACCAAGAGTGGAGCCCAGGCTTAGGGTGTAGAGGGAGAAAGAGAACACTTCAGAGGCTATTATGGTACATTATGGGAGGGCAGGTATAAGGGTGGGATCACAGGGAGGACACCTGGCCTAGCATGGAGCAGATGGGGTGGGCAGCTGTGTTGGAGGAAGAAGCTTCACAGAGGGGTGAAATACCCCATGAAATTCATTACCAGTCTCCAACAGAACAGGATGTCTTTATATTATCATAGCATGTATAAAAAACATTGCATTATTGTGGTGGAAACCCAAAATGATGGTCGCTGAGGTGGGGTTGACTGGAAAGAGACAAAGTGCAAATGTCCTCTCTCTTGTTTTAGGGGATTGTTACATGAGGGTATGTGATTGTCAAAATCATCTAGAAGAATACTTCAGATTGTATTTATTATATGCAAGTTAAAAATAAGATTTATTATGAGAAAGCTCTCTTGTACTGATTTATGGAAAGATCTTCAAGATACATTAAGTGAAAAAAGCAAGGTGGAAGAGAGGTATATATCATGTCACCTTTTGTGGCATAAAGGGAGAAAGCTAAGAATCTCTGTCTGCTTCTATATGTATAGAGAACTCTGGAAGGACAGGTGAGGAACCCGTTAGCAGTGGCTGGCTTGGGAGTTGGGGAAGAATGGAATGGAGGGCAGGGAGGAGATTCTCACTGTATACTCTTCTATGCTTTTTGGTGTTTGAATCATGTAAACATATTTCTTATTCAAAAAATTAAATAAAAGAGAAAAACTTTGAAATAGCACTAAGGAGGTTTCAGGCTATGACATACACAATTCCATTATTTTTTTCTTTTTTTAAGATTTTTATTTATTTATTTGACAGACAGAGATCACAAGTAGGCAGAGACAGTCAAAGAGAGAGGAGGAAGCAGACTCCCCGCCGAGCAGAGAGCCCGATGTGGGGCTCGATCCCAGGACCCTGGGATCACGACCCGAGCCGAAGGCAGAGGCTCTAACCCACTGAGCCACCCAGGTGCCCCTCCATTATTCTTTTTTTTTTTTTAAAGATTTTATTTATTTATTTTACAGAGAGGGAGACCACAACTAGGCAGAGAGTCAGGCAGAAAGAGAGGGGGAGCAGGCTCCCCGCTGAGCAGAGAGCCTGATGCGGGGCTCTATCCCAGGACCCTGAGATCATGACCTGAGCCAAAGGCAGCGGCTTAATCCACTGAGCCACCCAGGCGCCCCTCCGTTATTCTTTATAGCAGGTTGTTTATCAGTTAATTTTTTTTTTTTTTTTGAGAGGGAGCAGGAGTGAGCAGGTAGGGTGGGGGAGGGGCAGAGAGAGAGGAAGAGAGAATCTTTTTTTTTTTTTTTAAGATTTTATTTATTTGACAGAGAGATCACAAGTAGGCAGAGAGGCAGGCGGGGGGCAGGGGGAGCAGGCTCCCTGCTGAGCAGAGAGCCCAATGTGGCGCTCAATCCCAGGACTCTGGGATCATAACCTGAGCCGAAAGGAAAGCAGAGGCTTAACCCACTGAGCCACCCAGGCACCCCAGGAAGAGCGAATCGTAAGTAGGCCCCACACTCAGCACAGAGCCAACTGATAGGGGGCTCATCTCAGGACCCTGAGGGTATGACCTGAGCGGAAATCAAGAGTCCGATGCTTAACTAACTGAGCCACCCAGGTGCCCCTATCACCCAGGTGCCACCCAGGCAACCCCCACTTAGCTCTGCTGGGGCAGCTACCCAGGGCAAATGTGCCACCCCAGTGCCGGGCACACTCATAGCAGACTCCTGTCAGCCAGCATGGCTCTCCTCCCCTCCCAGCCTGCCACGTCCATGCTTCTGGAAACTCTCCCCATCAGTCTCTTTGGTACTTCAGAGGAAGCATCATTTGCCCTCTGGATAATGGCCTATATGAGACATGGCCTCAGTTGTAGCTTTTGAAGGGTCAGCATCCTCTCTAGAGACTAGAATACTTGAAACAAATGTAAGCAAGGGATACTTTGTAAACAAGACTTCTGACTTGAATTCCATAGGGTCTATTACTTCTTGCCTCTCTTGGGGGTGGGCTGTGCATGGAGTCAACCTCTTCCGGAAGTCAACTTCTTCCCAGAACTCTCCAGGTCTTTCTAAAAGTCAAGATTGTTCATGACACAAATCCTGGCCCTCCTTCCCCTCATTTCAGCGCCTCCTTTTTATATTCAGAGACTGGGCAATGCCTTTTGTGGTTGGTAGGCTCCTCTTGGATTCCTCTTCCTCCTCAGGTTTTTTCATTTCTCTGAGTGCCAAGTTCTCCTCTGAATGGTCTTACAAGGAGCAGGGCTGAGACGGCTGCTAGCAGTAGGACATCTTTAATCAGTACCTCTCAGTCTCTGTTCCTTCACATTTCTTACCTTTTCCCTTTACATTTCTTACCTCTGAAGTGAATATGCTACTCATTTTTTTTATGGGAGTCTAGGGAGAATGAAAATGGCTTGGGAGTGCGTGTATATTCTGGCAAAGAGCCTTACAAAAGTGGCATCTCACATTATTTATGTGTATTGTCACTTGCATGCTTTGAATCTCCCCCCACAACACACAAGATATATTTTGTATTATATTCTTAGCTGTTTAAATGCAAATGTCTTATCAAAAGGACCTAAGTAAAAATAATTCTTGGCGCCTGCTGAGTTTTAATCCCATGGCTTCCTCTTGGGTTGCCTGCTTATACTGTTATCCCCTGAAACGTACAGACTGGAAGTGGCTTCTTGGGGCACCGTGTTGTGACTTTTAAGGCTATATTTGAGCTGTCCTTGGACTGTGTGGGCAAGTGTGCTGTGATCCATTAGTGATATCTGCCATGGGCTGTGAAAAAGAAGTAGGGCATTGTTCTAGAGATGTGCCAAACATGCCTTTGATAACCCCACTCTCAATTTCTTTGTATCTCTTACAGTGCCTAGTGCTTTTTAACTGAGTATAAACTCAATAAATATTTGCTCATGTTGTCTTTTTCTTTCTTTCTTTCTCTCTTTCTTCTTCTTTCTTTCTTTCTTCTTCTTCTTCTTCTTTTTTTTTTTTTTTTTTAAAGATTTTATTTATCCATTTGGCAGAGAGAGATCACAAGTTGGCAGAGAGGCAGGCAGAGAGAGAGAGGGAAGCAGGCTCCCTGCTGAGCAGAGAGCCCGACGCGGGACTCGATTCCAGGACCCCGAGATCATGACCCGAGCCGAAGGCAGCGGCTCAACCCACTGAGCCACCCAGGCGCCCCTTCTTCTTTTTTTTTTAAAGATTTTATTTATTTATTTGACAGAGAGAAATCACAAGAGAGGCAGGCAGAGAGAGAGAGGGAAGCAGGCTCTCTGCTGAGCAGAGAGCCCGATGCGGTACTCGATCCCAGGACCCTGAGATCATGACCCGAGCCGAAGGCAGCGGCTTAACCCACTGAGCCACCCAGGCGCCTCTTCTTCTTCTTCTTCTCCTCCTCCTCCTCCTCCTCCTCCCCCTCCTCCTCCTCCTCCTCTTCCTCCTCCTCCTCCCCCTCCTCCTCCCCCTCCTCCTCCTCCTCCTCCTCCCCCTCCTCCCCCTCCTCCTCCTCCTCCTCTTCTTTTCTTTTTGCTCTTCTGGAAACGTGATTATTCAAATAAACAAGTCTGCCCAAAAGAGCATGGCTGCTGGCACTGCAGCTCATTTTTTTGCAGAGCTTATTTATTTAGTTATTATTTGAGAGAGAGCAAGAGAGTGCGGGGAAGAGGGGCAGAGGGAGAGAGAGAGAATCTTAAGCAGGCTCCGTGACCAGCACAGAGCCCAACATGGGGCTGGATCTCATGACCCTGAGATTATGACCTGAGCTGAAATCAATAGTTAGATGCTTAGCTGACTGAGCCACCCAGGTGCTCCATTTTTGCAGAGTTTATATAGCACAATACAGCACACTAAGGTTTAATTTCTGTGCTCTCTCCATCCTTAGAAGAACCTTGGCTAGCCTTCTTTGCTTCATAGTTTGAGCTCTATGCAGTAGTCATCGGAGCTCTCCACTGATGGCTCCTCAGCAGATGAGAACACATCTTTATTATTGTTCTTAGGCAGCCCTGAGGAGTACATTGGACCATTTCCAAGGCCTGTCATACAAAGGCGGCTTGCTGTTTAAAGCAGTGGTTTTAATGACTAAATAAATGCCATGTATCCAGGTAGTATTCCAACTGTTTACATATATTAGCTCATTTAATTCTCACAAAAGCAATGCAATGGTTACTATTATAATCTTCATGGCTCAAGCTCAGAGAGTTTTAGTATCTTTCCCAAGGTCATACAACTGCTAAATGGTGCAGCCAGGTTTTTTGTTTTGTTTTGTTTTTGTTTTTAAGATTTTATTTATTTAGTTGACAGACTGCGATCACAAGCAGGCAGAGAGGCAAGCAGAGAGAAGGGAGGAAGCAGACTCCCCACTGAGCAGAGAGCCTGATGCAGGACTCGATCCCAGGACCCCAGGATTGACTTGAGACAAAGGCAAAGGCTTCAACCCATTGAGCCACCCAGGCACCCCTGAAGCCAGGTTTTTAGCTTCTGGCAGTCTGACTTTAACCTGTCTAATTAGTGAGGTTCACTGAGCCCTTGAGTAAAAGGCAGAAACTTGCATGTTGTTGGGAATTTCATTCTTTGGGCCCCCATTTCTCCAAATGAAGGATTAAGCAGGATGGGTAAGCTTATTTGACTTACTTGACTCTAAGTTACATATTGAAGATATCCTTAAACAACTCTAGTACCCACCATGAAATCTGACCAATAATCTATGCATGTGCCAGAGATACACCGATTGAAGCAAAGACTTGAACATTCTCTCAGCACACCCCAGAATTATAGCTTGTCAAGGGGGAGAAACTTATTTTCCCAAACAATTAGAGGACACTAGTAATTTTGTTTAATTACATATTGAACAGTTTTCTTGTTGTGTCAACCCATTGTCTTAATTGTGCTTAAGAGCAGCAGGCTATTATTTTGAGGTCTATGAGCCTTAAAATTGCTTTTTGTTCTCAGCACTGGGGGCACAGGAGAGTTAAGGCACAGGCTCTGGACTCAGATACACTTGGGGCAGATTCTGGATCTGCTGCCTACTGGAAATCATTGGCCTGTTCCTTAACGTCTCTAAACATTGGTTTCCTCACTTTGGAAATCATAATGGCCTCAACCTCCCGAGGGTGCTGTGAAGATCATACGGCATCTATATGAGGTGTCTAGTCCGGCATTTGGCATGTAAACTTTTCAGACGTTGGCTGTCGTATTGTCTATCACTGATTTGATTAGATGTCAATGATGGGCAGTCTCTGGACACATTCCAGGCTCATGCTCTGATGGGTGGCCCTATCCAGGGTGGATCTGGGCTCCAGCTGATGTGAACTGCTGCTGTTCTATTACTAATTCTGACACCTCAGGTGTTTTGTTTTTGTTTTTGTTTTGTTGTTGTTGTTTACCTGGTTTCAGTTTAATGTCTATGATCTCATTTTCTAAGGACAGGTAGAATGAAGCTAAGAAACATGGCCAACCATTGAAGAATGTGAGTCACCTGAATAGAACCAGGGAGGAGTAAGAGCTAATCCTAGTATTTAGTTGGAAAATTCTGTTGGTTGTTGATAATTTTAAGAGACACACAAACATGGCTTTAGGTAACATTGAATTACATAGTGACAAGTTATTTCCTTTTTAGTCCCTTTTCAGTCCTTCTGAAGAAACCTCCGTTTGGTGCTAGTCTTTAATCTCTAATACTTTGGAATTTCCCTTTTAACAAAAGGAAGGAACGGTTCTTAGGTTTGGAGCCCTTAGTAGGCAATGGTATCTAGCTAGAATTCATTCATATTGCTTTGTTTTTATTTGTATTTATTTTTAGTGCCTTCTCTTAGAGCATATGATGCTAACTTTTCACTGATCATAGTAATAAATAATTTTCATTGAAAATATATCTAAGGAAAAAATGAATTGACTTAAAGAAAAATGCTAAAGCAAGAGTTTGTGGATGGTCCAGGGCCATGGCAAAAATTGTGTTGGTGGTGCAGAAATCTCTGAGTTGGGACGCAGTGTTTGAGAGAGGGAGGGGGAACAAAAGCCTCTCCCTAGGGAAGGCCAGGGTGCAGAAAGAAGAGAATGAGAGACCTCAGAAGGAGCCAGGAGAAGGCAGAGTGGCAGGACAGAGCCTCACAGAAGGGGGAGGGGGGCAGGAGGGACAGTATAATAGTGACAGGGTGGTGGGGGTGGGGGGACTGTTGGCACTGCTGATGGGACTGGGGGGAGGGGAGGAGGGTCTGTGCTGCCACCAGTTGAGCAGAGGGAATGAGTTAGGGGAAGGAAGCAAGAAGCCTGGTGCATGGCTGAAGTAGAAACAGCGGGGATGGGAGGTCTTTTGTTTTTTAGAAGAGTAAAAATGTGCACATGTTTTTAGCCAATGGAGGAGGAATTGGTAAAGGCATGTGTGAGAGGGGATAGATGGAGCCAAGGTCAGGGCTGTCCTCAGATGGAGGAGAGCGAGAACAAAGAGGAAGGAACAAGGACAGAGGAGACAGCTGGACGTCACCTCTTCTCCCACCAGTCGATTCTGCAAGTAAATTGTATCTAGTTCTTGATGTTTAAATAATTCAGCAGTAAAGGAGGGAGGAGAGCAAGTCTAGTGCCTAGAGGGAAGCAAATGGCTGTGAAGGTGGAGACCAAGGGGATCAAAGAAAACACTGACTCATTGATCCTCTGGAAATCCCGGGGAGGGGGTCCTCATAACAGACCTGCCTTACCGCAGGGAGGGGTGGCTCGGTGTGATATGGCCGGAAGCAGAGAAGGACAATGAAGTAGCAGCAGCTTTCAGACCCTTGGAAGGGGAATTAGAGGAAAGCCACCTGTTTGAGGCCCTCAGGAGCTGTTCTTTAATTAAGGAAGCACAGTAGGGAAAGTTGTTCCCTTAAGAGAGGCTTATCGGCCTTCAGGGGGAAGAGGGAAGTCTCCTCCACTGGTGGAGGCTACCTTCTCAAAGAGATGGCCTGTGAGGGGCAGCCTGCTGCTGCTTCCCTGAGTCACTAGCTGTCTGTTGTGAAGATCTTGGGCTTCAGACACAGGAGGTACTCATGTGCCCCTGTGTGGAACTGTGGACATAGTAAGGGCCCAGCTCACTATATGACAACTGGATCCCCGGTTTTGCCCATTAACTAGGGAGCTGAGGTGTCTTCTTGTCTGATCGCTGTGCCCATGTGTTTGTGTCCTTGGCTAAGTCACACCAGGGAGCCTGTGGGAACACAGAGACCAGTGGGATCACAAGTCCTTTGGAACACATCTAATTTAGGGAGAAAAGTGTACCTGTGTGTGTGTGGCCTTAGTCCAGAGCTTCCTGACCTCATCTCCTGACCTTTGGGCACCAGTGTACGGTCGGGGAGAGGAAGGTCAGGAGTTGATCAATGTGCAGCTGGCTTTTGTGGCTCAGCTGGCCCGAAAAGAGGCAGGTATAGAGAGCACTATCCCTCACATCCTACTGTGTGGGTCTAAGGTGGTTGAATGGTTAGAGACGTGGGCTGTGTGTGTGTCTGGAGCCACTCAGCAGTCTCTCTTAAGGTAAAGGTAATTTCTTGTCATTAGGTTCATCTGCACATCAACATCATGTTCTCTCCACAGAAGTCTTTGGCTTGTCTCTGTCTCAAATCTTTCCAACCTACTTAGTTACTGTTGTTACCATTTGCATTAAAAGTTTTGGCTAGCCTGGCTTTTCTTTTATTTCAGCATTGCCCACAGTCACAGATACAGAATTGATCTGGAAAAGCAATCTAGTGTTTACCAGGCTGAAAATTAGACTTTTCAAGGCAGCTCAGATGATCACTTGTGGAATCACTACACTATGCATATTCATTTTCCAAAGAAATGCTTTGGAGACAGAGTGGGTAGTAAGTCCTGGCACCTTCCTTCCAGAGAGTTCCCCCTCAACTGGGGAAAAGACATACATACTCAAAGACAGAAAACAACCAGGGGCGGAGAGGGGGGAGACTTCTCTCTTCAGAGACAGCCCTGACAGGTCAGTCAGTCGATTCTTGAGCCTGTAAGCTGGGGGTGGTCGCTCTCTTTGGAGATGACCCTGGCCAGTCAGTCTGACTTCTAATGCTTAGTATAGAATAAAGCTTTGCATAACTTTAAATTTGTTTCAGTCTCATTCCCCTGGCCAATCAGTCTGAATTCTAATACTTGGCATAAAATAAAGCTTTAAGTAACTTTTACTTTGTCTCAGTCTCGTTTCGTGGGACTGTAGGTGGGACTTGAAATGGACCTTGAAGAAAGAGTAGGGTTAAGAGGAGGCACAGGGGGTTTGGCAAACAATTGTAGAAGACACCAGAACTCCCCAGGGTCCAGCAAGATCCCCCTGTCTGGACAGTCCTTATTTCATTCTTTATCTTCATCTGCCAGGCTGAGGGGGGAAGCCTTTTCTTCTTTCCTCGGAGGAGATGGAGAGCAGCTGTCTCCATTTATTTTAAAAATATTGTGAATATGCTTTAATTAATCACCCTCCAAGATTCTTTTCCTCCAGACAAAACAAAGCTAGGTCTATCAAACCAGTTTCTTATTTCTAACCTCTCAGTCATCTCAAAGAACCAAACTGGCCTTAACAGAACAGAACAGTCATTAAGAATTTGGGTCCTTGGAGCACCTGGGTGGCTCAGTGGGTTAAAGCCTCTGTCTTCATCTCAGGTCATGATCCTAGGGTCCTGGGATCGAGCCCCCAGTTGGGCTATCTGCTCAGTGGGGAGCCTGCTTCCCTGCCTCTCTCTCTGCCTGCCTCTCTGCCTACTTGTGGTCTCTGTCAAATAAATAAATAAAATCTTAAAAAAAAAAAAAAAAAGAACTTGGGTCCTTCTTGGGGTGCCTGGGTGGCTTAGTTGGTTGAGCATCTGACTTTTGATTTTGGCTTAGGTTGGAATCTCTGGGTTGTGGAATCGAGTCCTGCTTATAGCCCTGTGCTCAGTGGGGAGTCTCCTTAGGATTCTTTGTTTCCTCCTCCCTCTGCTTCTCCCCTGGCTCTCTCTCTCTCTCAAATAAATAAGTAAATCTTTAAAAAAAAAAAAAAAGAATTTGGGCCCTTGTTTTCTCCCATACTTATTCATCAGGTAACCTTTTGCAAGTCATTTAACCCCGTTTAGTAAAACGGGTGTCCTAATATTATCTACTCCATGGGGTTTTCTGAAGATCCTGTGAGGTGATTTTTGCAGTGCACTCCCCACTCTACCTGGTTCCAGTAGCCAATAGTGTTCTCTTTTGCTAGCATTCCGAACATTACACTGAGAATTGGTCATAACTGTCTAGTGAGGGACTGATGATTAGCACTGTTAACATTCTGAAGGCTGCTTTGCCTGAGACTTTGCATTTTTTAGGTTGACACACTTTTCATCAGTACTCTTACAGAATAATAAAATGGAATGAATCTGTGAACTTATCTACATAATGAGGCCAATGTGGCATAAAAACAATGAAGTCCCAGAAAATATTAGCCAAGTTTCTGGTGTCAGTTGAACCCTAGCCTTTATAGAGCTTTAAAAACCCAGGAGTGAAAAACCACCTTTCCTTGATCTTCATGGCCTCCACTATCAGACTCTGGACTCTCAGTGCTTATGGAATGTGTCCTTCTCATTCTTGGCTTTCTGGGATCTAGCAGGTTGCCTGACACAAGGGACCACCAATAATTATATGGTAAAGAAATGAAAGTATTTTTGCCTAGAAATTTTTGAAAAACGTGGGAGAAAGTGTAGTTAAGGAGCAGAACCCTGAGTAATTTTGGGAGTGGGTGTTATCAACTCCTGGTCGCTCCAGCCCCCGTGAAGTTCGTTATCTGTGCAGTCAAGTCTCTTCTGACTTCATACGTGGTGTGTTGAAGGAGCACGGACATCGAGGTCACACAGATCTGGGCTTTGTTGTGGGTCTGTCACCTACCAAATGACTGACGCTGGGGGGTCTGCTGTCCCTGTCCTCTGTGGGTTTGGGCACCATTTCCACAGGATAGTTGTGGGGAAGAAAGAAAGCATGAGCTACTTCATACCTTGGGCTCTCTCTTTGCCCTGATTTCTGGGCTACTCAGATGACTCCACAGTTGGCAAACTTTACGTTGGAGGTCAGAGCAGGAGAGGCAATCTCTGAAGAGTGTTTTGAGAATAAAAATAAATAGGTCTTTCTGGCTTGGTCAGCCTTGTTGGGCTGACGCTAGTAAGCAATATGTGGCATGTGCCTCTGGCGTGGAGACCAGCATATCAGACTCATGGACGTTTGCGGAGTTGCATCATGTGCTTCTTTGTCATCTCTATCTGTGGCATGGGCCCAACTCCCACCTCTACCTCAGATCCATGCTCTTCTTGCCGTCTGCATCGCCCATTCCTTAGTCCAGGCTCCCTTGCCTATCTGGACTTCTAAATGACCTCCTAAGCAGCCTCCCTGTTTGTCTTCCCATTTCGTCTCCAAACACCTAGTCCTCACAGAGCGCCTAGGGTAATACTTTAGAAACAGAAGCCAGATTGGGCCATTCCTTTGCTTTAAAGTGTATTACAGGATGTACAACAGGGCTTCCTAGCCCGAGGCCCGTCCGCCCGGCGCTTCCGCCATCACCTCATACACCTTGCTCCTGCCGTCTCTCACACACCAGCCCACCTGCCCACACACCGAGTGCTTCCTAGCTCAAGGCGGCCCTTTTTAGGTCACCTCTACTGGAACCCTCCGCCCCTCGCTCTTCCTGTGACTGGCGGAGCTCCAAGCCTGTGCTCGGATGTTATCAGCTCAGAACCCTCCTCCCTGACCCTCTTCATTTCCTTCACCTCACAACACTAGCAGAAATTACCTTTGTTAGGATTTGGTTGCTTACGGCCTGCCTCCTCCCACTCCGTTAGAACGAAAGCTCCACAGAAATAGGCACCCGTGTCTCGTCATTGCCGTGTTCCCGGTGTCTGCAGCAAGGCCTGGCACACGAAGGGTTCCATCGATATTCACGGAGTAAGGCAGTGAGAAGGGAAGCTCTACATCTGAACGCATATAAAGAGTACACGCATCACCATGAGCTCTGAGTACTGCACGGAATTGTTGAATCGCTACAATGCACACCTAAAACTTATATAACACTGTCTGTTAACTGACAAAACAAAAACCTTAAGGCTCTGTGAAATGTGTCCAGCTGTGTGGGGGAGAGTGCTGATTATACCCGCGTTCAAGAGGCTGTAGTGAGATTGAATGGAATCCGAGAGGGAGCTCTAGGTGCTCACACATGTAGAAAAAAAGTGATGTTTCTGTGCTCGTAAGGGATAAGAATCACCTCTGATGAAGACACTGTGCTGGATTGCGAGGGCATCTGGGCAAGTTGGACCTCTGTGGTCAGGAGGGTGGGATGGCAGAAAGTCATGAGCTTTGAGATCAGACCTCCCTGCCTCTGCTGCTCGTAGCTGCATGACTGTTACTTGCTATCCTGTGCTCTTACTTGCCCATCTATGAACCAGGGACAATAGCAGCCTTCCTGCACTGCTGTGGGGATTACAAGTGGTCTATGCCTGGCATAGGCACCTACCTCCTCAATCAATGGGAACTTTAGTTTTGCAGTAGAAGGTTTCAAAATACTCTTAATTCAAGTCATGGCATCAGGGATCCAATTTGTTTGTTTGTTTTTTAAAGATTTTACTTATTTATTTTACAGAGAGCAGCATGGGGAGTGGCAGGCAGAGAGAGAGGGAGAAGTAGGCTCCCCAATGAGCAGGGAGCCCGATGTAGGGCTTGATCCCAGGACCCTGGGATCATGACCTGAGCTGAAGGCAGAGACTTAACTGACTGAGCCACCCAGGCGCCCCCAGGAATCCATTTTAATTAAACAACTGTTTAAGCACTTTTATTTTTTTAACTACCTTTAACAATTGTCATAAATGCTATAGGGAATCCAAATATGGGTAAGATACAAAACATTTCCTAAATAAATAAATAACTGAATAACTAAAAATAACTAACTAAAAACTAAAGAACTAAAAGGGTAAGAGAAGTTATAATGTTAATAACAAACCCACCTACAGTACGTTGTAATTTGTAAAGTGATTTTTGTATGCCTTTTAAAAGAATAGCATTTTATAGACTTTATTTTATTTTTTTAAGATTTTTTTTTAATTTATTTGACAGACAGAGATTACAAGTAGGCAGAGGCAGGCAGAGAGAGAGGAGGAAGCAGGCTCCCTGCTGAGCAGAGAGCCCGATGCGGGGCTCGATCCCAGAACCCTGGGATCATGATCTGAGCCGAAGGCAGAGGCTTTAACCCACTGAGCCACCAAGGTGCCCCTTTATTTTATTTTTTAAAGTAACCTCTGCCGAGCAGGGGCTCAAACTCACAACCCTGAGATCAAGAGCGGCATGCTCTATCGGCTGAGCCAGACGTGCACTCCTTATATGCCCTGTATCAGTTGGTTCTCAGTTCCCCCACATGAAGCAAATGTAATATGGGCTTCATGACCCTTTGCACATCAGGGAACTGTCTGAACCCGACCTTGTCACTCGTAAGATGCAAAGAGTGGTAGTACATTAGAAAAGAGTTGTGAGAGATATATGTGATGACCAAGGAAAAGTGTAGGGTCTGGCAGGAGAGTCATTTGAATAGATTATACCTCTCGTGCCCCAATCTCTGACGCTGGATCCTACTTTCTTTCCATAACGTGCTGCTTCCAGATGACTGTAATACGGAGTAGTTGGTGTCAGAGTCTTCCTGGAAGAGTATCAAAGTGCCGCGGAAGTTCGGAGAGGGAGAGAAAGAGAGAGAAATGACATCTATTTGAGAGGCTCAAGAAAAGCCTTTATCTTGGAAGAGATAACATTTGGCACCAGTCTTAAAGAGCAGGTAGTGTTTTGACAGATAACAAGGAGGAGGTATCAGTATGCCATTCCCTTAGAGGGAACAGTTAGAGCAGTGAGGTGGCTGCAGGGAGGTTACTGAAAGCATGTTGCTGGAGTGTTGGGTAGGGAAGGAGGCAGGTTGTTAGGTCGCACATTGTGGAAGGCACTGTTTAGAGGGTGTATGTATAGTAGGGCGTTTTAGCAAGTGGCTCAGTGCCATCTTCAGGAACTGGGTCAAAGCACATGGATTTGGCAGAGCATGTAGAATAGAGGTAGGAGGGATAAGCAGACCCCTGCAAGGCTCTTGCGGAAGTCTAGGTAGAAAGTAATTGGGGTAGTTGAGATGCCAGGCAAGAGAGAGACCAAACAAACGAACCATGACTGTGGCAGCGACTGGGTGACAGTCGTGAGGGAGAGCTGAGGGGAATGTAGCTTGAGCCTTTCAGCCTAGATGAGTGGGGACAGTGGTAGACAGAGGTGGGTGGGTTGGGAGAGGAAGAGGAGGAAGAAAAGGAGGAAGAAGGCAGGGAGCTCCCTCTTCACCATATGTTGTTTAGGGTATGTGGGACCTCCAGTGTGAGGTTTTAATCAGACAGTGGTAACAGAGTTTTGGGGCTCAGGGTTAGAGACGGACTTTGCATCTTCTGCACACAGCTCATGGCTGAAACTGCAGGAGTGTCTGAGCTCTCCCATGGGGGTGAGCACAGAAGAGGAGGCTGCAAAGGAGAAAAGAGGCTTAACAAGAGAGTAGGTGTGTCCTTTATTTGGAGTTGGCTGCAAGGAGAACCAAGGTCAGGAGGACAAAGAGGAGGAGGAGTCAAGAGGGAGGAGGCTGAGCGGAGCGTGCCTCATGAGGAGACAGCAGTCAGAGTTTCAGCAGGGGGACTGGTGTGTGGTTATGTTTTAAGGACATCGTGGGCTGTCAGAGGTCTTAGATTTGATGATCAAGAGGCTGCGGAGCCCTTTAAGAGAGCAGCTGAATGAGGGGAAAATTGGATGGCAGAATGTGAGGCAGAGCAGTGAGGAAGTAAGGAAGTAGGGACAAGACCGACTTCCGGATAGTTTGACAAAGAAAGGAGAGAGAGGCAATAGTCTGAAGGAGGGCACAGGAAAAAAATTCACAGAAGAAGAAAACACAAACTCCTTCCTTTTCCTAAAACACGTTTATGGAGAGGGAGCTATTGAAAGGAAACAGGGTGAGAACTGATGAACACAGGGTTCCCTTCTCAAGGGAGAAGGTCCCAGTAAGCAGCCCTTCAGCTAACCGAGTGTGGGTGCCCATTAAACAGTTATTACCCTGGATAGTTGAGCAACAGCTATTTGGAGTAATCGGTTTAAACAATTTTTTTACTGGTCCATCCTAGTCTGGCTGTGAAGGAGGTGGCATTTGGCTTTGCTGCTGTCTCCCTGCCACCCTGATTTTCCCTGCTTGGCCGGGGAAACTCCTCTCCCTCTCCCCAACACACACACACACTTCACCGTCTACTCAGAAATGAACAATTGGTTTATCTGGGTTCTATTAACTCATGAACCTGATAAGCTGAGTGCTGCTCCTGGCAATAGAGGAGAGTTATTTCTGATGACTGTTAGCCGTCTGGAGCCAGAATTTCTTTCATTGTCTCAGCCATTAATGGTTCACAGGGTAGAACTTCAATTTGGGAAGGAGGGGCAGGGCAGGCAGAAGTGTTGGGGGATTTTGCTCTTTAACTCTTAACCTTGTCTGTGGCCTCCAAGCCCTTCGAGTACCGTAAGCACTGAAAAATATGGTGCCCAGTCCTCCAAGTAAAGTATAAAATCTTTTAAAAGATACAAAACTTCTATGTCAGCTGCACTTAAAAAAGTTTCTTGTAGATTTTCTCATTACACAATTGTGGTCGAATTCAGCAACAGCAAATCTTAAAAAAAAATTGTTTTTGTTTTCTTGGTGGCCCAAGTACTTCATTTGTCATTTGGGTGATCTATGTCTGCCTCTGTGCACTGAAATGTGATTCTCCTGGATAAGGACAGAGGCTCACTTGACTGGGATGCACGTCCCTGTGTGTCCTCAGTTCCTGCTCATCTGTCCTAGAATTAACTGGCTGGTGAAGCCATGAAAGGACTGCTAATTTTCATGGTGCTGGTGCACTCTCATCCAGTGGGGGTGGCACTTTGGACACTGATGGTGACATTGCTACGCTGAACTTGATGACCCTTGCTGGTTTGCACTCATGTAATTATTCTACTCCGTAGAACATTTGTCCTATGTTTTATGAGAGTTATTTTGTAATACGTAAAAGCACACCATTGCACTCTGGCTTCTACTGCATTATGTTTTAAACCCGAGTGCACAGGATTCTTAGAAAATCTATGTTTGAGAGCTAAAATATGTTCTTGGAGGATCAATGACAAGATGCAATATGGTGTTATGGGTAGAAGGCTTGGCTGGGAACCAGAAATTGTGGATCCTACTCTCAGCTCAAATTGTTGCCTTCTACATGCTCATGTGAAGTGATTCTCCATTCCCAGGAAGGGAAGCTAAGTTTCCACCCAGCCTGTCAAATCATGAGGTACAAATGGAGACAAGGAGTCCAGACCGTCAGAGCAAAACTGCGGTCCGATACATGGGGAGATTAGAATTCTGTAAACTTTTTCTGAAGAGAAAAAAATTAATAGAATATTAGTTGTATTTGGAGTAAACACGTGCAGTGCCCATTTCTCAGAAGTCTCCGTAATGCACCATACCTAGCCAAGTGAAAGTCTGGGCGGAGGTTTTCTATGTCACGTTTGAACTGAAGGGAAGACACCCTTGCCTGAGCGACCTTGTGCCTTCCATGCTGGAGATGCCACTGTGAGCCTCAGCCTAAGTGACAGAGGTTGGCAGCTCGGCAGTTTGACTGGACGGCACAGGGCTGTGCTGGGGAGCTGCCCCTGGGACCATGCGCCCCAGAAAGAGGGCTTGGAGTTTTCTGAGCGCTCTTCCACCTGGCAAAATGAGTCCTACATTCTACCTTCCGTGGAACGGCTTTACACCCTCTTTCTAAAAGTGAGGAAAGTTTGATTTTTTTTTTCAGACTTGACTTGGCAGAAAACCAGAGCTGCTGAAAAAAACTATAGCAGCAATTTTTACTCATTTCTCCTAAGTATATAAAACATTGAGTTCATGCCAGTTTAAAGTTTACCTTCTCTTGTGCTGTATGTGGTCAAGACTGGAGCTGTTCTTATGGAGAAAATCTCAGAACATTATCATAGCACGTTAGAGCCGGAAAGATCCGGTACTTCACTTTACAGAGAGGAGGAGGCCCAGAAAAATAGGCAAATTGTTTAAGGTCACGAAGTATGTGAGGGACGAGGTGCCAGACTAGAGCAAGTTCCCCTGACTCAATCTACTAATCCCTGCATCTTGGCAAATTAGGGTATAGAACAGTTAAATGTAGAAGACTGGGGGAGGGGGTCATTTTATTTTAACATGAGATGAAAATCACATATAAGTAACTTATTTTTGCAACGCAGATTCTGTTAATTTCTTGAACAGAGGTAACACCTCTGTCTTCCTTCTGCCTGCTAGCCAGGCAATAATTCTGAATTTCTTCATTATCACTTGGGCAGTTCGCTTTCCCAGAGTGTTTTTTTCATGGCTGTCTGCAGTCCTGACAGTGCTTGTGTGTCCACGCAGCAGGACTTTTGGCAGAAAAGAAAGAATTTTAGCCTGGTTTCCTGCAGGAAGAAGGCTTACAAGATTCATTCTCGTGTGTTGCCTTTGTTCATTCTTGAGACGTGGTTAGCATCACCTTGGCAACTCAGTAGAAGCCAGTCATTGCTCCGTCGGGTTCATTACAGCCTCTCCTGGGAGCAGCCTTGGCTTCGGCCGGAACTGGCACCAGCTGCCTTCCTTGGAGCACAGAGCCAGTGTGGGGAGGGGGAGGGGAATGTCTGGGGCTGGTGCTGGCTTACTGTTTCTGTCTCCAGTCACAGAGTCATCCCAGCAGAGATGGGGCAGGCTGCAGGGCGGGGAGGAGAACGTGGAGGTCTTCATTATGAAGCTACCACCATACGTTGGCAGAGCCAAGAACGTGGGATAAGATGTAACAGTGTTGGGAAAAAAACAGATGGTCACTGCCAGGTATGGGTCATTGCCAGTGGAGTTTATTTCTGCTCTGGGAATTTGCAGCCCACCCTCAGATAAATGGGCAGGTAGGTGGTGGGGTGAAGAGGAGTAAAGGGATACAAAAAGAGACAGACCATGTGACCCACGATGGCTCGAATCTTGGAGGTGGGAGGTGAGATTGGTCAGCAGCAAGTAAAGTTCTGCCATAGTGGAGAAATACAGCGAGTACTGTTCCCTGCCCCTCCCACGCCCTAGCATGGTTTCATGGTGTCTTGGCACCCTAACCGCCTTGGTGCTCCTCTGGCGGGCTTTCAGCAGCAGCAGACTTTTACTGAGCACCTACCTGGTACCGTCATGTACGAGGCTCAGCTAGGGCAGGAACTTCATGAACTTGCAGTGCTCCTTTGTGTGAATCAAAAGCTGGTAAGCCTCCGGGCAGATGTGGCCCCATGGGCCCAGGACTTGGCAAGTGATCAGCACCCTTTTATAGAGAAAAAGGCACTCTTTTTCCCCACATCAGTTGTGGACTTTTAACAAGGATTTCCTCCATTCACCCCTTTGTCTGGATATCAACCAAATGTAGTGGCTCCATATTTGAAAGAGATTCAACAAATCCAGAATCTCTCAGGAACTACTGAATGAAAGAACAAAATGTCTAGGATTTTGTCTTCCTTTGGTCTTCCCCAGAAGTAGGCCCCGAAACAAGGATTCAAATGCAAGGGAGGTGAATCCAAGAAACACTGGAGAAGAGTGGAGGAACGAGGCAGGAAGTACAGGAAACCAACCTAGCGTGTGTCCTCATGCAGGTTACCACTGTGGGCAGCAGGGTTCCAGCCCCATGGGAAGTTCAGGAGCTAGTTTGGAATACATGCCTCAAAGCGTGCCCTCCACTTCCACTTCTGGGCAAGGGAGCTCGAGTACTTACCCCCACTCTGATCAGTCATTGGGTGAGGCTGCCGGGTTGGTCCTGGGATGTCTGTCCTTCTGGCCTGCATCAGGTGACAGAGAGAGCTCTCTAGGTCGAGAAGCCCTCAGGCAAAGAGATGCATGCTAGTGCTGGAGGTCAGGCCAGCTGCATGGGAATGGTGAAGATTAAGAGGGAATCTGCTTCATCTTTATAGTTGGTGTTATCACAGAAGTTTCTGGAAGGCTCCAAAGCTATAATAGCAGAGCTAGTGAGTCAAGGAGTACCTGCACAAGGCATAGCTCCTCACCTTTCCTAAACGGTATTTATGGCTGCATATTACAAGTTTATTTATTTTTAGAGTACAGAGGGTAATCTTGGAAAAGAGTTAATTTTGCTAGGACCTTCAGAATATAAAGGCCTCATGGAGCTGAGCTTATGAATTGCAGACCTAGGACCTGGAGATGCCTGACGTGTGGTTTGGCATTAGGGTGTGGTAGGGGCATCAGGATACCAGGTCTCTGAGCTGATACATTGTGAGTGATTGTCACTTATTAGTATCCTTTCCTTTAAGGGGTCACTGCTCTCTGAGTTTGGTACAATGTAAGTGCCTGGTATGAATTGGTCTAAACTTTTTATTATAGAATAACACTGACCATGACTTAAGCATCTTCTAGAATATCAGACACTACCATAGATCCACTTTTTAGCCTGAACATATTTACTTTTCACAATCCTGAATTGTGGACCTTATTGGCTCTGTTTTACAGATGAGGAAACTGAGCCTCAGAGAAATGGGAGTTATACCCATGTTTATGTGAGTTCATTTATGCCATATATTGTTATGCTGTCTTCTTGGACAATGCTCAGTATTAGCTACTGGAGTGAGGAGCCCAGAAACCCTATCATAAATCCCTTTAGACGTCTTTTCCATCTAGTCCACTCTTATCTTTCTTAAAGCACATGGGTCTGTATGATTTATAGTTTCCGTGAGAGGATTCTCTCACTCAGGAACACTTTGTAAATGTTAAGACAACAGTACAACAGTGTCTTACAATGCCTGGAAACAACTCTGCACCCATAATAAATGTTGAAATAAATTTTATGGTGTGTTAAGTGTCAATTTTAAAAGCTCCTGAGGGGCGCCTGTGCGGCTCAGTCGATTAAGAGCTCAATCCTTTATTTCAGCTCAGGTCATGATCACCGGTTTGTGAGATCCCGCCCTGCATCAGGGTTAGCACTGGGCAGGGGTTAGCACTGGCCGGGGAGCCTGCTGAAGATTCTCCCTCTTCCTTCCTTCTCTCCCATCTTTCTCAAAACAAACAAACAAACAAAGCCAAAAGTCTCCTGAGATAAAAATCAACATCACAAAGAAATGCCATGTCCTGGGGCGCCTGGGTGGCCTCTGCCTTTAGCTCTGCCTTTAGCTCAGGTCATGATCTCAGGGTCCTGGGATCGAGCCTCACAAGCCCCATATAGGGCTCTCTGCTCGCCCGGGAGCCCTCCTCCTCTCTCTCTGCCTACTTGTGATTTCTATCAAATAAATAAATAGTTAAAATCTAAAAAAAAAGAAATGCCATGTCCTACGTGCTAGGATGGTTATAATAAAGAGGACAGACAGTAACAAGGATGTGGAGAAAACCTCATACACTGCTGGTGGGAATGCAGACTGGTGCAGCTGCTTTGGAAAACAGTTTGTGAGTTCTTAAAAAAGTTAACTCCTATAGAGTTACTACATGACCCAGAAATTCCACTCCTGGGCATATGAAATGAAAGGAGAAATGAAGACATATGGACATGAAAACTTGTAGATGAATGTTCATAGCAGCATTCATAATTGCCAAAAAGTGGAAATAACCCAAATGTTCATCCTGATACATAAAATGTGGTTAATCTCTGCAATGGAGGATTATTCAGTCGTGAAAGTGAAATCTACAATATGGATGAACCTTAGAAACATACTAAGTGAAAGAAAATGCTAGTCACAAGAGCTACATATTATATGCTTCTATTTATATGAAATGTCTAAAACAGGCATATTTATATGTATTTATATGTACATATTTATATGTATTTATATGTATATATACATATATATGTAGCATATATACAAAAGCTACATGTTATATGCTTCTATTTATAAGAATTTTCTCTTACAGGCATAAAGACGAAGTAGATTGGGGGGTTGGAGACTGACTGCTAAGAAGTACAGAGTTTCTTTTTGGGGTGATGAACATGTTCTGAAATTAGATAGCGGTGATGGTTGTCCAATCTTGTAAAGATTTCAACAACAACAGAATGTGCCCTTTTATTAAAGGGGTGAAATTTATGGTATGTGAATTATATTTCAATAAATAACACAAAACAAAACTTGTTTTGGCACAATATTTGTGTTGATAAAAAATGAGTATCAACATTAACCTGGAGGACTTCCTGCTTTTTAGTTAATGTTTTGGAAACATTCTTTCCTGTTGTTACCAAAGCCCTTCAGAGTCTGTGAGTTTAATTTCTTCTTGTGCAAACTAATACAACGTTTTAGTGATGTCTTAACCTTGGACACCTTTGGAGTTCCTTCAAGTTAGGACAAATCCACTCAACTTTTAGGACAGAAGCACACCTGTCTTTCTCTTTCTCTCTGAGATAAGAGAAAAGGGATTTAGACAATGAACACAGCTCCCAAAATGAAACAAAGCTGTAATGTTGATGTGGGCAGGTCTCTGGGGCCTCGGTTTCTCTCATCCTGGAGGATAGTGCCAGGCCTAATGCTTCAGGGAGGCAGATTTAAATCCACATAAGGACACAACGTTTCAGCAAGTGGAGCCAGTTGGGGTTGAGCTGTTCATCGTCGCCGGTGAGGGCTCGTGGAGGCGGGAGTCGCGCATTGAGAGGAGGCTGGTAGGGCTGACTGTAGGGTCCATATTAACTCTGAGAGGCTGTGATGCTCGTTCCCCTGCTCTGCTGCTCCGGTAGTCATAGCAATGACTCTTTGTTCAATGACCTAATCAGCTGTGTATTTGGAAATAATTTAGAATTGATTGGGAGGAAAGCAGGAAAAACAAAGCTCCAGAGGCTCGTGCTTGTTGTTTCTTTGATGTTCAGAGAGAGCAACTGATGCTAAACCCAGAACTTTTAGAACACTAGATAGGGAGCCTGGAGGTCTGGATTTGGGGCACAGATCTGCTACCTACCTAACTGTCTGGGTGGCTTTCTGCAAGTCATCTACCCTCTTCTGAGGTCTAGTTCATTTATTTGTAAAACACCATGTTGGGTTGGGCTGAAAAATTGTTGAAGGCCCGAAAAATTCTAGATTTTTTTCTACATAACTTACAACTTTTCATAGCAATCTCACACTTGCCTTTTCCTAGGCTTTGATTGTCCTTTTCCTGTTTTGTCATTGTTGTTTCCTGGCATATATGATCCATTTAATTATGATTGAAAACCATGTCCAGTGCCGCTTGGTTGCTTGCATCTCTGTGTGCACCCACCATGCCCCTCACCACTGTGCCCCAGGAAGGATGTTGGCAGAAGGGGTCTCGCCTCCTTTCCAAGACCAGCACAAAAGCCCCAAGTTCCATGAAAGGCTTATTAGATACGGAGGGGAGGGTTTCAGTCCTTCTTAGCTGATGCTTTCCTCATGGCTGCAGGACATTGCCTAGCTCTTCTCTCTTCCTCTTGGCACAAATGTGCCTTTTCTTGATGGACTTGAGGGCGCGCTTATCCTCGGAGACCTTGAGCAGCCCCATGGCACACCTCTCCTATTGGATGAAGCCGCACACCTATCGGCTCTCATGAATTTTGTGTGCTTGGTGAAGCGCCTGTGGTGGGCTGTGCCTTGACTTTTCACATTCTTGGTCACTACGTGGCCCTGTTGAGACCCACAGCCACAGGGCAGCACAGAGCCATGGCTGCCGCTCCTCACTGGCTCCTGTGGCGGAAGGCTCTTGTCTGTTTTTTCATTTCTTCTGTTCCTAGGAATGCTTGCCAGGTGCATGCCCACCATGTTTCTTGCCAGTCTTGCCCTTTCCCCCTGATCTTGTGCCCCTCTTTCCTCAGTGGTTCATGTCAGCCCCACCTTCACGGTCAACACTTTCTCGATTACTACAGTGGGGGTCTCAGAACTTTGTTATCTTATGAATCCCTTCGCTTCAAGCTCTCATAATATCAGCATCTAAGCATCTGCTGTTTGTGTGTCTCTGACTTTTCCAGTGAACCATAAGCTGCTTAGGAAAACAGCATGGTGTGAAGAAAGAACACTTGAAATCAGAGACTTAAAGTTATTTCCCCCAAGGGCCTCAGTTTTCTGGTTTGTGGCATGTACCTCATGGAGCTACTGCGAAAATGAAGTGAGATTAAAACAGAACAGATAAGGGTTTGGGTCATCATGTTTGGTGACGGTGCAGGGTGCAGGTAGTGGCTGGTGCGGGTACACAGCACTGAGAAGGTGGCCAGGAAAAGCTGAAAGATTTTGTCTTCTCTTGTATTTTCAGGAAGGAAGTCACATGAAGCCAGTCACCTGGCACAGAGACTTAATGATTGTTCTCAGAAATCTGTTCCTCTTCATAATACCCCTCAGTGTCTAAAGATAATTCCACAGAGTAAGTTTAAATCTTGCTCTGGAAATTTAAGGGTTCCCCCCTTTCTTTTCCTTCCTTCCTTCCTACCTCCCTCCCTCCCTCCCTCTTCCTTCCTTCCTTCTTTTATCTTTCTTTCTTTCTTTCTTTCTTTCTTTCTTTCTTTCTTTCTTTCTTTCTTACAATAGAAAAATCATTCAAATCATTGGGAGTCTTTGGTCCCAACCCTTGGTTGTTCTTAGAGATGATTATTAGATTACTTCTTCATGACCTCTTCTTGGGTAATTAATTTCAGTTTCCTTAACATCCCTCCTGGTGCTCATCTTCTAACGCTGAAGTGGGTCTTTTGCTTTCCTCCATCTCCCAGAGTAATATTCTTTCCAGACTGAGAATGGTTGTTGGGTAATGGGTCAAGTGAATTAAGAGGCAGGCCATATGGTTCATGGACACTTTGCTCTCAACAACTTGATAAGAGGTGGTTTGATTTTTTTTTTTTTTTTAATTTTAACTATAAAAATGTAAGAACCATCTGCTGTTATTTTTTGCCCGTGATCCTGGTAAGTTATTTGTTAGACTGCTCCTTTGCAATTAGCTGCTGTCCGTGGAGGCTTTTGTGGCAAAGCTGGATTATTTCATTTCTAGTTGTAATGTACATGCAGGGTGTATATCCATTCGGATTCCTTTCATAAACTGCGGCAGGTTTGCTTACATGCAGTGAGCTCTTGGGATGTATATGGCTTCCGTCATAGCTACTTAAATGCTTTCATTGTAGTGGCTCATTTGATTGGTTGAGAATAGTCACACACACTAATTGCTAAGAAGCAAACTGAACAGGCTAATGTGATAGAGAGTGATGCCGGGGTGTGGGGCTGCTTCCGTGAGGAGCACGGAAGCCCTCAAAGGAGGAGGAAGTGGAGTGGACCTCTGCAGGGTGATCAAGAGACAACCAAATAAAGATGTCGGGTGAGCCAGTGAAGACCCATGGTGAGAGAGTTTGAAAGGGAAGGAAGTGAAGAGCAAAGGCCCTGAGCCACAGGATACGCTGACGAATGAGCCACGGAATAACGAAGTCCAGTGGGCTACACTGTAGTAGGTGCTGGAGAATGCAGGAGGTGGGTGTGAAGAGGGTATCGGCTAACAGAAGCCACTGGAGGTTTTTAAGGGAAGATTTGATACCATCGGATTTCCAGTTCTGGAAAGCTCACTCTGGCTGCTAGGTGGAAGTTGGAATGTTAGAAGCAAGAACGGTGTCAAGGAGACCAGTGAGGGGACTATCGCTGCTGTTCAGATGAGAAACCATGGTGGCATGGGCTGAGGTTGTGATCAATTTGGGATATATTTGGGATGTGGAATCGATGGGACACACGGGATGATTCTGGTCTCTTACTCAGACATGATTCATTTTTTGTCATTTAAGCTTTCGATGGCTCGTGGAATCTAAGTGGAAATGTCCTGTGGGTGATGGAATATGTGAATCTGGAGCATGGATGAGGTTTGAAGTCTGAATGTTCATTTAAATGATGTACAGGTCAAGAGCAGGCTGAGGTGTCCTGAGTCTGGGACACACTGTCGTTTAGAAGTCGGAAAGAGAAACCAGCAAGGGACTCTGGCAGAGAGTAGCCAGAGAGATGGCAGAACCACGCGCTGACTAGGTGCCTGGAAAGGAAAGTGTCTCCAGGAGTAATCGGAGCCCTCACCATTAAGTTCCGACTGTCAGCACTTAGCACCCGTATTAAAACGTTAATTGAAAGATGTATTCCGTAGCTGCACATTTAGTGACAGCCAGAGCACGCTGTGTCCAAGGCTAGTCCACAGAAACCGTCAGCCACAGTGGGATCAGAAACAGGGAGACTCTCTTCTGCTGGGGGCCAGGAGAGAGGGGGCTTCCTGAAGTCTTTCTTAGCGTTTTTGAGATTTTCATATCATTACCAAAGCAGCAAAGAGTCATTTGATATTGTTGTTTTGTTAAATGGCCGTTTTATATATAGCTCGAACGGCTAGGCCACAAATCAGTCCTTGAAAAGAATCTGTAACTAAATTTTAATTCTCAATTTTAATTTCAAGAGTCTAAGGTTCACTTAAAAGCCTATATAGCCAACCCAGTGTATGAAAAGACAAAAATACTTACGTTTTTAACTTCTTTATATTCCAGTCCTGATGAGAAGCCTCAAAACAAATCATTTTCTAAATTTTCTTTTTTCTCGAAGGCAGTTTCTGTTTGGGAGTTAACTTCAGTTTATGGAAAATTGTTGTATTTTGGTTGTCACTTGATAAATGATATTATTTAAATGAGTAATGGAGATTTCTTGCTTTTGGTCTCTCTTCAAGTGAACGTATAATGTACTCCATCTAACAATTTAGATTGAAGGGCAAAGTTGGGGGGGGTTCTGTTTTTTGTACAATTTACTACAAATTAATAGGCCATTTTTCTGCTGTAGTAAGTGCATTTTCTCCAAAACCCAAATCATGATTGTTCTGGAAACAAGATGGCTTATTTTGGCGATTCTTATCAAGTTTGGAGAAATAATGGGTTTGTTTGAAATTAAGCAAAGCTACAGTTTCTTTCAAGACGGTTCAATGGATGACAAAAACTTATGCAAACTCTGTACATGTTTATTCTGACTGTTTACTTTACTGACATTTAGTTAATTTTATGAATAGATAAGGCTAATAGGAATGTAGTGGGCTGATAGTTGGCAATAGATAGGAGTAAGAAACGTTCTCTTGGTTATTCAATCAAATACTTGGTTCACTAATGGAATGAGACTTTCTGGGAACAAAACATTGGAAAATAACCTCTTTCCATAATTTTAACAAGATGACTGATTCTGCTGCTTTTTTTTTTAAATTTTTTTTAAAAATATTTTATTTATTTATTTGACAGAGAGAGATCACAAGTAGATAGAGAGGCAGGCAGAGAGAGAGGGAAGCAGGCTCCCTGCTGAGCAGAGAGCCCGATGCGGGACTTGATCCCAGGACCCCGAGATCATGACCTGAGCCGAAGGCAGCGGCTTAACCCACTGAGCCACCCAGGCGCCCAGATTCTGCTGCTTTTTATAGAAATAAAATCTTGGGGCACCTGGGTGGCTCAATCAATTAGGTACCCAACTCTTGATTCTGGCTCAGGTCTTGATCGGGGTTGTGAGTTCAAGCTCCATGTTGGGCATGGAGACTACTTAAATACATTTTTTTATGGTACCTCAAAATTCTCCATTTCTTCTAAGCCCAGACTGGAAGTAGCTCATTTATCTGGCTGGCTCAATCCCATTTTCAAAGATTAAAAGCTCAAACAATGCCTGAAGCATAGGACCTTCCCCATGTGCAGCACCACGGTCATGAATGAGGAAAACGCCAAGCCGGTCTGACAGCTGCATACCTCTGTGTGATGATTATAGGATGTAACAAGCCCTGTCCTTGGGTCCCTTGTGTGCAGTTATCTTTTTGACGCACTGGCAGGACTGTCCTAGGTTAGAGTTTCCTGGTGTCCAAGCCACATGTAGGAGGTGCAGGGTCAGTCAGGGTGAAGGAGACTCTGGGCTCTCCTCTCTCCTGCCCTTCTCCTGCCATCCCCTCTAAACAGTTGGGGGAAATGAAGATAAAGGGCTGCGTGGGTGGATCAGGCTGTGGGAGGGGGCGGGGGGCGGAACCACCCCTTGTCCAGTGGTGGTGGTGGTGGGAAGAATGCACTGTTGAGAGGGGTGGTTCTCCCTGGGAAGGAGCTCTGTCTGTCTCAGCCACCACCTTCCATGGTCCTCAGAACTGTACCTGGCATATACACACCCAGTAATTCCTCAGTGAACGTTGAGTGGTTGGGGGTGAGGGCTCACATAGACCAGGACAGAGCAGCTTCCGTTCCCTTCTGACCGTTACTGCCTTGAATGGCACACAGCCCAGTGTCAGACCAAACCCCAAGATCCTACACCTGGGGAAGTCACTTGATTTATTGTGCAGAAGGGCCCTCTGGGACTTGGAGGCCTCCACTGAGTTAAGGCATCACTTATACATATGAAGAAAACACTGGAATTCTTTGGGATACAAAGCAATAATATCTTCCTATTAAGAGCGGCTTCTTAAATTTGATCATGTTGTTTTCCCATTGAATAAAATCCAAGCACATTCTCTTGGCGAACAGTGCCCTGTCTTAAGTGCCTCCTGATTTCCTTTCTCACCTCTTTTTGTGCCACCCTTTGGTTCCTTGAACATTCCAGACCCCTTCCCGCCTGCTCCAACCTCTGCTCTCTGTTCTTCCATGGCTCTTCACTTGCCTCTGTCTGTCTGCGATCCTTTAAAGATCCACCAAACGGGCATTTCCTCAGAGAGGACTGCTTTGCTCTCTCTGTCATCCCCTCTGTCCCATTATTTTGTACCTAGGCATTTTGTATTTCCCCGGGTGTTTGGCTTCTTGTTTATTAGCTTTCTGCCAAACTTGATAGAATGCTTTATAGGCATAACCCAATGGTTAGCCTCTAGTCTCGTCCCTGGTTCAGAGGAAGCTCTCACAAAATGAATGAATGAATGAAGCCTCAGCCCACTTTTCATCAGAATGTGTTTTAAGTAAAAAAAAGAACAAAACAAACCTTTTTTTTTCTTTCTCAGATTCTCAATATGCAAAACACATATGCCCATCGTCCGTGTGGATTTGCAATGTAATAATTCCCTAGCCTTAGTATGGAAATGCCTTCAAGGATAGGGTTTGTGATTTAGTGCCTGTGGTCTAACTACTATTAGTGCTTTTTATTCCTAAACTTCTAATGTGTTTTCTCCGCCTTTTCCTTTCGTCTTTTTTAGCAAGGGAAGCCATATGTCTTCGATAGAGTGCTGCCTCCCAGCACGACCCAAGAGCAGGTTTACAATGCGTGTGCAAAGCAAATTGTCAAAGGTAAGTGCTATTTCTTTATTTCCTCCCCGGCCTTTCAGAGTAATTGAAAACACTAAGTGATATTTGCAGCCTAGGACTGAAAGTGCCTTGACGACAAGCCGAGGCCTGCTAATTGGAAACACTGAATTGTAGCCTGAGCTCTGGCTCTGATTTGCTATGATGTCAAGCAAATTCTCGCACCTCTCTATACCTCCTTGCCAAGGAAATTTCTTTATTTCTTTTGTCACCTTTTTGGCAGAGCTATTCTGCCACCTAGAAGCTTAAAAGCTATGGTCACACTATTTCCGTAATGGTTTTAAAATACTGCTGTAGGTATGAGACCTCCTTTTTACTTTGAAGGAGACAAAAATATATGTATTTCTGATGCTCCAGTTGTCTGTTTTTGGCTGATTCATTTTGGGCATCTGTCTCTTCAGGGAGAAGCCTTACACGTGGAAAATTCTCGGGCACCAAGGAATTTTCTACAGCACCATAAAATCACATTACCTTGTTGGTTATTGAGCTCTTCGTGCCATTCAGCTTTTCTTAAACATACTTTTGTCTAACTCACTTTCCACCTTTCCACCCAGATACTAACATTTGTTCCTCCAAATCGATAGCCTGAAGCCTAAAATCATCTCAGAGATCAGCCCTTTTCTCTGGGACTGGCCTTGGCCCTGAAGGATCTGTGTCAAAATAACAGCAGGGAGATGAAGCAATTTACACATCGCTCTACCTTGCCCTTTCAAATCAGGGGCAGGCTGGAGCTTGCCTTGGGGGAGCTTGCCATCTGGACAGAGCTGAGGGGCATCTCCTGCTACTTTGGTTTTCATTTTCGTATCTTAACCTTCAACTCTGAATGCTATGGCCCCTGTGCTTTCAAATGTCCTGATGTTTCCACCTTTATAGGTAGGTGTAGATTTAAAGAGCAAAAAAGCAAAAACAGAATTCAAAAAGCACCTTGTCATGCAAGACGTGCTTGTTTTTGGAAGCTGACTAACCTAAGTATTTGAAATTCCTGAAAGCCAACCCTGGGTGCGTCTGTTCGATTAGTTCTGACCCTGGGCACCTGCGTGGGAGACAGCATGTAATGTTCCTCACTGAGGTGTATGGTTATTCATGTTCCTGTTGCAGACATCAATTGATTTTGAAGTAATCTTCACAGTAAGATAAAACAAAAAACAGAAGAGAAAAACATGCCTGAATTTGGGCTCTTCTTGAATTAACACTGTGGGCCTGTATCTGGTGGCAATGTTTGTCTTCTCTCTACTTCTATTCTCTTGTATTGCTTCCTGTCTAAAAATGTTTTCTCTCTCTCTCTGGAGTGCGTTATTCTAGTTTGCTGCTAGTCAACCCTCCTTCCTCTCCATTAGCAGACTCTTCCTTATTTTTATTAAAGTGAGATTAATCACATGTGAGCCATAATTTCCTTCTTTTTCTCTCCCCTTCCATTATCAGAACCAAATAGTATTTACCACGTGCTGTGCTAAGCATGAGGTCCATTTCAACACATCTCTAAGCTGATGTTGTAATTAGAGATGGATGCACTCCCTTTTTAAAATCCCATGATTAACAGACAATCATAATCTTTCAGTCTTCATTACTAGAGAAGTTGGGTCTCTTTTAGTGTTTGGGTTTTTCTGTAGTATGAAATGTCAGAAATAGGCAGTCCTTGGAAAGTTCTTGTGAAGATGTGACCTAACTGGGTCACTTGAGGCCCAATATATGGTGAGCTACAAAGAAAACCACTTAGGGTAACATTAGGCTCTGACATGATATGATAAACAGATCGTTTTTGGACGCTATAAATGTAATGTGAGCACACTCATTTTGTAACAATAAAGAGTTCTTTCTTCTTCCTTGAAAGGAAACTAATGGGGGGTGATGAAAGCCTAATTTAACTTTCTTTAATATCCAGGGAGGCTAGCATGAGGGGAAGTGGCCATGTTATTTCTGCATCAGCAAGGTAAAACACAGATGTATAAGAAAACTCCTTAGAATAGTTAATAGGTACAGCTGAAGTTTCTTTCTTTTTTTCTTTAAGATTTTATTTATTTGTTTATTTGACAGAGATAGACATAGTGAGAGAGGTAACACAAGCAGGAAGAGTGGGAGAGGGAGAAGCAAGCTTCCTGCTGAGCAGGGAGCTCGATGCAGGGCTCGATCTCAGGACCCTGGGACCATGACCTGAACCAAAGGCAGACGCTTGACTCACTGAGCCACCCAGGCAGCCCACAACTGAGGTTTCTTTTGCCATGATAAGCCCTATTTAAATCAGGAAAGGAAGGTGGTACTGTAAGGGTCTCTTTTTCTAGAGGCCAGAAATTCAATCAGATAACTTCTGAGGGCCACCACAGCCCCCACCATTCGTGGTAATATAGTGGACTGGCAAGCGTTTCTTTCAAGGTTATCTGAACCCTTAACGTTTTTGAGATTAGGAAGACTCCTTTTAACTGGATAGCTTTATTCTCTCTTGGTTTTTTCATTCCCTTCAACTTCACTGGGTTTTTCAAAACATTATTTCAAACATTTGATTGTAGAATTCTGGTACCTCCCACATTCCCATCTTGGTCTGGTGTGTGTTTTTCAAAATGTTGTCTGAAAGAGTATGTAGAATTCTTCGTTTCTTCCAGAAAAGCTTATAGGATTTGTGACTCTCCACATGGTAAATAGGAAAGTTTCTGTGGACGCGCTAGGAATTAAAAACCATGGTTACTGCTTGCTATTGTTGAAGTACAGGGAACTATTTCCCACTCTACAGAAGTCACTCTGGGCATTTGCCTTTCAAATTAACTTGATGTGGACTGTATGGGGCTAGAGAAGGTGGTTCCTTGTTTTCTAGATCTGATTTCTTTCGGCTTCATTTGTTTGGTTGTTTCTTTTACCCATTCCTTTATCCAAAGATAGTAAGTATTTACCATGTAGAGTAAGCACTGCTAGGGATTAGAGTATCACCAAGTATACACCAAGGTATATAAGACTGTCTGCAGGGACACCTGGGTGGCTCAGTGGGTTAAAGCCTCTGCCTTAGGCTCAGGTCATGATCCCAGGGTCCTGGGATTGAGGCCTGAATCAGGTTCTCTGCTCAGCAGGGAGCCTGCTTCCCTTCCTCTCTCTCTCTCCCTGCCTTTCTGCCTGCTTGTGATCTCTGTCTGTCAAATAAATAAATAAAATCTTAAAAAAAAAAAAAAAAAAAAAGACTGTCTGCAGAAAGCTTCACAGATAGGGAAAGAGACGGAGGCACCCATAGTTCTCGTACCTGTGGGGAGTACATGCTTTAAACTGGCTGTGTGCAGAATGCTGTGGAACCACAGAGGGAAGTCACGGGGGACTGATTTTGGTGAATGGGGATGAGGATTAGAGAGTTAAGGAAGGCTTCTTGGAAATGTTGGGTCCTATAGACTATAGAATATGTCTACTTTCTGTACAAGCACAAGGAACAGCAAAATCATAAGACACAGATTATATGGCCTGTTTGGGCAACTTAGAGTGTTACAAGGTACTGGGGGGCCAGAACTTAAAAAGATGGGCTAGATCAGAGTTTGGTGGAAATGGATGGGCTTTATCCTCCAGGCAATGTGGACTCACTGACAAGTTTCAGGCTCAGGATACTATAAATATGTTTTATTATATTATATTATATTATATGTGACTCTTAAGAAGAAGTATATTTATTTGGGTACTGTCATCTGTCAGGCACCATCTATGCACTTTATGTACGTTATCGTATTTTAAGTCTCAACAATTTTATGAGGTGTGGGCATTATTGGTTCCATTGTACTAAAGAGGAATTTGAAGTCAGATGACTCACTCAGGTCAGTTAGGGGTTGATGAGGCTGGAATTTGAGCCTCAGTTTTGTCTGTCTTCCTTGAATTTTTTTTCACTATTCTGCTCCCACTTTTCTGGAGAGCTCATAATGAGCATTTAGTAACAATTTATGAGTTGTTACTTTTCTATCAGGCTACATGTACTATTGCAAAAGCAAAAGACTATTGCAAAAGGACCAAGCATTGCAAAAAGACAGGGATAGGAATGGCCACGGGAAAAGGGGAGAGGGCAGAGAGTAGAGATTGTGGCGAGTGGCCTTGGGGTGGCCCTGTCTGTCTCCCAGCAGTGAGACTCATGTCCATTCTGAAGATGCAGGAATGCCCTTCCCTTCAGACTGGCTGGCCCACCATTCTGGTTTGCCACTAGTGTTCAGCAGGGCTGCCTTGGGGCATATGCCTACTTGAGTAGTTCTTTGGACAGCCAGAGCCTTAGGGTTCCAAGGCAGGGATGACTTGTCTGTCACTATTGCCACTGACAGGCCACCATTTCACTCGGGGAGTTGGTATGAGGCCATGCCTTCTCAGGAACTTGTATGATTACAACCTCCTCAAATTCTTACCCAACAGTAGAAATAACTCTTCTGCTCTAGGAAGATCTGGACTTAGAACTAACAAAATCTAGGGTGGAAAACTGGCCTCTGAAGTCTATAGCGAGAGGCAAGAAGTATTTTCAAGTTTCGCTCCCCTCTCTGGAGGTGAGAAGGCTCTTCCCACCTGCTGCAGAACCTCTCTTTGGATTTGCTTGGCTGCTGGGTGGATGTGTGCTGTGTTTGTGGGTGCCACTAGCTGTGTGGTGTGAGCTGAGGTCATATCACGCCAGAGCCCATCACAAAGCAAGGTTCTGTCTGGCTGAGCTGGTTCCTGGCTCTGTGGCTGGTGCACAGAAATAGTCATTCTGCTACGGGAGAGGCTCTAAAACAAATGCTTTCCTTGGGCCCAGGAACTGTCATTCAGTGTGATGAAAGTGCCTTTTTGTGGGCTGTTTCTATTAGGGTTAGATGGGGGTTGCTGTGTGGCTCATCGTGGTGCTCTCCCATCCTGCTTTCCTGGGCGTGTGCTCTGGCCTTCTCCATCCCAGTGGTCCAACCCAAATGCACAGTGTGCCCTCACTTTCCCTCCTGCCTCTCCTCTCCCCTGATAATCAAACATAGACTAGGTAAACACACCGACCCCTACAACCTGGAGTTTGGAAGAAAATTGAGAACATTGGGTTCAAAGAGCTTTTTCTACCTTTTTTTAAAATAACCATTTAAGTCACAGTTGAGTTGAAAGAATGCATCATCTCTGTTCAACCTTGAACACTAGAGATAGGTTCTACAACAATTAATTGTAACATGAATGTAAATAGTACTTTAAAGACTAAATAGCATTTGTTCTGATGGAGTTTTATGTACTCTCTTTTCCTTAAAAAAAAAAAAATAATAGTAATTGCACTCCGTGTTGAAATAGCAGCAACAAACAGTCAAGGATTCTCCAAGTAGAGCCTCCTGTGTTGCTTAGCTCCCTGCTCTAAGATGAGTAGTGCTCTCCCTGAGCTCTTGTTTTCTCCTGTGTGTCCCAGGCCTTACGCTACAGGAGTCCTGGGAGCAGCAGCTAACTAGGAGTTAGTAGGATTGTGCATTCTGCCCAGGGAAGTTGGGTTTAGAGGTGTGGACCCCGTCCAGGGGTGCCAAATTGAGGTGCATCGGCCCTGCTGTTTGGTGGCAGTAGAGGAAACGTGCCGGGTGGGGCTCTGACTCTGAGCTGGGTTTTCTTTAGGGCCCGGCACGTTGCTCAGCACCCCCTTCTGCGTGCATGTGCACTTGCAGGGTCGCCGGTGGCCTGTGAGGGGGAGCAGAGGGAGCCGGACCCTTGGCCTTGGCCTCCTTACCCCTGATCTAATAATGCCTGGGCTGGTAGGTCCCAGAGTGCCTCCTACACCGGGATTGGAGGTAAAAGGGACTGGAGGCCCTTTGAGTTTAGGGGGAGATGTTTGATTTCTGATAAACAGAAGCTTTAGAGCTGTGATTGTGGCTAGCATTCCAACTGCCCAGAGCTGTTTATGCCATGAATATAGAATTTTAAAGGTACAACCGCAGAATGGGAACCTCTTTCTTTGTGTCCCTCAAAGCACGTTGCATTCATGGCCATTTAGAGGCTTTCCACTCTGAATCTGTTCTCTGAGCAAGTTGGCATTTCTGTGAAAACTGAAGCTTGAACCCCCAGCCCTTACACTGTGGTCTTCAAGTTTTTGCTTCTGTTCCCAAGGAAACCATTGCCAGAAGTTTGATATGTGTGAACATTCTCTCTCTCCCTCCTCTCTCTCAATATAGCTTGACACAGCTCTGGAGGGCTGCTAGGATTTAAAAAAAAAAAAAAAATCTGCTGCTTAATTTCTCTCTTTCTCTCTTTTTTTTTTTTAGCTTCCTGAAGGAAAATCCCACTTTCTTTTCTGACCCCAGTTCACACTCCAGTAACCTCAGACCAATAACATGTAAATTGAAAAAATTTTTTAGAAAAGCTAACAAAACAACAAAAATTAACTGGCATTATGAAATTCGGAGAGATCAAAACCACAAACCAACCAGCCTAATCAGGGCCTGAACTAGCTGGAGCTGGTGGCCTGGCCTGATGAGTGAAGGAGCCACGGGCCCTGAAGAGGACACCTCAGTAGGGGCTTCCTCAGAGAGGTGGTGAAGGGAATTGTCACTTTTTTTTTGCCTCTTCATTAACACATTCTGTAAGAATGTGAGTACATTTCTTATCGCTCCCACTGTCCTTTCAGGAAAGAGACTTCCTTCCCTTATGTACAGCTGTTGGGTCAGGGATATTAATCATGTACTATTTACCTTTTGGTGATTTGGTGCAGATGAAGGACTGAGGGAAACGAGTGCTAAATATATTTTAATCACCTCAGCTGCTTTGAAGGAATTCCCACAGATGATCTCCAGTGCAGAGCAGCGTCTGTCCGCATGCTTCCCCTTGTCCCTGTGTGAAATGGAAGCCGGCCTGCCGAGTGGGGGGCTTTGCACAGTATGCTCATTGTGTAATTAAAAGAAGTTCCCGATGCTGATGGGCCTGGGCTATCCTGCCAGCACCGTCACTGAAAAAACAAAGGCCTTAACTTTGAGGGCTCCGGCGTTTCCGGGCTGATTGGATTGTCCCCCGTGTGGCTGGGTTTACAGAGTGGGGCCCTGTCCTTCTCCCCAGCTCTGGACTAGCTCCGTTCTCAAGGGGCTCCGGGCTGCCTTCCTGAAAAACCCCCAGGAGCTCGCCTGTGCCGGCATTTCAACTGACCCAAATCAGATCTTTGGGAAAGAAATTCTGTTCTATACCTCACTCCAGAGAGTCAGGACACTGATAATGTTTTTCTTCCTCCAACTGATCTCAGGAGATCAATTTAGAGAAGAAAACTTGAGTATCTTTCTGCTGAAAAGGAAGTGTACTTCTCGATATCTGTCTTAATATTGATGTTACTGGAAGAGAGTGTCTGTGTCTTTCTTTTTCTTTTTTTTTTTTTTTTTTTTTTGCCTCTTCATTAATATATTCTGTAGGAATGTGACTACATTTCTTATTTGGGGAACAGTGGAGGCCTTCATTTCTGCTTTTATCTCACAATTCTACTTAAAATGCAAATGTAGTTGAAATACATCATTTGTGTGAAAAATGAGATGGGCCATTTAGAATATGTAATTTTAAAATATGGAACCAACAGAAGCATACAATCAAAGTAATGAGTTAATTATAATTTCTTTTTCTTGCTTGCAGATGTCCTTGAAGGTTACAATGGGACGATTTTTGCCTATGGACAGACCTCGTCAGGAAAGACGCACACCATGGAGGTAAGATTGCAGCATGCGGGAAGCATCCTCACGGTGGCTCAGTAGCTCTGTACGACCAGCCACACGCAGGTGCCTGCAGCCCCCTGACTGCGATGCGAGAGAGAGACGGTGAAGGGACCGGTCATGTCTGACCAATTCATTTTGGCATTGTGGAGTTTCAAAATAATGATAATAAAATCCCAGGAGTTCAGAATTTCAAAGAAAATCCTTTGTTGGTGGCTCTCTCAAAATGGTAGTAGTACATTCTTTTAAAATACTCATCAGTAAGCTAAACAGTAGTGTGAGTATCCTTATGGACTGTGGCCCTAATCTCACTGAGAAAGTCTGCTGTGAGAATCATTTATGCTAAGAAGGGCACTCTAGGAAGGCGAATTTCCTCAGAGGAAATAAAAAACCATAGGACAGAGATGCAAAGAAGTTGGCTTGTGGACCAAATTCAGCCCAGAGACATATTTTTATTCGGCCTGCACACCATGTGTTTTTATATTTTAAAAAATTATTATTATTATATGTACTTTTTAATTTCAGGCAGTGCTTAAAATGGGATGATTGCACACAATTTTAAGCTTCCAGAGTTGGTTGGAAATTTTAAAGATCCTACAACTAGGCAAAATTTTACCATCCTATAAAGCGTAGGCGTCACTAGTGAAGAGATCATCATTGCCTTGTTCACCTGTTTATTCACGTTTCTAGTGCATGGAACAGTGGCTGTTCCCCTAGGAGGGGTTCGATAAAACACTTGTTAAATTGATAGCCTCGGGGTGACCGTGGCCAACCCTGCGTGTGGGCTGGGCCGTCCAGTGCACCCCAGTCCCCTGCATGCACAGTAGGAACTGGCGTGCGGCCTCCTCTGTCATTAGCGTGCACTCCTGACCTCTGTGGGGGTGTGAAGGTGTGAGCCCGGCTCAGAGTGTTGGCTGTCTTCCAGACAAGACACATCTACAGATAAAATTGGCCCCCTTTACCTCTTCTTCTCCTGCTTTTTGCCACGGCCTGTAAGCCCTTCAGGGCCGGATACTCTTCTATAGGCTGGGCCCGCCGGACAGGTGAGCAGAGGTAGAGGAGTGGTTATTTTAAGACACTGTGCAGAGGAAGTTTGGGGAATTCGGCTTACAGGCAGCAGGGTAAGATGAATCCTTGATCCTTCAAGCTTAGGATTTTCATTTACGGTGCCCTCCTGGGAATGTTACTGAGAGACATCTGCTGCAGAATCGATTTAGCTTATGAATCATTCCTATTGAAGAGGAGATTTCAAAGGCACAAGGCTAAAACCCTTGGGGCTCTGATATTCTGCTCACACCAGTTCTAAGTGTGCGTGTGACTCTGGGGGATCTTATTTCTGTTGTGTTGACTCACTTTCAACCGTTTTGGGGGGATGGGGGACAGTGGCTCCGAGATTACACAGATTAAAGGAAGCATCAGATTTGTTTACTACTGCTTCTGGATGGAGCAGGACTGTTCCCGGACACCTGAGCCTTGGTCACGCTCTTCTCTGCATCTCATGTTCTCATGCAATACCCCTTGGAGATGCAGGCACATCCTCTTGCCTGCCTCTCTTACTGGGCCCCAAACCCTTAACCTTCCAGGCACTAGCAAAGTTGCAGTTCTGTATTTCCTAAGTACCAGCAACTCCAGTAGCCATGACAAAAGCTCCTTCATAGGCCATAAGGCATGGGGCGGGGGGAGGGCACATCTCATGATGATGTCCATCAGTCTCTAGGTTTTTGGAATGTTACCAAACAGTATATAAAACAACAACAGAAAATGCAATAGTTAGAATCCCCAAATCATAGGGACTGTTTACAAGAGTGACCTTTTTAGCTTTGGGATTAATTCATCTTTGGAAAATACAAGGTATTTGCTCAATGTCAGAAATTTAAAATGTAAACCATCAAAGGAGAGACCTGTCCCCAGAGTAAAATCGTGGTTTGTGGGGTGTGTGTGTGTGTGTTGGGAGGGGCGAATCCGTGGGTGTCAGGAGATGGCAAAGACAAATGCCAGCTCTTTAAAATGAAAATAGGAGATGTTTTGTTAAATGAGGGCACCTGGAACCCTGGACGTCTCACAGCGTGAGCCTCACAAGGTCTGCAGCGCACTCAGCTGGGGACCTGAGGGAAACTGGCTTCTGTGCAGGATACTCTCACAGTAAATTTAGGCAGATTTTGTAGTTTCTTCATCCACATCAGTTTTACAAGTTTGATTGCAAGGGGTGCTTTTCTTTACTATGACTTCCAAAGATCCTAGAAGGAAGGAGTGGGTTGGGAGCCCTTTCCTAGACACCCCCCTTCCCAACACACGCACTTAGTCTGGTTCTTTCTGTCCAGTGATTATAGATTGAAGAGAAGGTAGGGGATTTTTAGAGGAAAAGAGGAGCCTCGAGCTGAAGTCGTAGAGACTGTGGGAGACCGAGAAATCCAGGACCCTGGAATGCAATTAAATAAAAAAAAAAAAAACAACAAACAACGACAACAACAACAACCCTGCAGGGCTTGCACCATCTGAACAGATTTTATGTATTTGGAATTACACATTGTGATCTTTCAAAGGCTTTTTTGGAAGGGGATGTTAACTCCCTGAATGGACAGAGCTGTCACATTCTAAAGCTGTTTTTCATTTTAATCCCCTCATTTTTGGTCTGACATCCAGTGGTGATTCCATTACCTTCTATTGAGGAGAACAAACAGATAAGCCTACATAAAACTGGAAAGATTAGCTTCTGAAGATGCAGCATTTAAGGTGGATTCTCAGTAAAAATAGGAAACACTTGACGGTGCTGATGCCAAGCTGGCATGCACTGGGCCCTGGCATGTGCGGCCAGTGTTCCAGGGCTGGGTTGAAGGAGGGCTCCTGGGGGTGCTGGCTATATGGGGAAGAGAGGGCTGGACCTTTGTTTGGCCTGTGGTGCTGGGAAGAGCTTCTGTGGGCCTTGGGCTTTGCTTTGTGGCCCTCTTTGGCACAGATTTAGATGGATGGAGACACGCTGTTTTTCCTTCTGCCCAAAGGGACACCTGGAGCCCATGGAATGGTGCAACCCCCCCCCCCCCCCCCCCCACTGCTGAGCTGAGCCTGCCAAGTGATTTTTAATGAGCCTGTCCGAGTGCATTGGTTCTCGTGTGAGCTGACAGGCTGCCTGCTTTCTCATCTTAAGTGTTTCAGGAAACTGTCCTGCTTGGGAGGTTGAGGAGGCACCTGGGGCTGGAACAAAGGGAGTCTTGTTCTGTGGCTGATGGCCTGCGTCTGGTTTCTTCTTTCATACATGCCCTGAGAAGGCCACATTCAGAAGTGGGGGAAGTTTTTGAAGAGGATTATGTAGGATACAAGTATAAAAATGTTCTTTTTGTTTTCTGAGAGAAAAAAGGGTGATGAAGTGGGACATTCCTTTGCTACCCAAATCCATCCCAATCCTTCAGCCAACTGAAATTCTCCTGGCTCTGTGGAAGGGAGCCTCAGTATTCTTTAGCTCCTGGGCCACATTGCTGTCCTCTCAGGATCCCTGCTGCATCCCCTTTACCCATCCTCACCTTCCTCCTCTCTCAAGATCTGTCGTCCCTCAACGAAGCCATCCCATATCACCCTAGCTGGAAAGGACTCTTCTGTGCTCTGAATTTCCACAGCTCTCTGCTTTTTTACCACCTTTCATTGCCTAAGGCGACTACTGCGTATGTGTAGATGTGTATTTTATTTGCAAGAAGGAGTGAAGACCTTTATGAAACACCTGTCTACCTCATACACACACAACTCACACATCACACAACACTGTCCCCAACACCACTCACACCCGCATACTACATACATCACACACATCCACTCTGTACACACCACACGCACACACACACACACAGATTGTCTTGACAGGCTCAGTTTACTGAACATAAAGGCTCAATTTTCACCACTCTTGGGCTTATGAGCTAGATCAAGCATCCCAGCCTGGAAACCTGTGGTAGATTTGAGTAGTACGTCTATGACCATGGGAATGGGAGGTATCCTTATGCCTTCTCCAAATACACATGTGCTGCCCTCTCATGTGATTTTTGGGTGTGGGCTTCAAGGAAACAACACAGGGAGTGTCCCAGACTCATCCCTGGTTCTGCCTTGGTTCTTACCCTGACAAAGGCAAACAAAGGGATGTCAGTATTTGTAGAAGCTAGGAATCAATTGAAAGATAAATCTTTTGGAAGGGAAAGCATCTAGGAAAACAGATTTGAGTCATTTATAAATGACTTTTGGATTATCTCTCATCTTTCCTTGTCTGTGGACCACTGAGTAGAAGCTAAAGGATTATGATGGATTATTGAAGCGTTCTGTGGGGAGCAGGGGGAGCACTCCTCAGATCTCCAAGGTGGATTCGCCCAGTGGTATTGCAACATTTCACTGGACAGAGATCTGTGTTCTCATAGTCCGTGTCATTTCTGTCAGCAATTTACACAGTCCTGAGCCTGTGGGGCCCAATATTTTGTGTTTACAATGGCCTATGAGAAATAAGCTTACCAACATTTGAGAGATTCGGCTGTTTTCCTGAGATGTCTAGTCATGGCCTGGGATAGAAATGTATTTTCAGACTCTTCATGTCAAATAAACCTTAACGACTGCATAATGAGAACCTGATATGAGCTGAATAATATAATGCTAACATTTATTGTTTCTAACCCTCTATTTATACTGCTTAATTTAACTTCTACAATAATTCGATGCAGGAGACACCGTACTTAGTGTCATAAGCAGTGGGAAGAAAAACATGCACTGGCCATCTTGCCCTCAGGGTCTGTACCGTCAAGAAGCCATAGAAACACATCACAGGATTTAGGATCCGTAGCATGCGAGGGCATTCCCAGGTGAAAGAGCTTTGCCAGGGGCCAGATGTATCTAAATTCAGCTTTTCTCTTGCTTTCAATAGAGTGGAAGGTGGATCAGGTGTGCAAAGGAGGATTCAGAGCCGGAAAGTGCTTAGCGCCCAAGTCCACATGATTTCTTGCTTTTGGTAATTGAGATTGTTGGCTTCAGAGTCAGCCTGTCAGAGAGGCACTATGTGGTGAACGCCCGAAGGATACAGAAGATCTCACTGAGGAAAACAAAGTAGATCTTCTAGGTGTCGGGCAGATTTAGAACAAGGGCTTGAGTCATAGTGTTGGTAAAGTTTGCTGAGAGAAGAATAAATGGGTTTTGTACTTTTCTTCCAGTTTCATTTTTCCTAGAGTTTTAGAACTTTCTGAAGATCCAGTTCCCTTTTTCCTAGAGTTTTAGAACTTTCTGAAGATCCTAGAGTTTTAGAACTTTCTGAAGACTCTTCCTGCCAATGATTACTTTAGACCTGCAGTCTTCGTGTTTGTGCATTGATGTGTAGTTTAACAGGGAACAGGACAGAACTTGGAGCAAGGGAGTAAGGAAGTCTCTCAGGAAGTCCTTGCTGAGGCTGCTGTTTAAATACTTCTAGAGCTCTTGTTTGGGAATTGCTTTCAGATATCACGGCATATCTTTTTATATGTCTGTCTTCAGAAGCAGCAAATCTGGATCTTTAAAAATGGATTTAGTGATAGAACTCAATCACAGAAAAATTCATCTATCCCTTCATCCCTTAGATGAAACATCCCTCAAATCCCTTAGGGTTGGAGGATAGTTGCTGGCTGCATGGGGAAGGGAGGGCTGGGCCTCTTTGCTGGAAAAAAGGGGGATAAAAGAATAAGAGAACATCTTACAAGTGGAATTTAAATATTAGAAATAGCAAAAAATTTAAAAAGAAACCAGCTGAAATTTTTTTGTGACATTTCAGGCTGGGAATTACAGATTTTTAAGAAATTGATAAAATGGCTTTTCTTGATTGGTTTGTGAGGTGATACTGAAGGTATTCCTAGAATAATGTTAAAATTTTTGAGCAATGATGACTTATCAGTCTATCAATGTCTATCAGCTCTCAAGTTGGCTCTATTAAAGCAAATTAATTTGGACTTATACATTCGGATCAGTTTGTAAAAATTTCAAAACAAAAAGCACATTTAGTATGTGATAGTCACCATATAATCCCTGTCCTTCTCCTGTCTTCCTTCCCTCCTCCTTCCTACTCACACCCTCACCACATATAATGATTTGCTGCCCTGAGTGGCAGCAGGAGAAAATATTTTCAAGCCCTAGAACCTGACAGAACAAGCTCTCTTTTGCTGGGTGAAAAGGAACACAGTGAGTTATTTCCATGAACTTTTGAGCTGTTGGCACGTCAGGGGGACCTCCAAGGATCTGACTGTGTGTGTGTGGGGGGGTGCTCCCTCTTCCATGGAGTTCTGTTATGAAACCCAGCTTGGTTCCTTCTTTCTTCCACATGTTTCCGGGCACTCTAGCTGCCTGTGCTTGTGTTTTTCCCTCACTAGGGGAAGCTACATGACCCTCAACTCATGGGGATCATCCCAAGGATTGCCCATGACATCTTTGACCACATCTATTCCATGGATGAAAACCTGGAGTTTCACATCAAGGTAAGTGCTATTGATTAAAGAGAAAAACTGGGCCCCAAATCATGTTTTCATTTTCCTTTTTTTATGTATACATAAAAGATTGTTTTTTAATCTATTTTAAATGAAATGCTATGGTAAGCAAAGCCATAGTTATTTAATGACTCAGGTGAATACTAACGAAATATCAAAGCAAAATAAAAGCCTTATTTAGGATAGAATCATCTTGATAGTTATCTGAATTCTACCCTTTACCCAGTGGATTTCTATAGATATGACTGGAATGTGTCCATGATTGGGTTACGACAGCATTTCCCAAAGTGTGTTCCTTAGAGCACAGTCCCTAATATTATTAATAGGTGGGCTATCAGGGAAAAGGCTAATGGGACCAAATAAGCTGGGAAAATGTTTTGTTGAACAATGTTAATCTCATCACAAGTTAAGTATGCTATTATGTAATCCAGTTCTACAAAGGGGACATGTAGCAGATTATATTTTCCAGCTTATTTGACTGTGTTCATATTTTTCCCCTCTTGAGATATGATGGACTAGTGTTTTGATGAGTATGCTCTGACAAGCATTGGTGAAGGGTGTTATCCTTCCTGGTTTTTGTTTTTGTTTTTATTTATTTTATTTTATTTTATTTTTTAAAAGATTTTATTTATTTATTTGACAGCGAGAGATCACATGTAGGCAGAGAGGCAGGCCGGGGTGGGGGGGAGGTGGGGGGGGGAAGCAGGCTCCCTGCTGAACAGAGAGCCCAATGCGGGGCTTGATCCCAGGATCCTGAGATCATGACCTGAGCCGAAGGCAGAGGCTTAACCCACTGAGCCACCCAGGTGCCCCTTGTTTTTGTTTTTAAACCAGAACCTCGTTGAAACTTAAATTTGAATTGAAAGAGAATTTTTTTCTCTCTTAATTACAGCTGTTAATTTATAACATTGGGTATTAAGGATACATTCATTGGAACTCATTTGTTTTCACATGACTGAAAGTCACTTGTTTAAGCAAAAAGAGGAAGTTGTTACAAGATACAAAATTTGTTAGTAGGCATGGGTTGCGGGAGTTGCAGAAAAGCAAGAGAAATTCAGACCCCCCCCCTTTAAAAAAAATCTTTAAATTAAAAGAATTGAGATATAATTCATATAATTCATGTACCATAAAGTTCAATTTTTAAAGTGTACAGTTTGATGGTTTTTAGTATATTTCCAAAAATGTGCAACCATGATCACTATCTAATTCCAGAACATTTTCATCACCCCCAAAAGAAACCCCATCCCTGTTACAGTCACTGCATTTCTGCCCGCTTGCTTTATCTTTTTGGGGGGAGGTGGGTAGGGGGAAAAGCCACCGTGACAGCTCCCATTCCATATCCCTTATTCCCATGTCCTAATTCCCCAGGGAAGGGGCTCTTTGGCCCAGCCTACAGTTGGGTTGCCCCCAGTCTGATAAGCTGTTTGCAGGATGCACATGGCTGGCTGGGTCCCCACCGCAGCGACTGGGAACAGTGTGGACAGGGCGTGAGGAAGAGACAGGGTCAGTTCTAAGAAGATTTGGAGCAGAGCAGATGAGCCAAGAGGTTGACCAGCCCCTTTGAGGCTGGGACCTTAGTGCACTAGGCCCATCCTTTTAGAGATGAAGAAACTGAAGTTTTAAGACTTAGTGCTGGATGACCAAAGTCACATATCAGGTTATTGGCAGAGCTGAGATTAGACTCTTGATCTGACCAACCTACGTGCGGCACCTCTTTCATTATCCGCCCTTACTTCTGCTATGTACCTTTCCTAATATTATATGAAAACAAGGCAGCAGCTGTTTGCCCTTCATAAATTAGATCCAGGAAGTCTTTTTACTTCACAAATCTTTTCCCTCTGTTTGTTGGTTAACACAGGTTTCTCCTCGTTGCCAGGGTTCTTTATATCTAAGGATACGGAAGCCTCTGGCTTTGATGGGATCAAGATTTAGGAGCTTAGTACATCTTTAAGGATGTTTGCATTTAAATACCCTAAACTCCTGTAGGGTTCTTATGGGATAATCCTGGAGTAAGATGTTAAACCAATTACTGTCCTCAAAATAGGGTCTTGTATTAGAATCTTATTAAGATAAAAACTGCCCCAGCATGGTGGGGGGTGGGGGAAGGGGGGTTTGGGAGGAGAAGGAAGAGCACCCAAGTCTTCAGGACTGAATTTTACACCCTGGCTTCCTGTTCTGCGTTTGTAGTTATGATCACTTACTTCATAGATTATAATTGCAAGTGGGCAGACTAGCTATTGACTGTTCCGTGTTTTGAACTGAGTGGTGACAGGCTTAATCAAGAAAAAGAGGCTTGATTAAAGCAGTTTTGAAAATCTGTTCCTTAAAGTGAGCCCCGTAGAGGCTTTAAATGTTATTTCTGAACATGTTGTTTTCTTAATGCAAAACAACACGTATTTATTTTTCTTCCACCTGGTCTCACAAAGTATTTGAAATGACACACACACACACACAAACACGCACACACGCACAAAACCACAATCGCCCCTCCCCATGCCCCAAAAGCAGCCAGTATCTTCTGTGGTAAAAATAAATTAATAAATCAGAGGGTTTTTTCTCTTCTCATATTAAATGTAAATAGGATTTTAATTGCCATATTTGCTAATATGTAATTTATGACTGCTTTTTAGTGTAATTAATTTCTCTGCAATCTACAGAAATAAGGACACATGTGTACATCTCTAAGATAACAGAAGTCTTAATGAAAATAGACAATTTTGAGATGCACAGAATGGTTTGGAACCATGGTTGAGCTGGCTACTGGGAGGCTGAATTAGAAATGTGTAAGATTAGAGGCCAAACAGACCCTAGGATTCCAGCCACAGGGAGAAGTTTTCAGGAGCAGTGAGTCTTTCCAAGGTCAGCTAGGTCTGTCTATGACGCACACCTCTTGGTGACTGGGGAGTTTGACAGATAATCTGGCAAGATCAGGTTGTTAGGCAGACGGGCAACTTGGAGAGGATGCCCAGCGACACATTCCAGGGTTCGAAGCCAAGACCCCAGATCCCAGAGAAACTAGGAAGTCAGGAGGCTCCAGGACACAGACTAAGTAATGAACGGGGCTGAGGGGTGAGGACTAGTGCTCTGTTGGGGAGGATTCACTGCCCCAGACCAGAGGTCCAGAGCTGAGATGCAGGGGTGAGGCTGGGATGTAGGGGTGAGGTTTCACCTGTTGAGTTACACCCCAACTTTACAATTGTTTTTTCAACTTCTTTTCTTTCTCAACAGCTTGTTTATCGATTCCTTTGTTTAGGTTTCAAAAAAACCCCCATGAACATGAGAGAAAGAAAGTTGATCTGGGAGGTGGAAGGCAGGTGCAGACAGAGTGCAGAATCCTAGAGAGAATTTTTGATATCATTAAGTCCAATGGCTTCATTTGACAGATGGGAAAACTGAGGCCTATAGTCCTAGTTATATGTGAATTAAACCTCCACGGTCACATGTCTAGTTAAAGTTGTTCTCAGGTGTCAGGTGGTATAAGAACCACCTAGGGAATTTAGAAGCCAATACCTCAGTTCTCGGAGATTCTGATGAGGAGGTCTGCAGTTGGGTTCACACCTTCGCAGTTTCAACAAAGGCTGTGGGTGATGCCGATGCAGGCACAGCTGGGGCTGGGCTCTGAGAATACCTGATCGGAAGGCTTCTTTTCCCTCTCCCCGTCTAGTCTGTCTCTCATTAAATCCCATTTTGTTCCAACCCTTTCTGGCCTCCCCAAAGCTGGCCACCATCAGCAGCTGTCTCCCCATTACCCTGGAGCTCTTGCAGCTCTAAGCAAACTGCCTGTATCCCCGTCCCCACTTCCTTCATGTGAATGTTTTGGACCTGGTCTGATAAGGGGGTCCACATCCTGCATGAGGAGATGCCAATGGGTTTCAACAATTACTCGCCAAGAACGTTTTCTGTTCCAGGCTTTGTCCTACCTGGAAGTTTGCTTGGTGCCATCGAGGGTGAAGGGTAGAGTCCATCTGTAAGTGGTTGTCTAGGGCACAGTGTAAGGAGCACCTGAATCAAGACCACAGATCACAAGACCCACTGTACTGCGGGGCGGGGTCCACCCTGGGCAGGGGCCCTCAGAGCAGGCTGACATAGCAGGAAGCAGGAGAGCACAGGGAGTCGACTGGGGCTCTGCTGCAGGCCTCCGAATCCAGCTTTCTGCCCCCTCTTCCTGCTCTTCTTAGCTGTGCATGACAAAGGCTTTTATGAGTTCTAATAATGACATTCTTCAAATACAGTATGGCATTTCTGTTTCAAACTCAATTTGTTTTTAACTAGGTTTCCTATTTTGAGATCTACTTGGACAAAATCAGGGACTTACTCGATGGTGAGTAACCTGAATGTTTGTCCTCTATTTGTTCTTTAACAAGGTCCAGGGAGGTTGAAGTGATTCATAGCTCTGCTGCTTAAGGAATTAATGAAAATTTATAGAGATGTTTTATTACCTTTATGCTATCTGCTTATTCTCAACCAAGTCTTAAAGAGATTATCAGATTTGCATGTCTTCGGTAACAATTTCTCTTTTTCCTCCAATCCAGAATCTTTAACTTTTCTTTTCTCCTCTGCATGTCATCCTTATTTTCAGTATCTAAGACGAACTTGGCTGTTCATGAAGATAAAAACAGAGTCCCGTACGTAAAGGTATGAGGAAAACTTGATGATGCCATTGACTTCTCTCCCAGCACTGTTACAAAATATGCCCAGAAAATTATTTTAGAGTGTATGTAGGTGTTTCGTCATATTCTTTATATTTAATATTCATCTGAATAAAAAATAGACATTTAATTTCTTCAGTTGTATCTGTGTGTGAATGTGTCACAGAGGTCTAATCACATGAGTAAGAAGTGGAGAAGTGAACAGATATTTATTATTCACATGTAAAGAGGCTTTGATAGTGGAGATAACTGTGTATACTTCACAGGGAGAGGAAGCCTATCATAGCATTATGCCTAGAACTTCAAAGTGACTAATTAAAGTTGGTGGCTTGCATGAAAAGCAAAGCAAAATTTCATCCATTTCTTTTTTAGTCCCTGATTTTCTTTATTTTCTGTTTCTACTGCTGCTGAGTATGCACAGGTACTTAAACATCTAGGAAAAAGGGGACATTTCTTTTCTGGTTTACTTCTGGGTTTCTTAGGGTTTGGGCAGACTCCTCTTTGATGTAGAACTCAAGCCATAAGCAAGGAGGAAGAGCTGTTGGATCCACATGGCAGCCTTTCTCTTATTCTGCACCTCTTGAGAAAAAATGGGAGAATGTTTAGCTGTCTTCAAATAGCGTTGCTTTCCAGTTTCTAATGGTGAACCCGATCTGATCTGACTCTCTTCCAGGGGTGTACCGAGCGGTTTGTGTCAAGCCCTGAGGAGGTCATGGATGTGATAGATGAAGGCAAAGCCAACCGACATGTGGCTGTCACAAGTAAGTGTGGGTGGTGTTTTCTCAAACCCCGTCACTTGGGATACAAGTTTATTTCCTTGGGACCACAAGGAAATAATGCCAGGGAAGGCGTTATAAAGCAGTGGCCCAGAAGCAAGCACACGGGAGTGTGCAGCACGAAAGTGTCTCAGCAGGTTGAGGGAGGCTTGCCTTTTGCCATGCAGGAAGCTCTCGGGAATGCTAGGTGAGGCTCGCTGGTAGCCCCCTCCCTCTGGACCCTGGGGGAAACCATCAATCAGCCAAGGAAAGGGGACTAAAAGCCAGCTTCTAAATGTATTTTAACCACATTATTATTCAGGTTAAAGAAAATGCAAGCCAACACATTTTATATGCTAGCCATACGTGTGGAAGGAAACCTCTTTAGGTTTCTGCCCTCTGTAAAAAAAGAAAAGAAAAGCAAGGAGCTCAGAAAGTGGAACTTGGAGCCTTATTGAAAACCTTCCTTTAGGGGCGCCTGGGTGGCCCCCCCACTGCCACTGTGTGGCAGTGGGTTAAGCCGCTGCCTTCAGCTCAGGTCATGATCCCAGGATCCTGGGATCGAGTCCCGCATCGGGCTCTCTGCTCAGCGGGGAGCCTGCTTCTACCCTGCTCCCTTTCTCTCTGCCTGCCTCTCTGCCTACTTGTGATCTCTGTCTGTCAAATAAATAAATAAAATCTTTAAAAAAAAAAAAAAAAAAGAAAGGAAACCTTCCTTTGCTGTGTTAGTAACAAACACATGCAGGCCGGCTTGTTGACCTTGCAGTTCCTTCCTTGGCACACACACACATCTCCGGGAAGCGGGTCTGATGTTGTTAGAGCGGCAGCAGCTCCGGCCCCCGGTCTTTGGGCTGTCTGTCTCCTTCTGAGGGATATGAACAAGTCAGAGTGAGTTCATAGGAAGAGCTAGGGATTTCTAGCTTGGAAGAAAGAAAAACACTGAGGAGAACATAGGGACAGTGTACTATATTTCTTAACATGTTCACGGGGCTGATATGCATAAAGTCGGTTTGCTTTGTATGAACCACATAGGTAGGCCACCCAGGATTGTTGAAGCTACCAAGAGGCAGGTTTTGACTGACCATGAGAACTCCCTGCTCCTGATAGCTGCCCCAAGGAAAGCCTGCTACCTGGAGGGGCGGGGTTCCCTGTGTGGCGTACAAGAGATGGAAGCATCGGTTGGTTGACTGGTCTAGCCTCTCTAAGTCTCTTCTACCAAAGGCTCTGTGATTCTGTCATCCAATACTGTAATTCTCTACCTTTCCTCTACCCCAAGATCCTATCAGATGATAGTCACATGTGTGGCAGATTTCATAGGTGAGCCTAGACATGTATACAGCATAGGTTAAATTCCATGTCTTTCTCTTCTGCTTCCACATAAGGCTGATATTCTCATGGTAATAGTGTCTCATTTATAGAGAAGTTATTTGTTTGAGGGGCGCCTGGGTGGCTCAGTGGGTTAAGCCTCTGCCTTCCGCTCAGGTCATGATCTCAGAGTCCTGGGATTGAGCCCCGCATCGGCCTCCCTGCTCAGCAGGGAGTCTGCTTCCCCTTCTCCTTCTGCCTGCTGCTCTGCCTACTTGTGATCTCTCTTTTTTTCTGTCAAATAAATAAGTAAAATCTCAAAGGGAAGTTATTTGATTTCTTAAGCTAATTTTAGTCGTAAATTATTCACAGCATACTTGGCCCTTGGTTCAGAACTGTAGGTATAGAACATTAATTATTTTTCTTATCATTCTGGTAAGGTGGTTTTAAAATTACACATAACATAGAACTTACCTTTTTAACCATTTTTAAAAGTAAAGTTCATTGGCATTAATTCCATTCACAGTGTTGTGCAACCATCATCACTGTCCATTTCCAGAATTTAATCATCCCAAACCTAAACCTCATGCCCGTTGAACAATACCTCCCCATACTTCCTCCTCCCAACCCCTGGTAACTGGTTTACCACTCTCTTTCCCAATAAATTGGATAAGTCTAGGTACCTCATATAAGTAGAATGATAGAAGTCCTCTTGTGACTGGCTTGTTTCATGTAGCATAATGTCTTCAGGGTTCATCCGTGTTGTAGCATGTGTTGGAATTTCCTTTCTTTTTAAAATGCTGAATAATATTCTATTGTAGGTTTATGCTACATTGTTCATTCACCCACATATAGACATGTGGATACTTATGTTGCTTCCACCTTCTGGCTATTGCGAATAATGCTGCTGTGAACATGGATGTATAAATATCTGCTGAAATTTCTGTTTCCAGTTCTTTTGGGTATATATACAGAAGCAGAATTGCTGGATCATATGTCAATCTTTTAATTTTTTTAGGAACTACCACATTGTTTAACATAGTTTAACATTGTAGTTGCATACAATTTAATATTCCCGCTGGACAGTGCGTGTGAGTTTCAGTTTCTCTACATGCTTGCCAATGCTTCTTAGTTTCTATTTTGTTTTTAATAGCCATACTAATGGGTGTGAAGTGTTATGTCGCTGTGGCTTCAATTTGCATTTCACTAATGACCAGTGATGTCTGGCATTTTTTTCATGTGCGTATTGGCCATTTGTACCTTGTCTTTGAAGAAATGGCTGTTTAGGTCCTTTGCTCATTTTATAATCGGGTTTTTTTTTTTTTTTTTCTTGATGATTTATAGAAGTTCTTCCTATATTCTGGATCTCAATTCCTTATCGGATATACGATTTGTGAATATTTATTTTCTCTCATTTTGTGGGTTGCCTTTTCATTCTATTGGTGCTGTCCTTTCATGCATAAAAGTTTTAAATTTTGATCAAGCCCAATATATCTGTTTTTTACTATTGTCACTTGTGGTTTGGGTATTATTTCCAAGAAATCATTGCCAAATCCAGTGTTGTAAAGTTGTCCCCTATGTTTTCTTCTAGGTTTTATTGTTTTAGCTTTTACATTTAGCTTTTTGATTGTTTTTGAATTAGTATATGGCCTAGGTAAAAGTCCAGCTTCATTTTTTGTGCATGTAGATATACAGTTTTCAGTTTGGTAAAGAGACTGTTATTTTCCCATCAAATGGTCTTGATACTCTTGTTGAACATTATTTTACCATTTTTATGTGAGGGTTTATTTCTGGGCTCTCATTGGTCCATCTCTGTGTTTGCCTTTATGCCAATGCCACACTGTCTGTTATTGTGGCTTTATGGTAAGTTTTGAAATTAGTAATTGTGAGACCTCCAGTGTTCTTTTTCAAGATTGTTTTGGCTGTTCAGAGCTCCATGAGATTCCGTAGGAATTTAAAATGGACTTTCCTATTCCTGCAAAAAACATGATGAGGATCTTGATACAGATTGCGTTAAATCTCTAGATCACTTTTGGTAGTATTGACACTTTCACGATGTGAAGTCTTCTGATCCATAGACAAGGAATGTCTTCTCACATATAGGTGTCCTCTTACATTTTGTAGTTTTTATTCTTTTTAAATTTTTTAGAAGATTTTATTTGTTTTTAAGTAATCTCTACACCCAACATGGGGCTTGAACTTGTAACCCTGAGATCAAGAGTTGCATATTATACTGACTGAGCCAGCTAGGCACCCCTCATTTTGTAGTTTTTAACATAGATTTCTTTAACTTCCTTGGTTAAATCTGTTCCTAAGTATCTTCCTTAACTATTTTTGTTGATATTTTATTTCGATTATTTATTTTAGAGAGAAAGGGAGAGAGTGCATTAGTCGGAGTGGGGCCTGAGAGAGAATCCCAAGCAGTGTGGAGCCTGATGCTGGGCTCAGTCTTATGACCCTGAGATCATGGCCTGAGCCAAAATCAAGAATCGATTGTTTAACAGACTGAGCCACCCAGGTGTACCTCTTTTTGTCAAAATTTTGAATGAATCATTTTCATTTCAGATTGTATATTGTTAGTATATGGAAATGCAACTGATTTTTACGTATTGCTTTTGTATCCTGCAACTTTGCTGAATTCATTTATTAATTCCAACATAATTTTTGTGTAATCTTTAACTTTTTCCTCCATATATTCTGGAAAGATTTTTTGGCATGCCACCAGAGGAAGCAGCCTTTGTTCACCAAGTTACCTCCAGAAACCAAAAAGACTATGTGCCCACTTTCAGCACCTCCTGTCCTTCCTGGATCTCACATTGCTCCACCTGGGGGAAAGGAAGAGATATAAACTGCCTTTTGGTTTTCCAAAGCCCCAGTCTTTCCTCTCCCTCTGGTCTTAGAAATTCAGTAGCAATACTGTTGTTTATTTTTTTTAGAAATGCCTGATGCAGCTACTTAGTAGCAATTATGGGGGAAGGGTATGAGAGAAAGAAGTTGGATGAGTAAGAGTTATGCACAGAGAATAGGAACATAGTCTATCAAAAGTCCTTCTGTCTTGCCTTAGTGGCTTGATCCTTCACTAGTTGCATTTCTCTTTACACCAGATCATACCTTTCTGAATCAGGTGGGGGATTTCCACTACCAGCCATGGACACAGCCCCAGAGTCGTGAGATGAGCTAGTCCAAACTTGGGCACATTCCTGGCCCACAAAGGCTTGAAGTGATTGGTCAGGCACATTTTGCCCACCATGTATATCTTTGCTCTTTTTCCATTGAGTTCAGGGGCTGTCATTTCTGGAGCAATAATGGGATATGTGATAGGAATGTCAAACTTCATGTCAGACTCATAGTTGAGGAGATCATGTATATACCAGCGTTTTCCAAAACTCTGAGGCCCTTCCTTGTTGGACGCTAGTTGGAATCAATCTTTGTCTACATTCTTGTTGTCTTGTCTACAACAAGAATGTAGACAAGACATACTTATCTACATATTGGATAAGTATGTAGATAAAGTATGAAGATATTCCTCTCTGAGTCCTGCACCCCAACTCATGATCTTGAGGTCCAGCATTAGTCTTCAGCCATCTTGGACAAGGGTGCCTCGAAAGTTGGTTTTAAGAAATGATTGCTAGTGGGGGTTGAAGAAGACCATCACCGAGATCTCTCCCTGCCTAGTTAACAGAGACCAGGGTCCAAAAAGATTTCTGTTTCTAGTACTTGGTACTGATGAAGCATATTTAATTTTTGAGATCTTCTGTGTGCCTAGTATGGATTATAGAACTGTATTTAAGGGAAAAAAAAGAAGTTTTAAATCTTAAGGTCATAAGCCTTCCTTAAGAAATCTCGTGATATTATGGATAAGGCAAGACTTGCACACATGACGAAGATGGAATACACTGGGTTCTAACCACAAAGACAAAGCCTGAGAGACTGAAGGTGAGGGGGAAGGAAGCTGTGAGCTCTTTGTTCTTTTCTTTCTTTCTTTCTTTTTTTTTTTTTAAAGATTTTATTTATTTGAGGGAGAGAGCATGAACGAGAGAGCACAAGCAGGGGGTTGACAGAGGGTGAAAGAGAAGCAGACTCCCCTCAGAGCAGGAAGCCTAACACAGGGCTAGATTCCTAAGACCCTTAGATCATGACCTGAGCTGAAGGCAGATGCTTAACCGACTGAGGCACCCAGGCACCCCAGGTGTGAGCTCTGTGAGGCCAAGTGTCCGGCTGGAATGAGATGTTCCGAAGCATGGGGGCTTGAGGCAAAGCTAGAGAATCTGTTATCTTGAACCATCCACTAAGATTCTTAATTTCTTTGCCATGTGAAGATACTTTAAATTTCTCGTTGTCTTTTTTAAAAGAAACTGTGGTCTCAGATACTTTTTAAAATTGGCTGGTCTTACTTTAAAAAGTGGAGCTCTTGAGCATGATCTGTTGTGGTTTTTAGATGAGAGCCTTGCTACCTAAACTTATTATTCTTTGCAGAACAGTAAACTATTTTCCTTTTCAGACATGAATGAACACAGCTCTAGAAGTCACAGTATCTTCCTGATTAATATTAAACAAGAGAATGTAGAGACGGAAAAAAAGCTCAGTGGGAAGCTTTATCTAGTTGATTTGGCTGGGAGCGAAAAGGTAATTGGTTCCTTATTTGTATTATCTATAATTTTCCCTATTATTTGCTTCAGCGTGCAATGGTATAATTTTTATACTCTTTCCATTCCCTGGTTTTAAAGAGCTTTTAAAGTTTCTGGTATTATGCCAAGATAATATTAAATTTCACCTTCATTTTGTGCTCTCTTTTTTGCTCCTGAAGTCCTCTATTCACAACACAGGAGGTGCTTTGAATGCCAACTCGGATTATGCTTAATAGGCCCCGATGAGGACATTAGGCAAGTGCTGGTGTGCGCTTAGCCTGGTAGAGACAGTTGTGCAAATGGGGGAGGGATGTGTCCGTTTGCTGAAAGGGAAGATCCGCATGTTGCACCAGATTCAAATAGGCCAGAAACAGACTTTGCCATTGGACTGTAGCTGTCCTGTCCCCACACGTTTGTTTGCTGACAGAAGATCTGGAACCTGGGCTGTCCCTGGGTTCTCTGCTTCTGTCTGTGGTGGGTGTGGTCTGACCGGGCTTCCTGTGGGCAGACTCACTTCCTTCAGGCCAGGAGGCCAGTAGGCAGGGGTTTGGTCAAAAGCCCTGCCCCTTCTCTGGTTTTGTCAGGGCTCTCTTGGCATCTATCCCATGCTTTCCTAGGCACTGGCTGAGGCCATAGTCTAGAGCAAAGAATCTCCTAGCTGCCCCCTCCCAGCCTCACCTCCATAGCACTGCCAGAGCTTCCTGCTGCCACACCCTTTCTGGGGGCCCTGCTCCCCTCCGGCGACCTCACAGAGCAAGTCCTTGTACACAATACCATGTGGCCTCCATCATCGCTGACACTGTGCTGACTGGCTCCAGAGGCCAGCCCTGAGGCTCGGCCAGTCTCCTGAACTCTGTAATTGATCTTCACTTACTGTTCCCCACTGCTCAGTTGTGATACACCAAGTTATGGCCACTAACATCTGCGTAAGTAATGGCTACTTGAAATGTTCTCCTGTACACATCTGTAAAGCCATGAGCAGAGTCATGTTCCAGGATGTTCCTGGAAAATGATCTGGCTGGGTATCTAACATTTAATGGGTGCAAGCTTATAACTGTAATTAGACAGACATGCACCAGAATGGGAAGATGGAGCAGCATCATTCAGTTCTCGCCTGGACATTGGCAACCAGGCCTCGCCTTGCTGCCACAACAGCTCTGTGGGTCTGGGGAAAGAGCGTAGTGGCCCCTTTGTGCTTCCGAGTTTGCTCTCTTTCTTTCCCTTTCGGGCACAGAGAGGAGCACTTGGGCCTGCGTGCCGCTGGAAACAGCTTGGTGCTGGCGGTCGAGTGTGCAGGCCTGTCCTCTGCACAGTGTCGTGGTTATTGCTTAGGATATAGGCACTTTTTACAGTTGTGGTCCTGTACCTTGTTTCTTTTGCTCACATCTGTACTCCTTTGCCCTAGATGTGTCCACATGAGTGTGTCACTGTGATCTACTAGAATAGAACTCCGGGCTTTAATCTGCAACTCCCCTACATGGTGTTCTTGCCTTGGGCTGCCGGTGGACCTTTCTGGAGCTCAAAGTTTCCATGTCTGTAAATGGAAGGCTGTTGTCCCTGTCTTGTATATTTCATGGCGTTAAGGTGCTCCGATGTGAGAGCACCTTAAAGCACACTGTGTGAAGAGGCTGTCGCTGGGGACCCAGCAGCTGTATTATTTCTCCGTCCGCAGTGGTGTCTACACACACACAGTTCTCAGAGAGAGGAGTATCGCTAGTGTTTGAAAACACTGCCCCCTGGACGCGTGCTCGTTTCTGTCCCTTGGAGTCTCTCTGCTATCCCTCGTGGCTGGCGGTCTTTGCACAGTTTGCGATCCCTTCCCTGCTTCCCTCTCTTCCAACAGCAACTGCTCCTCCCGCCTCACTTGGCCGACCAGCCCAGCCAGGGAGCACGTGGGTTTCCCTCTCTCCCAAGCATCTGTAAACTGCTCTCTACCTAGAGTAGACGCTGTCAGTAGGCAATTGCCAGGAATAACACAGCAGAGGAGGGATGTATGTGGTCCCTCTGACTGCAGAGGAGAAAAGACAAGTCCACCACGTGACATACACTTTCTTGACTTGGATGCCCCCAAGTATCTTGCCTTTCGGACGGTCGTTCCCTTTCTCCTTGCTATTGGAGTCAGTAAGTCAGGGAACAGAGTCTGCCAGGCAGGGACAACCTCCCACCACCTATTGTCTTTGCCTGAAGTTGGAGCTTATACTGTACACTTGCCCAGTATGTCCATTCATTGTGGCCAGGATGGTGCTTTCGTGTCATGCTTCCCCCTGGGCTCCCTCTGGTGAGGAGGCTGTGGCTCAGGCGTGCAGGGCCCCAGCCTTTCTGTGGTGGCAGCACTCTTGGAGCCTGGTTTCCCTCAATGGATGTCCCCCAGGGAAGCATCTGCGGCTCCACCACTAGAGGCATTGCAGCCATTCCCCTAAAACCTAATTGAGAGGAAAATGACAACAAGACAGAACAAATCCCCAGCCTCAGGCACAAGGGAAGGTTTGATCAACGTGATTCTTACTTACTTTTATTTTGTCTTGCGTTCCAGGAGGATTCACATCGGCCTCCCTCAATCCCCAGCCCTGTGCCCTCCTGTGAATTGGAATTTTCTGCTCTGTGCTTTTGCCGCCCTGCGCAGCTCACTGCTTTCCCTTCTCTCTGATAGGTCAGCAAGACTGGTGCCGAGGGAGCTGTTCTCGATGAAGCTAAAAATATCAATAAATCTTTGTCTGCTCTTGGAAACGTGATCTCGGCCTTGGCAGAAGGGACAGTAAGTGATCCTATCCCCATCTATTGAATGATATTATGAGAAGTCACTTTTTGGGTCTGTGTACCCTCTTCGCCACATATCCCAGAGATTAGTTTGTTTTTCTTTAAAAGGAACAGAGGGAATCCTGGCTGTAGACATCCTACTTGCTGGGAGATCTAGTCCATTAAAATGTGTGAATGGTGATGCTAATTTCCCCAGGCCCCAGACTGGGCACTCTAAACTTTAGCCAAATCCAAAGACTGGGCAACAAATTGTTGTACACGTGTTTCTAAGTCCAGTGTCCCCATATTGCTCACTTGCTTGTGTTTTCTCTGTGAATGGACAATCGGTAGAATAGCCAATACTTTTTTTTTTTTTTCTTAACTAGAAAACACACGTACCATACCGGGACAGCAAGATGACTCGAATTCTTCAGGACTCTCTGGGTGGGAACTGTAGAACCACCATCGTTATTTGCTGTTCTCCCTCTGTCTTCAATGAGGCTGAGACCAAATCAACACTGATGTTTGGGCAAAGGTGAGTGTGGTCTCTCGCTCTGGTGCTCTGAGTGAGTGGTGAGGGGTTAGTGTCAGTGAGAGAGTGGCAAGCAGTCCGTTAGGAAATTGCACCTAGCTGGTGTTGCCTGTAAACTTGAGGCATCGCTGACTGAGGCCAAAAGAATAATTATGTTTTAAAAGAATCTGCAGGTATATGCCAGTCAGGGGTACGATATTTTTAAAGAAGTGCTTGAATGTATTATAGATGTGACTGCTGGTAATTCAGTGGAGTGTTGCTTTTGTTCTTCACGGAGTTAAATCTTATTTTCAGGTTCACAGGATTTCAAGTGTGTGTAGCTCAAGACTGATAGCTACCTTTAATTCCAATATTTGGGATCCATTACAGAGTCACTAATAGAAAAACCAGAAACTTGGATGAATATGGAGTGATTGCATGAATGTAAAAGGGGCCGAAGGAAATCCTCATACAAACTTGGGAGTGGGAGGCACACCATGGGTACTGAGGAGAGGGCACGGCATGGTGGCCGCCATCTTCCCACCTTCACAAATGTCTGGATCTCTGAGAACTCACAGGTGGGCAGCAGGACAGTGTGGTAATCCTGAGACAACATTCATGTGTGTGGGTTAGTGTGGGCCTTCCTGCCTCTTTTACCCAGCCCACTCTGCTGCCCAGAGCCCGTCTCCTTCAGCCATGGCCCCTCAGTGCCAGTTCGGCATGTAGGTTCTAGTGCTGCCATGCCCTTCCGTTCTGAACAGTTGTGTGGTCTTCAGACAAGTCACCAGTTCCCTGCAAGCTTCACCTGGCTTATTTGTAAATGGATGCGCACAGCGCTCCCCCTGCCTTCCCCCTGGGAGTGTGTTGTGCGGTCATGCCTGAGAAATAGTTTAAGATGTCTAGAGAAGGGATGAATCGGGGTGGGCATGCCGCATGGGGAATCATTAGGGCTTGTTTAAACTGCGTTAAACCCCAGTCATTTCCTGAGCCCACAGCAGAACATAGAATTACACAGTCATGGCACCTGTGGGATGTCTAAATAAATAATAATTACACTGAAATGTTGTAGAACTAATATATCTTTTAAACTGGGGTTGGGTCCTTTACTTCTCAGATCACTTCCTTGAGTCGTCAAATGCTTAGGTGCATGGACTGCAGGAGCATAACCCCTACAAGGGTCATGGGATACCTAGAAACCAGCACCTGCTTATGGGAAACCCGGAATACTGTGGTGATCATCTTGCCTGTCCTGTCTCTCCTGGTTTCTTCATCTTAAGTGTTAACATTTTTCTCTGAAGACATGTTTGAGCAAACTAGCACCAAATGCATTTACAGAGGAAACTTCTCTTTAAAAAAAAATTTCTGACTTGCGAAGTAAAAGTAATCTGAATTGTTGCAAGCCAGGGCTGTCCTGGGGCATAGGCTATCTGTCTCAAGGTGCTGTCGGGAGTGGGCATTGCAGCTGTCTGTAGGAAGAGTCTCCTGACTGTCTTCTTCCTTCTGACCTTAGTGAAGCAAATGTCAGCGTCATCGTGCTCACTAGCGCCCAGCACGTGCCGGGAGTGCCCAATCGTAGCGGTTCCTATCTCACCTGTGTACAGACGATGATGTTGAGGCTTAGACTCAAAGCTATTAGGTGCCACATCTGACCCCACATAGCCAGTAATGACTAAACATATAGGATGATGTAGAATGGGGACTGTAGTATATGACCCCCAGCCTCTTCTGTGCAGGCTCCTTGATCAGGGTCCTTGATGAGCACGGGCCTCTGGGTCATTAATTCCAGTTTTGAAGCCAACTCCTGTTACTGATCCATTCCTCTCTCTTGTTTACTTCTCTCCAAGCCTCTCTGTCCTCGTCCATAGGGAAAACTTGAACGCCTACCTCTGAGAATTATTGGGAGGATTAATGAGATGCTTCAGTTTTGACGTAGCACAGGGGTGGGCTGGCATGTGATAGGTGTTTGGTGGTTGCAGGTTTCCCTTTGCCTCCCTTCTCAACAGTGTGCAGTCTGGGAAAGTCACAACAAATGGGAGTGCACGGAGTGGAATGGAATGTCTGGGATAGTGTGGGGGAGAAGGGGCCGGACTGAGTGAGGTAGAGTGAGAAGTAAGTTCCTGGAATGAAAGACTAAAGAAATAATGATACTAATTTGGGATTCCAGGAAATAAAAATAAAATGTCAATTATCTTTTCAACTAAGATCAGTTAGTCTGCCATTTTTAAAAAAAGATTTTATTTATTTATTTGACAGCGCATAAGCAGGGGCAGAGGGAGAGGGAGAAGAAGGCTCCCCACTGAGCAGGGAGCCCAGTGTGGAACTTGATCTCAGGACCCTGGGATCATGACCAGAGCTGAAGGCAAACGCTTAACCCACTGAGCCACACAGGTGCCCCTGTTTGACATCTTTCTTCAGAGTCATCTGGATACTAGGCTCCATGAGAGCAGGGACTAGGTTTATCATCTGCATCAGTCATCCCAACAAGCAGCCAGCACAACTAGTATACAGTAGAGGGTCATTCCGTAAATGCTTATCCAGTGAATGAATGCATGAATTAAATGCTTATTGTGTAGGATTCCTTAGAACATTAGGGCAGGTGTTGAGCTGTGACACCATTATGTCCAGAAGTTTGGTTAGGTTTAGATCTGGTGTGTTTTCCAGCCCTGTAATTGGAAAGGTGTGAGGTTTGGTTCCTCACCCTCTATCCCTGAGTTAGTTAATGGATTCTTCAAGGACATCTAATTTCTCTATGGGGCCCATACCTGCTTTATTGTTAAATATACGCATTGAACCCAATTACACAACAGACATGAGTCTGAACATCGGATTAGACATGGTATCTGATAGCTAATGAGATTAAGCACTTTGAACTCAAAAAAGACTGCTGGGCACATCTCAAATTCAGTGTAACGAGTGTTCATTATGCTCTTGTTGCAGGGGTGGCCAGACCTTAGGGCTGTACGAGGTTCCTTCGTTATTCCTATGTGGTTTTTCAAGGACATGAAGCAAGTCTGTGTTTGTTGCTAGGCTATTTTACTATACTGATGCCCTGAATAGAACAATAGTATATTTTTTGAAGCAGTAGAAACATGATAAGTGTCTACAGATGCCCGAGGGCAACCTCCCAAGTTAGCACTCTTTAGGATTCTAGATAAGGTACTGGAATTAAAAGGAAAAAATGCACACAGTCTGTTTCTTGGTTTCAGTGATGAATTCTAGCTCTTCTATTAGGTCAGATTTGTGTCTTTTGGTCCCCCGAGTGCCCGGCATTGCACTATTAAAGAAGTAGAAGCCATTTTCTGTGTTCTCAAAGAGCTTTTAATCTAGTTAAGGAGGGGACACTTGAATTTCTAGGCAGCCCAGAGTCAAAAAGCTGAACTGCTTTTAAGGGATAAGATACTCAAATTAGAACACTTTCATTGATTTTTTTTTTCTTTTGGCTTCCAGCATTTTTTTTTAAGTCTTTAGTTACTCTTCCAAGGTACTTTCATAACATTCGAAAAGGATATTTGTAAGTTTTAGAAGTGTGAACTGGAATCACCCAATTATCTTGGAAGCCTATTTAATGTACCTGGATGGGGGAGTAATGAAGGAAAAGGGGGCCCCCTGGGGGCAGACTGATCTATTTGGAGTAGGCCTGAATCAGCACATCTTTGATGCCAAGAGTTTTCATTGACGTAGCATGAATAATTCAAAGGCTTTATTTGTATGTTGTATGTAGAAGGAGAATTGGTGATTTGGGGAAAGTAATATTATTCTTTTTCTGATATGACCCCCCCCTTTAAAAAAAAAAAAAACAACTCTTGTCCAGTTTCACCGAAACAGTTAGTCCTGAATGGAGTGCATGCAAAACTCAGTTCACTAGATCATGATAACAAGTTATATGCAAGGGTACGAGTGAGCACTTTGGCCAAGGCAGAGCAGACCCTTAGCTATACTTTTGACATAGAATGGAAAAAGTCTCAGATCACCCCCTGTTGCAGTGCCTGTGGCAGAAACACCAATAAGGTTAATTTGTGCTCTCGGAGGGAGATATTCTGTGGATGATGGAGGTTTAACCAGGTGCCACATCCTCATGCAAATCTGTCATTTCTTACTGTTTCTTGAGAGACTAGAGTCTCCCAAGACTCTGTCCAGAAGACACAAAATTTAGAGCTTTTTAGTTTTTCACTCCCTTAACCCCCCACTCACAAGCAAGGAAAAATGGGCTCACCAGGAAATGGGAAGGTTCTCTGCAAGAGTCATGTTTCCAGAAGAAGGTTAGGTGTTTTATGTGGAAACTAGGATTCAGAACACATTAGAAGCTGTCATGGTTTTATGTGTCAGCTTGGCTAGGCTGTAGCACTACATTATTGAATAAAACATTAATCTAGGTGTTGCTACAAAGCTTTTTGTGGATAAGATTGACATCTACTTCAGCTGACTTTAGGTGAAGCACATTGCTCTCCACAACACTGGTGGGCCTTACACAATCAGTTGAAGGCCTTAAGAACAAAAACTGCAGTTTCGTAGAAAAGAAGAAATTCCGTCTCAAAACTGCAGCATCAATCCCTGCCTGAGTTTCCAGTCCCCTAGCCTGTCCTATGACTTTTAGACTCTCAAGCCCCCATGATCATGTGATAGATACATGTTGTAAGGTATAATGGAAGGAAAATGATGAAAATAAGAGGTAGGAAGATACCAAGAAAAAACATCTTTCTGGCTGTCTCAGGGAGGCCAGAGTAATTAGAAGAAATTCCTGTGATATGTAGCATGTATATGGGTTAGAACTATGCCCGGAAAGTACAAGTAGAGGCAATTATTGAGGAGTTGGGTGGGGGTGGGATTTATCATGCAGAGTGATGGGACCGAATAGTCCTAGGACGTCCCCTCTTTCAACAAGGGCTTGATTCAAGTGCCAAATTATGAGAATGCCTGTAGTTGTCACCCATGGGGCCTTAACCTCAGGGGTAGAGATGGACGTGGTTGGCAGTCCTAGATGCCTGGACATATGCTTCTGAACATGTAAACTACAAATTCAGGGACAGAGAGACCTAGAGGTGCTGGGCAGGAAATAGAATGCTTGAGAACCAAGGGGTAGTGTCTTCCTTCCACTCCTCAGTGAAATATGTCTAAGAGTCCTTTTCTGATTGTCTCCCTGTGGGGATCTCGATGGAAGATGTACTGTGGCCTGTGCTCTTTGCTATGCTTGGTCTGGGGTTAACATTATCTTCCTTTTATTTTTTTTAAAGATTTTATTTATTTATTTGAGAGCAAGAGCGAGCGAGAGAGAGAATAGGAGGGGGAGGGAAAGGGGGAAGCAGGTCCCCCCTCCCCCCTGCTGAGCAGGGAGCCTGATGTGGGGCTCCATCCCAGGACCCTGAGATCATGCTGTAAGCTAAAGGCAGATGCTTAACCAACTGAGCCAGCCAGTCGCCCCAGTTAACATTCTTTTTCAAAGGTGGTTAACATTCATTAGCATTGAGGTCTTTTAAAAACTGGGTCCTGGTTCCCTTCCTGTGGGGAAAGGAGGATGTTATATCTGGGGCAAGTCTGGATCATGTATTACTTAAGCTGTGCTTGGCTCTCTGAAGCAAACAGAAACAAAGAAAAACTGCAAAACAGAAATCCTGATAACTGTACCCTGAAGATTTGGCTTATTAGTGCTGAGCAGGTCCTGCTGGTAGGGTATATACCTGAGGTTAGTTAAGGTCTTCCCGTAGCCTTGGTTAGGATTTTGCTCAGTGTTTGCTATGGATATAACTGTGGAATGGGCATTTATTTCTATATACAGCTTGGGGGCTCTGGCTGAAAAGCCTGAGGGTGTTTAAGAATGAAGACTCAAGACACTCCTCTATTCCTTTGGGAGTGATCCAGTCACACTGAGATTAACACATGTTGTCACAGTGGGATAAACGTATAAACACGATGAGTGAGCAGTAAATTTATGGCTAGAGTAAGGTTCCTGCAGATCACTGGTTTGTTTCCTATATCGGGGAGATAACATCGCAGGACTGTAGGGGCTGGGTGGTATTGCTTTTTGCTCTCTAGCTTCGGATAGGCAAAATTGGAAAGCCTGTCTTAGGAGCATTTCTCACTATTTGTGGTCCCATCGATTTTGCTTCCTTGTAAGGTACTTGAAATTCTTTGGCAACGAGGTTAAAGAGTAAACACACGTGTGTGTGCTCACACGTCCTGAATTGTGTCTAGAACACGTCCTTGGGTGCTCATGATCCATGTTGATTCACTATATTTGAATGGAGTCCAGATGTAATGCTGTTTAATGTGATTATAGCTAGCAAGTATATGGAAAACCAAAATAAAGGAGAAAGAATGTGAAAGTTAAAAGATACTTGGATGTGCTCTATAGTGGACAAGGCAAAAAAGCCAGTGTAGACCACTACCCAACCTACCTAATGGCAGCAAACTGAATGCTTACACAGGAGGAAAGGGAATTAGGTATGAGTGGCCAAATTAGACAGGACCTAATGATTAGGCTTCTCTATTCTGTAAATTTCCCCGAAGTTCAAGGTAAACAGCAAAAGAGATTGTAGATGTTCAACATCCTTTTGCTCTAAGTCTTTTACGGAAATGAGAGACTGAGATACGCTTTATTCCACCTTGTAAGGTTGGTTTCAACATCCTAGATGGAATGTTTGTTCTGTTTAAAAGAAATAACTCTAGGCACAGAGATTCAGGTATCTTTCTCAGTGACTCACTCTAGTTTATTCCGTGATCTAGAAATTCTTGTATCTGACTTGATTTCTTTCTACGTCACTTTATTTTTCTTAACCTTTTTTTTTTGTTGATTATAACATACATATAATAAAATCCATAAACTCAAGTGTGCAACTCAATAAATTTTTACAAATATATGTACACATAGAACCGTCACCCAGCATCCTAGAAGCCTCCCTATTGCACCCTCCCCATCAATACCCAACTCTGAAGGGTAAGTGTCATCCTGACTTCCATCAACATAGATTACTACTATATTACTAGTGCCTGTCTTTGAACTTTATATAAATAATAACATACGCCACAGTTTTGTGCATGGCTTCCTTTATGCAACATTGTATCTTTAAAATCGACTACGTTGTTAAGTGTAGTGGTAGTTTCATTTTTCATAGTTATATTTCGTTGTATGAATATAGCATATGGTATCTATTTTATTGTTGATGGATATTTAGATTTTTTTCATTTGGAGCTGTTACAAATGAAGTCACTATGACATTGGTTATCATGCTTTAGGTGAACATTGTCCTCATTTCTGTTGGTTATGTATCTGGGATTGGAATTGCTCATAGACATGAGATATTCAGCTTCAGCAGATAGTACTAGAGTTTTCCCAAATGACTGGAATAATTTACACTCCCGCTAGTGGCACCTGAATGTTATCGTCTCTGCACATTCTCACCACACTTGGTATTATCAGTTTAAAATTTCTAGCCATTCCACTGGGTGAAGGTATCTTTATTATTTTGTTTTACATTTCTTTGATGACTGATGATGTTAGGTGACATTTTGGGTGTATTTATTGACATATCTTTTGTAAGTGCCTATTCGATCGTTGCCCAATTTTTATATTAATTGTCTGCTTTTTTCTCATTGATTTATAGGAGTTACTTTGGGCAAGTCCTTTATCAGATACATGTATTGCTTATATCATCTTCCTCTTTGTACCTTATGTTTTAAGTTTTGGTGGTGACTTTTAATGAAGAATGTTTTTTTTTTTTTCATTTTGATGTAGTCAAATTTATCTTTACTTTTATGTCCTATTTAAGAAATCTTTATGTACCACAAAGTCTTAAAGATATTCTCCTGTTTTGTTCTAGAGGCCTTATTGTTTTACCTTTCACATTTATGTGTACAATCCAGAATAGAATTTTTGTATGGTACTGGGGGAGTGGATAAAGGTCACACATACCCTTCCCCCTTGCCACCCCTCCCCCACCACCATCTATTGAAAGGACCATTCTTTCCCACTGTGTTGTGTGAGCACCTTGTTTAAATCAGACAATTTCATAGGTTAGTGTCTGTTTCTGGATGATCCATTCTGTTGCTATTCTTTTTTTTTTTTTTTTAAGATTTATTTATTTATTTTAGAAAGAAAGCGCATGCAAGTGAGGGCATGCAGTGGCAGGGGGAGGGGCAGAGGGAAAGGGAAAGAGAATCCAAGCAGACTGGGCACAGAGCTCAGGGCCGGATATGGGCTCTATTTCATAACCCTGAGATCGGGACCTGAGACGAAATCAGGAGATGGACACTTAACCAACTGCATCACCCAGGTGCTGCCATTCTGTTTCTATTCTAAAGTTTCTGGACTATTCAGTCACTTTTAATTACTGTGACTGTGTAATAAGTGTTGATATTCTGTCCTCTTTGTTTTTCAAAGTTGTCTTAGCTATTCTTAGCCTTTTTGCATTTCTCTTACAAATTTTAGAATTAGGTTGTCAATTTCTAAACACACATCCCAAACCTCCTGCGATTTTATTTGAGATTATTTAAAATCTATACAGCAGTTCTGGGGAGGATTGGCATCTTTTCTAATCACTGTTGGCTTGTTTCTTTATATTCTACTTTCAGCGGATGGAAAGGCATGTACTGTCCCATTTGGGACTAAAATGAAGTCTAGGGCAGTAGCATGAGGCAGGCTTTCCTACCATTGTTCTAAGTTCCAAATTAGAGTTGGGTTTTATATCTTCCAAATGCTTCTGTGGGTCGTTTCTGTATCATTTTTTGCTCTGCTTTGGGCCCTGGGACAGTGATCTCTCTGGAAAAGTGCTCTCTTGTCTCTGGCTTCAAGTTAGGTTCTGCCAGTGGAAAGGAACATGGATCAGAGGAGGGGATCAGCAGAGAAGAAAGTGAGGTCAGGGTATAGTTTCTTGGCTCTTTCCTTGCAGGGTCATTTGGGGTTGGCTGTGTCCCCAGACTAAAGGCTGTTACAGATGTCACCGGGCAGCCACCTTCTCATGGTCCCTATCTCTGTGCATCCTTCAGCCTACACATGGTGATGGCCCCCCAACACCCATCCCATATCTTTGGTAAACTCTTCCCAAATTATGCAGTTTGAATGGGCGATCTATTTTCCACCAGGACCTTGATCACTAGGAAAGTGGAAGAAAAAGAACTTTCTGAACAGCTTAAAAGAACGTTGAGGGGCACCTGGGTGGTTCAGTGGGTTAAAGCCTCTGCCTTCGGCTCAGGTTATGATCTCAGTGTCCTGGGATGGAGACCCATATCCGGCTCTCTGCTCAGCAGGGAGCTTGCTTCCTCCTCTCTCTCTGCCTGCCTCTCTGCCTACTTGTGATCTCTGTCTGTACATAAATAAATAAAATCTTAAAAAACAACAACAAAAAAGGACTTTGAGAACGAGGATCCGTTATGCCAGTGATAACCTTGCTGCGTCTTCTCCCAACACTCTACTTCTGGCTCACCCTGCCTGAATATAGCATGAGGGCTCTATCTTTCTCTTTGTGGTATCCTTGGAAGTCATCAAGAGACTCATTATGGTGTAAAAACTAAGACCAGTAGCCTCCCCGTGGAGCCCAAAACGTCCACGAGCATTTTAGCCATAGATGAGTCGTCACTTCCTGACTCACTCAGGTGATGATGCAGGCTGAACTGTTTGTTCTTGTTCTGCGGAGCAGACACGCCTCCGCCCATGGATGTTAGAAGACGAGGTGAGAATGGCAAGCTGGCATGGACTGCAAGTAGCAAGAAAATTGCTGCTGTTTGAAAAATTAGACTTGGAGCCCTTCTGGGGACAGAAGCCTCAAGCTACAGTGAACGATGGAGAATTTGACTAATTCTTAAGTGGAGTCTCACATTGACTTCATTTCACTCCTCTTTTGACAGTTGGGTTATTTAGTTATCTGCTTTAGGAATTAATTTTTGGAATGACATCTGTAGCCCTGGTGGGGGCTGGTGAAATTTCTCTCCCTGAAATAGAAATCATGTCCAAAATGTTGTTTCATGACAACAGTAATTAACCTGAATCACGCATCAGATAATGCTAGCAAATATGACAGTACAAGAACTTGTGGGAGTTTAAAATGGAAAAGGGAAGAGCAAATAAATCAGGATATCACACTTTTTAATGAAGTTTTCACCTTCTTAAGAAATAAATAATAGGGGCGCCTGGGTGGCTCAGTGGATTAAGCCGCTGCCTTCGGCTCAGGTCATGATCTCAGGGTCCTGGGATCGAGCCCCACATCGGGCTCTCTGCTCTGCAGGAAGCCTGCTTCCTCCTCTCTCTCTGCCTGCCTCTCTGCCTACTTGTGACCTCTCTCTCTGTCAAATAAATAAATAAAATCTTTAAAAAAAAAAAAAAGAAGTAAATAATAAGTGGAATTCTGTCGTGGTCAGTTTCCTTTGTCATCGGTAAGTCTGCCTGTGTGTTCGTTTGTGTAGGTGAGCCGGAGTTGCCACTGCCTTTGCTCTCATCGCTTGCTCCCTTGAGTCACTTGTGGATCCACGCAGACATCCACTGTAGCTTCATCCCCCTCCCCCAGCCCTATGCCCTGGAAAGTCACTCCTGTCTCTTATACTGGAAATGACAAAATGGTGGCCCTCAGACATGTTTGTTTGCCCTACCTGTTATTTGGGGGAAATTGTTTGAAACTGAGAGATACAAATAAAAATATTCAAGTGCTGACTTTCCTTGAAACATGGGATGAACTGAGAGTTAGTGGGCCCTCTGTTCCTACATGGTGGCAACGGCCTGTCACGAGGGGGTCATGTGCTCAGAGGGGAGCCGTGGTTTCACCTGGCTGGGCCTGAAGCCATTAAGTGACCCACCTGTCCCGGAAAACATGTGTTGACATGGTTCAGTGCATTGGAGATGATTCTAGGTACCAAATGTGAGAACAGAAACAACTGCTTGCATTACTTCAGCTTGTGGTTTATTGGTATGAAAACCTGTAATCTCTGCAAGGCTGCAGACTTTGTCTCAGTTGTCTTGGTATATCCTCAGTGTTTCATAAATGTTAAGATAGAAAGGAAACTTACGTAGGAAGACGAACCTGGCAGGGCCGTGCAGGATGCTTCGAGGAGGATGCTGAATGCTTGAGAAAGACCGGCCGTAAGTCAGGGCTGACAACATAGACTAAGATGGTGGCGGGGGAACCGAGAAAGAGGTGGCCCTGGGAGACAATTCAAGGGAAAAGCCTTGGTATTTAGACTGGTAGGAGGGAAAAGGGAAAAGGGGATGGTGAGCTTGGAGCCTTTAGCGGCAGTGATGCCAGTAACAGAGTGAGGAGGCGGTAGGTCCCAGGGTCCCTCTGCTCCCCCCAGTTCCAGTCTTTGGATGCAACGTATTTGAGGCTTAATTGTATTCATGATTTAGCTAATCTAATAGCTACTCTCAGAATCTTTCCCTTCTGTCTTTGACCCCAGGGCGAAGACCATCAAGAACACAGTCTCTGTGAATCTGGAACTGACAGCAGAAGAGTGGAAGAAGAAATACGAAAAGGAGAAGGAGAAAAACAAGACTCTGAAGAATGTCATCCAGCATCTGGAGATGGAGCTGAACAGATGGAGAAACGGTGAGGAAGAATGCAGAGGAAGAACGAGGCATGAACGTGTGGTTTCCTTCTCCTGGGACAGCTGGTATCCTGGGACACTTTGGGAAGGACCGGATGATGGCGGAGCTTGGTCCTGCCTTGCAACAACCTGTGTGAATGAGTGGTGTTTTCTCGTTACGTAGATAAGCTGCCCACCCGACCCCGTCACTTGGCTGACAGGCGTGCTTAGTGTGGGCAAGTGCTATTTGCAAGGTGGCCTTTATCTATTTTCAGTGAGCCGCTCAGCTATATGTTAGTGTAATTCTCTCTGGTAGCCATGTTTGAGGTTTCGAGTGCAGCGTCTGAGACTTTGAGACTCAGACTACTTTTGATTAAATGAAAAATGTCATTCACTCCTGTGCGAGTTTTATAATTGACTTGGGGTTAGAAGGCACCTCTGGCAAATATTTGCATTTTCAGGGGCCAGCTGATCTCTGTGCTCTTCTTCTTCAGAGCCAGACATAGAAGGCTCCTGATGAAGTTCTGTGCTAAAATGGAGTCTTACAGGCTTATTTCATGACTCGTTCTTTTTTCTTTTTTTCTCCCCAAAAACATTCTCTTTGGTTTGTTCTACTCAAAGAAAATATCTCAGACAGCTGACACACACTGGGTGGGTGGGTTGTGGGTGAGGCGTTGAAGAGGGGTTTCCAGATCCAAGCGCAGACAGATTATTTCAGGAATTTTAGCATTGTGATGGAATTAGAAGGTAGAAATCTCTCTGGTTTTTTGTTGTTGTTGTTGCTTTAACTGAAATAGGCAGGTTGGTGTGTGTGTAGGGGCAGATTGGATAGCTGGAGATCCATATTCTTCGCTGTGTCCACTGTCCACTACGAGTTCCAGGCACTGACGTAGACCTCAGTCTCTTGGGTGAGCGTAGGAGCCTGGGGGCTGCTAGGCAGGATGGGGGTAGAACCCGCCTATGTGTAACCACAGAGTTAGTGGTGGATGGTCTTGTGATTCTGTGTTTGCCGCTGTTTTTTTGCTAGGAAAGGTGGGGTGCCAGTGACGTACTATTCAATGGAAAAACAATTGCGAAGCAAAGCAGGATTCAAGAGAGGTTCAAGAAATGACCTAGTAGCCTAAATAACACAATTCTTTTCTTTTTGGGAGATTTTCTAGCTGCACACATGTTTTGAAAGCTGCTAGAATAATTGAATAATTCAGCACCTGGGGCCGGTGGATGATTCCTTGCGATTTGGCAGGAGTTAGGAGAATGGGGAGGGATGGTTGGCAAGGCGGGGAGCGGCTGTATGAAATTTTGTTCTATTTCTGGGATCCTCTTGGGTCAGTTCTCTGCTGGGCAATTGGAACATTCAGTAAAGCCTTTTGGTACAGGGAGGGGGACTGGCCTTAGAACATTGCGCAGTAGGCAACCAGCCTTGTTGTTTTCTCTTCTGTCCTGTCCCTTGCCAAGCTTTCCCCCTGCGATCCACCGTGCCTCTTCCAACTTTGTCCTCTAGGGTCAGCCCGCTGTCCTGTTTGCCTAACACCCTCCTGCCTGGCACTCTCCCCTTACTTTTGGACTTTTAACTTGGCATCATTTTAATTGTTTGCCCCACTTTGTCCACTGTGCAGATCTACTCAGAAATACACTGTTTTCCATGTCCCACAGGGTGAGACCCTACATAAATCCTTATGTACATAATTCGCGAAAACTCTCGTATGGTTTCTGGCACACGACAGACTTCCGTAGATGTATGTTATGTAAACACATGTTTAATCCATTGCTGGAGTGGAAGGGGTGAGCCGTCGATCATGGTCTCTGCCCTTACAGAGCTTATAGTCCGATGAGGGAGACAGACTTCACAATCAATAAATGTGTCTGTGCTGCATACCAAAAAGGGAAAGTAGAAGGTACTGAAAGTTAGTATAACTTTTAGTTATACTGAGAAGTCAGTGAAGGCGTCCCCTGATAAGCAGCCTAGGGAATAAGATCTGAGAGAAAGAGAGCAGTTAGGAACAACAAGGAGAAGTGGGGGTTGGGGTAGAGGGAGCCACATTTACAACAACCCGGAGGGGCAGCAGCAGAAAGTCCAGTGTGGTGAGCTGGGGAGGGGCAGTACAGGCCTGAGATGAGGGGAGGGGGTCGGCAGACCTGTCCTGTGCAGGGCTAAACAGTTTTTGTTCAGTATTTTGGTTTTTATCTAGCAACGAGAAGCCCTTCAAGGATATTCAACTGAAGATCATATGATAAGATTTGCATTTTTGAAGATCCATTGGTTGTGTTGGAGATGGACTGGAGAGGGTAGGAGGCGGGCCAGGAACAAGGATGGTCTTCCAGGGATGAGGTTACAGTAGTTGAATTGAGAAGGCAATGGAGAGGGAGAGACATGGATGGACCAGAGAGGTGTTTAGGAGATAAAACCAGCAGGGCTTGGTGAGGAGCTGGCTTTAGAGAGATAGAGTGCCAAGTTTTCCAGCCTGCCATGTTCAATGGAGGGTGGAACAGTTTACTGAAAAAACAAATACGAGAGAAGAACCAGACTGGAGACAAGGGAGATGAGGAGGGGAGTTTGAGGTGGAATATCCAGGTGAAAATGCCAAATAAGCAGTTAGGTCCAAGGGTCTAGAGCTCAGAGGCCTGGGTTGAGATAGGGAAAGAAATGGCAGTAGAGCTTTAGGAAGTACAGGAAGGGATAGGTAGGGGTAGGGCCTCTAGAGAGAGGGCAGGAAAGAGAAGAGGGAGAGAGTCCTGAGACCCGCCTCTACCATTACCGTGTAATCGCTGAATGACTGTAATAGAGAAGGGGATCTGCAGAGCTCTCCTGTCCTCCTAAGCTAACATTCATTCATTCATTTATTTAATTAATTTATTTAGATTTTTTTTTATTTATTTGATAGAGAGACACAGTGAGAGAGGGAACACAAGTAGGGGGAGAGGAGAGGGAGAAGCAGGCTTTCCCTGCTGAGCAGGGAGCCCGATGTGGGGCTTGATCCCAGAACCCTGGGATTATGACCTGAGCTGAAGGCAGATGCCTAATGACTGAGCCACCCAGGCGCCCCACATTTATGTTTCAAGGTAATTTTTTGGAGAACACCTGGATGACTCAGTCAGTTAAGTGTCTTGCCCACGGTGGCTCGGTGACACGGCAGGGATCTGAACGTAGGGCAGCTGATTGTGAGGTTCATTGTCTCTCCACCGTCTTGCAGTGTGCGCACAGCCCAAGTGGTTTGTATTTAGGCCAGTTAGAGGAGCATGAAAAACACCACACCAGGGTGGAAGGGACCAGAAGCTCCTCAACAGTGTCCCGTGCACCAGGCCTCATTCCTCATCATCATGAGAGTATGGGTGGTTTGTTTCAACTGGAGAGCTGGGACTTTGGGAGATAAAGTCGAGAAGAGGAAGTCCCCTCCAGTAAAACCCAAGTGGCAGGATATTTCCAGCTTTCTTTTGAAATTTGACACACACATTGGCTCTAAACCTGTAGGAGTCAGCCACTGAGTTCACCTCAGCGATTCCTGGGTATTGATGTTGCCACCCTGTGGGCTGAACCACTGAAGGCAGCCCTGTCCGCTGGCTGCACTCTTCGCTGGGGAAGAGGGGTCTGTCCTTGTATGGCGTGTTTATAATTTTAGGAGTTTGACTGCTCTTCTCCAGCCATGGGAGAGCAAGAGAGAACGAGCGGAGCTGAGACAAAGTGTGCGTGTGTACACAGGCTTGTACTTTCCCCTTTTTGCTGTTCTGTAGACTGAGTCAGGAAAGCCAGGGAGTCAGAAACGTAAAAGAACACGACGTCGCAGTGACAGATTGGATCCAGGCAGGTCATGTAAAGTGAAGAAGTTGATATAGTTGGTGGCAACGGGACTGTGCGGCAGGACAGGGCACTCCCCGCCCAACGTCATTCAGATGTTACGAAATACTACCCTACTCCATGCCTAGAGGCTGGTTCTCTCCCAGACCCCCACCCCTTCCCACTGCTACCAATTTTCAACTCCTTGTAGCTTCATGGGCTACTTCAAAATGCAAGCCCGGCAGTTTCCTCCTGTGGGCATATTAGAACATTGATTCTCACAATACGGCCGGTGACTAGTGATGTACATAATCACACCCAGCCGTAATTCATGTCTGCCATTGGCATTAAGGCAAGGCTCAAGGCATATGCGTGCTGGCTTAAGGGGGGCTCATGCCTTGTTTTTATAAAGAAGGAATAAGGAGAGCCACTCCATTCGCTACAGGGCCAGGCTCCTTGGGTTGCACGGGACAGGAATTGACCCTGCTTAGATTAAACCAAACAGGAAAGCACGAGAAGTCTGTGAATGACTCGCAGAACCGAAGAACAGCTGAGCAGCCAGCCTCATCTGGCAAAGCTGGGGCTGCTCCAGAGACTGGGCTCCTGGGGGCCCCGCCTGGTGTGGGTGCCCTCTTGAGTTTTCTCCCCCTTCCTCGCATTATCTGTTTGGAACGCAGAGGCTCCGGAGAGAGGGGAGAGACCAAGCGTGGTGGTGTGCTCAGGCTGAGGAAGCCCAGGACCCTCTGCCGTGTCCTCTGACCAAGCCTGCGCGCGCCGGGAGAGATCGTTCCTCACTAGGAAGTTGTGGTGCTGAAATGAGAATGGGTGTCGCATGACTGGAAAACACCTGTCCAGTCCAATCTGCTAGTGACATCTCGTGGGCTGAAATCAATTGACAGTTCCTGGAATCTGGAAGCTCTGTGGGCTGCTGCAGCCTCGGGGATTTTACTCAGCCTGCTTGCTTAAGGACAGATAGAGGGAGTGGGCAATTGTCGGAAGCAGGGTTGTTTTTTCTCTCTAGCTCTGTGCCTTGTTCATCATGTATATGGAAAGGACTTGAACAGTCCTGTGAATGGGGATAGATTTAGATGGTTGCACTTGTGAATTACGGCTCCCAGTTCACCCTGCACCGCCGCGGCCCCCCCCACCCCGCCCCGCAGTCTGTCCAGAAGACCCTTGATGGGCAAATTAGGGAGGGAGGGCTGAGGGCCCAGGCCTGTGACCCTCAGAAGGGGGATGGGCCCACAGTTTCCTGTTGCTGCCGGATCAGTATTGATACATGCCCTCTTCTCTGATACTTCTTTGAATTTTGTCCTTTAAAAAGCAATATTGTTTTATAGGAGCTTAAGTCAGAAAAGGAGGCCCTGAAAAATCCAGGTGTCAGAAGTGCAGAGAAATGACCCGACAATAGGGCACATCTGCAGTGTCTCTCGAATAATTAAATATAATAGTAAATAACAGAATGGATGTAGATTTACCCCATCTGCTGAAGTCATGCAAAGAAATTATTTCATCACAGGCTGGGAAGGCGTGGAAAAATCGGCAATCTCTAGAACAGATTCGTTCTCCACAATTTAAAACCTGCCAGGCCAGCAGGCTTGGTTTCCCCAGCTGGCTCAGTCTGCAACCTGGAGTCTGATCCCAGGCTTTGTGGGGCTGTGTGGCCTCTGTAGCTCCCACACAATCTGCCCTTTTAGCATTAAAGATACCCAAGATGCTGGCCCGCGCACCCCCCCAGACACCCCCGGATTCATGACTCCAGTAGAAGCTCTGAAGTTAGCGTTTCATTTGAGACATCTCATCTGTTAGACTCTCTTCTTTTGAGAGCACAGTCTAACACTAATAAAAGTATTGACCGCTAGGAGAACAGTGGGCCATTCAAGAGGTCAGGACTGTAAAGAGATTTCAGAGTCCTGGGTGACCAGTTTATTAGAAAATTACTCTAGAAAGGATTAGAAAATGTCTTAAGCTGCTTACAATATTTTTAGGAACTAGGGTGAGAGATGCTATTTGTGTGCAAAATAATCCCATAAAGGAATTACCTTTTTTTTTTTTTTAAACCTCCCATTTATATAATGACATCTTGTAGCCAGCTGCCTTTACCCATCTGGCAACTTAAAGATTTCCTTTTAGTTTCTTTGATATAGAAATCACTTACCATTAGGTCCGCCACTGGGTCTGTTTAATTGGTATTAAAAGAAAGCACCTCCATTGCCAGATCTGTGGTTTGTGATGGAGGCTGTGAGTGACCAGCAAACCTCGGCCCCTGGAGTTGCAGAGAGGATGCAATTACCTTTCTGTGTTCTCCAGAGGCTTTAGGGGCTCAATTTATGAAAAGGATAACTAGCTCGTTGCGATTTCATGTGTGAAATTTTAATGAATTACTGGCAGTCTAATGGTTTTCTTTCTTTCTTATTTTTTTGAAAAAACAAAAAACCCAAAAAGCCTGTTTTAGAATTTTTAACTAATAACCCTAACGAGTATTTTTGATTAGTCTGTCATTCTTGTTTATTGCAATTGATGGATTTTTACTTTTTGTAGAAACACTATTTATGTCCCCGGGAGGTTTTCATTTTATAATTAAAATGCTCTGCAAAGCTTGTAGGTGTGCTCCAAGTGAATGCTCCTGTGTACACACAAATCTTTTTAGTCCTTAAAGGTAATTACATCTGACAATAGGAAATGCCAGAATGCTTATTTAAAGAAGGGAAAGTTTTCCAGTGGGAGTGGGGGGAGCTTTCATTGTAGAAAATCAGATGCTTTACAGTATTATAAGCTCTTTCCCTATAGACAGCAGGTATAAAGCCTCAGGGCATGAACCAAGAAAAATTTGCTTTTAATGCAAAAAGGGGGATAAAAGTAAAAATAGATGCACCTCTTCGTTTGGTGGTCCTTTTCCCGTCTCTGGTCTCCCTTGCCCCACCCACACCAGATTTTACATTTTTTCCCCTCCAGTGTTTGTTTGCAGCTGTCTGCCTTGTTACAATCAGTTGTTCCGTAATCACCTCATGGGGGCTTCTCTGGAGACTCAGTCCGCTGCAGCGCAGGGAATAGTCTCGATTAACGCAGTGAGATTGCCATGGAGACAGATTGCCTAGTGTCAGGTCTCGCATAGTGTTGGGAATTTACAATCCCCAGACGTGTTTGTGAGCTGGACAGTGTAGTTAGCAGGGACACTTCTGGAAGTCATTTCCTCAGTCCTTTGAAGGGTAGCAGTGTTTGGGAAAACCAGCTCTCGGTTCCTCTCTGGGCAGGAGCTGTGCTCTCCCACAGATGCCTGCTGCTTTTGTTCCTGCTTGTTGCTGCTTTGTTCTCCGGCTGAATGGCTATTGTAAAAAAATAATCCTGACTGCCCGACCCTTGGAATATAAACTGGGAAGAGCTCCTTGTTTCGATGTCGCTTTGTAGGTGACATGTTGGTGCTTTGATTCGTAGAATTGCTTAAGAGAAACCAGAAAGTCTGCTATAGGTTTCGACTATTGTTTTAGTAATAATGTAAATAAACCTGAAGGGGACTTGTGTAGCTGCATTGTGTTTTATTTTTGGAGCTGAGTACAACCACAAAGGTATTATGAAGACCTCAGGAACAATAATCTCAGAATAAATAAAAATATCTGCACAGCCTGAAGAGTTGACAGTTTTTAGGGAGAGGACAGAGTAAGAGATGGACCTTAAAGGATAATACCTTTTGTGTTTTTTTTAAATATACTATGGTAATTAAATCTCTAAAACAAGGCCGTGTTAAAGGCATTATTATTTTGTTTTTTCCTTTACCAAAAAGCAAACCAAGAGGTGAAATAGGAGATGGGCTTGTGATTAATTAGATCAGCTAAAATGTGTGGTGTGGCTCGGCGTCCTGCCATAGCGCTGGGGATGTTAATGTGGTCTGCTGATCACTTTCAGGGTGCCTCGTAGCAGTGCTGGCTGGCTTGATGAACCGCACTATCCTTGGACAACTGTGGTACTCAGTGACGTTGTGATTCCGCAGTGGGACAAGAGGGCAGCTTTAGGATCACTTGCTGCTGGTTATAGGGTTCGTCTCTGGGCTCCTTAGCTCCCTCCAGCCTCGTGGTGGCCCTGGCTCTCAGCCAGGTGGAACCAAGGAACACGGGGACTGGGTCTCTTCCAGCTGCGTTTGTATCTCGCCTCTGTACTTGGGGCAAGTTGGTGTAGTATAATAGGACCATGTTCTGCCTGGTTTCTGGTCTAGAATTAATGAAATTATGAATTTCACCTTCATCATGCTTAAGCTGCAAGATTAAGTTCATGCTGCACTGCATTGCCCTGTTCACAAAGTTCAGAAGGTAGCGCTGAAAAATTAGAGATATGCTCATAACCCAAATAGGGGAAGGATTCACGAAAATGTTTGTGGGTGATTTCTCTGGAGAAGGAACAGAATTGAGGGGTAGAGGTTCAGGGCCTTTTCAGATTTTGTGTACGTAATCTGTGGTTAGAACAAGATAGCTAGGGGCGCCTGGGTGGCTCAGTGGATTAAGCCGCTGCCTTCGGCTCAGGTCATGATCTCAGGGTCCTGGGGTCGAGCCCCGCATCGGGCTCTCTGCTCTGTAGGGAGCCTGCTTCCTCCTCTCTCTCTGCCTGCCTCTCTGCCTACTTGTGATCTCTTTCTCTGTCAAATAAATAAATAAAATAAAAAAATCTTTAAAAAAAAAAAAAAAAAAAAAAAAAAAGAACAAGATAGCTATATATATTTAAGCAAAAAAAAAAAAAAATCCTTGGGAACTAGAATATGGTACTGCTTTTATAGCCTGTGGATTTAGCAGGCCGTAGAGAATATAGATCCTTTAACTGGAAGAAATCCAGTCTGCACACTAAGGTCGCTGACAGATGTTTTAAACCAGGAATTGGAACTGAATGAAATATTGATTTGGTTCAGGTTCAGTTCAAAGGCTACTCTGATATTCTGGTTTTGTTTCAGGTCAATAATTTTAGAAAAAGCGTAGGTACTGTACAGTCTAGTTGAGCGTCAGAAGAAAAAAGGGTTTGGCTCAGCCTTCTATTCAGCAAAGGAATACTTTATTCCAGGTTTTGCTCAAATGGAACTGTGATGCAAAAATGAAATCACTGGATGTTAATTTTATTTGACAGGGAAGCCTTCCTGCCATTTTGTAATTATCAGGTGAGATAATGAAATCTTGAGCAGCAAAGCTAACCCGTCACAAAGTGTTTTGTTTATATTGAGATAAATGTGTACAGTTACAGGTGGCTTCCTTGAAGCGTGATACATACTGTTAATGAAGCCACAGATGAGGGGATCCGGGTTTTTGTTTGTTTGAGAAATTCCCTTTGTCTTAGAGCAGTTTTCCTGGGGACTTTCCATAAAACGCATTTTATGGGCTTGAGAACTGGGTGAGGCTTGGGACGTTGCAGATATTCACTGACGGCAGCAAACTGAGTATGAAGTTGATGGTAAACATTGTGATGGAAAAGCATATTTGGTTTTGGTTTGCTTTCCAAAATGATGTTTGAGAGACTCAGTTGGGCCACGTGGTTTTCGCAGACTCCTTTTAAAGACGTCTGTCTTCGCAAGGTGATTTTCTTGCTGGAGCCAGGCCACTGACCACTTCGCTTTTCCCCCTCAGTTTGAACAGTCAAGTTTGGTAATGCTGCCTTCAAAGGCCTTGACAAGCACCGCTCCGCAGACCGAGAAGTGGTATGTGCTGGTCTGCAAACCGAGAGGTGGTGTGCAGGGTCCGTGCACGGTATTCTGGGTTGGCTGCTTTTTCTTTCCTGTGTCTACTTGACATCATAAGAAATTATTCTATTTGAACTCTCCAGTTGAGCCAATTAATTCTGCCCTCCTAGGGGAGAGGATGGTAGTAGAATGTGTTTTTGCGCTATGTCAGTCAGAGCTCCTGGGTCCAGGGCTATCCTGGTTTTCTCCTTGAGATTTGGAGACTCTCAGATTCAGAGGATTAGGGCCCTGCAGTGTTCTCTTTGGTAGTGGTGAATTTCCTTGATTTGGCTGTTTCTCCTAATGAAACAGTAACCTAATTAATTGGTAATTAGGATGCCTCAGAAGTCTGTTTCCCTGGGAGTCAACCGCTAGATAGAATATGATTATAGTAAAACCCCAGAATATTCCCCAACAAAAGGAAAATGTACACAAAAAATTCTGGATGTCACTGCAAGCTGTATAAGTTAAGAGTGATTGGTGGAGGGGCTCCTGGGTGGCTCAGGTGTTAAGCATCTGCCTTCAGCTCAGGTCATGATCATAGGGTCCTGGGATCGAGCCCCGCATTGGGCTCCCAGGGAGTCTCCTTCTCCCTCTCCTCTCTATCCATGTTCTCTCTCCCTATCTCTCTCTCTCTGGGAGGGGTGGGGGGGGAGTGGTTGGTGGAAGCCGTGTACTTAAGTCATGCATCATGAGAGAGGGAGTATTACATAGCCCTCTTCTTCCTTAGACTAGTTTTGGTCAATTAACTACAACATTTCTTGTCAAATAGAGAGAACACAAGCTCTAACTCTCTACAACAGCTCTGATTGTGTCCTCTGTGGCTTTGCATGGGAGTGGCTATTTTTGGAACTCTTCCTGTACAGTTACTTGCTGAATTTCCTCAATCCCCAAAACCTTTTGTGCTTTGCAGGAGAAGCTGTGCCCGAGGATGAACAGATCAGTGCAAAGGACCAGAAGACCCTGGAGCCCTGTGATAACACCCCCATCATAGACAACATTGCTCCTGTTGTCTCTGGCCTCTCTGCAGAGGAGAAGGAGAAGTACGATGAGGAAATCTCCAGTCTCTACAGACAGCTGGATGATAAGGTCTGTAGCCCAAGATTATAGTCCTCACTCTGGCACTGAGACTAAAGGTGGCAGGTCCTAGAGCTATTGGCCAGAAGCAGCTTCAAGCCCCACAGGGCTGATGTAGGGGGGTGCAGGCTGATGCTATGTCTGTCTTCCTTATATCTATCCTAACTCTTGATTGGGCAGACTCGGGGAACTTGATTCTTCCGAAGTGGAAGCTTTCATGGAAGTTTGATTGGAAGACTGGAGGGTTGGTCTAGATAGAGAGATAGTCTTCACTTCTAGACATGGGACTGGGGCTCATCACTGCGTGTGAGTGGGGGTGGTGTGAGTGTGCATGATCTTTGTTTAGTTGTCTCTTCTATTTTCCTCTGGGCCTGTTTCTCACCTCTTGATAACTTCAAGAGTAGTGCCCGCTGTAGCGACAGTGTAGTGGCTCCTAATGTTAAATGTGTTCTGTAATCATGTAGCTCTCAGGCCCTGGGATGAGGAACCATGGTAGTGGTGTGGGGTCGGACAACTTGTCCAGTATTGGTAAATCTGTTTTCAGAGGCATACTCTTGAACGAAATAGTTTGAACGTGCTGTTAGGGTTGTCTGATTTTATGGCAGACTTTTGGGGCTCAAATAGTCATGTAAATGCCCAAGTTGGACCAAAGGAAAAGAGATCTTGGAGAACACTGTTCATCTCCAGTTAAGGTCGGGCTAGGAATCCTGGAGGCATAGGAAATTAAATGGATGTCTCACGTGACCTTGGCATATTGCCCTTGGAATATTTTAAATCCTTTCAGTTCATTTCATCAAGGTTGCTGATATTTTTAGTCTGATTTAATCTTTTTTGCTGTGGTTTGGCTCAGAGTGCTTGGGGACACTTCTGGTTTAGCTGAAACTGCTTTGTTCTGTGCACATTGCCATTAATCTTCCAGGCTTGTATATTCTGAGTAAAGCTCGGTCTGCATCACCTTTACAAGCAAAATGTGAAGCAAGTTCTGTTTATCTAGGACTCTGGGAATTTGCGTTGTAACCACAGCGTTAAACTGGGGGCACTCCTATCTTTTTGGTAGCCTATTTAATGAGATATTCACACCTCTGAGAGCTGGGTTAATTGCCCTTAGGCACTTGACATACTGTTATCCTTCCATTTCTAACCAGATATGATTATGCAAAACCTCAAAGTGAGAGAAAAAGGAGATCAATAGTAAGCTAACAGTGTATGCAATTTCTTGATTTCTCCAAAGAAATGCTATTGTTTAAACATACTGCAGTTTTCCTTTGCACTTTAGAAATGATGAGTTCACGTTAGTAATCCTCAAAGATTTTTGGATGAGGGATGATAACCTGATTCTACACTTTGTTTTCTATGAATAGACTCCTGCCATGGTTGGAATTGGGATCATTTCCTTTGGTAGCATAAGGAGGTTTCATTGATCCAAGAGAGACTATAGAGTCTTCAATGTAACTTCTGAAATGTGGTGAGGAGGACGGAGTGATGAGTGAGGAGAATGCCAGGCCTTAGGGATATTCAGGTAGTACCTGGCAGAGCTGACCCTAGCGTCTCTGCCTCCCGATGACAAACGTTGGACACTTCCTGTTATATCATTTTCCTATAGCGTGTGCTTTGAAGATCCTCTAAAGCACACATTTCGAGGTGAGCATCTGTGGTCTTTCACAGGGGTTGCTGGGATCTGAGAGAGTACTTAGCCCACACGCCTCAGCCGGGGAGGGCCCCAAAGCTGGTGGTCTGACCCTAGTCACTCTTCCCATGGACTGCCTGAGTATGTCTCATCAGCTGTCATTCTTATTTGTCTTCCGCTTAAAGATTCTAGAAGGTACTTCATGCTTCTGACGAGATAGGTAATTTGGTACCTTTGAGAAAACACGAGTTGAGACAAGGCATCTTCGCAGATTATTGAGTGATGGAGCTGAAAGTATCTAGGTCCCGACGAGAAGCTAGCCCGGGGAGTACGTGACTTGCCCAGTTTATGTCACCTGTAGGTGGAAGAGGTGGAACAAGGCTGTGTATCTTCTGGTTCCCAGGGCTGTGGTCAGCCTGTTTTGGTCTTAGTAATTTAGATGAGGAGGAACTTGTCAACCCTGATGAATCTAATTAGAATGTTGTGGGAGAACGACTGCACAGTCTCCTCCCAGCTGCCCCCTCTGCCCCTCTGTGCTGTCCCTCCAAGGGTCTCAGGATAGTTACCGTCAAAGGCAATACAGTGTGATGGAAAAACATACACTTTAGAGTCAGACCTGTGTCTTAATGATGCCGGGGCTTGGACTGATGAATGGCCTCCCCTGCTGAAGATGTTTTTCTCATTTGTAGTTTGAGGCTCCTATCTGTGTCCTCAAAAAGTTGCAGTGGGGATTAAAAGGTTCTAGTGTGTAGCAATTGCTCAATAAATAGTAGTTTCTTTCTCTTTTGGGTTCTGTTTACTTAAGGGAGAACACCATCCTATGTGGCATGGGGGGGTGGTGCAGAGGTGGGTTGCAAGCAGAGTTATAAGAAGAGCAAGTTGGTGTTGGCCGTTTCTTTTACTTCTCATCTCCTCTAATACTAGTGTTCTATTGGAAATATGTGAGAGGAATTAAGTGCAAGTAGAAATATGTTGAAACTTATTTCACTAATTACCATTGAAATGAGAACATTTTTTATGATTAAAGGTGGCATGTGACCAAGTGACAGCTCACCATTTCACATACAAGCAAATTTAAGAACAAGAATATTTTCTGACAAGTGCTTTGAAATCTGTTATCTATGGATTAAGAGTCAGCATCAGACCAAGCATGTCCTAAGGAATGTACTCGAATGTATAGATATAGACGGCACAGCACATTCTATTATGGAAGTTTTGAAAACATTTTGAGATTATGGTAGACTATGCTAATTCCTTGGAGAAGTTGCCTTAACAAAGGGTAAGTGTAGTCTTGGAGGTATCTCTGGTATAAGTCATTCATGTTCTTATAATGTAATCCTTGTTCCTTACATCCTTCCCAGATGGGCTGGTGGCCCTTGGTTTCTTACTGTACCTCAAAAATCATTGCACCTGGCTTTTCACCTGTCAGGGAGGGAGCTGTACCTTCAGGCTTTGAAGCGAACGCAGTGTAAGAACAAAGGGCTGGCTTCACCCTTCTGCCTCTCTCCTGATTTGTATCACTAGGAGTTGTTGCTTATGTATCCCAGGGGAAGGGATGGCAGCTCCCTGATGTTAAACTCCCTGAGTCTTTTATGTTAAGATGTTTAATATTTATATGCCAAGGAACATAAACACAAAATTGTTCCTGGTAACTGACATTCTAAGTTTATAAAGTAAAAGAGGAAATATGCCCTACAGAATAGTCTCGTCGTTGTGCAAGTACCATTTTTTGGCAGTTTCACTCAGTGTAATTTCCCTAATTCTCCTGCCAGAAATCGGATTTGGGGAGGAAAGTCATGAGCATTTTGTCAAACCATTAAAGAAACAGGGGTGTAAAAAGTTCAGTAGAAACAGGGTTCCCTGAATAGAGAAGAAATAAGGCCAAAAGATGTTCTGCACAAAGGAAAATGAGGTAGAGATCCCATAATCCTGATTTTAGGACTTTCTTGCTCCATGGGTCAGTCAGTCTGATTTAAATGTATGCATACACGGGACCAAATAGGCTAGAGAATAGCCCACGGGGTTATGCGACCCAGGCCCTTGAGTTCACCCCTGTAACCTCACCTCTGGAAAAGCCAGAAGGTGCGGCGCAGGATTTTTCTGGGCTGCTGGGAGAACATCTGGGCAGCACCAGGCATGCAGGATGACCCAAAATACTGAATCTGACTGCGTGGGGTTTGGAGCCCAGAAGTGTTACCAAATAGGATTTTTCTCCTGTGTTTTTTTTTTTTTTTTTTTAAGGGAGGGGTACCCTGAAGCCAAGTTGTTCTTCACAGGCGAGGCTTCACATTTGCATTTGAATTCATGAAAATCTTTGTAGTGAAGGCCAAGCCCCCCTGGTGAAATGCTGTCCTGCCTGCTGCTTTGCCCAAGCTGGGTGGGCAGAGTCCCGGGAGAGGCAGAGTCCCTGGAGAGGCAGACGCGTTTGGACCGGGGCAGGACGAGGCCGGCGGCTCTGGCTTTTGTGGCAGCGACACCTAGTGGCAGGAAATGAGAGTGACGGAAGCAAAAGGGCTCTGGGGAGATCATTTCCCACTTTAATGATAGGCCAGAAAGTAAGCATTATCATTTCTACATCCCCCACTTCCTTGAGTTTTTTTTCGTTTTTTGCTTTTTTAGACTGGCAAGAAAATTAACTTCTAATCAAGCGGGAGATCTGCTCATGCCGAAGATTAATTCCCTAGTGAATGTTCTCCAGTCTCTCTAAGTAAGAGATTTGAGGTGGAAATACTGGTCGCTCCTTCCCATCACATGGCAGCATTCCTGGTCATTGATGTGTTTGACGAGATTTGGAACATGAATAAATTACAGTGCAGATGGTTCGAAATTCACTGCCTTATTTTTTGTTAGCGTCTTTGAATTGGGAGTGCTACCTCCAAAGTCCCTTCCGATTCCCAAACCCTAGATCTTTGATTTCTGGACAAGTAGGAATTGAGTTCAATATGTAGGATATTATATATCCCAAAATACCCAGTTGTTTCACCTGCTGAGAAAGGTGGGTGCAGAGGAACTTTAGCCAAATCAAGATCCCAGAGCCAGTCTCTCACCTATGAGGAAGCACCACACCATTCCCTTCATCTTATTAGCAAAGCTTACAGCTGGCACTTTGGTATCCGACTGTTGTCGGGAAACCAGGATATCAAAAATGACATAACTAACCCAAAAACATTAAACATGATGTTTCGTTTCAGGATGATGAAATTAACCAGCAGAGCCAGCTGGCTGAAAAGCTAAAGCAACAGATGTTGGATCAGGACGAGGTAAAGAATGCAATAAATTTTTTTTATGAAGTTCTCTTATTACTCTTTGTTGTCGATGTTTGTTCCAGAGATTTAATTTGCAAAGAATTTTTTCAAAAATCATTGAATCATGTGGACATTTCCTGGCAGATTTCCTTTCAGAGCCTGTTTAAAGCTGATTTTTGAAAATAAATATCTGACTTCATAGAGCTCTGAGGTTTTTGAGAGCGAGTAGCTGGTTGCTACACATAGTCTTTGAAGAGCAGAGATAAAGGAGTTTGGTGGTTGGGCAAAGGTGATTCTAATTCCTCATACCCAGTGCCCAGCACTCCTGTTGCTTGCTGTTTTAGTTTTTCCCCAGCTTTGAAAACCAGCTGGTTTGGGTCTTTGATATACACTATGTTCTCATACTATCTTGTAGGAATTAAATAACCAAAAAAAAAAAAAAAAAGTAGAGATGGAGGGGAGGGGAAGACAAAGAGGAAGGGGGTCCAAGTGCTTACATAGTATGTGTTTGATACAGTAAAAAGGAGCCAAATTTTTTTCAGTCTTTCCCTGGATGGCATTAATTTCTCTAGTGAGTGTCTTTATTGTGTTGTGTTTTGCCAAGTATTTTACAAATAGGAACCTAAGCAAAGGGTAGATAGCCAATCTGTCAAACATAGATGATTAGTGGTTCTCTGGCTGAGCACCACTGAAGTATTTTTTCTTTTCTGTGCTTTAGAGTACTTTCTGCTTTGTTGCTAAACTGCTATGGACTGGATCACATCATATAATTCTAGGTGGCTTGGGTTCATGTCCCCAGTCCCAGCCTTCCCACAGAGCAAATTCTCTCTACAGCCATACGTTTCCTTTCCTCTTTGTTTTCCTTTATTGTTCCAGGGCAATGATTGTGGCCCTTGTCCAAATACTTCCCTTGGCAGGAAGATCATCTGTGCTTTTGCAATCAGATCGTTTTACTTTTTTATTTTTATTTTTTTAAAAGACTTTATTTAGGGGCGTCTGTGTGGCTCAGAGGGTTGGGCATCTGCCTTCAGCTCAGGTCATGATCTCCAGGTGCTGGTATTGAGTCCCATATCGGGCTCCCTGCTCAGCGGGGAGTCTGCTTCTCTCTCTCCCTCTGCCTCCCGCCCCCCCCGCCGGCTTGTGCGCATGCTCTCTCTCTCTCTCAAATAAATAAAATCTTTAAAAAAAAAAAAAAAGACTTTATTTATTTGATACAGAGAGAGAGATCACAAGTAGGCAAAGCAGCAGGCAGAGGGAGAGGGGGAAGCAGAATCCCTGCTGAGCAGAGAGCCCAATGTGGGACTAAATCCCAGGACTCTGAGATCATGACCGGAGCCGAAAGCAGAGGCTTAACCCACTGAGCCACCTGGGCGCCCCAGAGCAGTCATTTTAAACTGATTTTTCTCTTAGCTTTGGTTGGGTCTTCCATCTGCTTAATGTTTCCTACCTTCTTCCTCCCATTCTATTCCTTTTCATCTCTAACTTGGTACAACTGCCTATGATAAACTTACTTTGTGTAACAGTTAAAACTCAATATATTTTTTTCTATATTGCCAATTTTACATAGGAAAGTCAGAAAATACAATAGGCAGGAAGATAATGAAAACATCCACAAGCCTAGTCATTCACTTTTAACTAATGTTAATGTTTGGGATATATCCTTCCATACATTCATGATGAATATAAAGAGAAGTGGACAGTTGCCCTTGTATGCTGTTTTGGTTGACTCTGAAACCGACCTGTTTACAATGTGGAATAATGATAATGTTAACAACCATGCAAGTATTATTACCATTGTCCTCAGAGATGACTTTGTTCATTCTTTGTTCAGCATTTGGAAGAGCCAGCAGCAACAGAGTATAGAAATTTATTTGTAATCAATTCTTTGAGTTCAGCCTATGCAGCTTTAAACTTAAATAAATAAACAAATAAATAAATAAAAATCAAAGAAAAAGAAAGATTTTTGAAGCCTTGTGCTATTTTTTTTATTATTATCTAGATATACAGTAGGATTTCTAGTCATGCTGAGCATGCTATATCTGCTTTTTTGGAGAGTGCGTGAGCGCTGGGGAGAGCAGGGAGGGCAAATGGAGAGAGAGAATCTTAAGCAGGCTCCGAGCTCAGTGTAGAGCCCGACAGTATCAGTATCATCATCAGTATCAGCCCTGACAGGGCTCAGTATCATGACCTGGGCCAGACTGAGACTTGAGGCGTCACCAGCGGAGCCACCCAGGAGCCCTCCCCCATAGCCCCTAGCCCCACCCATATCTGTTTTTAAAATCATTTTATTTGGGATAGAACACAGCACAGAAACGCTTGAACATTACGTTCACCAGTTCCGTGCCATCTCATTTCCCCAGCTTTTGGCTTCCACAAGAAGAGACTACGAGAAGATCCAGGAAGAGCTGACACGTCTCCAGATTGAGAACGAGGCAGCCAAAGATGAAGTGAAGGAAGTTCTCCAGGCCCTGGAAGAGCTGGCTGTCAATTATGACCAGAAGTCACAGGAAGTGGAGGACAAGACCAGGGCCAACGAGCAGCTGACGGATGAGCTGGCCCAGAAAACGGTTGGAGCCTCTGCCTCTGGGGGCGGGACTCTGGGCCGCTGCTCCTGTACTCGATGTTGACGTCTGTTGACAGACACTGTACAGGAAGGCAGCCGGCAGGGTGGTTATTCAATGTCAGAGGCATTCTCTGACATCTTCCAATAACTGAAATACCTCACGTAGGTAACTTTTGTCGCTCGTTCCGGAACTGGGGATTGTTTTCTTTCCAGGGGTTTTATAACCTTAGCAGGGATGCCTTGTGGCTAGTCAAGAGAGTGCAGAACTTAGGAGCCACAAAAATCCTAGCTAACATTGTGACTTTACAACTATGAGGCCTTAATTGAGACGTTTAAACTTTGTGAGTATTCATTCCCTTATCTGTAAAAAATGGCGTTAACAACAGGCCCCTTTCAACACATAAGAATTAGCGTTGATGTAAAGTGCTCAGTGAAGGCCTGTGCCTCTGCTTCGATACCAATGAACTCATCGCAGGTATTATAGTAACAAGTGAGCGCGGGTGACCGATGGAAGGTCTGGATTGCACTTCTTGTTTACAACCTCCTGAATAAACCCATTCCTTCCCCACGACTTCCAGCCCCAGCCGAGGACGGATGGTCCTGGTTGGGAGCTGGTGCTCCCAGGCAACGACGCTGCCCGCTATGTGCAGTGAGCTAGCAGCCCCCCAGGGCCGGCGCACATTTGGTGAGGTGGCTGGTGGTGCAGTGTTTCCATTTTGTCCTTTTCTGCTTGGAAAATAGGTGGTAGGAAGCCGAATGGCTGTAACCGGCTGCCCTTGGCACCTCGGCCCAACGGCCTGGTATCATGGGACTGTGCCCAGCCTGCCGCGTGGAAAACATCCAGTCCTCCCAGGCCACGAGTAGCAGATGGTGCTGGAGAGCGCTCATCTGCTGACCGTAGAGCCAACGGGAAATGCTCTGAACTCTGTGTTTCACCTGCACGAAGGAAAAAGGCTTTTTAAAGGGCTTCCCAAGATGGGAACTACTGCTTCCGTGGGCTTTAAAAACGGAACAAAATAAGCAGTGGCAATGCCAAAACAAAACCAAAAAGAAGCAGAAAAACAAACCAGAAGTCACCTAGGAAAGGAGACTTCGGTTTTCTCTGCTTAGGTTTTCTGCCGGATCCTTTAATGAGTTTTTCATTTTAGTTGCATCTCAAAACAGTGACGCATTTTCCCTAATACAGTTCTTACTTTCTGCCAAGCCCAAGTATCACTGGACTGGTTTAGAGTACTGTTTCTAGCCAGACCATGGGAAAGGGTGCTAGTGTAATAGCCGTGGTGGCAGACTTGCCTATGTGTCTTTGCCTGCTGCTCCACAGCTCTGTACTGTAGCAGAATTATTTTCTTTGTTGGCCGAGTGAGTACCAAGCCACCAAACCATGGCTATTCCTCTCGTGTGAAGAATTCATCAAGTTAGTTGTAAATCTCTACCTTTGGGTAACGTACGTGAGAGATGGGTGTTGATGTTTGACAGTAAAATGGAGCTACTATGTTAAGATGGAGACTCTCGGCCAGTTTTGAGAAGAGACGAAGCGTGTTCAATTCAGCTTCACCAGGAAGATCTCAAGACTCTTTAGAAGTTGTTTTCTAAACTCATGAATGGCTCTCTGGGCCTTCCTGACCTGTCTATTATTATGACGTCAGATGGGAACTTTTGGAAATGGTCCAGGAATGAGGTTTGCTTGGATGTGGAAGTGGAGATGCATGCAGGTAGGGATGCTTGGGACCACGAGGACTGAAACAGAACATGTCGAGGGTAGGAAGATGCATACACGCCTTGTCAACCTGAGGGCTCCTTTTGGACTCTGTTTTTAAAAACATTTCACCAACCTGCAAATTGTCATGGGATATGTAGACATAACCTCTCAGGCCAAGGCCAAGTCTCCTTTTTATCAAAGAAGGTGGTGCTATACTCTAGTTTGACTTAATAGGACTCTTTTGTTGAAATTGCATGACATGATAAAGAACTTCATCCTGTGTTATGTCGTTATCCTTTGCAATGCAGCAGGTATGAATTGAAGGGCAGCTCTTTCAATTTGCTGTTAAAATATGTTTTTCAGACGACATTGACAACCACACAGAGGGAGCTGAGCCAGCTACAAGAGCTTAGCAACCACCAGAAGAAGAGGGCTACAGAGATCCTGAATTTGCTGTTGAAGGACCTGGGGGAGATAGGTGGAATTATCGGCACCAATGATGTGAAGACTGTAAGCCAGCCCCTCTTTTATCTTGTGTACCTGCTCCTATAATGGTGGGGTCCTAAGCAAGCAGGGTCTGTGTTTTATTCTCCTAAGTATCCAATACTCAGTGTAGTGCTTTGCACCTGCCACATGCTTGGTAATATTGGAATGAACAAACCAAGGGCTGATTGAATGACTAAGTGAATGACTGGCTGGGTTCGGCAGAGGAAAAAAAATTATCTTTCCCGTATAGGAAACGTCTTCAAATTTTGGTAAGCCTTATGCAGATGGGGTTATTTCTCTAACTTACATGACAATGTCACAGGAGTTTGGAATTGGATAGGTTAAGCAATACTTCTAGTCTCAGAATTGTGTTTCTCTTTTTTTGTGAGAACCCAACAGAATGAAAATTCCCCAGCCAATCGGTATGATTTAGGAAAGCTTTCAGCTGAAAGTAATAGGATTCTAACAGTGGCTTAAAAATAAATCCACATTTAATTATTCACAATATGAGAATTTTTTTTTTTTAAGATTTATTTATTTATTTATTTGACAGAGAGAGAGAGATCACAAGGAGGCAGAGAGGCAGGCAGAGAGAGGGGAAGGAAGCAGGCTCCCTGCTGAACAGAGAGCCCGACGCGGGGCTGGATCCCAGGACCCTGAGATCATGACCTGAGCCGAAGGCAGCGGCTTAACCACTGAGCCACCCAGGTGCCCCACATTATGAGAATTTTGTGTAGAATTTGCTATTCAGGTTGTGATTTGTATCACCTGGGAGTTTTTTGGAAGTATAGACTCTCGGGCCACAGCAGACCTACTGAAATTAGAATCTGCATTTTAACAAGATGGCCCAGGTTAGTCTAACCTTATTCAAGTTTCAGAAGTGAATTTTGATCCAGTGTCTCAACGACGTCAAGGATTCAGGCCTTTTCTTTATTTCCTTTTTGCTTTCATTTGCTTGTTACCTTTTCACATCTGTAGCCTTTTGTCTCATGATAGCAAGATAGCTGCTGTAACACCAACCATCATATCTTCACACAAAACATATCCAAGGCAGGATGGGCTGAAAAGGCAGCCAGTTCTCATCAGGAGGAAACTATATCCCATAAGTCCCTAGTAGATGTCCCCTTATACCTTATTAGCCAGAATTGGGTCACATGGTCACCCCAAATTGCAAGAGAAACTGGGAAAGCAAAGAGAAATAGTATTGCTGTCACTGGATTCAGCCAATCGTGATTGATCCTCTAGAGTTGTGCACATTGGTGCCACTGGTAGCAAGGAAGTAAGGGAGGTGGGGAGAATGGGGTGGTATGAAATTGTCTGTGAGCTAGGAATAGAGGGACAAGGGAGCGTATAGAATGTTATCAGCCAAGAACAATTATCAGTTACCTGCGGTAGGGAGAGAAAGAGAGCTAAGCTAGAGATATTTTTAAAAATAGCTTTATAAGAGTATAGTCTGAGAAGTTTTGACATATTATACTCTCATTAAACCATTACCACAGTAAGATCATGAACGTATCCATCGCCCTCAACAGTGTATGGGACTGTTTCTGGTCTCTAGTCTATTTTATTGATCTAATTGTTATGCTAAAACCACACTGTTTTGATTCCTGTAGCTTTGTAATCATAACACAGCACGCTTGTACAGAGTAGCCATCAGTATGTGTGGTGGATTGTGGCAAGCCATGGAATGGTATTATATCGCTCAACTTCCATTTCCTGAGCTCCTAAAATCAAATTCTTTGAGGTTAGCCTTTTAAAAGTCTGAGTTTTACATCCGTCTGCTTTGTGGGAACACTTAGGTTTTGAGCTGGGATTGTTAAGTACTAGAATAGGCTCCCCCAATTCTTTCTGTTTATAGACATTTCTGGGAAGCCTAGAAATCCCTTCTTAGATAATACCACAGATCTAGTCTTAGAGTATACGACCTCTTATAAGCCTAATCATTCTTTCAAAGAAACTCTATTGTAACTGAATATTTCATGAATCTTTGCGAATGAATCTATTTTTAGCACAGAATTCTCAGATACGATAAGATTAACCCATTCAGTCCCAGTTGGGTGGCTTTATGTTTGGGGATTTAATTTTTAGAAGCATGCTTTGGTACTGAGCTTCTGAGATTTGGGGGATTAAGTGGCCCATGCAATATGAAGGTGGAGTTGATTTATGAGAAGTTGGTGCCTGCTGCTGATAACGATAAAGGAAGATATTTTTATGCTACATTCTAAAATAGAGCTGATAAGAAATGCTAATGAAATCAAGGAGTGTCTGGGTGCTTTGGCATTAAAAAAAGAGTCTTTACCTTTGGGAATCTGAAGTATGATTGAAATTATTTTTAAATACTTAGCTGGATGTTTTCAAGATATTTTTGGATTCCAGACATTGGATGCCTTAGTTAATTTCATTGATAACTAGTTATTTTCATTGACAATTCTCACTCATAGAGCATCATATTCTTAATCATGCTGAGTTTTTTTTTTTTTTTTTCCACAATTATGATTTAATCGTCAGGGCAATGAGAGCTAATGCGTAGGAGTTGTGTGACTGGGCAATTCACTATACTTCTCGGGCTTCGTTTTCCTGATTTGTGCAATGACAAGATGAGCCCACATTATCTTGCAGGTTGTCAGAAGTTACATGAGTTATACATATATTTTTTAGATCTACATTGTGGGCATAGAGTATTGGTTATGACTAGTCAATAGATATAATTCTTTTATCTAAGAAAATGATCAGATCAGGGAGACCTTTGTCAGTGACCTTGTTTTTCTTCCTAAAACCCTATTCAGTTCCCACATGGTGGCTCCTGGTCATACCCTGGGAAGAGGGGAAAGGATGCCCTCTTTCCAGAATATAACAGGCCCAGACAGCAGGGAAACAGAAGAACCCATATTTCTCCAGTTCTGTCATGTCTCGAAACATTTTCAGAGCCCAGGAAATACTTTGTTTAGTCTACAAAACAAGATGCGACTGCCCAATGATGAGATGAGCCTCGAGCTGACTTTCTCTGGGTTTGTTAGTGAACTTCCTCTTCTTGTCTTTTTCCTATGTCACCCGGCTTTCTTTAAAACAAGTTTCCAGAAGTCTAAGATAGAAAGTTGAGGTATAGTACATGAAATGGATTGGATTAGCTGCCAGATTTTCTTTTGACTTTGGGTCTGGATGAAGTACAGGTGAAGTATTTCGGGCAGTTGAGGGGCCCTGGCCCCCAGTAGCATTGGGACATTTCTGTGGCTTGGCCAGTGTTGCAGATACATTTCTGCAGATCCTGGGCCTGAAATCAGCCCTCATCACCAGCAGCTCGAATCCCATCAGCCTCTTCGATACAGCCTTGGTTGTGTTGGGGCTGCGGTCTCGCTGCCAAGAAGTCTTGCTTCTCCAATCCCCTCCTGCCTATCAAGCTCTTGGAAACCACCATATCATGCCTGAGCTCTGTACTGCACAGACAAAGAAAGTGGACATTTCTGAACTTTTTTTTAAAAAAGAACAAAAAGAAAAAAAGGGACTTCTCATCCCATTCCGACTTTTAGGTGTTGAAATGGCTACAGTCACCTTACTTACCTTTTACTTGGCCTAGAAATGGCACCTTGCTCAATCACTCCATGCTCCTGAGCCCTGGGGTGGGTGGGTATGGGGGTGACTCTTATGTAGACAGGGTAGGAGGGGCCGGCAGCATCTCCTTCCCACAGAAAGGCAGCCTTTTCTCCTGGATTAGTCAGCTCTCCTGGATCACGCAGCTTAGTGTGTGCTGTTAGAGTCATTGTCAGACCGGGGGAGAGTTATAAATAACATTTTAGCAACAAACTTGATTCCCTTTTGAAATAACAATGTACTGGAATTACTGAAAATTTTGAGTTTACTTTGAATGACTGAATATATGAACTCCTAAGTGGCTAAGACAAAACAAAAACAAAATCAACAAAAACACGACTTTAAAGTAAAACCATTTGTTCGGAGTACCATTTTTGAGGGGGGAGGGTTTCATCAGATTCAAAATCTCCACTTAGACTTCCTAGGACAAGGGTAGGCTCCAGAAGTTATGGTTCTGGTAGGGGAAAAAGCATCCAGCTTGCATTTTGGAGGAAGCCCATTATTGTGTGTGCTATTTTACTCTTCCCCAATGCATATGGATCTGGGCATGGAGTACAAAGTGTCCTTGTCTAAAGACAGAGCTGGAAAGGTGGAGGTGTTTGTTCCCTTCCCCAGATGCCCTACTTGTTGGTCTGGTGGTGTTTTCCCCAGGAGTTGGTGTAGGTTGTGAACCTCACATCAGAGAGATGGAGGTCACTTACCTTTCCACAGAGACCGGGCAAACACATAGGACATACCTGGTGAGCCTGAAGAACGAGCTCCTCCTGTGTGCCCCACGTTGCGCCAATCACAAAGGCAGAGGAACAAAACTGCGCTGAAAGATTGGGGGCGTTTCTCACCCCTTCTCTTCATGCTATTGGGTTGTAAGCAGGAATGCAATGAGAAACTGTTGGTAGGCAAATCGTTACTGGCAGTCAGAATTAGAAGTGGCTCAGCAAGAACCTTCATTAAAATAGGACTGTGGGTTTTCTTGCTGTTAACATAGGTTCTGCTTTGTGTTGACTTGACACCGGTGTCATTTAGCAGATCCTGTTGTGGAGTCCTTGGGGAAGGCTGACACCAAGTTACAGGCACCCAGTGTGGTCTGGTATACTTCCCATCTGCTACCAATTTTCAGGGTTGATATATGATTCCATATTCCTAGCTCTTAAATTTTTACAGAAAAAAATCATCATACGATGAGTTAATGACAGCAATAATGACAAAAGTGGGCAGTTATAATGTACTGTGGAACATTAAAACCATATTTGGAATCATTGTCTTAGAACCAATTGAAGCTTCTGTTTGTGGGCAGGGTACTGGACCCCGCTCTTGTGTTCTCCTGAGAGGCTATGATGCCCTCTGGTGGTTAAAGAAAATATGTGCACGGTTATTTTGCTCCTCTGATTCATTGCCCTTCAGAGCATGTTTGGGTCTTGAGAGCAAACGGGTTTCTATCCCAAGTATCTTGCTTCGGGTTTTGTTTCCAGTTGAGCTCTGAAACTGAGATGCCAAATATGAGATCATGCAGAAATGCTGGCTTTCAGAATCTTTCTTTCTAAAGGTGGATTTAGATTGTTAAACTCTCAGGTAATTTTATTTATTTATTTGAGAGAGAGAGCTGGGGGTTGGGGCAGAGCAAGAGGGAGAATGAGTCTCAAGGAGATTCTGCACCGAGCACAGAGCCTGATCCAGGATTCCATCCCACAACCCTGAGATCACGACTTGAGCTGAAACCAAGAGTCAGCTGCTTAACCGACTGAGCCACCGAGGTGCCCTACTCAGATAATTTTAAATAATATAAGCTTGATTCTTATCTCCTTGGAAGGGGCAGGCACGTAGAGACAGGGAAATATTGATTGGTAGTAAACAAAAAGTCATAGGAAAATCTTCATCTAAAAGGGCATTTGGTAACAGCACGTTCTTATTTCAATTTTTTTGTTGTTGTTTAACTGAAGGCTATGTAGAAAACCCTTTTTAGGGGCGCCTGGGTGGCTCAGTGGATTAGGCCGCTGCCTTCGGCTCGGGTCATGATCTCAGGGTCCTGGGATCGAGCCCGGCATCAGGCTCTTTGCTCTGCAGGGAGCCTGCTTCCTCCTCTCTCTCTGCCTCTCTCTCTGCCTGCCTCTCTGCCTACTTGTGATCTCTCAGATAAATAAATAAAATCTTAAAAAAAAAAAAAAAGAAAACCCTTTCTATTTCAACCTTTGCTTATAGAAGCATATTCAAGACATTAGACTACTCTGAACAGGAGACCATAGAGAACAGAATTGAAATTTTTTTTGTTAAGATTTTATTTATTTATTTGACAGACAGAGATCACAAGTAGGCAGAGAGGAGGAACCAGGCTCCCTGCTGAGCAGAGAGCCCAATGCGAGGCTTGATCCCAGGACCCCAGGATCATGACCTGAGCTGAAGGCAGATGCTTTTACCCACTGAGCTACCCAGGCACCCCAGAATTGAAATTTTGATTTGAATTCTTATAGGGACTCAGAGTCACCTTTAAAAACACTAGGCTTTAGAGCTATTCTAGAAATGTAAGGTGCTGGACATTGAATGGAATACCTTTTCAGAGTTATCCTTTTTTAAATCTTCTTAAGATTAAAAAGAAGTGTCTTTTCCCTCTGATATCATGTCTTTCATCTTAAAAATTAATTGTAGTGAAAACCCTGGCTGATTAAGAACAATATTTAATAGAGATTTTTAATTCAGTCTGATCTGAGGTTTCAGAAAACTTGGGATATATTTATGTAGTGAATATATAGTGACATAAAGCTATAATTTTCAGCTTGTGGCCCTATAATTAAGGATTCCTAATCAGAAATCCAGACATCTTGAGGATCCCTGGACAGATTTTCAGGGCCCCATGAATCTCTGGCATTTGTAAGCAATAGTTGAGTGTATGCCTTCCTGTGCTCAGTTGGCAGACGTGAATGGAGTCATTGAGGAGGAATTCACCATGGCCCGCCTGTATATCAGCAAGATGAAGTCGGAGGTCAAATCCCTGGTGAACCGCAGCAAACAGCTCGAGAATGCCCAGATGGACTCCAACAGGAAGATGAATGCCAGTGAGCGGGAGCTGGCCGCCTGCCAGCTGCTCATTTCCCAGGTAGGTGACCCCTTTCCCCTCTCATTTCACTCCCTCGACCTCTTGAAATCAGTTTGCTCGTGCTCTTACTGGGTCTGATGGTGCATGGTAGGGATAGCTGGTGGACTTTGCTTTATATAAGACTTGTCCATGGCCTCCCCAGACAATTACAGCCCAAGCTTCTGCTTAAGGCTAGACTTTGTTGTGTGAATTAACATTAATCACCTTCAGTCCCTTTTTAAAGGATGTGTCTACATCTCTCTATCTGTGTACGGATATGTAGGTAGGTAGGTAGAGATTATAATGAATGGATGAGATTGGAGGGAAGCTAAAACTCCTGTGAGCTAAGGAACATTCCTTCATCTTTTAATCTCTACCACAGGTCCAACTTAATATGTGAAAACAGAAACTATTGCTGCTACTGCTATTATTAATAATAGTAGCAGGTTAAATTTTTAAAAAAGATGTTATTTATTTGAGAGAAAGAGCGAGGAAATGCATGCCCACACAGGTGGGGGAGGGGAAGTGGGTGAGGGACAAGCAGACTCCCCAGTGAGCAGGGAGCCCAATGCAGGGCTTGATCCCAGGACCCCAAGATCATGACCTGAGCCATGGCAGACGCTTAACCAACTGAGCCATCCAGGCGCCCCACTAGTAGCACGTAACATTTTATTGAGTGTTTACAAAGCTCCCCACACTGCACTAAGCTCTTCACATGCATTATCTCACTTGATCTTTATTTTCTTTTATTTTTATTTTTTAAAAGATTTTATTTATTTATTTGACAGAGATGACAAGTAGGCAGAGAGGCAGGCAGAGAGAGAGAGGAGGAAGCAGGCTCCCCACCGAGCAGAGAGCCCGATGTGGGACGCAGTCCCAGGACTCAGGGATCATGACCTGAGCCAAAAGCAGAGGCTTTAACCCACTGAGACACCCAGGTGCCCCTCACTTGATCTTTAAAAAAAGTCCTGATGGGCAGGTTGTATTATTATTCCTGTTTTTCAGATGAGGAAGGAGAGACTCAGAAAGATTAAATACACAGTTCAAAATCCCACAGCCAGCAAAAGGCAGATCAGGGACTCAAACCAAAGCATGTGTGAACACAAAGCCTTGAAGGGATTTTTGAGTCCCAGGGCACATTTCGTCTGCTCAGTGAGTCAGGCTGCTCTTCTGCCCACTGAAATGGCGTTTTCATTTTAGTGAGGTGGTTTCAGAAAGCAGCAGCCTCATTTCTGGTCCACCACTGACATCTGAGCTTGGTGTTTGGGGCTTGAGACTTCTGGGAGTGTTGCAGTGAGGGCTGCTCACTGCCTCAGACCAGGCATTAAAACAGCTGAAATCATTTGCAGGAAACTGATACCAGCAGGGATTGTTGTGTCAAATAATACTGAGAGACCGACAAAAGCATACATCCTTTTGGTAGGCTTGTAAACAGTAATAAAACAGTAACATGTCATCACAGAACCAGCTCCAGCCTTCTCCTCTCCTACCGTAGTAATCTGAGGGATGCAAATGAGCACATCAGGTTTCCATTTTATAACCAATGCAGAAGCAAAAATGTACTGTAAAGATTATCCAGTGTTGGTGTGTGATCGTGAAATTTATATACATTGCTGAGAAAAGTATAATTCAGCCAGTCCTTTTGGAAAGCACTTTGGGAATCAAAAGCCATAAAAATTTAAGTACTTTGGTCCAGTAATTTCATTTATAGTACTTTTCATTGGTAATGAAAATGCAAAAATTTTATTTTGTATGTTTATTTCCCAGTTAAAATGTGCAAAGTCTATATGGAAGATGGTGAGTGCAATATTACTTACTTTATAATAACATAAAATACCCAAACATCTGTTGATAAGATAATGACGTTAAGTTACATGAAAGATTGCTATGCAGCTCCTATAAAATATTTATAAAACATCGCCATTTGGAAAGAATGATTATATAAACATAAGTGAAAATGAAAATGCTCAATTATGTGTATGCTGTGCCTTGCAACTCTATCCAGTATGCATTCATACAGTTAAAACCAAGAATAGTTGATAAGTGTGGTTTATGGGTAGGGGCACCAGGGTGGTTTGTCGGGTAAACGTCAGACTCTTGACTTTGACTCAGGTCAAGATATCAGGGTGGTGGGATGGAGACCCACATCAGCTCTGTGCTCAGCACAGGGTCTACTTGTCCCTCTCCCTCTACTCCCGCCACCCCCCACCCCCCGCCGTCCCCAACAAACAAATCTTTAAAAAAAAACTCAAAACTGCTACATGGGTGAAATCTATGCCACTTCTTTCTGGATTTTCTTTACTACTTGACATTTTTATAATTTAAAAAATGGGAGAAAATGATAAACCTCAGGGCAGAGTACTGACACCTCAAGTCTGATATCCAGGTCACCTCTTGTACTGAGAATATGTGCATTTAGATAGTCCTGCCCCTAACGTTTGGAGACCAAGAAAAGAGTAGAAACAGAGGTCCCTCCGTCTGCAGCCCACTGTCTTCTCTTTCCATCTGGATGCACCAGCCCTTCTGCCCTTCGTGGAAACTGATAGCACTGTGTAACTGTCAACTCTAATCTGTGTGAATTGATGACAGGAGCTGCAGTGCCGGCCCCAGGAGTGGCCTTTATGGCCACTGGAGCAGAGAGTTCCTGGGTTTCTAGTCCTCAGAGTGTGGTCTGGAAGGGGGCATGTGTTCCATGGGGCGTGCCTCCTTGGCCTACACTCTTTGCTCCGCGGAGTGAGTGCAGCCAGAGGACAGCCCTAGTGGGGTGTTCACAGTGTGGGGCCCAGGACTGAGGCCCTAGTTGCCCTAGTCTGACAGTGACATTGACTTTGGGTATTTGAGATCAGAGTCAAGAATATCAGCGTATTAGAATGTTAAAGGATAAATGTGTTAGTGCGTTCTCCATTAGCAACAAATACAGCTTTCTGTTGGGTGCTACTTTGTACTGTTACAATTTACACAAGACAAAATTTAATCATTATTTCTGGAGACTCAAAAGTCAGAGAAACTTTGGCTCTTTATTTTCTGACATGATCTAAAGAATCTGACAAAATATTTCCAGCAAAAATGCAATTATTTTCTTCATTTACACTCATCATTTTCATCAGAAGCTGTGCTTATAACCTGACTGCTCTGTGTCCCATTTCCCAGAGGTTATTTCACTAGATGAGAGCTCAGTCTCCAGGGTTTTCCTGCTTTCGTGTGAACACTGTAGATCTTGAGTGGGGGAAGTGCCTACATATTTCCATCTGCCGGAAGGGCGCCCTGTCTTTACTTCAGTCAATGAGCTTCCCTTCATTCACTTGTTCCACTAATATTTATTAAGCATCGGCTCCATACCCTCATGGAGCTGGCAAGTAAAAAGAAATAGTTAAATCTTGCCGAAGTTGGGTACTATAAGAAAATGTTGGGACCCCAGTGATAAGGACTCTGGGTGGGGAGGGTGGAGCGCGTCCTAGGGAGAGAAAATGTAAAATGCAAGGTCTCTCAGACACAGGAATTGGTGTGTTTGAGAGGAAAAGACAAGACCATATTTGAGTTCTGAAGACAGAACCTAGAGGTGCCAGTTCCAAGAATGAAGCCTCTGCCCTAGACATTTTACCAGGACACTGTTTTCTATGAGGAGAAAAACCAGCTTGGGCTTTGGCATCTCACTTAGGTGGGTGGTGAGGAGGGCCGTGGTGATGAGAGGGGTCAATGCGAAAGAAGCAGTGAAGCACAGGGAGGAACAGAGAGGGCCACGTTAGCCCTCGATCACAGATCCCACGCCGAGGGCAGAATATGCTTTGTTTGGGAGTTGGTCCTCGAAAAAGGGACCCAGGAAGTCCTCTGTGGCCTTTTCCCATCAGACAACTACAGGCAAGCCAGGTTGCTTGTCCCTCACGCCTCCTTTTCATCTTTTTGTTTATTTAAAGCACGAAGCCAAGATCAAATCCCTGACAGACTACATGCAGAACATGGAGCAGAAGAGGAGGCAGCTGGAGGAGTCCCAGGACTCGCTCAGTGAGGAGCTGGCCAAGCTCCGGGCCCAAGGTAAGTCAGCGACTCCTTCGCAAGTGCTGGGCTCTTGGCCTACATCAGATACTCTCTAGTTGGCCAAACTCACGACGTTTCGTTCTGCTCATTTATAGCATTTCCAAGTCTCCTGAAAAACAATGGAATAATTGTGGGAAGGGGGTGTGGTAAAAAAAAAAAAAAATTAGACTATTGCCCCCACCCGGTGTCTGCCCCTCTTCCCATGTCCCTCCATCCACCCTGCTGCCCGAGTCAATCTTCTCTCCTCCACCTCCGGCCTCCAGTCTGTTCCCATGACCTGTCCATGATCTGCCAGATGCTCGTCTGCTTCTGCTCCTCTCCACCTTTATTTTCACTATCCTTAATCCTAATTAAGAGTTGTGACTACATCGTCTATGGAGGCTCTCACCCCACCTGCTCCAGGCCAGCCACTGTGCTGCTTCTCAGGGAACTCCTCTAAAATCACCTTCTATCTTGTGCCCAGCCCCATGCCTCTGACCCTTCCATGATGTCCCCCTGCTCTTAATATAAAGTCTGAACTTCAGCCAATGGCTGCCTGCGCCCTCAGTCCTTGGAACCAGCTCTTCCCTTTGCCGGACAGCCTCCTGATGCACTTTGCTTAAGGAAGTGCCTGACACATAGGAAGCACTCCAAAGATATGAATAAATAGAAAAAATTCAAGAGAGGTAACTAGAAATGTAGAAACCAAAATAAGGGTTTTTTTTGTTTTTGTTTTTTTTTTAAGATTTATTTATTTATTTGACAGAAAGAGATCACAAGTAGGCACAGAGGGAGAAGTAGGCTCCCCGCTGAGCAGAGAGCCCGACGGGGGCTCAGGACCCGGAAACCATGACCTGAGCCGAAGGCAGAGGCTCAACCCACTGAGCCACCCAGGCGCCTCTAGAATACTTTTTTTTTTTTTTTAAAGATTTTATTTATTTATTTGACAGAGAGAGAGATCACAAGTAGGCAGAGAGGCAGGCAGAGAGAGAGGAGGAAGCAGGCTCCCTGCGGAGCAGAGAGCCCGATGCGGGGCTCGATCCCAGGACCCCGAGATCATGACCTGAGCCAAAGGCAGCGGCTTAACCCACTGAGCCACCCAGGCGCCCCAGCCTCTAAGAATACGTTTTAAGAACATATGCATTGCCGTGAAATGGGACCCACGTACCATGAATTGCAATGAAAATTGTTAGAGTTCTTTTGGAAAGCATTTTGAGGATAGGGGCACCTGGGTGGCTCAGTGGGTTAAAGCCTCTGCATTCAGCTCAGGTCATGATCCCTGAGTCCTGGGATCGAGCCCCGCATCGGGCTCTCTGCTCAGCAGGGAGCCTGCTTCCCTTCTTCTCTCTGCCTGCTTGTGATCTCTGTCTGTCAAATAAATAAAATCTTTTTTTTTTAAACTTTTTGAGGATAAATAGCAATTATCATAACACGTATCATACTTTTTGACCCTCAAATCTCAGATATTTGTTGTAGAATTCATTGTATTAGTGGAAGGAAGAAAAGGCAGCCAACCTAAATGTCGAACAGTTAAACCAGCTATGGGATGTTGTTTAAAAGAACATGGGTTATTTTGGAGGTGAAGTACGTGCAGGCTGTGCAGCCATAAGGCGTCCTTAGATTAAAGATTGTAATATGTAATCTTATCTTTCCTGGAGTTATAACATCCAGGAATCAATGGATACTTGTGTTCTAAGGTCTGCAGATGAATATTTGAAATGAAAACTGTTTTGATAGGGTAGTAGGGTTGGTAATGACGCCACCTCTTTTTATTTTCTTTATTGTTAATATAGTTACTTGCTCAGTAAATACATTTTGTCCCAAATGTCTAGGCAAATTTAGAAAGATCGAGAACACCCTCAGCCCCGCTATGACCTTGTCATGTTTTCTTTATGTGATAATGGATGAATGCTAGAGATAGCACGCTCCCTATAGTACTTGGCATCAAAAAGAACTTTTCTCTCTCTCGTAAATGGCTTCTTTAGTGGTGCCCTAAGTAGAAATAAAATAGAGGTGAGAAGATCTAAAATAAAGTGGAACAGACTAGATAGAAAGCGTAATGACTTTCATGACACTGTTCTAAACCATTTTGCTACCCGCGGCCCCCCTCCCGCCCCCCAGGCTGCTGCTTGCTGGGGGTGCCGGGGGTGTGCCCCTCACCAAGAATAGGCTGGGACAGACTCCCCGTGGCAGTGTGCCATGCACCAAATGTGGGGCCTTCCTTTTTAATCTAGAGCGTGTTATTTTTTGTTTTCTTTGTTCTTAGATGTTTTGTTCTTCTGCTCTAGATTCTTAGAGAATAAACAGCGTACCGATGGGAGGTAAATTAGCTCTTTCTGGAACTCTGATAGGGACATTGCATCCAAATGCCTCTAAACATCACAGAGTGCTTTCCCATGTGCAAAGCAGGTTGTTGTACCCTGCCGTGGGGGTTGCTCACCAAGGCCAGGGGAGAGGTCAGACACTGCCGGGTCAGTTCCCTCCTAGTGTGGCCGACTTCCGAGTCACCACCCTGCCCCCCTCCCCGCCCCTCCCACTGGAGTGGACAGCCTCCACCGGCCTGAAGTCTCGCCCAGGAAGCCTGATCTTGGATAACGTGTTTGTAATTGGTCATATAAGTTCTGTTTCACTCCATGGCCATTCTTCCTTTTTTTTTTTTTTTTTGTCTTTTGTCTTTTTAAAAATATGTTTACTTTTGGATGTGAGTCCCGCCAGTTAAATCTTCAATCATCATTTAAAATTCAAAACAGAAAAAATGCACGAAGTCAGCTTCCAGGATAAGGAGAAGGAACATCTGACGCGGCTGCAGGACGCGGAGGAGATGAAGGTGTGTGCGCGGCCCCTGCCCCGGAGCCCAGCGTGCATTTGGAGTGCGTTTTCTTACTCTAGGAAAATCTGTCCCCTTCAGAGACTGTGTGGCCATGTAGGAGGGAGGGGGGAAGGACTGGTGCCGGCCGTGGCACAGTGCGGCCTGGCGCAGGACCGAGGGAAGGCGGAGGTGTCCAGGAGTCCGGTAGTCATGCTGCGTTAGTCTGTGCTTCTTCCCTGTTCCTGGGGAAGGGGAGGCAGCAGCCCCTCCCGGTCACTGCGTGGGCTGCACTGCTGTGCTGAACTGCCAGAACATGTCTTCCCTTGACCTTTTTAAAGAAGCACTCCAGATTTGGATTGCCGCGTACCATAAAGATGTTTATTTTTGGTCACATGTGAAGTGGTGAAGGAAAACGTAGGCAAAATAATCGGGAAAGAAGCTTTGTGGGTGAATAAAATGAGATAGGAGAGGATGTAGGATTTTGATTCATTTTAGGCAAACCACTTGTCCCTTTGGGTGCAAGGCCACAGGTAAAATAGTGCCCATGCGGGGTGCCTGGGTGGCTCAGTCGTTAAGCCTCTGCCTTCGGATCAGGTCATGATCCCAGGGTCCGGGGATCGAGCCCTGCACTGGGTTCCCCGCTTGGTGGGAAGCCTGCTTCTCCCTCCCACTGCCCTTCCTTGTGTTCCCTCTCACTGTGTCTCTATCAAATAAATAAATAAAATCTTTAAAAAACAAAAACAAAAAAAGCAGTGCCCACGGCATGAGCCTCTCCAGCCTCACCCTGATGGGCTGTCCTCTGGGTTTCATGTCCCTTTGGTGAAGAGGTCTATAAACATCACCATAAATCTGGGCAGTGCTCAGGGTGGGGACAATTCTCTAAATGTTATAGGGGAAGAAGTGTGGCTCGCGTGGGTTAGGTGGTTTGTCTGCAGTCACCTGGGTGTATTTAGTAAGAGGTCTGTGCCCTCTGGCTGACCTGGTGAGAGAAGCCATGTGGCTCAGGTGAGCTGTAGGGGGCCACGGGAGAGCTTTTTATTCAATTAATGGACTGATTTGCTCCTAGGATAAAAACCCCTGCTGGGTTTTATCATAGATCTTCGGGTTTTGTTGTGCCAGTAAAGCAAGGCAGGTTCTGGGGGCCCCAGTTTTGGGACCTGACAGCTGAGGGACGTAGGGTAGGAGGCAGAAGCAATCCAGGGCTTGTCATGGCGTGGGCTGCGAGCCAACGAGTGGATGACACATTTCTCTTGGCCTGGCTTGCAGAAGGCGCTGGAGCAGCAGATGGAGAGCCACCGGGAAGCTCACCAGAAGCAGCTGTCCAGACTTCGGGATGAAATTGAGGAGAAGCAGAAAATCATCGATGAGATTCGGGAGTGAGTCGGCCCAGGGGCTCTCGGAACACGGGGGTGGGCATGGCTCTCGGGCCAGCCTGGAAGGACGTGGCTTTGAGCCCAGTTCTGCCCTCCTTGGCCTGCGGGCTCTGTGTCCTGCCCTGTGCCGCGGCAGGTTGGATGCGCAGCTTCCGACGTCTGTTCTCCCATCTGGAACTGAGCCTCTGGGGGCTCTGGTGGGGCAGGTGGCAGGCGGGCGCAGCCACCCTTCCTCATCCCCCGGGAGTTGGGGTCATGTTGGTGACTCAGCTGGGCAGACACATGCCCTCCTAGGTGGCAACACTGTCTGTATGAAATTATATACGAAAATATACAACGAACCCCCCTGCCTTGGTCCTGAGTCAGGGGTTCTGATAGGCTAAAACAGACTCCAAAGGAGACAGTGAGCCCCTGCTGCCTCCTCACCCAACATGTAAGTACTCCCTGAACAGCCCTGAGCCACCTGGTCACATGCGCACACTTCTCAGGACCCGTGTCTTTGCTCATGGACCTGTGGCTTTGCCAGGATCGTGTCACTGCAGCTCGACTCTCCTGTCAACCCCCTCAGGGCCATACTGCCATCCTGTCACGGCGCCTCAAGAACCCCTGCTCCATAATGACCTCTCCCCTCCTTCTCTCTTACCTTCCTGCCTCGCTGTCAAAACAAGGCAACAAGCCGGCGAGTGCCTTCAGGATCCTCTCCTTGAGGATTCTTATGTTTTTGCACAGTGAGTGCCTTGGCAGTATTTGAACTTATTTGCAGAATGTTTTTAAATGCCCCCAAATAAAAGATGAGGGAAAACGAAGAAAACCAGTTATGTTGAAATATAGTCCCATTCACTGACACCCCCACCCTCATTCCCAAGATCTAGACTGAAGCCTCCCTCCACCCCCATCTTCTATAGAGGGAGAACAGGATTTCTGTATGGGGAGCAAGGCCAGGTTCCGTGAGCTGCTTAGGGTCACGCAGCTAAGTAGGAATCAAACTGGAGTTAGAGTTTAATTCTCCAGGCTACTGATCCAAATCTCTCTCCGTTGTGTGCAAGCCGCTCCCACAGCACATTTGCATTCTGAAAGAGGAGAATGGTAATGAAGCAAAGTGTAAGTGGTGTGGTCTGGGCTCTGTGCACACTGTCTACCTAAGGCAAGTCCTTAGCGTCGTCTTTGCCCTCCTCCTTTTGGACCACCCCCGTGCTGTTACTCATGTTGTTCTTTCCCCTTCAAGCGTGTCCTGTGTTCTTTATTCTGATTAATCACCCTTGACATGTTCAGCCGGAGGGGAACGAGGGGAGGGAAGGAACGAGGGAAGGAGGGCGGGTTGGTGAATGAGTTAGTAGATGAGAAGTTTCCTTGGCCTGTGCCTTTCAAAGGACTCTGGGTTTTCCTTCAGATGTGTAGAATCTGTTCCTTTACGGACGCACAGGCATGGCCACACAAAAGGTTTTATAAATACTACATGCAAGTGTTGGCCAAGTGCCCCCAACCAGATGGCAAGTTTCTTTTTTTTGCCGCAGACCCTGAGCTTTCTTTATATTTCCTCTCTCTGTATCCCCTCCTTGCAGACTTCACACAGCGGCACTGTCCCTGTGTCGGCCAGGAATTTGGACTTAGGGGATGTGTTCAGGTGATTGGACCAGAGAGGAAGGGAAGGGTGCAATGGCCAGATAAGGTTTCCTGAGTGGGTGCATGCATGCCGTCTGTAGGGCAGACAAAGCAGAATTCTTCTCACTGTGCTCTCTTTCTCTGTTTTAAAATATCAGCCCTTTTCCTAGCTCATTATTTTCCCCCCAAAGCTCTCACACAAGCCAACTATAAATATATTCTCAAAGCCTTATGTTTCATGCCTCTGAGATGTTCCCAGAAATTAGTTTTCACTTGGGCAGGGAGGAAGCTGGGAGGTTGTTCTCTGATCCCTCAAAATCCTCCAGAATTGCCGCCTTTATTGCACAGAACTAATGGGGTTGGAACCGAACCATGTCTTTAGCTGGGTGCCTCAGAATTTCAGACTCATGAGCAATGTATTGCTTTTCCCCCTCCATTTCAGTTTGAATCAGAAACTGCAACTGGAACAGGAGAAGCTCAGTTCTGATTATAACAAGCTGAAAGTGGAGGACCAAGAGAGGGAAATGAAACTGGAAAAGCTCTTGTGAGTGCTCGTTAAATATTTCCTCTGTTTTCTCTCCTCCCCGCTGAGTCTTAGGGAAGTCTACTCTCATGACTCCCAATTCCTCAATATTCTGGTTAGGTTCTCTCACTCGTGTGAGATGGTTAGTATTATTGACATAACCATAGGTGCAGATGGTATCTGGAACTCTCTGATGCCCCTTGGGTTCATGATTCCTTTTTGTCTTTTAGATTGCTCAATGATAAACGGGAACAAGCCAGAGAGGACCTCAAAGGGCTGGAGGAGACAGTGGTACGTCAGCATGTTTCCCAATTCGTTTCAGTCCCAAAGACCCCATTAATATGTGATTTGTTGAATTTGTGTATTCTGAAACTTGTTCTGTGCCCAGGGTTCTCCCATACCATTTTAGACAAAATATTTAGGCAAATACTGTATATTTAGACATTAAGACAAATACAAACATTTAGATAAAATGTCCTGTGGAAAAGTGAGGATTGTAGAATTTATTCCCCAGCTCTTGATACCATGATTGTCTGTCTGTTCATCCATCTATCCATCCATCCATCCATCCTTGCCTCCATGCTTAGTGCTATATAACTAGAGGCCCTGAGTGAGAATTAAACTGACCTGAAAATCAGTGCCTGAATCTTTACTGACTTTGCACATTGTGACTTATTTCCATTCAACATTCAAGAGCACCTGCTAAGGGCTGGTGTTCTTCTAGGTGCTTGGATTGTATCAGTAAATCACAGAGATAGGATCCTGGCTCTTTTAAGCATGCGCTCTGCTGGGGGTGGGGAGACAGATGTGAACATTAGGAAGGAGATCATGACCTCCATTACATGGTTATAGAAGGTGCAGAGGTCCCACAAGGTGGTGACATTTGAACAGGGACTTGAAGCAGGTGAAAGACTAAGCCATGGGAATGTTGGGGGAAGGGCCTTCCAAGCAGAGGCAATAGCCGGTGCTAAGGCCCTGAGGTGAGCCTGGAGTTGGCATGTTGGAGAACAGCAGGAAAGTCAATGATGCAGTGAGGAGACAAGAGGTAGGCACAGAAAGGTCAAAGCAAGAGCAGTTAGAGGCCAGGTAGGGCCTTGAGGCCTGCAGGTTTTGGGGTACAAGAGCGACAGATCAGGAAGTCTCATCATTTGAGATCCTGGTTGGTTTTCTCCATCCTGCATCTGAATTCATGAGGTTTGTTGACTGTCTGGTTGAATTCCATTTCAGCTGCTCTGAGGGTGAGGGCTCTTGAGAGCTCTGCAAAGTGCCACACAGCCCTTGTTTAAAGACAGACTGTCCCAAAAGAGCCTCTTAATTTGGTGAAAATGTGTCAGGTCACTTCATATGATAAAACAATAGAGACTGTTGTTTGGATGTAGTCATACTTTTTTTTTTTTTAAGATTTATTAATTTATTTGAGAGAGAGTGAGAGCACGCCTATACAAGTAGGGGTAGGGGCAAAGGGAGAGAGAATCCTCGAGCAGACTCTGTGCCAAGTGTGGAGCCCCACAGGGGGCTCGATTTCAGAGCCCCGAGATCATGACCTGAGCTGAATTCAAGAACCAGCTGCTTGACCGACTGAGCCACCTAGGCGGCCCCGGTATAGTCTTATATTTTGATTCCATTTGTGTCATGTGAATTTATGTGGGACTGCCTCCCAAGAAACTGGTGACCCCAGGCCATAGGCAAATTGTTACTCAGGGCTGGACCTGACTGTGCACTCTGTTCCTGGGCTGTTGTTAGTTGTCCCTCAAAGCCAGGTGAAGGGACAGAGGGCACCATCCACTCAGGACAGAAGTAAGATGACTGTGGCTCAAAGGGTTTTGGGCCATTCCAACATGGCAGAGAAGACGATGGATGGCTGGCTATAGAGGAAACCAGATGAAGCCCTAACATTGCCTCATCTATGTCTGTTTTACCAGAGAATTGATACCCACAGTTACAGATGATTCTAAAAATTCAGAAAAATATTGAAATTTAAAATGTTACTGTATCCCACTAGCCAGAGATAAGTGACATTTCAGTACCTTCCACCCATGAACTCCCCTCACCCAACATCCCTGGCCCCTCCCACCTGGTGCATACTCACCCATAGGGGACAGACCCACTGACACGCTGGCTCCCTTCCTCTCCTGCTCTCTGCTCACCACTGGCACACATCGCTCACATCCACATTTGAAATCCCAAATCCGATCCCCACAGCCTATGTCATTTTAGACTTGGATGTTTTCACTCAACCTGCTTTTGGAATCCACCCCAAGCTGTAAATGTTCTTCAGCAACAGGCTCGCTGCCCTTGGCTGACCTTATTTGAACTCTCCATAGCTCAAGGCCTCTTCTGGCTTCTTGGGTATTTGGGTGGGACGGTGGGGGTAGGAGGGAGGGTGGAACCTGCCATGCAGGGGTTGGAGTCTGAAGCCCACTACAGGGGTTGACGTTGGATGATGTGGAGGGTGTCTTGGGGCCGGAGGCAGCCATCTTGCTTTAACAGGACACTTGGGACTCTAGGGCTGGACCTCTCCTTCTGTGTTAATGGGCCTCATGTTTTTACCTCTCAGGGCTCACCCTTGCTGTCCTCTGTGACAGGAAGCTGAGCCCTGAGCATTTACACAGAGGGCAGTGGCCTGTGACAGGGAACGTTTCAGGGAAGTGAGTCAGGTGCGGTGAGGAAATGATGATATCGTGGAGGAAAATTCATTGCTGTGGGAAGCCAAATGCTAGCTACCTCAGCTTAAATGTGCAATTTGCAAATTGTTTTAAAGGTTTTTAACCACCCCTCCTGTACTGCTGAATTCACCCAAGAACACACAAAAATGAGATAAAGATGCCAAACTCAGGACTTCATAGTATTTGGTATTCAGGCCCCGAGGAGATGCCTGGCCTTTTGATAAGGGACCCGTGTCTTATCTTCTCATTTCCCTTTGCTGTGGCGGCTTTTTGATGGAAAATGTTTACTATGGTTACAGTTGAATAAAATTCCTGAGAGAGAATTCAGAGCAGCCGCTTGGATGGGGGTGGGGGCGCTGAGATCCTTGGGCAGGGGCTGGAACAGCATGTCTGAGTAATGGTGAGCATGGAGCCGCATCCCTGCCCCTGCGCTGGAAGGCGGCGGGACCTCGCAGAGGTGTAAGGTGCACTGTGTTCATAGTAACAGGCCTGTTTGGCTTCCTGCACAAAGTCATTTGCCTCACCTGAGGAAGCAATTGACTTTAGGTGCTTCTTATTTCAACACAGAATTGCAGACTTGGACCCAGTAACAAGACTTGAATGAACATAGAAGCTTAGAGTTTCCACGGCTGTATAGCCTGTTTTTTTTCCTTGTGAGCACGGGCGATCTGCATCCCTTGACATTCTGTGTTAAGAGTAGGTCAACTAAGACAAACTGGGAAGTTCAGATGCAAGTTTATCTCTCTCCTCCCTCATGGGGAACTATCTTGGAAGGAACTAATTGTATCTCTAGTAGTAAGAACATGGAGACTTGAATGAGAGGAACTATTTTGGTTTTCTGCTCTTGTTAACAAAGGCCACCATATTCAATACAGAGCCTTGTCTTTGCAGTCTAATTCTTAAGGGTTTGGTTGTAGAAAATAACTCAAAATGGAGAAAAAAAATGCCCTTAAGAAGTTGATTACAATGTAACAGTATTAGGACAACAAAGGGAAACAACAAAACCTACTGAAGAAATGACTGTCAAATATGGTGCATTGATAAATTAATACTAGCTAATGTTTACTGAGCACTTACAATGTGCCAGAAACGATTGTAAGAGGTTTATAAGAATTATCACTTTTAATCTTGACAACTGTGAGGCAACTACTAAATTTATTCTCCTCTTACAAATCAGAGAGCTGTGGCGCAGGAAGGCAAGGTAGGTTGCCCAGGGTTACGTGGGTAGAAGGCTCACTACCTACCTCATCCATGAGCTGGAGTGACGTCAAGCCAGTGCACACGGCCCAGGGCCAGAAATGGGGCGTGGAGATATGAAAAATGTCGGTCTGCTACGATGGGAGAGATTGTGGGTAACTTTCTATTTAGACTTGCAGGCATTTTGTGCAATGCGTACATGATAAATTAGAGGAAAAAAAGAATCCATCCTGATGTAACACAGCCAACTAGGAATTTTTGTGAGAACTTTTGTAGTTTTTTTGTGAGAAATTTTTGTGTTAACTTTTGTAGTTGAAGGCAGAGGAAAAGTTCTATTTAGAACACCACTAACAAGTTGGCTCTGTTCCATTTTAGTTCATGGTTTGAGCTCCCAGTCTCTGCCCCTGGGGGTAGTCTTGAGACAGATGGAGGGGGTGGACATATGTGGTGGGAAAGCCAGGGAAAGTGTGGGAGCCCCGTGGCCTGGATGGCGGGCTCGCAGAGCAGGTGGGATCCGTCTGGGTCATTGAGGCTACCAGATGGTCCGGCGCCATTGTGTCCTGAATTCAAGGTGTCTCCCCCACTTTAGTGACATTTTCACTATCTTCCTTTCCAGTCTCGGGAACTGCAGACTCTGCATAACCTCCGGAAACTCTTTGTCCAGGATCTGACTGCCCGGGTTAAAAAGGTGAGTTCTATTTTCTGCGACCAGGACTGAGAAGAAAATATGGACAGAAAGAATCATTTTCTGTTGAAATATCACTTTCTTAAATTGGGGCTGGTTGTGCTTAAAAATTAATTACTTCATGCCAGAAAATGTATTCAAAGAATGTACTGGAGACAAAAAAAAAAAAAGGAAAAAAGTACTTGGGAATATTTTTCCATCTGATTTTTTCTTCTTAGTAAAAGGAAGTTATAATCTTTTCCCTGGCCTTTCATTTGAAATGCACACATACCTATCTAGCTGCAGTGTGAGAGCTGACGTGTGTGATGGGGGGAAAATCCAGGGAATCCCGTCAGGCAGTGCTGCTCTGAAGCTTGGTGAGCAATGCCAGAAACCCGGAGAAATTAGAAGCAGGAGCCTCCCGTTTGCCTGTGAGGGGCCACCAGGGGCTGGGTCAGAGCGCATGAAGCGCTTGAACCTGTGTCTCATTTGCTCTTCCTGGCAACCGTGTACGTGGTCCTTACTGTTCGGTTCTTAGTGGAGACAGGCTCAGAGGTTAAGTAACCTGAAGTGGAGATAGACTGGAATCCGGGGCATGTGACTTCTGACTCTGGGCTTCGTGGGTCCTCGTGCCTCCCAAGGGATCTTGGGGAGTCACCATGTGGTGAATCCCAGAGCAGCAGCCGAAGTTTCAGGAAGGAGGGAGAGGTGGGAGCAGCCGGGGACTGCTCTTTTAAATATGTTTAAGTGTGATAGAGGAGGGCAATGCGCCATGGCCAGCGGTGTGGTAGGATGGAAGGAAGGTGTATTTAAAAGTATGCACGTGTGTGTGTGCGCACGTGAAGGAGCTAAGGGAAAGGGGTGAAACGTATATAACAAAAGAGGAGGGGCTGATGGGGTCCAATCTGCGTGGACGGAAGTAACAGCATGGTTGGGTGTGTCAGGCTTGGCCAGGGGAAGGGATACAATTTCCCAGAGAGGAGTAGTGGAGAGTGGAGATGGAGACATTCCATCTTCATCTTCAGACACTCCACTGCATCTTCCAAAGGTGCGTCCGACGACTTTGATCTTCTCGGTTAATGTGGAGGTTCTGTCCTTGATGGAGAAGGCAGGAAGACAATGGGGAGGCCCCACAGCCCAGAGAAGGCTCAGGCAGCCTGGGAGGGTGGGGGAGGGGGCATGGGGGACATTTGTCAGGGATGAGTGAAAGCATTGCTGAGCCGTGCTGAAAGCATGCTGAGTGTCCAACTGAAGGTCAGAGCATGGATTTGCCATGACCCCCGACAGAATAGTTCCTGGCCTGGAAATGAAAATAAAGGAAGGTGGAGAATGATAGGTGAGTTTAAGGCCTGAATGGCAGCGGCGGGGCAGGCAAGTAGTGAGCACAGTTATCAAAATAGAAATGACCAGACCTGGACCAGGTAGGAGGGAGAGGCAAGAGCAGAGGGGTTGGAGAGGGAGACTGCAGAGATAATGGCAAGAACTGGAAATGCTCAGTCAGAGGGAGGAGGGGGTCCAAGGGAGCTTAAGATTGGGCTTCCCTGATTTCAGGATATAAAACTCTTGAGTAAGGACCCGTGGCTTTCAGTGTGTGGTTATCTGGCCAGCAGCTTTGGCATCACTGGGGTGCTCACTAGACATGCACATTCTCAGACCCCCCCAGGTCCGCTGAAGCAGAGACTGGGGGTGGAGCCCAGCAATCTGAGTTTTAACAAACCCTCCTCTGGGCAAAGTTCGAGAACCCCAGATGTAGGCCGAAGAGACACGGGTTTGAGATCTGCACGCAGCCGTCTCCTCTCAGGAGGAGGGAAGATGGTCTCCTCTGGAATCAGAGGCAGCAAGGACGCCTTGCCATTCTGAGCTCTAGGATATTTGCACATGTGTTTTCTCAGTTGACCTCCTGGCCCAGAAGGGCACTTTTTGTCCATCTCAAGATCTAATGAATTTCAAGAGTTTATCCAGCAACAGCACTCAGAAGCTGTGACTAGTTGAGATGGATTCATTAACTAATTTTATGGGATTGGAAGCTGAAGGGACAAGCAATGGCCACTGAGACTTCCCGGTAGGACCATAGGCACTTGCCCAACAGCTTGGTGACTACTTAGCTTAGTTGGGATGTTTGAAATCAGGCTTAGATCTTGGGTTGATGTTTTCACGCTGATTCTTCTTGAGTTTTGGAACAGTTCCTTTTGAAAAGGAAAGTCTATTTACCCGCTGCAAGGGAGAGGTAAATTTCACAGAGAGAACTAATCTGTATCTTTCAAAGGAAGATTGGGAGTTTTATTTTGTTTTGTTTTCAATTCTCTATAATGCTCAGAAAACCCTTGACATCAACCAAAGGAATTCACTGGGAAGGTCACTAAGTCTCAACTTTTAGAACCTCTCCTTATATCCACTTTCAGAATAACCATTGGTGGGATTGGGGGTAGTGGTTTTTATAAAGAAGAACTAGAATGTGGTCCAGTTTATACTGGGGCTGGGGCCGGGGGGAGCCTTCAGGCCCATTGACCCCTCGTGTTGTTGCAGAGTGTGGAGCTGGACAGCGATGACGGAGGGGGCAGTGCTGCCCAGAAGCAAAAAATTTCCTTCCTGGAGAATAACCTGGAGCAGCTCACAAAGGTTCACAAACAGGTAGGAGAGTTGTGCCAGCTTCCTGTGCTTCCCTTACTGTCCCGGGAAGAAACCCCACTATATCTAGCCACAGTTCCAGGAGAAGGCTCTGCATCACCAGGGGTGCCAGACAGGTCCCTGGAGTCCTTTAATTAGTCTTCAGTGACTTCCCTTACATATAAAAGTCTTTTATCTAAGCAGATGGAAGGAATGGAGTTTGAGCTCCGGGTTTTGGAAAGTGGGGTGTTCCCACCCTGCCTTAGCATCCTGCCTCCAGTCCCAGCACTGGACCCACAGGCTGCACAAAAGGCAAAGTGAATTCCACTGAGCCGGTTCAGGCGCCTTATTTTTGCAGCTGAAGAAACAGACTGAGAGAGGAAGTGATCTGCTTTATTTTCTCTCTGCTCTGTTTCCCTATTTCCTGGGCACCCTCTTCGGTTCTTATGAGGCTCTGGAGTTTATTGAGAGGGACAGCAGAGTGCATGGCCAAATCTACTGGCGATCAAGGCAGGCGTTTGCCTCCTTTCTGTATAAATACTGGAATGCTCATGTTTCCCCTAAATCCTAAAGATTTGGAATGTGATAAAAATGGTCCCACTTGTTGGACTGCATGGCTAAGGGGATGCTCTCTCTCGGGCCTACATCCTTCAGCATTACCTAGGATGGCATTTCTCCCCAAAGGGAGGATGACAGATTCAATATGGTTGAAGTCATTCCAACAAATTATTGATGAGAAATACAGAAGCAGAAACTGTAGTCTGAGTCACTAATGTGAAATAGGGCTCTGAAATTCATTAATTATTTTATTTGTGAATTCAGTGAATGTTTTAATAACCATTAAAAACCTGCTCTCTGCCAGGCGCTGGAGCTGGTAAAGAAAGCAGGTGTGGCCTCGGGATAGGTAGTGTTCGTACAGCACTTTCCGATTTTCAAAACTTTTTCTGGATCCACTGGGATTCGCACAATCCTCTTCTTATATCCTCTCCTTTTTTATAGGTGAGAAACCTGAGATGTGTAGGGGTTGGATGACTTACCAAGTCAGATGTCAGGAAATAATAGAGCTGGCTCTTGAGCCTTTTTTTTTTCTTCTTTTTTTAACCCAGTGCAAGCCTGTTGCTTCTTTTTCTTTCTTTCTTTTTAAAAATTAAAAAAAATATATTCCTTCATTTTATTTTTATTTTTTTAATTTGTATTTATTTTTATTTCCATAATTAACATACAGTGCTGTATTATTTTCGGAGGTACAATGTATCAGTTCAGCAATCCTATACATAGTGCCCATTACCATAAGTGTCCTAATCTCCTTCACGTCTTTCACCCATCCTCCCCGACCCCTCCTCCGGCAACCACCAATCTGCAGCCAAACCACCCTGAACGTGCCCAGTCTCACCTGTTGCTTCTTTTTTTTTTTTAATGATTTTTTATTTATTTATTTGACAGAGAGAGAGAGAGATCACAAGTAGGCAGAGAGGCAGGCAGAGAGAGAGGGGGAAGCAGGCTCCCCGCGGAGCAGAGAGCCGATGCGGGGCTCGATCCCAGGACCCTGAGATCATGACCTGAGCCGAGGGCAGCGGCTTAATCCACTGAGCCACCCAGGTGCCCCACACCTGTTGCTTCTTAACTGAGGGTCTTAAGTAATAAGAGAACGAAAATGTCCCAGAGTCACCTGTGAGCCTCGGGATATGCTGCAGAGTGGGTCCAAACCACACGCTGGTGGAGACAGCGCTTCCTGCACGGGCCGAGGCCTGCAGAGAGCTCTAGAACATGCACGCCCTGTACCCAGGGCTTTTGAACCTGCCTAGCATCGCTCAACGGGCATGTGGACGTCCCAAGCCGACCTAGCGAGGCTGCTTGTCTGGCCGTCCTCCTGTGGATGTCTGCCCCTCCTGCCGCCTCCTTTTGCCCCTCCCCCCCATAAGTCGCCCGGGTCCGCTCTCCCCGCAGCTGGTCCGGGACAACGCAGACCTGCGCTGTGAGCTACCCAAGCTGGAGAAGCGGCTGCGCGCCACAGCGGAGCGTGTGAAGGCCCTGGAGAGCGCGCTGAAGGAGGCCAAGGAGAACGCCATGCGGGACCGCAAGCGCTACCAGCAGGAGGTGGATCGCATCAAGGAGGCCGTGCGGGCCAAGAACATGGCCAGGAGGGCCCACTCGGCGCAGATCGGTATGTGTGCCCCTGCCCTGCGGCCCTGGCGGAAGGCAGGGCTCTGCTGGCCGGAAGCACTGGTGTTCTGGAACATCTGCCAGGCTGTAATCAGGCCGGCGGCAGCTGGGGTGGCTGGTGCCTCCAGGCCCCCTGCACTTCTCCTGGGAGAATGGCAGTGTCAGGCCCCTGCTCCCTTGTCGCCAGAGGCTGCAGCGCACAGTGTGGCCCTCAGAGCCGCTGCGCTGAGCAGAGCAGGTGGCCAGCTTAGGCTGTCAGCGAAAGGTTATTTGGCTGCTTCTCAGCAAGGCCCAAAGGCCCCTTCTGTTCTGTACCAGGCAGAACGCGAAGGGGCGGGGGTGTAGCCAGAAGCCTCAGGGAGAGCCACTTGCAAGGGCTCGTTTGGAAGCACCTTGGGAAGAGCGAGGCGGGCCTCCATGAGCAGGGTGTGGCTCCCAGCGGGGAAGGGGGCCTGGACGTCCACCTCTGCCAAACCTGGATTTGGGCGTTGTGCTCGTGCTGACAATGGGGTGTAGCTGCTAAGTCTTAGTTCCCAGGGTGGAGCCACAAGTGGCAAAGGGATTTAGGAATGTTCTCTGAAGAGCTTTTTTTTTAAACTGAAATGCTTCCGATTAACGTGATATTATTTCCCATCAGATAATGCTATGCAGATGTTTTGTAAACCAACAACTTCGTGTGTCTGGTTTTTAGATCATACCTTAGATTAATGTGTCATTGCATTTATCGATTCCGTGCTCTTTGTAAATCCAGAAACTATGGCGCTTCTTCCCAGAAAGTGCATCATAGGGAGAAATCTGCACCCAGTTTCAGGGGCTACGCAGATGCCGTTGGAACCCAAGTGTTACCTGCCTTAGATAAAACTGAAAGTCCTTCGAATTTTCCTCAGCCAGAATTAAAGTAATTGATACCTAAGTTCTGACTGTGCCCTAACCATTGGGTGCCCTGGTTTAGCAAACTGTACTGTCGGGAGAGCAGACATCCTGCTTCCAGAAAGGTCTGGTGCTCGATGAGAATTGTAATGATAAAAACTGTGTGTCTTGGTTTTCACATGTGACCTGTGGTTCTGCGGGTGTGGCCATTTACACCCACCTGAAACTGCTGTCCTTTCTGTCGGACACAGCCAAGCCCATCCGCCCTGGACACTACCCGGCATCATCTCCAACAGCCGTCCACGCCATCCGAGGGGGAGGAGGCGGCTCTTCAAACTCCGCTCACTACCAGAAATAAATACGAGTGAGTCGTTGGTGTCCTGGTGGTTTCCGTCTGGGGCAGCCCAGGGCTGGATCCCTGCCCCTACCTGGTTCTCAGCCCCTGGCATGTGCCCCTGCGAGAGTGAGCAGTTTCGATCTCCTAGAACGGGTGCCTGGGAGGGTAGCTTGCCTACCTCAACTCCGAGAAGAGCCTCCAGGTCTTCTCACTAGGGCCACCTGGTGCTGGGGACCCTCCCAGGGGATGGAGGAGGGTGTGGCAAATGACTCACTGGAGCTCTCTTTTGTCTGTGGGACTTCCCTGTGCAGCTGGCATCCAGAAGGGCATTACCTGTTTGTCAACTGCTTTCGCCCAGAGCAGACAGACGTGGGTGGTTGCTTTAAGTTTTGGGAACTGAATATAAAGAAAGGGCCAGATAGAGAAAGTCATGTTTTTATAATTGCTCTCTGAACTCAACAAATAGGGGTTTTTAAGAATGGTGCTAATTTGTATCTAGGTAGGTCGGGACCACCTTTTTTTATTTGAGATGATGGTCTATAATTTTTCTTCCTGCAATCCACATGCGTGGGATTGTTCTACCAGCAAACAAACACAAAAAGTGATACACTTTAGAAAAGAGAAGGAGAGAGCACCAACGGTCCTTTTGTACTTGAGGTGGAGAAAAGAGGTTACTGGTTGGGTGGGGCGGACAAACAACTAGGAGGCCGGAAAACTCTGACTTTGAACCAGTAACCTGTGGATGGGAGGGGGTAGCTCCAAATGTTGTCCTTGGACTCTGAGCCCTCACTAAGGAAGCTAGCTTGCAAGACAGGCAGGCTGGCATGGCCAGGCCACAGTGGGCATGGCCAACTCCACAGAGCACTGACTCCTCTCCTGTCCTTTCCGATCAAGGTAAGGGACGTGAGGTGAGGGTCTGGAGCCCTCTCTTAGGGGATATGACAACACTGCTAAGGCTCACGCAAAAGCTGCCAAGGAGCAAGCTTGGCGGCTGCCCCCACACAGCTCTCTCCGGCGCTGCCCCAGGCAGCATGCCAAGGAGCAGGACAGGCACTGGTCAGATCGGGGAACAGGAGGGAAGGCCGGGGCAGCCCGGGGGTGGACGGCATGTCCACGACCATCTGCCATATCCTAAAAGGGTGGATGGAAGTTGTCTCGGCAGCGGGCCACCCCATTCAGAGCTGATCACTTTCCATTACAGATAAAAAAATGTGGGTGTTACAAAATTGCTTTTGACGGCATGTTGTTGGTGTTGGGGCTGGCCCTCGAAGGGAGCTGTACGCTCCTTTGAGGCAGCGTAGGATAGAAACCTAAAGCGGTGGTTCTTGAACTCGGGTGGGCATCAGTATTCCCTGGCACCCAAGACCTAGGCTTCGTGAAGCAGCTTCGGGCCTGGGCCTTTGCGTGTTTACTGAGCACCACACGCGATGTCGTTGGCCACCAGAGTTCGAGGACTCCTGTCCTGAGGGAACTGTGGCGTCTCTAGGGTGCAAGTGAGTTTCTCTGCCGTGTGAAGGAAACCTCAGGGTGGTCCTGTCCTCAGCAAGTACCTTCCTTCTTCAAGGTCACCTCAACGGCTTCCATTCTAGTTCTCATGCCCACACACCGTGGTCAATAAGCAGAAAGGAAGCCGGGAAGAGGCAAAAGCCCCTTCTCAGCTGAATCCGCTTCCTTTCATGGCCTTCCTGAAGTCCACGTAGTGTGGATGCCTGCGTCCCTCTGGCCAGATCTGAGGCATATGGCCAGGTCCAGCTGTGAGGGGGGCTGGAAAGCAGCAGCTTTGAGCTGGGCACATCACTGCACCACGTAAGGATAGTGTTCTTTCTTTATTTTTTTATTATTTTTTTTAAAGATTTTATTTATTTGAGAGAGAGAGAAGAGGCAGAGGCAGAGAGAGCGGGAGAAGCAGGGTCCCCCCTGAGCAGGGAGCCCGATGTGGGGGTCAGTCCTAGGACCCTTGGATCATGACCTGAGCTGAAGGCAGACACTTCACCGACTGAGCCACCTGGGTGCCCAAGAGTGCTACTGTTCCTTAGCTGAGGACAAAGCGATGGGTCCTGGGTGGGCAGCCGGAGCCTGTGCCGACTGAGCCCCTTACTACACAGCAGAGCCGCGCTCATGCAGTACCTACCTAACCTCCTTCGGTGTAAGCATGCAGCGAGGTGGCCGTGCTGGGCTCCCGGCAGGCTCTCCATAAGTACACAGGCCCAGGGATTCTGGGGTCCAGAGACTGTGCAGCGCACAGCCACTTCCCTCATGCAGTCTCATAAGGGTCTGTCAGACCCATGTTTTGCGTAAGCTTCATACAGCAAAATGTTCCCTTCTCACACTTGAGCTGGAGAGGCAGTAGGTCTGGTGAGACTTCTTAGACCTTAAAGCTAATAGAACCACCCTCACCCATCCTGGTGATCCATTGCTTTCTTTAACTTGAGGTGGTATAAGGGAATTTGATTGTTTTCTCTGCAGCTGGAGCCCCCTTGAGCCACTCTCCCCGTACGTACAACTCCTGTAGCTGGGTGCATTCTCTGCATCACAAAACAGAGAGGCACCTTTCTGGTTATCAGGATGGCAGTGTGGTCGAGGAACCTGGCTTTAGGCGGGAGGTGGTCATGGTGTTAGCTAGGTCTTCTGCCCTCCCGAAGTTACTTACCCTTAGATTCACTTCTTCGTCCGTGAAATGGGGAGAATCCTTTCCCTGGATCGCTGGTTGTGAAATGAGGACTCACTGAGGTCATACCTCTGAGTTGCTTGGCATCTAGCAGGTGCACCATAAAACCGTTGCTGCCGTAGAGAGTAGCAGAGTGCTGCGTGGCCCACAGTAGGTGGTGGATGAATGTTGGCTTATGGTCTCCTTTAATTCACATAGTCGTTGCAACATAGTTTTTAGTCCCTCGCCCTAAATTCTCACCACTGAGTGGGGAAGGTCCATGACTGAGTATCCTGTTTGATGCTAAGACCAGATATAAGGGGCGCCTGGGTGGCTCAGTGGGTTAAAGCCTCTGCCTTCAGCTCAGGTCATGATCTCGGGGTCCTGGGATCGAGCCCCGCATCGGGCTCTCTGCTCCACGGAGAGCCTGCTTCCTCCTCTCTCTCTGCCTGCCTCTCTGCCTAGTTGTGATTTCTCTCTGTCAAATAAATAAAATATTAAAAAAAAAAAGGCCAAATATAAAGTGTTTCAAAGATATTATCATTTATTTGTCTAAAAGTTATGAAAAAGAACATTGACTACTTTTACAAAAAAGACTGGGGAGGAAAAAAAAGATAATAGCCAATTAATTGGGAAATTATCATTGAAAGAAAATGCAAAATCATTTTTTAAAAAATAATTGGAGGTGCATCTGGGTTGCTCAGTCGGTTAAACGTCTACCTTCAGCTCAGATCATGATCCCAGGGTCCTGGGATTGAGCCCCAGATTGGGCTCCCTGCTCTGTGGGGAGCCTGCTTCTCCCTCTTCCTCTGCTCCTTCCCCTGTTTGTGCTTACTTAAATGTGTGCTCTCTCTCTGTCTCTTTCAAATAAATAAATAAAATCTCTTTTTTAAAAAGATTGTATTTATTATCTATTTTATTTATTTATTTAAAATAAATAAAATTTATTTATTTATTTATCACAAGTAGGCAGAGAGGCAGGCAGAGAGAGAGGAGGAAGCAGGCTCCCTGCTGAGCAGAGAGCCCAATGGAGGGCTCGATCCCAGGACTCTGGGATCATGACCTGAGCTAAAGGCAGAGGCTTTAACTCACTGAACCACCCAGGTGCCCCTATAAATAAAATCTTAAAAAAAAAAAAAAAAGGAAAGAAAAATAAATAACTGGAAATGTGAGATTCATTGCTGTTTGGGATCAAAACCGTTTGAGGTGATCTTTCCTGGTCTTTGGGATGCTCACTCTGAGGTGTGTCTGTTCTAGGGAGAAATGATCTCAGCTGCCAGCTCTTCCCAGCCCTCTTATTGAAGCCAGAGCAGCATATTTGTACTTGGGCAACATCTGGATATCCCTAGGTTTCTTTCTGCTTCATTTCAGGTTTCAAGGAATTTAGTCACAATGAGTATTTTGGCTTATGCTCAAAGTTTCAAATCTCACAAAACAAACTGAGGGTTGCTGGGGGGAGGGGGGCTGGGAAAGGGGGGTGGGGTTATGGACATTGGGGAGGGTATGTGCTATGGTGAGTGCTGTGAAGTGTGTAAACCTGGCGATTCACAGACCTGTACCCCTGGGGCTAATAATACATTGTATGTTTATATGCTCAAAGTTTCAGAGTGACTGAAAATGCCAACATGGAGAAATCAGAACTCAGGATACTGTTGCCTATCTCAGCTAGTTCAAATTTAGGGGGGCTGCCAGAGGGAGGGGAAATCTTTTTCAAGCTGCAGAGCTGGGCATGGAACAGTCCAGTGCAGCAAAGTACGGACATGGGATAGGAGATTGGCGGCCGTGGGTTCCAGCCCTGGCCTTGGCTATACTGCTTTGTGATGTTGGGCAAGTTTCATCATCTGCAAAATGGGGTCAGGTACAGAGAGCCTGGTCTTTACTTGGTTTAGCAACGAGTGAGACAAAGGCTCTGTTCTTGTGCAGTAATACTCTTTTTGCAGGGAGATGGACAGCAAATAACAAGGGAACTTCGAGTAGTGGTATGGTTCTGAGGAAAATAGGAACAGATTAATGCGATGGAGACGGAACGACATTTAGAGGGGGTGGCATTTGAGCTGAGCACTGAATGATGACAAGTACCAGCCACGCAGTAACAGGAAGAGTAGCACACTGGCTGGAAGGTGGGGATGGCTGGTATGTTTGAGGAATCAGGAAGGCTGATGGGGCCAGAGCCCAGAGAACACAGAGACCTTCGTAATTGGGATTGTCGGGGGAGGGAAGGAGGGACCAGATTGATGAGGCCTTTGAGGCCAGGCCAGCAGCATAGGGTGCAATCTGAGTGTGTGGGGCCGTGGGGAGCTCTGGGCCTGGGAGTGGTGGGACCTGGTTCATCACTGGGAAAGACTACCCTGTGCTGAACCCCATGGAAAGGGTGGGGTGCATGAGAGTCAGAGAAGGGGCTCTCCTAGGGGCTCTTCCGGGGAGATTGATAATGTGGGAAATGGGAGAATTGCTTTTAGGGGGTACTGGCCGCCTGAGAGGAGCTACAATCTGGGTGATGGGAAGGCAGGGGAGGAAGGACCACTGTTGGCAGGTGGTAGATGGTGTTGCAGCCTGGAAAAGAGATAAGGTGTGAAACAGACCTCTGAGGCAGGACTGAGTGCTTATTCATGGCCCCACATTTAATGCAGACATCATTTAAATATCTCCTCGGGCTCCCTGGTTCTGCGGGCCCTGGAGTTGGACCTCCTTTCCTGGTGGTCCTTTGATAAGCCAGTGGGTGTTTGTTCAAATGTGTCCACCAGATGTCGCCAGTGGGGCACCGCTGGAACCTCGCTAAAAGGCTTTGCAGAAAAAGGGTCTTTTGACTCTCCCATGCTTAGACCATTATTTCTCAGATTTGAATATAAGCAGAGTACTTTTAAGGGGATAAAGTTCTCATATTACCCAGAGGTTTTTATTATTATAATTAGGTATTTGCAAATTTACAATAACGTGTACTTACAGATCTTAAACAACTACCAAGTCCAAAACAAATTTAGAAGTTAGATTGAAATGAACCATAAACCCAAATCAAATTACCAACCTTAGCAGAAGTTAATGAAAAATGGCTTTTCTCTGAAAAGAGCTGGGTGCAATGTGACTCTGGTATTCATTTCTTCTGGTAGAGTCTGACTTGCCTAGGCTGCGTCTGTGTGTCATGACAGGGCTCACTTCTTTCATTCCCTTTCTGTGTTAAAACCACTGAGGCGTGCCTAGCTGGCTCAGTTGGTAGAGCATGTGAGTCTTGATCTTGGGGTTATAAATTCAAGCCCCTTGTTGGGTGTATATTGAAGGAAAAAAAGGAAGGGAAGGAAAGGAAGGAAAAGAGAGGAGGAGAGAAAGAGAAAAAGGGAAAGGAAAGAAGGGAGGGAGGGAGGAAGGAAGTAAGACACTGTAGAATTGCTGCATACCTGCAAGCCATTTTGCAGTGATGTGACTGGAACACATCATTGTCCCCTTGCATCCAGCTTTAGCTGGATGATATTTAAGCCATGAGCAGTAGCGTCCACTTGGTCGTAGCATAAAGCACGCGTGGGGCTAAAGTTGTGTGGAAATGCTTGGTTGTAAGGTAGTGAGCTAGATAATCTAGAATACCCACATATTTTTAAAAAAGACTATTTATTTGAGAGAAAGTGTGGGCAGGAGAGGAAGAGGGAGCAAGCGAGAAGCTGACTCCCTGCTGAGCGTAGAGTCTGACACAGGGCTCAATCTCACTGCCCTGAGGTCATGACCCGCTAAAATCTAGAGGCGAATGCTTACCCACTTAACCAACTGAGCCGCCCAGGCACCCCTAGAGTATGCATAGATGATGCTTCAGATTTTTGTGGAAAGAAAAACATGAAATTGAAAATACTGTGAAATGAACGAAAGGCCCAGAATGCCACTCACTTTGTTGATGTAGATAAAGACTGTTATTTTGAGGATGGTGCTTTTATTAAAAAAACACACATATTAAGTCTAGAAATCACAGCCTATGAAGTTTTGGGGCGCCTGGGTGGCTCAGTTCATTGAGTGTCTGACTCGGTTTTGGCTCAGGTTATGATCTCAGGGTCGTGGGGTCGAGCCTTGCGTCACTGTGCTCAGAATGGAGCCTGTTTGTTCCTCTCCCTCTGCTCTGCTCCCCTCCCCCTCGCCCTGCCATCTCAAATAAGTAAATAAAGCCTTTAAAAAATATAAAGTTTCAGTAAACTTTGACAAAATATTGGGTAAAATCACAGTGGTAGAGCCAACGGGGACTCATGAGGGTTGTCACGGAGACGCTGTCCCATGTTTTCAGACTGTGATTTCATGCAGCCTTGGAAAAGCCCGTCTGCGGTTTAGAGCAGGTTCACAGGGGTGAGTGCAGCTCCAAAGAGCCATCAAAGCAGACCAGGTGTACTGTTATGACCTCCGTATCTCTGATTTGTGTGACAGTCACTGTAGGATGGCTCTGTCCTCTTCAGGTTTTACACTTTAAGGCCTTTATTGTGAATAGATCCATTAGTTGTTAGTAAAAGTACTATCTTTACATTCTTAAGTTGTGTGCTGGAAGCAGACACAGAACACAGATCTCCAGGCTTTCACGACTGTTCCCTTTTGCTGCCCCAAAGGTCATCTGTGACTGAGGCCCTGAAATCCTGGACCCCATGTTGCCCATGTGCCAGTCACAGCCAGGCTCTTCAGGCTTGGCCCGGACCTTTGGAATGCGCAAATGGTTTCCTACTCTGAAGTCTGTCACAGGGACACCGGGGTGGCTCAGTGGATTAAGTGTCTGCCTTCAGCTCAGGTCATGATCCTGGGGTCCTGCATCAGGCTCTCTCCCTCTCCCTTTGCCTACAGTTCCCCTTGCTTGTGTTTTCTCTCTCTGTGTCAAATAAGTAAAATCTTTAAAAAAAATTAAAAAAAAAAAAAAAGTATGGTCACAGGAAGCTATACTGAAAAGGGGAAATTCCAAGTGTACCTTAGAGACAGGAAGTCCAGTATTTTCTAGGCTAGTACTTAAACCTCAGATTTATTTGACTGAATGTCCCTGGCCATTTCCCCACATTTACTACCTTCATCTAAAGCCCTAAACTTGAGGTCCACATAGGCCTCTAGCTCTTCTGTCTTTGAACTAGGAAGTTCACCTCTCAACACCCGCGCACCTGCCTCCCGCTTCATTGTTTTCCTCTACCTCAGGCAGAATAGAATTTTCTTTTGAAGCTTTTGACCATAGAACAAAAAGGCAGCCCTTGACCTTAGTCCTTAGTTTACCCTATCTGAGTTACCCTGACTTAGTTTACCCTGACTGACTCAGGCTGGCACTTCCTCATTTACACTCTATTTGCTTTTCTAAATCTGTCTTTCCTTCTTGTTACTCTCCTCTCTGTCCTGAGTACCAGGATCCAAACCATCTTGCATCATTGCTGGGCTTCACCTTGGCCATTCTCTCGGTGATGATACCCACTTAATCACAAATAAAAAATATCCCATATACCTAAAATGTACAAGTTGCCTTGTGCCCACAGCAGAAATGGGTCCACTCCCTACGTGAAGGGTGGGCATGAAGCTGCTTTCAGATTTAATCCTCCAAAGTAGTGAAGTCAGGAAGCCATCTTCACAGCAAGCCACATAGGATCTTTAAGCCACACCGGTGGTCTACACCTGAGCCGCTGGACGGTCCGACTTGCTACTGCTATTGGGAAATCCTAGCAATGAAATGATTGAGTCACAAGAATGTGAGTCCCCTCTCTGCAGGGGGGGATCTGTTACAAGCAGGATACATAGCTGAGGGACTGTGGGTTCAGGATATGGAGCTGGGCTGCCTAGAGTTGAATCCCAGCTTGGCCATGTCCTAGGTAAGTTACTTCATCTCTCTGTGCCTCCCTGTCCTCTGTAAAATGTGTCAAATGACCGTACTTAAGTAAGTGGCTGTGAGGATTCAATGCATTAATACACAGAGAGCTTAGGCAGGTTCCTGGCAGGAGCAGGCACCCGGCGTTGGCCCATGTTGATGTTACACCATCCTACATTTTACAAAGAGGCCAAGTGAACTGTCCGGATCACACATCTTGTCCGTGGTGGACCCTGAACTCTGATCCCCTGTGCAGCATTTCCCAAGGTTCCTGGCCTTAAGACCCCTTGTAGTCTTAAATAAGAGTACTGACATCAAAGAGATTTTATATTCCTGGACTGTATCTCTTGATATGGTTTATGTTATTGATATAAATTGATGCAAAAAAAATTTCAAGTATCACTACTGTTAACGCAAATGCCACTTTTAATGAAACGTAATTATTTTCCAAAACAAAATGGAGAATGGCAATTGCTTTGCAGTTTTGCAAAGCTCTTTAATATTTGGTTTAGTGGACGATGACCCTGGATTGTCATATCTGCTTCTGCATTCTCTCGGTTGCGGTGTCTTATTTTAGTTGAGGAAAACCCAGCCTTGTCACTCCAGACAGAATTCTTAGGTGTGGAGAAGTTATGATCATAGCACCTTCTCTCTCTCTCTCTAAGATTTTATTTATTTCTTTGGGAGCGCATGCGTGCTAGTGTGCACGAGTTGGGGGAGGGGCAGAGGGAGAGAGCCACAGACTCCCTGCTGGAGTCTGAGGTCGTGAAGTCAGAGGCTTAACCAGCTGAGCCACCCAGGTGCCCCCATAGCACCTCCTTCACCACAAGCTTCCTCTGAGAACTGGATGAGAGATGCGAAAGTGGAGTGGAAAGTTCTAGGAGAAATGAGAGCCACCTAAGTATCGGCCACTGTTACAGTGGTCCCGGGGGCATACCTAAGCAGCATAGACAAAGCAGGACTCAGGGAGGGGGCGGAAGGAAGTACACGTGGGCACTGTGGCATGGGACTTGGAAACCAGCATTGTGCGCATAAAGGGAGCAATCGTGAGGACCTGGAAGGAAGAATGATTCTCCCCCACACAGCAGTCTGCACTAATGCTCCTGGGAGATAAACCCACTTCTCTCCAGCAGAGGTGCATAGAGTACAATTGGCCATTCTTACAATGTGGGCACCGAGTGGTAGAAATGCAAGAGAAAAGGTAAAACTATGTACTATTTGGATTAAGCATAAATCCGCTTGCGAGCAATTGCAAAAGCTGAAGTTGGGAAAATCTCTGAATACTTCTTGCAAAACAAAACCCTTGTATAATTCGCTTCTTTCTTCAGCTTTCTCACCCCTTCTAAAGAGAGGCAATTTTATTTCCTTCTAAGCCTGGTCACACGTTGCCACTCTGAATTACCATCTCCAATTTGGCAGAGACCCAGGGATGGCCTCCTAGCGGGTCACTCGGGCCAGTACCGTGCTTTCCGGAGAGTAACAACTCCAAGTCATCCAAGAGGGTCAACAGAGCTGGGTTGTCAGTCTTCTCGAGGTTTGCCAGCCTTTCCAGGTTGGCCGCTCTCGGCGATCAGAATGGTCAGAAGTGGTTTCTGCAGGAGCTAAGCCATTTACCTTTATACGTTCTGTCCATTTTCTCTCCTGAATTTATCAGAAGAGATGAACATTCAGATAGCTGGGGGATGGATGGGAGTATCTCAGCCAACTCCTTTCTTCTTGGGCCTGCTGGGAAGACTGCATTGGCAGACAGGCTGGAAAGATCTGTAACTTAGGATGAAGAAGAACAAGCTCTTGAGATTAAAGGATGATTTATTGGTGGACTCCCTGTGTTTTTCCTTTCCGCAGCCTTTCGATGTCTGTCTTCTCTCGCCCTCGTTGAGGTGACTAAGCAGGCTGGGTGTCCTCTGGGGCCCCTTGTTTCTTCGTTATTGTTAGCCAGACGTGCTACTCTTGCACATGGAGGGGTGGGGGATTTGAATGAAAGGCCGGCTGGTTGGGAATCGTGTGACTTCACAGTCCGCGGGCATTGCTGAGGCCACCCACTGAGTGTGTGTCTAACACGAGGCTCTGTCAGCATGAGGTGCCTGCTGTCATCACTGTAAGCCCTAACCCTGCAATTTAAGACATGTGCTCGTACCTCCCTGCCCCCGGGCACATAGGAAGACCGTCCCATCGGACCAGGGTGACCCGTAAGTGATCATGAGATCGTGTGCTTGGAGAAATGAACCTGTAAGGAAAGCAAAATGGGAATTTGAATGGGGATATTCAGGAATCATCCCACTTGGTTTTCAGCTCAAAATGAATTTAGATGACCAGTATGACCAGGCTTTTGGATTTTTCATTTCTTGTCCTAATAATAAGCACGAAATCTTACCAAAGAGGCTAAACATTAAAGATGCTCTTCCCATAGACAAATCTCTCTCTGTGACATCTAAAAATGATATGAATAGTAACATATAAGTTTGTTTAAGCCATTTTTGATTGAGCAGCTTTATACCTTTGAGTAGTTACACCATCAGAACAAGAGATGGTACTTACCAAATGAGCTCTGAGTTTTTATATTTTTGTGTCTGGGAGGAGGGGATATTGTAATAAAGAATTTTTTTTTCCTCCTCTTCCCCCCCCCAACCGATTTTGCTCTTTATCTACTTTTATAACCCTTTTCCACACCCTGAATTTTTTCTATTGATTTATAATTACATCCTGCTTACTTATATAAACGACATGAGGTTGCTTACAATATTATAACACGAGTTGGGAGAGTGAAGAAAAACACATTAGAGGGGGAGAGAGCATTGGAGCAGGAATCTGAGTTGGGTATTTACCACAGCTGAGCCCTGAACCAGAATCTAAGCCTTCTAGAGGCAAAACCAGAAAGCACAGTGTGTCAGGTTATGGAGCTCCTTTTAAAATCAGAAGAGCACATGGGCTTTTCTTAGTGTCTGTCATATTTCTGTGCTGGGCATTGCCCAAGTCTCTCGAGGATGAGGCTCAACATACCCCTGCTGTCGCTCGCTCCCCACCACAAAGCCCTGTGAGCTCTGCCCGAAAAATATAGGAAAACCACTAACAGACCCAGGGCTCCCAGCTGTGGGGAAGCTGAACCTCTTGGTTCCTTCCTGAAAGTGGGTTTTACTGGAGTTGGTCCGAAGGTGACAGAGACCACTCGGGGCTGGCCTCTAAGTCAGGACTAGCCCAGACTCTTATCCTGCAGACCTGAGTATGATGGGACAGACCTCTGGTGGGAAGTGGGTGAAATCAAGGGGATGCCCTCTGAGTAACTTCATCAGCCCAGAAAGTGGAGTCCTACCTTTCAGTCAGGACTAGGAACCTCTTTCCTGGGTTCGGGGGCATGTGGGACCTCCCTCAGAACCCCTGGCAAGTGCGAGTGGTGTTGGAGTCCGTCTGAGGAATGAGAAAATGTGTGGTGTTACTCTGAATACCACCAGGATCGATAGATACGGATTTTTGGAAGAGAGCGTTGTCAGGGCAGAAGCAGTAAGTAGGAGGCTGTGCTGTCCACCACGATAGCCACCAGCCATGTGTGGCTACTGAGCACTCCAGATGTGCCCAAGTCCACATCGAAATGTGCCAAAAGTATAAAACTTACACCACGTTGCAAACACTGTGGGAGAAAGACTGAAGGAGCCCCAGAGTGACAGCGTAACGTAAGATTTCTCAACACATTGTACTGATCCCCTGTAGAAAGGACAATATATTGAATTTCTTGGGTTAAATATATTACTGAAATTAATTTTACTTGTTTCTTTCTACTTTTAATGTGGCCACTTGAAAATTAAATCTGTGGCTCAGGTGGTCTTTCTACTGGACAGCTCCGGTCTAAATACCTAGAACGTTTCCCTAAATATCTGATCACTGCAGATACTCCAAATAGCGAAACACTCTTCTGAGGAGTGAAATTCCACGTTGTCCTCTAACTCCCGTGTTCTCTCTCTGGTTCTCTCTCAACAGATACGGCTCCCTACGTAGCATGTCCAGGACTCCGTTAATCACCAATTCCTTTATTTTTTGTTTCCCCTCCTACACGGTTTCCATTTTCTTTTACACGTGCTTACCCCAAGCCATCTGCAGTACACCGGTTTCAGATATTTGAGCTGTGTAGAATCTCTGTACAGACGTGTGCTTGGACTTCTCGCTTCCTGAGAAACCTGAAGGGGCCAATTCCAGAAGATCCACTCTCAATCCTGGGAACGAGTGCCAGGGCCTAGGCGGTTGGGTGGTCTCTGGGCCATCCTGGAGCCTCCTTCCTCAGCAGTCTGCCATCCCAGCAAACGCCCTAATGTGCCATTCCCTGGGACGGGTGGGGGGTGTTGGAGGGGGTTGGGGAGGGGTGTTGGGAGGGAGAGTAGCAGCCAAGTGCCATGGGTGGGGGGGGGGGTCATGCTCCGTTGCAACTGTCTGGTTTCCTGCAAAACACATTCCTTTATATTTTTAGGGAACAAAAAAAAAGTGCTGCTACAAGGTTCAAAATTTTCATTCTGAACACTTTTCCGAAACAAATTACCCCAAAGAAGCATTTTGAATACCCCTGTCACATCTTTGGAGCTGTAAAAGACACCTTTTCGTAGGGCACCTGTTAAAATGCAAAGCAAATTTCTCCAAGGCAGAAAAACAATCTGACAGTAGCAATGTAGAATTTGTTCACTCAAACACATCTTGGTAAATGCAAAAAGTCATCAAATCCACCAGAGCGGCTTGCTACTAAACCTGCAGCGACTAGTCTCAGCCAGCCCAGTTTGAACAGCCTTCCTTCAGAAGTGTTGAAAATGCTGCAAAGTTGGATGATTGGAATTGGGGCGACCCGCCCCTCCTGGGGTCCTCCTCTGTGATCCTACCGGAGCAGGCACGCTGGGGATGGCCTCTTGCCTCTCACCATAGGGAACCATCTTAAGCCTGGAGGGGGTACCGCCCATTGAAATCCAGGATCAATTCCAGCGGTTGGAAAAGGAAGCCCTGGGGCGGGGGAGTGACTGACAACTTTTTGTGCCTATGAATAAGTTGTTATTTTAACCCTTCATTGCTGAATGTTTGTTTGACTTCTCTCTTTGGCATCAGATAGATAGATTTCATCTTGGAAAGAATGTGAAGAAATCAGTATGGATGGATTTTTTTTTTTTTTTTTTACATTTAACTATTGGTTTTTTTTCAACATACAAATTTAAAAGCTGAATCAACTCTTCCTTCCAGCTAAGGATTTTAAAAGGATTGATTTCCAAGTAGGAAAGTCTTCAGGGAAGCTGACAAGGATTCAGTTACGTTGGTCTTGTGTGCTGCTACTCGTTTTGACAAATTTGAGGGTAAGTCCGTGACAACCAGACCAATGTCCGTGAAAGCGCCCATCCATTCTCGGTGCCTGCCCAAGCTGAGGGAGCGGGCACTGTCCCTGCTGCTGTCACCACTGGAATGAAGTGTAGGCCGGGGAGACCTTGAGCTTTTTCTTCACCGTGTGAGTTGTAGTTAGTGCGAGTGTGTGCGTGTGTGCGTGTGTGTAAAGCACTGAGGATTCTGAATCAACTTCCACACTTTTCTTGTGTAAAATTAACCCGACAGCAAAGCTGCTTTGACTTAATTTATTTGTTAAACGTTGCACTTTGTTTATATGTGTTTTGTTTTTGGGGTGGGGGGAGTAAGGAGAAAGAAGATCAATTCTACTGAAGTATTTATTTTGCAAAGTTGATATTTTGCATTCATTTACACTTTAAAAATTCTTCTTTTGATTTTTGTAAATTGCCAGTACTTGCCCAATACAGCTGCTCCATGGCGATTTGCAGTCTGGTAGAAGGGTCCTTGTAGGGCAGGTTTTGCCAACTGTATCAGGTAATAACGTATGCCACAGATTACCATCTTGCTGTGAATATGTTTGGCTCTGATTTTAGAAGCTAAAACATTGGTCTTGGCCAGGATTGCCAGTTAATAGTTGTCACACCACTATTGTCTGTTATGCAACTGTGTTTATGTGCAGAAATTGAACAAAGGGCAATAATTCTTTTTCGGGGCTCTCTTGTTATTAGATTGTTTTAAAATCTCCCCAAAGTAACTTTTCCCTGGGCACCCTTTTCTATTTCTAAAGAGTTGCTTGGCCCTTTCATGTTTCAGAAAGAGCCACACGTTTCACTTGTCGGTCCATATTTCTTGATCTCCACGAGGGACTCACAAAATTCACACGACTTTTATTCACAGAGAAAGTTAGCTTTGATGTCCCTAAAAGATAATTCTGCTATTTGCTGATCAGCCAGTCAGTTCACCTAGCTTCAATCTTTATAGGACCTCAAAACTAACTTTCCTGCACTTGACTAAAAGGTGGGTGGATGATTGGAATGGATTATATAGCATATTCAAGTGGATCCCTAAATATTACTTTATATGATAAACTAAGACCAGGACCATGTCCTCTCTAGGCCACTTTTTAAAAAGCCACATATATGCAACTTTTTCATTTAAAAAAGATTCTTACTCCTTTACATTTATATTCTCACTATAAAACCCACACTTCTGAGTGGCTGAGCCTATGATTATATTTTTGGTTGTATGCTAATTTTTTGTGGGGGAGAGAGAGAGAGAGAATGTGTGTTTCTCCTCTGTGAATAATTTTGTATCTCACGCTACTTCTTGAAAGTTTACTCTTTGATGCTATAAGGGAATAGCCAGATGATTTATACAAATAATCTCTACCTGCAGGATGGTGGATTATTAAATTAGAGAAATGCTGTTTGGAATATCAACGTTCATGGTTGGATTCAACTTAACCAATTGCATTTATATAATGTAGTATATTCCTTCATTGACTGTATTATCAATTCTTAGAGTGATTTTAAAACTTAAGAAAAAGATATATGGTTGGAGACTAAAATATATTAATGCCAAATGTGTTTTGGTCTGTTACTAGAGAATTCTGTACAAATGCATCATCTCTTCAAATGCTGTACAGTTTGCTTGTTTGGCAGGTAGTAGGGAGAATAAGTGTGGCGTAAGACTTAAAGGAAATAGTATCATGTGATTACAAAAATTAGAATTTATAGAAATATTGGGATAAATGAAGAAATAAAAATCTTTGTCTAGAATGTAGCATCTAGTGACTTTTGATGCCCTAACTTCACATGAAGGAGTGATACTTCTGTCTAAGGCCAGACCAAGCCATCACCAAGACTCATGGGGGAATTATCAGTCCTCTTTTCCTAGAGGAATAACTGAAAGCAAATAAAAGTCTTAACAGTCCCCTCTCTGAAGTGTATTTTTTTTTTTTTTTTTTTTTTTTAAGCAGGGCAGAAGACATTTAGAGTCTGGCTACCTGACATAATTGGGGAAGTTTTTCACTGGAAGGGGGCAGGGGGAGGATTTCACTCCATTGTCTCACCCTTAACATCTTTCGTGGGCTAAAGGAACCATCATAGTCTAGAATGGTTTTATATAACACTAACAATTTAGCCTTTCTTAAAGTATTGAAAAAGGGCCAGGTAACTGCCAAAGGAAGCCTTGCTCCATGAAGTCTGCTTACACATTCACATCTTGTGTACCAGTTTTAAAGACTTTTTTCATCGTGTGCAGCTATAAGGGGAATAGGGCATTCTGTAGGATTATACATGTCCAGTTTGTAAAGTATGTAATGTGTACTGCAGATGTGTGTTCTCTGGGCTTTATGTATTTGTACAGTAGCTTTCATTAAAAAAAAATTGTGGACAAACTTGTTTTGGTGGTTTGAGGGGGAAAATGGCCATTTTATACCAGGTAATGATGTTGTAATATATAGTACATGTAACAAAAGGTCTGGAAGTAACCCTCCCCTGGCCCGTGGAAAATTTTGGTTATCCTCTAGGTTCTAAAATGAAGATGTATGGATACTCTGGCAGACTGCATGTTGTATAATTTGAAAAATACTAAAAGTGGAAAATAAAACTGAGTTAAACTTTGTCTGGTCTGTTTTTTCTTGAGTCATCCTAAAGGCATTCTCATTGAAGGCCTCAAGGCCGGTGTCAGGTAGAACCATTGTTGGCCTGAAAAGAAGAGTTCATTTCAGTAGACAGCCACTCAGCCTCAAAGCATGAGTAAAGTCAGCCTTGACCTTCCTGCCTTCCCCTTGGCTCGAATATCTGTTTTTTTTTATTTTTTAGTGAGGAACCAGAAAACCTGACGTTTGTTCCTTCAGCACTGAAATGAGAGCAACTGATATAAATAAGCGTCTTAAACTTCTTTTCTAAGGTAAGGTTGAGATGAAGGTCAGCAGACCAGGGTGATAGCTGAATTTCTTCTTGCCCGAGTAAGGCACTTACTCCAATAATACTCTAGCGTAGTGACTTTCTTCAGCGAATGCATTAGAGCCCTGTCCATGTTGAATGTTGGAAGATGACTGGCATCTTTTGAGAAAGGTTGGCATGTTCATTTTCCTGTTTAACCTACTGAGAGTAGTAACGTATAGGTCTGAGATCTTAGGAGAGGACGTTGGAGTGTGAAGCCTTTGGAGAATAATGAAAGGTAGGCTGCGGGATGATTAGATCTGCTCCCAGCAAGGAGACTTCTGTAACTCGGGTCACTGGAACCCTGTGGCTACACAGGCATTGTGTATGAGAAAAACCCTCATTCGTGGTTTGCTTAATGTTGCATGAAAGCCAGACAGTAAACTGCTTTAATCAATTAAAAACGGAAAAGATGGATGCCAGGTGAATGTTTGGTAAGAGGAATTGAAGGCATGGCAAATGATGTGCTTATATGATGTCTTACCCATCTTGCTTGAAATTGTGATTCTCCAAAGAACTCAGAGGAGGCCTTTTTCCAGATATCAGATTGTTAAAGGTGACTTATGTAGTAAAACTTTAGATGTGGATAATATTTAGGCTGAAGCTGTGTATTTAAGATGAGAAGGGAGTCCTCCGAAGGAACCCAATGACAAAGCAAATTTCAGCATCAGTGGGAAATGACCCCACAGGTCCCAGAATGCAGGGGTTCTGCGATGCAGGAGGACTGCACAGACACCCACTGTTCCCCGGGTTCCTGCAAGTCTTTTTCAATGTTTCCCATTCCGTGGAGCTCTGATGCTCGGGCTATGCCTGGGAAGTACAGAGCCCGTGAATATCTGTGGGAGAATGTGGAACTGGAGCCATAGCCTACAAAGGTAATCACAGATGACGTGTGTATTGGCGGGTTTAACTGTGGCTTTGCGACAGATTACATCTTGTGATTTGTCGTCTGAGCATAGTAAATGGAACAGAAGTAGGAGGCATCTCCAGGTGACACGTCAAATGAAAATGTGGGCTCATTTGACTGAAGGCATCCCGAGCCATGGGGTTTTTACTCTCCCTTTGGCGATTCCTGTTTCCTCGTCCAGTCTGCAAGGAACTCCCCAATTTCTGTGTGGTTAGTTGGGCTGAGAATCATCAAAGACTTGGAGGGAACTCCTGTGGATCTTTCCTCTTACTGCTGGAATTCTCCATCCGCTTTGCTCCCCCAGCACCAAGAGCTCTATTTGGGCGCCCCTCCAAAACCCCACCCGTCCCCATGCCCAGTCTGCGCATGATTCTCATAGGACAACTCTTCAAAAACTGTACCTCAAGTCCTATTTTACTCCTTCAGAACATATGCAGCAATTGGCAAACTAGCTCCGGATGCAATGCAACAGCCCCAGAACCTCAAAATGCTCAGAAAGCTGCAGGAAAGAGCCAGTGAATGCCAGAGACTGTTCTGGCTGTGTGCCAGCCACTGCTTTAAGTGCTTTACATGTATTAATCCATCTAATCCTCCTAATAACCCCACGAGGTAGGCACCAGTATCTCCACTTTAGTGGGGGAGGAAACAAGCACAGAGAGGCTTGGTCACTTGCCCAAGGCCTCCCAGCTGGGAGGAGTCAGGATCGAAACCCAGGCAGTCTGGTCCCGAGGTCTGTGCTCTGTGTGTGTGTGTGTGTGTGTGGCAATAACCAGCAACTAGCCGCAAAAATCCTTTTGCAAAGAATTTATACAAAGTCTTACACCTTTGTAACTTTTCTGTTTTCTCCTCTCAGAGGAATCTGAGAATTCCTTGTTATTTGAATTATGTGAAGCAGTCAGATGCACCTAGGAAAGAATCATCAAAACAATAATGAAGGAGGATGCCCCACAGCAGGGGTGCCTGACAGGGCACCTCCTAAAGTCTGTGCCCCAGCGGCTGTCAGGATCTTTCTTCCACTTAGAAGGCTGCGGTCACTCCTGGCGGTTCTGTACAGGTTGCTGGAAGAATTTAACTTCACTCATGTTGACTTTTTTTTTTTCCTCTTTAGGACATTAATGCTCTCTAGTTGCATTTTAAAATATTTAACATTTGTCCTCTGCTGTGTCAGCTTCCAGTAAAGCAGGGTTCTCTTGCCCCATCTGGGCCACCTCTAATGGGAGGTCTGAGGGGCACTGGGTGGGTTCCCCCTCCCTGGGTCTCTGTGAGGCCTTGGAGGAGACTGCTGAAAGGAGCTGCCCTTCCCTCACCTCCAGCCTTGTCAGGATGATTAATAGAGTCTCATTTGAATGCCTTAAGTTTAGAAGAAGTACACATGCCAACCATACCACACATGCATCTGCAGGTCCAACTACAGAAGGGAGCAGAAACCATACAAGTGGGGTTCCCTTGTGAGCAACCCCCACCCTGCTTTACCACAGACTCCATTTACCTGTGCCTCTCCCGTCTGCGGGTGCTTCCGATGGGCTACTGCAGAGCTGGGGCGGGGGCTGGGGGGCAGATTCGTCTAGGTCACGGGTGGCTACCTCCTTCTGGCAGGCAGGCTGCAGGCCTGCGGACCCCATCACCAGCCTGTCCTCTTTGCTGTCGTGCAGCGCCCCCTTCTGGGACATGCACGCAACGCAAAGGCGAAATGCCCTGGAGCAATAAGCAACGGCACTGTTCAGTAATTCCAAACGAGGGACTTGGGACCTGGATCCCACTCTACCTCGCACTGACCAACGGTGATGATGTTTAGCTGTGCAGCATGTCAGTGAACTTATCCCCATATCTGAATTACGGAGACGTTCAGCCCACCCCTCTCTACTCTTCACATTTGGTTGGAGGATCAGACGAGAAATTGTGTGCAAGCATTCTAGGAAAGTGCTACTTAAAGCGAAGAGATTGCTGTGTTAAAAGACAAAATTCAACGGAGTACACTTTAAAGGTCTTACTGGCTTTATTCAGTGATTCATGAATTGGGCAGCATGAATCTAGCAGACAGACAGGAGCTCTGAGGAGTGGTACAGAATGGAAGACTTATGGGCAGAAGGGAATGGGAACAAAGAAGCAGAAAGCAGAGTAGTTCTGGCAAGGTCACTTTCCTTCAGGGGATGGCAGGGGTCTGCTGGGCCCATAGCCAACCTAGTGCTGACTAGGTGTTTCCTAGCTGACTGCTTTAAGAGTCCATTTCTGGGAGAGCTGAAAATATAATTGTCGGTTTGCACTTAGGGTTAAGTGACTCCTCTGGGGGCCTGTTGTATTGTTCTTCATAGTTATTACAAAAAACTTCCTAGGAGAAGGTATCTTTATCTTGGGTCCCAGCGAGGCCTTTACCCATCACCCCTGTACTTAGTGTGGGAGGCCCTGGGAATCATCTGATCTACTCAGCGAGTCAGATCTCCTTGGAGCCCTCCATCTAGGGTTCTTCCTTTCCCATATCTTCCCCACTCCTTCCTTTTGGGGGAAGAGTTGCTCTTAGGCTGTTTCACCGGGATGGAACATTCCATACGCTCTCAGTGATGGCGGTGAGGAGGGTTTGGGGCCGGTGTCCATCTCTGTGCCTGGGGACGGTTCACACCCCGGGCTCCTGTGCGTGTTCTGCACTCGAGGTCCTGACACTGCCTCATGAATCAAGTCCACTCTGCATCTCAGAAATCACTGAAATGATTTCTGGAAGCCTCCATCCCAGCAGCATCTTTATCGGAGCATAACAAGCTCCCCAAAGTGAGACAAGAGGCACTCAAGGAGTCACTTAGCAGAGCCGGAACACAAAAGCACACTCAGCTTCTGCCAGCATCTGGAAGCAAGCTGTCTGCTGCCTCTGCTAGGAAGATCCTGGCGTCTGAAAGCTCTGCCCCTGGCCCCCCACGGGAGGCAGGTACTCGCTTTGCCGTGTGGGCCATTCTGTCGTCTTCGGCATGTGCGTCAGCTGCTCCTAAACACATGACTCGGGGTCATGACCTCTGCTTTCTGCTTGTCTCTGTTCAGGCCATAAACCTAAGAGAAACCTGAAATCCAAGAGGTGAAGTCACCTAAGGTCACGTGGTTAGTTTTGGCTCTAGAGCCCACATTCCTATTACAGTTCTCTGTTTGCCCATCTCAATTTTCTCATTCCTGATTTCCCCTATGACTTGTGAGTCAATAATGTCTTTTATTTATTTATTTATTTATTTATTTATTTTTAGATTTTATTTATTTATTTGACAGAGAGAGATCACAAGTAGACAGAGAGGCGGGCAGAGAGAGAGGGAAGCAGGCTCGCCGACAAGCAGAGAGCCCGATGCGGGACTCGATCCCAGGACCCTGAGATCATGACCTGAGCCGAAGGCAGCGGCTTAACCCACTGAGCCACCCAGGCGCCCCTTTTATTTTTTTTAAAAGATTTTATTTATTTATATGAGAGAGAGCAAGAGCTAGAGAGAAAAAGCATGAGTGAGGAGAGGGGATGGGGGGAAGTAGGCTCCCCACTGAGCAGGGAGCCCAACACGGGGCTCTATCCCGGGACTCCAGGATCATGACCGAGCCAAAGGCAGACACCCAATCAGTCGAGCCACCCAGGTGCCCCCAAAATGCCTTTTAAAGTGGCTTTCACTTTACCATATTAAGCCAATAAATTGGGGAGTTCTTGGAAGACATAAAGTGTACATCACCAGTACTAGGAGTAGAAAGGAAGGCTGCAACAGACATTAGGAATCACCAGTGTCCACCTGGCAAGGTTAATTGACCCCCCCCTCACCACACCCACAGAGAGCGGAGCCTGGTGCACTTGCTCTACCTGAAGATCACCAACCGTCAGGACTGTGTCAGACCTACCCGAGCAATGATGTCAGGCGCCCACTGCCATTGCAGCTCCTGTGACAAGCCTCAGGCTGTATGCCCGGAAGCTGGTGATTAAGAGTGAACTCCGGCAGTTTATACAACAGAGTTCTGGTAGTTCCCACCCTTCCCTGTATTAACCGAAAGCCTCTAGTACTATGCATGGCTCATGATAGCAGCTAGTTCTTCAAGAGCATTCTGGAATCTTTTCACAAGGTATGGGTGAGAGCAGTACTGTTATTCTCCCCTTACACAGGTGAAGAAACTGTGGCATGGAGAGGTTTAAGTGCCCAACGTCACAGAGCTAGGGAGTGGTGGAACTATCTTGAGAGTCTATTTTCTTAACCAGGAGCCTAAGTTTCCCTCGGTTACATCCTTATCAAGGAGCATAGAGAGACTAGGCTAAAATCACATTTCACTCCCCGACCAGAGCTTATTCACAGACCTAAGCCACATACATAGAGGAACAGTTGAAATCTCCATGTGATGAACTCAAAGTCTTCTGCCAAAATGTTAGCATTCATTTATTCTTTCCAGAAATATTCGAGCACCTGCTTTGAACACAGCATTGGTTTTCAGAACTGGAGAAAAGTGGTGAATAAGACAAGACAGGGTCTTTATTCTCTTACAGGCAAATTACGAACTACTGAACACCACTTTCTAATATAATTCAATATGTTTAAGTGCTATGAAGGGAATAAAACAGGGTGCTGTGACAGCAAGTGTCTTGTGTCTGCTTTGAATGAAGTAGTCAGGGAAGGCCTCCCTGAGGGTCACCAAGCGAGCCAGCATACAAAGGTCTGGAGACAGTTCCTGGCAGAAGGGATAGTAAGTGCAAGGGTCCTGAGGAAGATTTTGCTTGGTGTGTTAGTGGTAACCACACTCTGATCTTATACAAGGAATTTTCTCCACGCTGGTATTCCATTTCCTCATTGACCTAGCAAATTAAAAAGAGGATCAATATGTTTGTGTTATCTTGGGGCGCCTGGGTGGCTCAGTGGGTTAAAGCCGCTGCCTTCGGCTCAGGTCATGGTCCCAGGGTCCTGGGATCGAGCCCCGCATCGGGTCTCTGCTCTGTGGGGAGCCTGCTTCCTCCTCTCTCTCTGCCTGCCTCTCTGCCTACTTGTGATCTCTATCTGTCAAATAAATAAATAAAAAATATTTTAAAAAAATATGTTTGTGTTATCTTCAAAAGTAAGAAGTAAATTTGGAATAATCAAGAACTTCTTTCCTGGGTTCAGAAATACAACACCAAAGACATTTGGACATTTTTGTAGCCAGCAATTTTGTAAGCAGACCTATAATTTTATAGTCCATGTTTCAGTGCTTGATCTGACACCCAACTGAAAGACGGCAAGCAATCCCAGCTGATGTGTTATAGAAAGCCAAGCAGATTCACACTGATCGGTGGGCCCTAAGAGTGTTAAGGAATAGTACTGAGGAATAAGTATGGAAAAACTGATTTGCTGCCCAGCTTCAAGGTCAAGCATAGGCCCGAAGGGGCCACCTGCATCGTTTTATAGTCTTCTTCTCAGGGAAATGCAACTTATACAATGTGCCACCCAGGAAATTTTGCGTGCTGGCCTTGTATGTGAGAGGAATGCCCAACCCGCTTCGGGGAGGTTATTTCAACTTTCTGCTATGTTAGGATTCTGTGATTGGTGAACCTCAAAAACTCCAAGAACATCTATGTATCCTTGCCCTTGGTAAGGATACCTGTCCTTGGTAAGCACGGAATTTCACCAATTGAAAAGAAAACGTTCCGGGTTTTGTCTGATCATTCTTGAGCCCACATTTTTGGATGTGCCTGAAATGTAACTTTGATAACCATCCTTGCTGCCTGCAGCAGCTGCCCCTTCTGGTTTTTTTTTTTTTTTTTTTTTTTTTGCTTCAGACTCATTTCTTGCCAAGATCCACCAGGAAAGACGTGGTTCCCACCATGGGCCTCACACAACTAAATGGCACCAGACTGAAGTTCCCTGTTCAGAGCCTAATTAGCCTGTGGCTGTAGGAAGTGGAACAAAGCGTCTACATTTTTGTAGGATGTCACTTGAAAGTGTTCACTGAATAGCCTCAGCTGTTCAAACAGTAAAGCTGCATACAGTGGGGTGTGTGGAGGGGCGGGTCCTTGGGGAGCAGTTCTGGCAAGAAAGGTCTAGGCCTCCTTGAGATTTAAAGGGCTAACACAGAAGTGGCTGCACATTTTTTCCCCCTCAAAATAGAAGGCTGATTTCAAAATGGGTGAAGGGGAAGGGGAGGTACAGGCTTCCAGTTATGGAACGAATAGGAATTAATATGGAATGGATAGGAAGTGGCAATATGCACGTTAATGGGATTGGAATAGTTGTGCACTGAGATGTTTGTGACCCTCGTGAGTACAGCTTAATGTATAGACTTGTGGATTCACTATGTGGTACACCTGAAACTAGGGTCATACTGTGTGTTACCTGGGCTTCAATTAAATAAATAAGGAGAGAAAATAACTTCAGGGGAAAAAGCCTTCTGTTGTACTTAGAGTGCTGCTCACAGGAACCTGGGCTGTGGAGAGAGGAGCATTTCCCTTCCCTTGTTCAGGGGAGGTGAGGGCTTGAATCAGAGGGAAGGGAGGCTGGTCCTTGGTTGTGAGGTGGAAGCTGCTTCAAACTGAACGGGTCCCCAGGCTGATTTCTGCACCCGAGAAATGAGAAGTTGGATGAGATCAGTTTCCTAGGCTTCCCTGTAGGTGAGTAGCACTCTCATTCAAAACCACTCCACTGTCCTGACTCGGAATTCTCAGACACAGTGACCTGCGTCTCAAGCAGGCATCCCCAGTGATCCCCCTCCTCACAGGGGTCTGGGAGCAGTGGCCTGCACCACCTCTGACAAGTCTTCCACCTATAAGACTCTTTGCTAAGGCTTGAAGGCAGTGATTCGTAGCCAGTTTGAGACCCAGACCCATTTGCAAATTTAAGGAGAGCTGTGGATGTTCTTGTTCGGAAAAATGTATGTAGACACAGAATGCTGAATCCAGTTCCAGGGTCCATGCATCTGGATTAAGATATAATACCCTGAAGTCAGCTCTCAGAAGAGACACTAAGCATTTAGAACTGTGCCTGGGCTAAAGTAGCAACTCACTAAAGGTTGTTCTATGTATGCCTCCCAGCTCCTGTGATATACTAGTACTATCTTCATTTTATAGACGATATATAGGGGCATAGATATAGGGGCATATAGAGATATAGGGGCATAGAGAGATTAACATACCTGGTTAAGTGGTGGCTGGATTTGAACCCAAGCCCACCTGAAAACAAAGCCAGTGAACTTAAAATTCTAGGTAACCTAATAAAGTCATTATCAGATTTGCCTACCTGAATTCATGGCTCTTTCTTTCTATTGCTCACCACTCACCTACATCTCTCCCATATGCGTTATAGTTAACTGAGCAGCTACTATGTGCCAGGAACTATCCTAGGCACTTCATGTATATTGTTTCATTGAAAAAATGTGCTTGGAAAATGATGTATAGTATTGGGGGCACACACTGAGTAGGTAAAGGTAGAGAGAAAAAGGTAAATAATATCTCAAGGCCCAGAAATTTTTTGGTTATTTTTTGGATGCTTTCTCTTTCACTGCACAATCAGAGGACCAGAGATAGAGAAGAAACCGAAGATTTCCTAGTTCAGATATCATTTGCCTAGGGACTGGCAGAGAATGGTAACATGCATGGTCATTGGCAAGGATTAATTCATTCTAGACTCTTAAGAAGTCTATCAGCACTTAAATGTGTCACCAGATATTAGCTGGCTCCCTTTGCACTGTCAGTCTGAGCCACATTAAAGGAAGTACAAGAACTGTTTACTGAGCAGGTGCTTTGTGCTGGCTCTGTGCTCAAGCACTTTGACTGCATTCTTTCACTTAACCTTACAATGGTATCAGACCTTCTTATTTCAGATCCTCCTTTCAACCCAAGAACTTCCAGCTGAGATCTTGTCTGATTTCATGCCTGTAGGTTTTCCAAATGGGAGAAACACACAATTAGACAATTAGGGAACTTGCCCAGGGCTACTCGGCAAGCCCTGGGCTGGGGTGGGGTGGGGGGAGGAGAGGATGTAGAGGGGGAGAGAGAGAGAGAGAGAGAAGGTGAGAGAGAAAGAAGGGACGCCTGGGCAGAACTTGTGCTTTCCTGATGATCATTCCCAGGCCCGTTTGGGTGGCATCCCTTACCAGACTGGCCTGGCCAAGATCACACACCTGGTGGGAAGATCCTCAATCACAGGGGTGCACGTGCTCCCCTAAGTGAAACCAGTACACAGGAAGGGCCGGGCCCACTTTGTGTGGGTGAGAACTGCAGGGGCTCCCAAGCCCAGTCCCTGTGCTGATGCAAGTGGCTGTCCCAACCGCAGGACCCTTCACAGCCCCACCCTGGGACACAAGCCTCCCCACCTACCGCATAGGGGAGTACAGCTGGAGTAGGGCACACCTAGGTGGGGCATTTTCTGTAACTTTTTACCAGGCTGGTCTTGCCCAGTGTGAAGCAACTAACCAGGCCCTACCACTTCTTAAACACCCATTTGCGCCAGACTCACTGATGAAGCAGGATCAGGGCGGGGGCGGGGGTGGGGGGGGTCCGGTCCTAAGAATGTTGAGCCTATTGTTGGGGGTATGGGTGGAGCAGACCACTTGGCCCTGACCTCACCTTAACAGACAGCATCTAATTATAGCTTTGAGGTTTAATAGACAGAGAAGTATACTGAAATAGTTCTAAGCAGGAATGTTCTCCATACAATTTTAAAGTTGTGCAGTGTTTCCTGTAGTGTGCTTAGAATGGGTTTCTTTAATGAATCTTGATATTAATGTGTGAGTAGCAGCATCACACATCATTGTGTGTGTGTGTATTAAGGCCATTCATTTGCCCAGTGGAAAAAAGACACCACACCCTTTGTATCCTATTCTAATACCTTTTCTTTCTTTGTTTGTTTAAATGGAATTTATTTATTTATTTATTTAGCATAACCTCCATACTGAACGTGGGGCTCAAACAACTCACAACACCAAGATCAAGGGTCCTATGTTCTACTGACGTAGCCAAACAGGTGCCCACACTTATTTATTTATTTTTTTTAAACCGTCAGGGCCTCAGTAAGTGTGAGTGTCTCATTTCACACTTGACCTCTGAGAGGCCTGGAGAGACCACCAATTAGAGATCTCAGCAGAGGACCAAACGCAAGCCCCCTTTCTGTACAAGTTCTATCCCGGCTCAAGGCTTCCTGGCTACAGGACCCACCATCACCACAAACGCCTGAGGCTTAGCTCTGCTACTAGCTGGGGGTTCCTGGGTCAGTGTTAGAAACTCTCAACAGTTTCCACAAGTGCAAATCTGGCAGAACAGCATTATATTTCTGAGTAACCCTGCCGGTGACATCTTCAGAAATTAAAAGATTTGCTTCACAGTTTACAAAGATACCCAGGGGGTGTACACCTCCCTCAAACCAGCTGCCTGGCAGGCAGTGGGAGGGGAGGCAAGCGGTACAGAGAGGATTGGTGGTGGCTTGGAAGCCCTGCCTCTTGACTCTGGGTTCTCACTGAAAGTAGGAGAGATGCTGGGGCAATTCTGGCCTGTAAGGACCAGCAGAAGGCTGGACTCAGAAGACCCGGCCAAGCCTCATTTGTGCACCAAGTATTCACTGAGCACATGCACTGTCTTGGATTTGTTCAGGTCTCTGGTTATTTAACAGTGGACAGAGGAGATTCCTTCCCCTTGAGGGAGGATATCATTACCTTAAATGATCTTATTTATAGCTTATTTTACAGAAGGGTTGGACGTCATCTGAGCTCACCGTGGGTGAGGTGCAGGTGGCTTAGTGTGGGATGGTTAGAAAAGGCCCGAGTTCTTACTGTTCTGAAGTAAGTCACCTGTGCCCCAAGCCGAGGGTCTCAGTTCTGGGTTCTTGGTTTGTACATCCCACAAATAAAGGGGTTGGCTTCCACTCTTCGCATAGGCTTGGCTGCCTGGTCCGGTCAGGCTCACGCTCTGTGTTCCATTTCCTGAGCGGGTCAGGCTGGACACAGGGTGGGCCGCGGCTCCCCGCCGCCTCGCAGGCACTAAACGACCCGGTTGTCACCTAACATGAGGTCGCCCGGGCCTCCCTTCAACCCGGCGGAGGATCGCTGAGGTTCCCAGAGGAGACTGAGCCCCGGGCGACTAGCTCCCGGGCGGGGCCCACCTGTCCCCGCCGAGCCCCTCGCGGGCGCCCCAGGTGGCTCAGGCGGGGAGGAGCCGCGCACCGCCCCGCCCCGCCCCGCGCGGCCGGAGCCAACGCCGGCCCCCGGCGGGCGCGCTCGGAGCCGAGGCCGGGAGCCGGACTGGGGTCCCGAGAGGCCCCGCGGGCGCGGGCGGCGCAGGTGAGCGGGGAGGGCGCAGCCAGCTGGGGGCGGTGGTCGGCCGGGGCCGGGGGACCCCTCGCGGGGGACGTGCGAAACCGCGCGGCTGCGGCGGGGCCGTGGAGGGCCGAGGTGCTGTGGAGGGGCGGGGGTCCCGAAGCCGCCGGAGGGAACAGCTGGGAACACCTGGGCGGGGCGGGGGCGGCGGAGGGTCTCCTGCTCCGCCAGGGCACCGCCGAGCGTTTGCGTGGCGCTGGTGGGGAGCGGAGAGGCTGGGGGGCCGGGCTGCTGGGGGAGCTTCGGCGGAGGAGCCCAGAGGAGCTCCCGCCTCTCTCTCTGCGGCGCCGCACACGCGCCCGCGTCCTGCTCTGCCCGGCTCTTTACTTTTGGTGGTGGTGGTGATTAAAGGACCTACGCGCCCGGGTTAGTTTGTTTCTTGGGGCTCCCGAGGCGCTGAGTACGCTCGGCTGCTCTGACTCTAGGGGCCTTTGGTGGGAAGACTGCAGGTCTGTGTGCTCTGGGGCGTTGTGGAGATGAGGGTGGAGGTGGCGTGCCTCCATCTCCCAGGACCCAGGCATCCAAGAGAGAAGGAAAAGATGTAGAGTGCTCTTTAAATTCCGGTTACTAGCTATGTGAGCTTGAGCAACTTGCTTCACTTCGCTGATGCTCAGTTTCCTCAAAGGCAAAATGGGTATTATAGTCATTAAAATAGCTTTAAGTTATCTCATGTTCATAAAGTGCATGGCACGAAGCTTGGCGAAAGTTCTCTCCATTTTTTCCCTATGTGATAGTGGAACACTTTATGCCTCCCAGAGGTCTCCGCACATTTCTGAACAGAAGGGGGATTCGGGAGGCTTAGATTACCCTCCTTTAGGGTGAAACCCTAGTGTGGTGGCGGCGGTGTGTGTGTGTGTGTGTGTGTGTGTGTGTGTTTTGGGGTGGCATTTCTTTTTTTTTTTTCTTTAATCCCTCTGACTGCTAGACTACTTTCAGGCTCTTCTACTTCCTGATGCCATCCTAGAGGCAGTAGATCGAAAGGTGCAGATAGAAGAGTGTTATCAGCCTGCTTTCATCATTATCAACTGTGTTTGTCAGAATTCTTTTGAGCTGGGTGTTGGTCACTTGAAAATTGCCTGGTGTAATATAGAAATTGGGTCACAGAAATGAAAAAGGCTGAGGGAAAATTTTAGCTTCAGGCATGGCTACATCCAGGGACTCACATGAGATTGCAGGGATCATTCTCTCTCATACATGTCTTAACTCTTTTCGCCTTCTGTGTTGACTCGTTTTTAATATGAGATGATAAATAGCACTGGCACCTTCAGGTTTATCCGCTCCTTGGGGTGCGGGGTTTGGGGGAGAGTCTCTCTCTTCTTCCAGCTTTTTTGTCCTTATAGCAAGTCTTACTGATATGCTAGACCAAAGCTGGGCCAAGTCATCTCTGCGCATAGGGAGTGGTGGTAAGAGTGATATGGATATTCACAATAGGAGTGAATACTTTACCCAGGTGTCACCAGTGCCTGGGGGATTTGTTCAGCTCCAGTTCAGCTGCTGGCGACTGGGGAGGGGCAGTTCCCAGTGGGAAGTCTGAGTTCTGGGCAGATAAAAATAGTACATGTCCATTGCACTATCTCTGCCTTTGCTCACCACCACCTAAACGAAGTCTATAGTAAGAGTGTAGACAGCCTGGGTGCCATATTCAGTCTGTCAGTCATCAAATCTTTATCCAAGGTATGGAAAGCATCCTGTGTGTTCATCCTTCCATTCCTTGTTTTGTTGATCATTCATTCAATAGGACCAAAATGGAGTCACTTATGCTAAGCCCAAACTGAGTCTTAATTTCAGTATGCCAGGGCCTCTGCCAAGGGTGAAAATGCTTCTTTGGAGAAGCTCACAGTCTGCTGGGAAAGGCGGATGTGCGGATAACAGTGCTTGGGACCGTTTAACTGTCTGGCATAGAGTGAAGCCTTCCCAAGGAGACTGTAGTGGTGCTCAGAATTGGAGACAGTAGGGCTGCTTGAGGAGAAAAAGCCGGAGGGACTTGCCAGGCCGTTGTGGTGGGGAATCATTGCTTGCCGGTGTAAGTTACGGATTTAGGTAACTTTCTGTCTCACTTAAGAAGTCTGCAGGAGGTGGTTCATGGTGGTCATGGCCCTCTCAGTTGGATTCGCTTGCTTTTCCCTGCTCTGCCACAGGTTGACTATGGCTCCATCGTGGCTGTGGGTGATAACATCTAAAACAGAAGGGAGGGAAGGTGTTTGTCTAGAAAACAAAGGACAAGATTTCCCAGACGTTCCCTAGGTCATTGGCTAGAATGGTCACATGCCCACCCTAAATCAGTCACTGGTGAAGGAGAAGAAGGTAGGCTCTGATTGTTTTATCCATGCCATCTTCTGGAGCTGAGAGAGGGGCTCAGTTTCTGCACACTGATGCGCCGTATCTGAACAAAGCTGCCGTTCTGCTAGCAAGGGAGGAAGGGAGACTGCCTCTCAGGCTGTTAGGTAGGCAGTCAGTCCATGGTTTTTCCCACAGGCAGGGACAGATGGTGAAAGGGCTGGCCTGTATGGGTAGTCGGGAGAAGTTCAGGACAATAGAAGTACAGGGTGTGGCTGAGGGCAGAGGAGCGTGAGATGGGAGACACGGGCAGAGACACAGGTAGAGACTCGACTCTAACATAGAGTACCCAGTGCGAGATATCACTCTGGCTATCGCTAAGAAGCATAAATCTTGGTCCCATTCTTCAAAGAACTTACACTTAAAAATTTTTTTCTGAGTCTTTCATATTCCTCTTGGCAACAGCAACAGTGGCTTACTCTATGGTGATGATTCGGTAGGGGTGGGTTAGGGTGGAGGAGTTGGGGTTGGGGGGACGCGTATAGTTTGAAAAAGCCTCACAGCTGGTTCTGGTCTGTGTCTCAGTCCCCAGCACCTCCCCTTCACCATCTCCCGTGCTTCCTGTTGAGAACACTTGCTTGTTCCAAATCATGGCTTCATTTCAGTATTGTTACCTGTCTTCAAACTAACAGGCTGGGACTTGGTGAAGATGCAGTTAGTGGGAGATCCTGGGCAAGAAAACAGTTCTCCTGATAGTAAATCAGTGGGTGAATAGTCTGTAGTTGTTTTGGTAGGAAACCGGCCTCAACTGCCTATTGCTTTTAAAGCATTTAGCCTGTTTTCATTGGAAGTGTGGAATGCTGCTTTTTGTTTCCATCTGATACGGCGGACGTTGGTGGACATTTGGAGTTAGACTGGGCAACAAGTTGTGCATCCTCCATATCTCGTTGGCACAGAAATTGGCAAAAAGACTTGGTCACTAATCCTGAGAGAAGGGAGTGGAGGGCAGCATATTTTCCATCAATAGTGCTGTTATGGGATGTCCAGGATCACTGGAAAAACATGAAGCAATGGGGAGGGAGAGATGTCTTGGGAAGCCATTGGTTCACAAATATTTATTGAGCATCTACTGTGTGCCAGACCCTGTTTTGAGTGCTGAGGATAAAAGAGGACACAAGAAAGACAAATCTCTCTGCTCATTGTACAATCTACTAGAAGGGAACCTATTTATTTATGTTTTGTCTCATATTTCAGGTGAAGAGAAGTACTATAAGAGAAGTAAGTTATTGTCAGAGGGGAGGGCGGTAGAAGGGTGGGCAGAGTGGCTGAAGGGGAGTGGAAGATACAGGCTTCCATGGAATGAATAAGTCACGGGGATGAAACATACAACATAGGGAATATAGTCAACAGTATTCCAACATACGGAATACAGTCAACATACAGCTTTGTATGGTGAGGGCAACTGGATTTGTGGTGAGCATAGTGCAACATCTAGACTTGTTGAATCAGTCTGTTGCATATCTGAAACTAATGTTACATTATGTGTCGGACATACTCAAATTTAAAAAAAGACTCAAAAAATAAAACAGGAGAAGAAAAGAGTGCAATAGTTGGAAACAAGCTGGGCATAGTGCTGAAAATTTTCAAGGTTTATTATTTCTCTGGTTTCTAGCAGAGAAGTATGGCTGGAGCCAGCATGATATTGGGGAGGAAAAGACATTCACTTGGAAGAAGAGGGTTATATATTGAATAACTTGATTTTAAAGGATTTCTTTCACACAGAATCTCTTTGTTTCTTTGTTATACTTCACATTGTTCCCAAACATGATTTACAGTGACTTACAGAACATAGTACCAGGGGGTGAGAAATAAGTGAAGAAATATGAGCAAAGGGAAAATAAGAGTCATTTCTTTCATCATCGGGTTCCAGAATTGTTTAGTTTTGGTATCAGGGAGAAGGAGGAAGTATGGTGATTAAAAATGTGATTCATGCTCAGGGTTCATTATTTAAAAGGTGAGAAAATAAATTTTTTTTAAAGATTTTATTTATTTATTTGACAGACAGAGACTACAAGTAGGCAGAGAGAGAGAGAGAGGGAAACAGGCTCCCCGCCAAGCATAGAGCCTGAGGCTGGGCTCAATCCCAGGACCCTGGAATCATGAGCCAAGCTGAAGGCAGAGGCTTTAACCCACTGAGCCACCCAGGCACCCCAAGAAAATAAATTTTTATGCCTCAGAAGGTTATAACTTTTTTGTTTGTTTGTTTAAAAAGCCAATTTTATTTGATGGGAAAATTAGTCTCTTTATGAAGGGCTTATACAAAATTTATCTCCTGAGTTCACTGAAAACTAATAGTTTCTTTTTTTTTTTTAGGTCAATATAAATTACATCAAAGGTTGACAGAGATCAAAAGGCTAGTTCTGGTCCAAATATGATATGGTCCAAAAAAAATTGGTGAGGAGTTTTGTTTGGACCCTTAATGGACCGGAAAAAAAAATAGAAAAATTCAAATAAAAATTTAAAGCTTTTAAATGTTATGCAGTGGTAATTTTGATTGCCTATTTTAATTGGGTTGTTTGTTTTCTTATTGTTGAGTTTTGAGAGTTCTTTACCTAATTTGGATGTAAGTTCTTTGTCAGAAACGTGTTTTGCCTGAATTTCTCTTAGGCTGTGACTTGTATTTTTATTTCCTTAAGGGTGTCTTTCTCCAGGCAAAAGTTTTCAGCTTTGATAAACCAGTTTTTCAATTTTTATTGTGAATCAGACTTGTTGCTAGTATATAGAAATGTAAGCTTTTAAAAGCTTTATTTATTTTAAAGAGAGAGACTGAATAAGAGAGCGAGTGAGGGGACAGAGGGAGAGAGAGAGAATCTCAAGCACACTCCTCATTGAGTGTGGTGCCTAGTGTGGGGGCTCTACCCCACAACCCTGAGGTCACGACCTGAGCCAAAATTAAGAGTCAGACACTCAACTCAACTGAGTCACTCAGGCACCCCTGTAATTGGTTTTTATATATTGCATTATATTTTGTTACCTTCCTGAAGTCACTTATTCTAGGAGACTTATTTGTAGATTCTTTAGATTTTCTACACAATCATGTCATTGGTAAATAAAGACAGTTATTTCTTCCTTCCCAGTGTGCATGCCTTTTATTAACTTATTTATTTATTGCTCATTGCCCTGGCTAAGGATTCCAGTATAATGTTAAATAGGAGTGGTGAGAGAGAACATTCTTGCCTTGTTCATTGTCATGGGGGAGAAATAATCAATTTCTCACTATTAAGTATGATGTTAACTGAGGCTAGATGCTCTATGAGGTTAAAGAATTTCCATTGTATTCTGAGTTTACTGAGAGTTTTTATTTTGGATCGATTTTGAATTTTATTGAATGCTTTTTCTCCATCTGTTGACAAGATCATGTGATTTTTTTCTTCATATTTATTTTATTTTATTTTTTTTAAAGATTTTATTTATTTATTTGACAGAGAGAGATCACAAGTAGACAGAGAGGCAGGCAGAGAGAGAGAGAGGGAAGCAGGCTCGCTGCTGAGCAGAGAGCCCGATGTGGGACTCGATCCCAGGACCCTGAGACCATGACCTGAGCCGAAGGCAGCGGCTTAACCCACTGAGCCACCCAGGCGCCCATTTTTCTTCATATTTAATACAGCAAATTATACTGATTGATTTTCACAATGAACCAATCTTTTATCCCTGGGATAATTTCACTTGGTTGTGATGTAGTTTTGGAAGAGGCTGTGCAGGATTGGTATTATTTCTTACTTTAGTGTTTGGTAAAATTCATTAATGAAACCATATAGGCCTAGAGTTTTCTTTGATAGGTTTTTAACTACAGATTTAATAGGTATAGTACACTTAAGGTTGCCTATTTCTTGATAAGTTTGGGTAGTTTGTATTTTTTAAGGAATTGTTCTACTTCACTTAAGTCGTCCAATATATGGAGATAGAATTGTTTGTGGTCTTCTCATATCATCCACTTAATGTCCATGGAATCTATAGTGATTTTCTCCTTTCATCCCTGATACTGGTAATTTATGTCTTCAATATTTTTCTTATTCAATCTAGAAGGTTACTAATTTTATTGATCTTTTCAAAGATCCAGATTTTGGTTTCATTAATTTTGTCTGTTTTTCTGTTTTCAATTTTATTGCTTTCTGCTCTTTTCTTTAATACTTCCTTTTCCTTGCTTTGGGTTTAATTAATTAATTAATTAATTTTGTTGTTTTCTTAATAGCTCATTTTACTGATCTGAGATTTTTCTTCTGTTTTAATGTAAGCATTTTAGTGCTATACATTTCCCTCTAACCACTGCTTTAGCTGCATTCCACAATTTTGTTATGTGTATTTGCATTTTCACTTATTTAAATTTAAAATATTTAAGAATATTAAGAGAATTCCTCTTAATCCACATGTTATTTGACTGTATATCATTTGATTTTTAACTATTTGGGAATTCTCTAGAAGTCTTACTGTTACTGATTTCTAATTTAATTCTGTTATTGTCTCACAATATCATTTACATAACTTCTGTCCTTTTAAATTTGCTCACCTTTGTTTTATGCCCCAGAATATGGTCTGTCTTGGTGAATGTTCAATGTGTACTTGAAAAGGATGTGTATTCTGCTATTTTTGGGTAGAACGTTCTGGAAATTTTAGGTCTTCTCTGTCCTGATTTTCTGTCTATTTGTTTTATCAGTAACAGAGAGGCATGTTGGAGTCTCCAACTATAAATGTGGATTTTTCTATTTCTCTATTTTTCTATTTCTATTTCTTCTATTTTTGTTCTATCACTTTTTGCTTCATGTATTTTGATCATCTGTTCTTAGGTGCATGCACATTCAGGACTGTTATGTCCTTTTGGAGAACTGATCCTTTTATTATTATGTACTATTCCTCTTTTTTCTTGTTAGTATTCCTTGTTCTGGGTTCTACTGCTTTGGGTGTTCATAATATAGTTACTACAGCTTCCTCTGTTTAGTGTTTGTTTCCTGTACCTTTTCTTTTACTTCTAGCCTGTCTGTGTCTGAATATTTAAAGCAGGTTTCTTGTAGACCTCAGAGTTTTACTTTTTTCACCCGACAATATCTATTTTTCAGTTGGTGTGTTAGACCATGCACATTTACTATGCTGTTAAACTTAATTAAAATCTGCCATTTTGCTAGCTGTTGAGCCACCCAGGTGCTCCTCTCCTTTGTTTTTGAAATTTATTTCACTGGGTCTAGAATTTTGGGTTGACAGTTTTTCTTTCAGCACCTTAAAGACACTGCTTTATTGACTACCTACTTTCATGCTACTGACAAGATATCTTCTATAATCCTTATCTTCTTTTATATTTCGTGTTTTATTTTTCTACCACTACATTCAAGATTCTTTTTGTTGGGGAACCTGGGTGGCTCAGTGGGTTAAGCCTCTGCCTTCAGCTCAGGTCATGATCTCAGGGTCCTGGAATCGAGCCCCGCATTGGGCTCTCTGCTCAGTGGGGAGCCTGTCCCCCCTGCCCCGCTGCCTACCTCTCTGCCTACTTGTGATCTCTGTCTGTCAAATAAATAAATAAAATCTTTTTTTTTTAAAGATTCTTTTTGCTTTTGGTTTCAGCTGTTTTAATATGCTATACCTCTGTGTGCGTGTGCGTGTGTGCCTACACACGTGTACAGATATGAACATTCTTGCACATCCTGCTTGATGTTCTTGAGCTTCTTGGATCTGTGGTTTGGAGTCTGTCATTAATTTTAGAAAATTCTCAACAATTATTTCTTTAGATATTTCCTCTGCTTTATTTTCTTCTCTCCTTCTGTAATTTGATTACACCTAGTTTAGAACATTTGATTTATTCCAGAGCTGTTGAACACTTTGTTTTGTTTCATTCTTCTTTTTCTTGTTTCTTGTTTTAGTGTGGGCAATTCTGTTGACCTACTGTCAAGTTCACTGACTCTTTCCTTGGCTGTGCCAAATCTGTGAAAGAATGTTGAAAGCTGTCTCCATTTCTGTTACTGTGTTTAGCCTTTCAAGTTTTTTTCATTTTATTCTCCCTTACAAGTCCTATCTTTCTGTTAAAATTAAGCATTTAATCTTTCATGTTGTCCATTCTTTCTGTTAGGGTCTTTTACAATTAATTATGGTTATTTAAAATTTAGTGTCTGATACCTTCAACATCTGTTTTATATCGGAGTTTGGTTCAGTTCATTGCCCTTTCTTGGCAGTCTTGTTTCTTTCTTGCTTTTTGTATGCCCTGTGTGTTTTGTTGAGCACTGGACATCTTGTGTAGGACATGAGAGACTGAGATAAATAGTTTTTATGTCTGGAAAGGGAAGTGCCTTTCTATTTCTGCTAGACCTTTAGTGTGGGGTTGATCACTCTAATCAGGATTTGGACTAGATTTGAGGTTTGTTGTTGGTATGGTTATTCTCATTGCGCCATACATTTCAAATTCCTCTTGTGATAGTCTGAGTTTGGAGCTAGTTGGCCAGAGGGGTTTTCCTGATGTCTGTCTCAGTGTCAGCCTTAGGTTTTCCTTTTGTGCTGTACCTCCTAGTGGTCTGGCTCCATGCTCTGTCAACTTTTCCAGCAGTATTCTGTTGTTGTTTGTTACTTGATGCCTATTAGCCGGTGTCCAGGTACATCAACCTCAGGTAAACAAGTACTTGTTTTCTCTCTTCCTGTAGGCATCTACTTCTCCTTAGATTTGGGGCTAGTTTATTTCTCTATGACCTCAGCTTTCCAGTGGATTCAAGAAAGTTCTGGACTTGCCATTTATCTGGCTTTTTATTTGTTGTGAGCATGGGAGTGATGCTCTCTTCAGCTCTCTGCACCCTGAGCAGAAATTAAAAGCCTTGATATGATGCTTTCTAACCCTTTTTATGATGTTTATATAAAACATGGAGCTGTTTCCTTTCCCTCTGTGTTTTATACAGTGTCATTTATACATTTTATACCTATAAATCAGTGGTTCTCAACTCTGGCCTGAAGAGCATTAAACAAAATACAAATTTTTGGTCCCAATATTTTAACTGATACATGTTGAGATCCAAGCATGGATATCTTTTAAGTGCTCTCCAGGTAATTCTCATATATATCTAGGCTGAGAACTGTGGTCTAAGTATCTGCTACAACTTCTCCTTTCACAGAGATGCTGTTCCAGCATAAGCAACCAAATACAATTTCAGGCTATATACATTTGCCCTTGTGACTCCATCAAATTATTTTCTCCTAATTGTGCCTTCAATGATAGTTAATTGCCTGTGATATAGACTGATAGTCTCATAGAATGGGGAGGAAACAGAGTTCTTCTCATTTAACTTTCTGCTTAATGATATCCTCCATGGCTGTCTATGGCTTTAGCGCTGCTTGAAGTCTTTCAGGGGCTGGAAACTCTCTGCCACTCAAAACAGTAAACCTCAGTGTGAGATCGTTTTCCTTGTTAGAGGTGTTTTCCTTCTATCGAATTGAAATAAATCCTTCTATAATCTCCCAAGTAATTTGCCTGATCCACAGCCTTGCAGACTGTTTTGTAAACATCTGTTTTCATGACCCAGTATGTGTTCACTTGTGCACATACATGCACACACACACACATTCATATCCACAACAGGCATTTTATGAAACAGCATTTACTGTATATCTTGTACTTTTAAATTGATTTCATGACCTGCCAGTGGGTTATTTATTTATTTATTTATTTTTGCAGTGTGGGAAGTGCTTCTGCGGCCCGTCTTTCACTAGACAAGCTCTCATTCCTAAAGGTTTCAAGACAGCTCATCTGGTACCTCAGCTTTGCTGTACCCGGTGTGATGCCGCTTCCTTCAGCCGTGTTTCAGCTAACCCCCTGCTCTGGCCAGTGTCATGCACTAGCTGGGCTGCACTGTGTGCTGTCCTCTGCAGATCAGTGGCTGAGTTCAGAAACCAGGGCTCCTCAGGGGGGCAGATCTGTTTTCAGAGTAGAGAAAGGGAGGGTTCTTTGTCTTTTCCTAGACGCTATTTCTAGTCATGTGGCCCAAATTCAGTGGGATGTAAATTGCAGCCATCTCTTGAGGAACTTTGTTGATGGCTTTGTAATTGTTATGTGTCCTCCCACTTTTTCCATATTAATAATGCATTATCCTAATTAGCTATGTGTGCATCTTTATTCTCTGAAAGATTGTGAATTCCTTTGAGGTCAGGAAAAAATATTTCATTCTTCCTGTCTGTAGTGATCACACCAACAAAATTAGTCTGTTGAAATAAATTTAAAAAATTACATTCCTGGTCAAGTAAACTTTGGCCTTTTAGCATTATTGCCTTGCTGACCATTGTGCTATCAACCTTATTTGCTTACCAACACAGGGCTTGATCGCCATGTATTTACTTTGGGAAATAGACAAACCGGGTAATTTAGTTGAACCTGTCACCTCAGTGCTCACGCATAAGACACTGTGGTAGGTGCTCGGTGAGAAGCCTAATATTTTACAGTCTACAACCTGACTGGGGTCATATGACATGCGAGGCGTGTGTCAGTGAGTCGTGTGGTGGGTGAGTGCTCTCAGAAGTCACGGAGGCAAGGAAGGCCACACCGGTGGTCAGGAAAGACTTGGTTCCAGCCTTGAAGCATCAGACACATGGAGTGAAAGATGTTTTGGGGTGGGGGGATTTGGAGGGACAAGTAAGTCATTTTAGCATCTCCCAGGCTCTACAGAATCTCTGCTGTCTCCGGGAGTGGCTTGGATCCATCGGATCTGAAAGAAACTGCAGGGAAGATACAGAAAATCTAATTTAAATTATTTCTGTAGCAAGGATTGACATCCATAGAAGGTCATAGGCACAGCTCCCCTCAACCCCACCCCTCATCTCAGCCTTCAGAGGCTCTGACTCTGACCGATGTGGTTTGTGTGTATTTCTGGAAGCTACTTCTTGTCACAGCAAGGTTCAGCTTTCCAGCAGTTTCAGGGCTGGTAGCTTTAGTGCCAGGTCGCCAAGGGCCTCTTTGTGACCTCCGTCAAGTTTTAGAGCCACTGACCTAACTTTTTCCTCTGCTTTCTCTTATCCAAGACTGTTACGCAGGTGTATTATTAAGAAATGTACATTCTCCAGGTGCCTGGGTGGTTCAGTCGGTTAAGACTTTGACTCCTGTCATGATCCCAGGGTCCTGGGATTGAGCCCTGCATCCGCTTCCCTGCTCAGTGAGGAGCCTGCTCCTCCCTCTGCCTGCCGTTCCTCCTGCTTGTGCTCTCTCTTTCTCTAAGTCAGATAAATAAATTAAATTTAATTAAAAAAAAAAGAAATGTACATTCTCAAACTATGGTACATCTACCACTCTTCAAGATCGACTTCATCTATGGGACCGTCTTCTGAGTATCCTTGATCAGAGTAAAGTGGCGACACCATTAAAATGTGGCATAAGAGCCAGATATTAACATCATTGATGTCTTACTGGAAACATTCATTTGGGGACTATCTTAACTGTGGTGAACAAGAGGGATGGTAGTACATTATGAAAAAGGCACTGTGTGTGTGTTACTTATCCTTTAGCAGGGGTGGGGACTACAGTTCTTCAACAGTAACCGTAAGGGAACAAAAGTGAGGGGCGCCTGGGTGGCTCAGTGGTTTAAGCCGCTGCCTTCGGCTCAGGTCATGATCTCAGGGTCCTGGGATCAAGTCCCACATCGGGCTCGCTGCTCAGCAGGGAGCCTGCTTCCCTCTCACTCTCTCTGCTTGCCTTTCTGCCTACTTATGATCTCTCTCTGCCAAATAACTAAATAAAATCTTAAAAAAAAAAAAAAGTGAGGGCTATGAGTCAGCACCTGCTGTGCGCGCTCCAGGGTGGGGATTCGTATTATGGAGAAGCCGTGCACACGCGCTTCTCTCAGGGTCTAGTGCCAGAATGGTAGTTTATCTCCTGGGAAGAACTGAGAAATAAAATAGTAGAGATCTAGATAATTCTTCCTATTTCTCTTTTTGCCTTGGCAGCCAGGAAGCCCAGAGCCAAATGTAAAAGTACTCAACCATGTGATAACTTTATTTCAAATTCTAAGTACAGAGACATCCTATATTAAACTACATGATTTCACCTTTTTTTTTAAAAAAAGATTTTATTTATTTATTTGACGGAGAGAGATCACAAGTAGACAGAGAGGCAGGCAGAGAGAGAGAGAGGGAAGCAGGCTCGCTGCTGAGCAGAGAGCCCGATGCGGGACTCGATCCCAGGACCCTGAGATCATGACCTGAGCCGAAGGCAGCGGCTTAACCCACTGAGCTACCCAGGCGCCCATGATTTCACCTTTTTAAAAAAAGATTTTATTTTATTTATTTGACAGAGAGAGACACAGTGAGAGAGGGAACACAAGCAGGGGGAGTGGGAGAGGGAGAAGCAGGCCCCCCACCAAGCAGGGAGCCAGATGAAGGGCTTGATTCCAGGACCCTGGGATTGTGACCTGAGCCAAAGGCAGATGCTTAATGACTGAGTCGCCCAGGTGCCCCTGATTTCACCTTTTTAGAAAGAGTAGCTGTTACTTTTTCCTTATTATCAGGGAGATACATGTTCATTATAGAAAATGTGGAAAATAATAGATTGCCCCACCAATCAGATCTTTTCTCACCACCCAGAGATAGTTGCTGTTTGAACCATTCTCATTTCTTCTAAGCATGCATGTCTTTATATGTGTGTGTATGTTGTGTATATGTATTTATAAAAATGAAACGATACTTTTCACTCTGTACTAAAACTATTTTTTTAGCTTAACCTTTATAATCATTTTCCATGTTGCTGTATACTCCTGTGCAACATTAGTTTTAATGGCTTGTATATTTCATCATGAGGCTGTATCTTGCACGTTTCATTTGAACTAGGCTTATTGCTATTATAAACAACTCTGTCATGTACCTTCTTGGAGCTAAATCTCTGAGCAGATCCACAATTATTTCCTTAGAATAGAATTTCTAGAAGTGACATAAATACTTAAAATAATTAATATTTTTAGGCTCTAGATTTATATTTCTCTGTTGCTTTCAGAAGACATGAACTAATCTATTTTATCACCGAAGGCTTTTATTTATTTTTTATTATTTATTTGTCAGAGAGAGAAGGAGGGGAGCAGAGAATGCGCACAAGCAGGGGGAGTGGCAGAGGGTGAGGGAGAAGCAGGCTCCCCACTGAGCAGAGAGCCTGATTCCTGACTCAAACCCAACCCAAGACACTGAGATCATGACTTGAGCGGGAAGTCAGACACTTAACCACCTCAGCCACTCAGGCACCCCAAGAAACGGCGTTTTTGTCACTCTGGTAATCTATCCAAAGCATGTAACAATCTGAGAAAGGTTTGTTTTTGAAAAACCGCTCCATTTAGGGTAAGAGCAGTAGGAGTCTGTAGCGTTTTTGCCTGGGGCTGGCCCAATCTCTTCACCACTCCCAGCTCAGTGGACTCAGAGTGTCTGCTCAGCAAGGGAGGCCATGCCGACCAGCCCCGGTGCTGCCAGAATCAAAAGCACTCACCAGGGGCGCCTGGGTGGCTCAGTGGGTTAAAGCCTCTGCCTTCAGCTCAGGTCATGATCCCAGCATCCTGGGATCGAGAGCCCCACATTGGGCTCTCTGCTCAGTAGGAGCCTGCTTCCCCCTCTCTCTGCCTCTCTGTCTACTTGTGATCTCTCTGTCTCTCTGCTCTCTGTCAAATAAATAAATAAAATCTTAAACAACAGCAACAACAACAACAAAAAAACAAAAGCACTCACCAGTTTGCACTGGGGAGCCATGTGTGCACTTTCAGGGTCTTTCCAATATTCCGATCTTATAAACTACATTGCAAGCAATCTTTAAAACTGAAGTGGTGGTATTAATAATTACTTAGATTCTTAGAATTTGAATTATGGGAGCAAACTGGATCCCTGTTTTCAAAACTGTCTTCCAAGATGTTCTACCAGTGAACATTTTCATCAGTAGTATACAAGTATCTCACCATAATTGTTATCTTTAAATTGAGATAAACACGCATACCATAAAATTTATACTGTTAAAATATGCAGTTCAGTGGTTTTTAGTATGTTCACTAAGTTATGGATTATCATCATTATTATGTAATTCCAAAATGTTTTCAAAACTTCGCAAAGAAATCTCATATTCATTAGTGATCATTCCCTGTTGCCCCCAACAACCCTCTCGGCCCCCAACAGCCATGAATTTACTTTCTATGGATTTGCCTGTTCTGGACATTTCATATAAATGGAATCATTCAGTATGTGACCTTTTGTGTCTATCTTCTTTTACTTAATGCAATGTTTTCGAGATGTTAAGGTTAATAATGTTTTTAAGGTTATAGCATAAATCAGTCCTTCATTCTTTTTCATGGCTGAAAAACACTCTGTAGTATGGATATAGCCCATTCTGTTAATCTATTCATCTTCATGGAGGTTTGGGTAGTTTCCATTTTTAGGACTATTATGAGTAATGCTTCTGTGAACAATCATGTTCAAGTTTTTGTGTGCACTTCTGTTTTCAGGTCTCTGAAGGTATATACCTATGTGTGGAGTTGCTGGATTGTGTGGTGATTCTCTCTGAATTTTTTGAGGAACTGCCACACTGTTTCCAAAGCTGCTGTACCATTTTACATTCCTACCAGCAATGTTGTGAGGGTTCCAATTTCTCCACATCCTCACCAACACTTTCATTATCTGTCTTTATGCTTATGGTCATCTTAGTGGGTATGAAGTTGTATGTTTTTGTGGTTCCAGTTTGCATTTTCCTAATAAGTTATGATGTTGAGTCTCTTTCGTGTGCTTATTGCCCATTTGTATATCTTCTTCGGAGAAATGTTTACTAAGATTCTTTGCCAATTTGGGGCGCCTGGGTGGCTCAGTGGGTTAAGCCGCTGCCTTCGGCTCAGGTCATGATCTCTCGGGGTCCTGGGATTGAGTCCCGCGTCGGGCTCCCTGCTCAGCAGGGAGCCTGCTTCTCTCTCTCTCTCTCTGCCTGCCTCTCTGTCTATTTGTGGTCTCTCTCTGTCAAATAAATAAATAAAATCTTAAAAAAAAGATTCTTTGCCAATTTGAAATCAGGTTGTTTGTCTTTTTATTGTAAAGTTGTAGGAATTCTTTATATATTCTGGGTACTAGACCCTTATCAGATATATGATATACAAATATTTTTTCTCATTCTATAGGTTGTCTTTTCATTCCCTTGAGAGTATCCTTTGAAATACAAAAGTCTTAGTTTTGGTAACATCCTATTTATTTATTTTTTTTCTTTTTTCACTTGTGCTTTCGGGGCCCTACTTAAGAAACCGTAGCCTAATCCAAAATTACAAAGGTTTACACCTATATTTTCTTCTAAGAGTTTTACAGTTTTAGCTCTTCCATTTAGGTATTTGATCTATTTTGAGTTCTTCTTTATATATGGTGTGAGTTAGGGATCCAAACTTATTCTTTTGCATGTAGCTATCCAGTTGTCCTGTGACATTTATTGAGTATTCTTTCCCCACTGATTGTCATAACTTGTCAAAAATCAGCTGACCATAAATATATAATTTCCTTCTGTACTCTCAATTATATTGTATGGATCTATAGGTCTATCCTTATGCCAGTATCTCACAATCTTGATTAATGTTGCTTTGTACCAATTTTGTTATTGGAAAGTATAAGTTTTCCAACTTGGTCTTCTTTTGCCTATTCTGGGTCCTTGATATTTTCATACGAATTTTAAGATTAGTTTGTTAATTCTGCAAAAAGCCTGCTGGGATTTGATAAGGATTGCATTAATCTATAGATTAGTTTGAAGATTATTGCCATTTTAACAATATTAAGTTTTTCAATAATGAACATGGAATATTTTCCCAGTTGTTTAGGTCTTCTTTAATTTCCTTTAGTGGTGCTTGGTAAACCTTGTTTTTTTTTTTTTTTTTTGTTAACTTTATTACTGAGCATTTAATTTTTCTGGTGCAATTATCTTAATTTCATTTTTAAGTTGTTTGTTGTGTATGCTGATGCATAGCATGTAAAAATGCAGTCGATTCTCATGTTTTGATCATGTATCCTGAAACCTTGCTGAACTTGGTGACTAGCTCTAATAGTGTTTTAGTGAATTCATTTGGATTTTCTAGAGAAGATAATATCATCTGCAAAGAGAGATAGTTTTACTTCTTTACAATACTGATGCTTTTAATTTCTTTTTCTTGACCAATTGTCTTGGCTAGAAGCAACAATACAACATTGACTAGAAGTGGTAAACTCAGACATTCTTGTTGCTATGTTAAGTTCTGGATTAACAAGGTGACCAATATTATTTATGATACTTTTTGATGACCTCTTTTATACTCTAAGAATCTGAGTAATGGAGCAGGAGTTGCTGATTGGTTTCTCCTAGGAAAGGAACAAACAAAAATTCCCTTTTTCCTGTGCATTTGAAGGTTTGACCTCATAGTTAATAGGGGGAAAAGTATTTTTTTAAAGATTTTATTTATTTATTTGACAGACAGAGATCACAAGTTAGGCAGAGAGGCAGGCAGAGAGAGAGGAAGAAGCAGGCTCCTCGCAGAGCAGAGAGCTGGATGCGGGGCTTGATCCCAGGACCCTGGGATCATGACCTGAGCTGAAGGCAGAGGCTTTAGCCCACTGAGCCACCCAGGTGCCCCGGAAAAAAGTATTTTAATTGAAGAATCTACTTATGTGACATCTAGGTGCCAAGAACTTTGATTAATGCTTTCTAGGATATAAGCCTTCATTACTTAAAAATAAAACTTAAATTTTCCCTACTAGTTTTTCATTCTGCCTTTCCATATTTGGCTGCCCAGTATATGCTTCAGGTACTGTGCTGGGATCACAAAGATGAATGAAACACACACTGTGTCTTCAGGGTGCTCACGGAGAAGTGTTGGGGGAGACTGATAGGAAACAGGATGTTAAATATTCTGGCAAGTGGTTCCCATGCAGGGTAACCTGTCAGAAGGAAACAGGTAAGAGATGTGGGTTTCTCCCTTGGGGTTTTTAGGTCTCAGTTTGATGATGGAACATTCAGTTTTCACTCCACAGAATCAAGGAATTTTAGGACTGGAGGCTTGGAAATCCTCTTATGCAGCTCCACATTTTTCAATAGGAGTAACCTCTTACCTTGTTCAGCAGCTGCTGTTCTCTCTCATCGGCAGTTCTTCCTCTGAAATGTTTTATCTCTCTCTCTCATACACACACACCCCATCATACAACGTTTTCTCTAGGGAGGTAATCTATGTTTAGCCCACTGCTTGGCTCCATTTGTCGTGTCTGGTCATATCACACCAGGCTCAGTGCCCCTCTTCTGTATGACTCATCGAGGAGTCCTGCTTTCTCTTGACTGTGAAGACTGCTTGGCTTTGTCCTTTCTGTGGGTCCTATGACATGGACCTGAGAAGGATGGGGACATTACCCAGCTCCACACCCCTGTTACCCAGAAAGCTTGCAGGGGGACTCCTGCTCTGTTTCACTGTACTTTGAGTTTTCTTTGTAAAGCGCATATTCCCTTTTAATCTTGTCAGTTCAGGAGATTCACTATGCATATAAAGCCCTACCTATATGCTTGCTGTGAAGTCATCTTTCCGGAAAAGAATGAGAGTGGTATTAGCAAAAGCGATGAGATAGGCACACGCCTTAACAAAGTTTTACGGTTTTTATTTTGTAAGTCACGTCTGAGTTGCATGGTACATATGCTTCCACTTCTACTTTGCTCTTTAAAAATAAACCTTTTATTCCAGCTTCATTTTTTATTATTACAATTAAAATAACATCAGGTCACTTTTTATCATTCCACTGGTAAAAAGGAATGCAAACCTTATTGTCTTAAGCTACAAAAGAAAATGAATCGATCCCACAAACCTTTCAAGTTTAATTAACTTTTAAACAAATATGAAGTTCTCGTTTCCTTTTTTCTTTTTTATTACAATGCATTTTTTTCTTTTGATTACATGAGGGGCTGAGATAAGGATGCAGAGCTGCTTTCTGGTTCACACTGTTTACTGCATACGATACAGCAGCCAATTCAATCAGAAGGGAAATAGGAAAATAACTACTCTATTTGTGCCTTGCAAGCGCTTTGTACAGTCCCCTCCAGTCCCTACGATTAAATGTTGGCTTCTCTCCTTGCAGGCTTCTAAAATGAAATTAGAAAGTGGTGCAAGCAGCATTTTAAAGCCAGGCGCAAACAGTGTGTAGGGACAAACGTAGCCAATCGAAGAATCACAGCATCGCAGGCAGTCGTTTGATTCAGTGCTGAGGGAATACAGCAGAAAAGGAGAGTGGGTGGCAATGGGTCCTGAGAAGATTCCAGGTCATGGAAAAACCTCTGAGGATTCGTCCCTGTTGGGGGCCAGTTGGGATGGGGAGAGGAGGGGATGGATGGGTGTTTAGGGCAGAGCTTTCCCTGGTGTGTGTGATAAATGCACCTGTAAAACATACTGTCATCAAGTTACCCTTCACCTCAGTCTGAGTGCTAGGGTGGCTCTGGGACTTGCTAATGGAGAAGGGGGGAGGTTAGGATGTAGAGGGCCCCTTCTAGAAAGGGGAGTGGCATGGTGTAGAGGAATGAGTGTTTGGACTAGCATTTAGGACCTGAGTCCTGTTCTTAGTCCTTTTGCCTTCAGGCTATGTGACCTTGGATGAGGTCACCTCACCCCTCTGAGCAGTGGCTTCTATACTGCAGAGGCGGATTTGGCCTATGCCTGTGATGCCCAAGCCTCCATCGAGTCATCTCAGAGGCTGTCCCTGCACCAACAGTTGGGGTTCCTGGCCCCTGCTTCCCAAAGGGAGCAGCCTCAGTTTCCCCTCTCATATTTATGCTTTTGGAAGCTGTTGCTTGAACCACCAAGTGGTCCCTAGAAAATGTCTGAAAACTCCTAAATGGCCTGATCTCAAAGATCTTCTGGTTCTTGCATTCCAGGCATCTGTAACTCTGACATCCCGTCCCATGTGCGTGTGGCAGGGATCCGGACTCACCCATTACTTGGACGTCTCCCACCTTTCTCAGGAGACACCAGCAACAGAAACACCACTCTTCAGGGACAGCGAAACTGCAGTGGGGAAAGGGGCCTGTGCCTATAGGATTTCATCCTCAGGCTCCAGGAGCAGACCATATCACCCCTATTGATAGAGATGCCCTGCGGCTCCAAGATTAGGGTCCGGCTCCTGCACATGGTCTGGGAGACCTGCGATTTTGAGGACAGCCGTGACATCCATCTTGTGGCCCTTGTCAGCTCTCCACAGGGGCTGTTGAGTTGCCCAGCCCTGAACTTTTACTGGGTGCCCCTGAGGCTCAGGAATAATCACCTTGTCAGCGGCAAGTTGCAATTCTGAGAGCTGGGCTCTCCCAGGGACCACTTGCTGGTTCGGATTAAATAAGCCTTTTCTCCCCCCTCTCTGTGCCCTGTCTTGGGAGTCTTTTACTTTCACTCCTTAAGAATGTGCCTTCCTCTGCCACCAACTTCCCTCCATCTCTTTGGAAATCAGAGTGGTGTACTTTTGTGTTGCCAGGAGTGAACAGTGAGGGAGTTAGCCTTCAATTTCCCCTCTGTTTCAAGCAAATATCGTGCCTTTTGTTACTTGTCCTGAGTGCTCTGGTGAACACATAAGCCTGGGAGGAAAGGTTTGGCAGAGGAAGCCGTCATGAAAGAACTATTTTAATTGAAGAACATATAGCTGGAGACCCAGGGGTGTTAGGCAGTTTAATTAATGTTTATTAGAAATGAAGACTTGCTATTTAGAAATGAAAACTTAAACCTCCTGTCTCCATATCCGTTTCTCCCTCGTGTCGCTGCTCCTTTTGCCAGCTTTTTAATTTAGTCAGCTTTTATTGAGTTCCCAAGATGAAACTGGGTACCTTGTTACATACTGAGCTGACAGAGATATGACCTAGGCCTTGCCTTTAAGGTGCTCACGGCCAGGCTGTGGAAAGGGCTAAGTTGATGGTAATAGTGCAAAGCGGTCTGTGCTTTTTTGTTAAAGGTCCTGAAAGTTGGGAGAACAGTCAGATTGACCAACCATGTGCCCTTGGCTGGGGACAGGAAGTAGTTTCTGCAGGAGGAACCTGGGACCTGTGTCCTAGAGGATGACCTTGAGGTGGTCAGAAAGGACGGGGAGGGCATTCTGGGCAGAGGAAGTGGTGGGTCCAAGGTGCAAGGGAATTGGGGAGTTTGGTGAAGTGTAGGGGCTCAGTGTGCTTGGGGCAGACCTTGAGAGAGGAGTGAGGGGGAGAGAGAGCAGGAGCCCAGATGGGATAAGCAGGGACCAGGCTGTGAAGGACCTGGAATATTTTACCAGCATACTTGTCAGTTTGGATTTCACCCCAGGGTATGAGAGGCCACAGATTTGAGGCAGCTTGGGACAGGAGGGTTTGCCAGGCTGTTTAGCGTGGCAGTTACAGGCAAGGGCTCTGGATGCCAGTGACTGGTGACTGGGGTTCGGTCCTGCTTTACCACCCTCCCGGTGTGGGTAGGTTACTTAACTGTGTCTCTGTTGCCTCATCTTTTTAAAATAGGGATGAAAATCCTATCTGTCTTCAAGGGTCCTTGTGAGGAATGAATAAGTAAATAAATTCACCTAAAGCTCTTACAAAAATGGATGCATAGGAAGCACTTGTTAAAATGTGGTTATCATTTTTTGGGGATGCGGCCTATTGTGCCTTCCACGAGCAGTCTCCTTAGATCGTGTATCGGTTAGCTGTTCCTTAATAATGCCGGATAAAAAATACTCTAGAACCCAGTGACTCAGAACAGCAGTTACTTATTAAGGCTCTTGCAGTTGCGGTTGGCTCCGGGGTTTGGCTGGAATCCACTGGGCTTGACTGAGCAGCCGTGCTTCCAGCTGGGATCCAGCTGGGAATGCAGGTTGGGTTTTCATCTGCTTCAGGTGGGATCCAAGCTGAGGGCAGCAGCTACTTGGAGCGGCCCTTCCCAAAGCCGTGGCAGAGCCAGAAGGGGTAGAAGGAAACCTGCAAGGCTTCTTACTGCTTAGATTCCTTCCAGCCAAAGCCATTCCCAGGCCAAGCCTCCAATCAGGAGGCAAGGGATGATTTGATTCCCATCCGTGGGAGGAGCTGCGAGGGCACTTGGCGAAGGGCATGAACCCAGGGAGGGCTGAAGGATTGGGGCCAACAGCGTGAGGCCCCATGGACCGCTCTGGTCCTCCTACAATTGCAGGTTCCAAGAGAGAGCTCCATGAGGGGCAGAGTTAACACTCAGCGTGGGCAAATCTGAACCCCGGGGGCCTGGCTTCAATTAGTGACTTTCCTGCGCTTGTCCCAATGCCCACCTCCAGGCCTTGCAGATGCGTTCTTTGTCCTGAGTCACTGGAGGAGACCGCACCTTTTAGGGGTAAGTGTACTGGTGTGGGTTTGACGTGGACTCTGTGGAATGAAATGGGGATGATAACATTCTCTGATGAAACCCACCAGAAAGGGTGCAGAGGAGCAGAGGAATGCCTGCCGCTTGTCTCAGACTTCCCCAGGCAGCAGTGCTCTTCTGGAACATGGTTTGTGGCAGATGTGAACAGCTACGATAAGACTTACAGTGTAGCCCAAGAATAAACTGTGTGTTTGTTTATATGTGTTTTTAGATATCTCTCTTGATACAGTGGAAGGAATTGTATCTTTTCCTGGGTTCCCTGACATTTGCTTTCCATTCCCTGGGAACCTCCTGGAAGGCGTGCCTGCCTCTTCAGTGGAAACCCCTAGGCGAATGTTGGGAGAGAGGCCAGGGAGAGGCAGCCTGGTTAGTATTTATGGGTGCGTAACTCTACCTTGTTCTCCCAGCTCCTCAGGAGCAGGATAGGGACAGGGATGGGAGGAGTCAAATATAGCTGCTTTGCCAACATGTAAGATAATCTCTCTTGCTCCTCCTGGGCCTCCTTTTGCTGCACGACAAACGCATCCATTCTTCTCCAACAGAAAAGAGAGAAGCGGGGACAAGGAGATGTTCTTAGCGGTTAGACTTCTCTCTGTTATGTGTGAGAATCCAAGTGTATTATGAAATTAAATAACAAACTTCTCAATATGCTAGTCATTTCTTAGACTAAAAAATTAAGCAAGATTTCTAAAATTACACTTAAGTATAATATTAAGTTGGGCAATATTTTAAGATACGGGTTCAGGTATATTCCAGAATTTTCTGGTAGTGGAAATAACAAGTGAAACATTTAGCAGTGTGACTGACGTATATAAAGTGCTCAGTAAATTGTAGCACTGATGCTGACGATGATAGAGCCTAGAGAACTTGTCCGTTTATGGGTGGAAAGGATTACAAACAGAGGTTACAAGGCTGAGTTCTCTCATCAGCTGCCTTGCTCCAGAGGAACCTCTCTCAGACAGTCCTTCTCTATGTGGAAAAGCAACAGGCAAGTGAACCCAGAAAAGCTCAGGTTTGAAAACCAAGCCAAGTGTATTCTTTGGAAGTTACATTTTTTTTTTTTTTTCTAAAGTGGTTGCTTCTAGAGGCACAATTCAAAATAGTCACTGCAAGAACAGACATGCTGAAATCCTAATGGTGCAATTCTATTTTGTTGAGTCAAAAAAATAAGGCTGGATAATGACAAGTCGTAGCTATGCAAATGAACAGAAAGATCATCATGTCTTGCGCTTCAGGGTGTGGGTTGATGGCAAGAATCTCTCCATGTTACTTAGTAGGAGAGATGAATTCAGATGAAAACATTTAATGAGATATCTATACATATGTGCATACACATATACATACGTGTATATGTGTGTGTGTACGTATGTTTAGATAATTTTTTCTTTAAGCATCATTTATGGCTGAACTGCTTAAATGTTGTTGATTTGTTGGCAGGCTTTCCTGGGTGTCTGTTGTGGGTAAGACTCAGCAAATGTGCCTGTCCATCTGTCTGTCCGTCTTTCCTTCCTTCCTTCCCTAACAAGCACAGCATTTGCTTTCCAGGAGCTTATATCTTAATGGGAATGGGAAGATGCAGACATTAGAAATGGAAAGAACAAGTCTAAATTTATATAGTACATATTGTGTATAGTAGGTTTCTAATATATCTGGAGGAAAAATCAATAGAGTGAAAATGACAGTTCTAAATCTTGACTAAATGAAGCAATGAATTCTTCAACTTCTTTTTAGTGTTTTCAGGCCAAGGGCCATTATTGGGTTTGGAATAATATTGCTTGCCGCCCAGGAAGTTGCCCATCCCCAAATAAGCAGGGGGCCAAACAGCAATTGGTGACTTGGCCACCATATACTTATATGCCCTCCAATACATTCTCAAAGCCTTCTACTGAATGGGAGGAATTGATTTTAAGTAGGAATGATTGCTTAACTGACTGATGCCTGAAATGAAGGCAAAGTGGCTTGATCATTTGATTTGTTTATAATCTCTTCCTGAGATTTCTTATGAGACTACTATGTATATTTGGGTTTTTACTTTGAGGCTTTTATACTTTTTATTTAAAAAATGAACTGGAGTAACTTCCTAACTACATCTAATGCCAATGTGCTAACATTTTCAAAATAAGTCAGTGAGGAAGAATTACTTAATAGATTATTTAATAAATGCTTTTCACATAAGAAGCTATCACTTTCGACTCCATCAAACATACCATGTCTTACAAATAAACTCTACAGAGAGCTGAATATTGCAAATCAAATTATAGAAAAGCTAGCAGAAAATATTTATTAGGTCTGCATAGAAATGACAATTTTCATGGCTTTACTGCAAGAGAAGCAACCAGTGAAGAAAAAACAAATAGACTTGAATATATGAAAACTTAGAACTTATGTATAAATGAAGAGACAATGGACTGGGAAAATTTGCATTAAATTTGTGACACATAAGTGATTAATATGTGTTATAACTTGTATACACAGCTTACTCAAATACTTAAGAAAAGGACTGGGGACCTAATAGATGTAAAATATAATTTATTGAGTATTTTTTATGCCCGGATAGATTTACAAAATCAGATTATAATGATTGTTTTAGCTACAGAATATTTTGTAACCAGCTTTTCTCACATGCTCAGACTATGTTACTAATTAACCTTCTAAAATGGTAGCAAATTATTTCACTGGAAAGGAGGAACAGCCCAAATTTACTTAACTAAGTCTTTGGTGCTGGATGTTAACGCTATGGAAATATCACTCAAGGTGGTTTTCCTAGTATCTCTTCTACTTGTGAAGCCATGGTCTGTCGTTAGAGCTCTGATTCCAGAAAAATACATCTCAGTGAATGCAACAGTGATTTACAAAGAAGCACATTCAGTACTATTTTTACCAATAATTTTATAGGTAGCATCTGTCACCAAAACCTGTTTTAGCAGAAGAGGAAATAGCATTTGAGATCCCAGGCTTTTCACAACTTTCCACAGCATGTCAGCATATTTACTGAAGGCCTTCGTAAAAGAGACACGTTAATTACCATCCCCGTGAGCTTCTCTAGGGTAGCGATGACTGTAGTATTCTGTGAGGGTACTTTGTCAAGCACGTCATTCCCTTATCTTGTTTTTATCGCAGAGGAAATAAAGGCACTAGAGAAATATCTTTGAGGTCACACAACAAGTTAACAGCAGATAAACATTAGAACCAGCAGCTCCAGAATTCCCACTGTGTGTAATTAGTTCACTGCGGGCAGGAAATGACAGCAAGGGGGGATAAATGGCAATGTGGTGTTTGGGGAACGTGGGGGCTGGTGGGAATTCTCTGTGCTCCTCTGCATGGTTAATTAAGTCAGTTTCTTGCTGAGGTTCTTGCTGCATAGAACTTGGAGGCCTCTCAGCCAGGTGCCTTCTTCCTCAGGGTGAAAGGAGTCCGCACTGTCACCCCCCACCGCTTTGATGGGTTGTCGATATGGAGGATATTGGGCGTGGGCCGGAGGCATTTCTCAGGCGTTGCCGTCTCTTTCTGTGGCAGCATGGAGTTTGTGAGCGTGGTTTTGCTGTTAGCTCCTGATGGACCCTGAGGAGGCGGCAAGTAGGAGCTTGGGAGTAAAAGGGCAGGTTCTGTTCTGACTCCTTTCAAACCCTTGGCCTATGCACCGGTGTTCTCAGAGTCGCCTGAATGCCCTAGGTAAGCTCATGGAGGGCATGTTTGCCTTGTTTTGTGTCGTTATGAGTGATAGATTCTGAATTTGTGGGTTGCCTCCTATTCCTGGGCATCTGACAAAATCATTGTAGGAAATGATGTGGTTGAAAACTGCCACCAAGAGATTCGGTATTTTGTGAATTCTAGGGCGTTCAGAGACTGTCTGCCAGAGGCTGGTTCCATTGGGTGCTCCAGCAAACTCATTAGGTCCTGCAATCCTGATTGTCTTGACACCCCCCTTTTAAAGAACATAACAAGTGTTTAATAGCCAAGGGATGACAAGAGAATGGACCCTGTGCCTTTGCTTTAGAGCTTTGAAAGGAGGTGGAATCCTGAGTTCATTTGCTCTTTTGCCCTGTCTAGAATGAGCCGGGAATGCTTCCTGGGAGAACCCAGGCTAGAGTCTACTCACTCTCCATGGCTTCAAACGTGGCTACTCAAAGTGAGGTCTGCATGTTGGTAGCACTGTATGACCTGAGAGCTTGTTAGAAGTGCACCTTCTCAGACCACATCATCTGTGTTTTAACATACCCTCAAGGTGGCGTAAGAACTTGAGCAGAAGACGTGCTCAAGTATGAGAAGCGCTGGTATACAGAACGTAGAAATTGTTGAACTGGGAAAGGTAGCTTACTCAGTGGTGAATGCTTTCTCCTGATCACATTTTCTGTTTATACGTTCTGACCCTTAATAAACATTTTAGTTCTTTAACACTTTAATAATTTGAAGGTCTTTTTAAAATTTGCTCTTTTGGGCACCTTGGTGGTTCAGATGATTAAACATCAGCCTTCAGCTCAGGTCATGGTCCCAGGGGCCTGGGCTCGAGCCCTACGTCGTCTGTCTGGCTTTGTACATCAGTTTTTAAAACTTCATGGTTTCTTTTTTCCCTGATTATAGACATTGTTATTATCCTTTTGGAAAATCAAGAAAACAGGAAAAAACATTTAAGACAGAGAACAGAAAGCATCCTACATAAGCAGGTATTTGGGTTTTATGTAGAATTATAAAGCAGTATCTCACATGGTCTTTGTTTCTTTGGTTTTAGAGGATCTTCTGGGATAGCGCTGTCTTTAGTTCTCATGTTACTTATAGGTTCTGTTTCTCCACTTAATTTTTTTAAACATTTTTTTTTTTAATATTTTATTTATTTGACAGAGAGAAATCACAACCAGGCAGAGAGGCAGGCAGAGAGAGAGGAAGGGAAGCAGGCTCCCTGCTGAGCAGAGAGCCCGATGCGGGGCTCGATCCCAGGACCCCGGGATCATGACCTGAGCCGAAGGCAGAGGCTTTAACCCACTGAGCCACCCAGGCGCCCCTCTCCACTTAATTTTTTTTTTTAAATTTTATATAACTTAAACAGAATTCTGGTATAATCATGAGTGTTTCCAATAGTTATTTTATGGTTAGAATGGAGAATTTATTAACATCCTTGTGCACTTGAAAAATCGACTACTCACCAGTGGGGCATATTTTATTTTATTTATGAATCCCTTTTGATCAGAAACTTTTTGGTGGATAGAAAAATCTTTGCTTTTAAAGGGTATGTGACTACCCTCCTCTCAACTTGCCTAGTAGGTTGTCTTCTGGAGGGGAAAAGGAGGGCTGGTTAGATTCATGATCCGAGGAGAAAATCCTTTTTTCCCCCTTAGGTCAACTGGGTAGAAACTTCTAGATGATTGGGGAATACCACTGCAAGGAAACAGGTTTTTGTTACCTAGGCTCTTTGCTGAGAGTGGGAAAATGCAGGACAGAATGAATCTTTGTCCATATTTCTGCTTTTTTAGGTCGTTTGGGAGGAATATGACTTGTGGTTTTTAACATCTGTAGAATAACAGGCTTCAACGTTGGAAGCAGGGTAGGGGACATCTGGTTGTCATTTTTCCCTGTAACATCTTTGCCATGCTTTGTTTTGGAATACACCATTGCCCTTGATAATGCAGAATGTAGTCTGTCAAGTGAAGTATTCACGGCATTTTTTCTGTCCATGGACTCTTTCCCCAAGTCTACTTGTGCTTTTTTTTTTTTTTTTTTTTTTTTAAGATTTTATTTATTTATTTGTTAGAGAGAGACATAGCGAGAGAGGGAACACAAGCAGGGGGTAGTGGGAGAGAGAGAAGCAGGCTTCCCGCTGAGCAGGGAGCCTGATGGAAGGCTCTATCCTAGAACCCTGGGATCATGACCTGAGCCCGGAAGGCAGACGATTAACGACTGAGCCACCCTGGCGCCCCCCAAGTCCACTTGTTCTAAAAGTACCAGGTAAACTTTACCATTTTGAAGAACCCAGTTCAGAAGCTAAAGTCACAAACAAGTTTTTCCACACTTCAGACTTTGCCCTTTTCAGAGAACATTAATAGGGATTTAATGTATGTTTCTAAAAATGCTAAGTAATATCCCTAAAAATTCTCTTGCTTCTCTGCCAGTGTGCGCTGTCCCAGATCACCTTTCTGCAACACTCATTATTGCTCCTCTGGTCCATCCTTTTCTGAAGTTTCGGTCACTTCTTTCCTTGCAGTTCTTTCTTCTGTAGATGACTTTTGTCCCACTGACTTCTTTCAAATCTCTTCCTGGTAATTTCCAACTAAGGATAGTCTCAGAACAAGTGTTTGTCCGTTTTGTGGGTGGAGAGGTGGGCGTGGCCTCACAGAACCTGATGGGGAGGGATTGTGACTAGTCATTAATAATGGTTGTTTTCTGTTACACAGGGTTCAGAGTAGGCCCTGTGGTCCATGTCTTCGGCCTTGGTCTTGGTGACACAGACCCTGTGTTCTGAAGAACAGTGGAGTCACCGCACTGAACTGTTTAGAATTTATGAGTGTTTGTTCATAGGAAACCTGTTTACATGATTCATGAAACTGGTTGATGAGGACTGAGTGGAATTGGAAGATAGCAGAGCTTAATGGACCTCCCCAAACCCTGCTGTGTTGCAGATCTTGGTTGATAGCATCTTATTCATGTTGAGAAGCTGGTTGGGCAGGAAGGATGTGTGGTCTGGATATTGCATTAGCCAGCTTGGCATTCAAATTTGCCACAGACATTTGGGGCATTGCAACATTTACAGAAATGTCCCTGTGGTAAATTTCAATGCCCCGTCTCTTGTAATTCTGCATGTTATTCTTTTGTACCAGCTTGATATCTTTTTATAGCATTGTTGCTCATCCAGTTGCCCATGGTGCTAAGCTGTGTTCTCTATTGTGATGGTTGGTCCCAGTTCTATGGAAGCTTAAGCTCAAAGCCACAGACGGTTTTCATTTTTCTTAATGGAAGTTTGGGATTATTCCCCAGGCAAATATGATGGCTTTATTTTCCTTTTCTTTTGTATGTTGGCTTTTTTTTTTTTTTTGTCTTTTTGTTGTTCTCTTGAAAATATAGAGATATGCATTTTTTTTTTTTTTTTGAAAAATAACCACTACAGCGTTTTGAGTATATGAAAATTTGGTAAATGGGTGACTTTTCTCTGTGATTGACAAAGTGGTATGTGTTTTGGAGGCATACATCTTAGTACCTACTCCTCTCGGATTTTATTTCTTAAATCTATCTCCATGAATGCTGGCTGCAGCCACACTGGCTTCCTTGCTGTTTCCCCAACATGCCAGCTACGATCCACCACAGGACCTTTGTATTTAATGCTGCCTTGAGTGCTCTTCCCCATCCTTCCGCAAGACTGTCTTCCTCACATCCTTCAGACTCAAATACAAGCTTCTCAGTGAGACTCTTCTTGGCTACCCCTCTGTAATTTCACCCCTCCTTCTGGCCCTATAACATTTTATATTGTGCTTCCCTATTTTTCTTTTTTTTTTGTTGTTGTTGTTCTCTCTTCCTTTGCACTTACCAGTATTTAATATGGTACAGTTGACTCTTGAACAATATGGGGGTTAGGAGCCACAAGCCCTGTGCTGAAAATCCATGTGTAACTTCTGACTCCCCCTCAACTAAACTACTAATAGCCTACTGTTGACCAGAAGCTTTACTGATAACAGAAACAGTCAATTCACACATATTTTTATGTTACATGCATTATATACTATATTCTTACAGTCAAGTAAGCTAGAGAAAAGGTCAAGAAAATCACAAGAGAAAATACCTGTATAGTACTGTACTGTATTGAAAACAATCCACACGTAAGTGGACCCAAGAAGTTCAAACCCATTGTAGTTCATGGGCCAATTGTATACATTTTACTTATTGTTGACTCCCCCTCCCCCACTTCTCTCTCTCTCTTTCTCTCATCACTTTCCTGAGGGCATGGTAGGGTTTATTTTCTCTGTATTCCTGGTGCTTAGAATGGTGCCTGTCCCATTGAGGAACTATGATGTCATCACATAAAGCATTGATAAATAAGGCTGGAGGGAAGGAAGAAGTTTTGTGAATGATTTTTGTTGGCTTCTACCCATCATAATTGACCTCCTCCACATTTTAGACAATGCAGTGTAAGCTAGCAATCAGTCCACTCCCCGCACAGAGCAGTATGATTCTGAGGTGAATTTTGAAGCTCATGGTTGCTGGCAGGCTTCAGGGTTGGTGAACTCTCACATTTGGTGCAGACAGGCGCCTTCCATGAAACCAGTGAACGCCCCATCTCTACACCCGTCTGTTATTTCGTACATTTCTTAAGACGTCCACAGGTAGTAATAGATGCAGCCTGATGGATTTCTGGGAGGCTAAAGACAGAGTGTATTTGCTGTGAGCTAGGTAAATGGAATCTTTGGGACTGAAATTCCATTGTCTTTTGTCCACGGATAAAAGGTGTATGATTTACTTATCATTTAATCCCATGTACAGCATTGGCAGTAGTGCTAGGTGAGGGGGTGTGAGGAGAGGGACTTGTAAATAGTGATAAGATGATGGGAATGTAAAACTCAGTCTGGCAGGGTCTGCCTGGGATTTTGCTGAGACCACAGCAATACTTAATTAACTGCAAACATTCTATTCAAGATAAGACTATAACAGTTGCCTTGGGGAAAATTCTTTTGAGTCAATATTTGTTTGATCTTTCATATAGTATTTTGGCTCTGCTGTTCATGCAATAGCAAAGTTCCTATTATACATGCCATTTTCAAGGATTTGCTGTATTTACCCACCCGGTCAGTCCTGGAGGAGGGAGAGGATTAGAGTCACTGTTTAAACAGAGGTTCGGAGGGGTTTCAAACAAATCTTTAAAAGTGGAAATCCTTCGTTTCAACCAGTTGACAAACAATTGTTAAAAAACAGGTTAAGGGGGCGCCTGGGTGGCTCAGTGGGTTAAGCCGCTGCCTTCAGCTCAGGTCATGATCTCGGGGTCCTGGGATCGAGTCCCGCATTGGGCTCTCTGCTCAGCGGAGAGCCTGCTTCCCTTCCTCTCTCTCTGCCTGCCTCTCTTGTGATTTCTCTCTGTCAAATAAATAAAATAAACAAAATCTTTAAAAAAAAAAACAACAGGTTAAGTACTCTGGGGGATTTCAAAATACAGAATGAAATCTTTGCCCTCAGTTTGCTTATCATCTAGCTGTAGAAATAAGACTTCGGTCAGTATATGTGACATGATACATATGCTAAATGATGATGATGGCTATGACTTACTGGATAAGTAATAGTGCCCAGCGCTGTCTTGGAGCTTTTCTAACCCCGAACTCACTCATCTCATCCCCCAGTCGCCCAGTGAGGCAGGTGCTGTTGGATTAAAGTCTTGCATAAATAGTGCTATGGGTGGGGCACCTGGGTGGCTCAGTGGGTTAAGCCACTGCCTTCGGCTCAGGTCATGATCTCAGGGTCCTGGGATCGAGTCCCGCATGGGACTCTGCTCAGCAGGGAGCCTGCTTCCCTCTCTCTCTCTCTCTCTCTGCCTGCCTCTCTGCCTACTTGTGATCTCTCTGTCAAATAAATAAATAAAATCTTTAAAAAAAAAAATAGTGCTATGGGAGCTTGGAGAAAGAGGATACCAGGGAAGCAGAAGCACGTGAAGGAGAACTTGAAGAAGGACGTCTCTCAATCCACATCTAACAATTGGGAATGGCTGAGTAAAGTGAGGAAGGGGACATAATGGGCATTTGTGGTTTTGGCTTGTAATATCACTTTTTTCTCTTGAAAGTTCTTTAAGTCTTCCTAGACTCTCAGCACACATGTTTCTGGTGAAGGAGACAATAAACAATATGTCGGTAAAGTGTACAGAACATCAGTGTGATAAGTGCTTGGAAGAAGAATAAAGAGGGACCCCTAGGGGGCTCAGTCAGTTGGGTGTCTGACTCTTGTTTTCGGCTCAGGTCATGATCTCAGGTCTGTGGGACTGGGCTCTATGTTGGATGTGGGGCCTGCTTAACATTCTCACTCCCTCTCCCCACAACTCTCCCTTAAAAAAAAATAGGGGCGTCTGGGTGGCTCAGTGGTTAAGGCCTCTGCCTTCAGCTCAGGTCATGATCTCAGGGTCCTGGGATTGAGCCCCGCATCGGGCTCTCTGCTCAGAGGGGAGCCTGCTCTCCCCGACCTCTGCCTGCCTCTCTGCCCACTTGTGATCTCTCTCTGTCAAATAAATAAATAAAATCTTTTTAAAAAAATAAATAAAACAAGAAAAGGAAAGAGTGCTGAGGTGCTGGTAGAGGGGATTTGTAATTTTAAATAGGGTGGTCTGGGAAGGCTAACGGGCATTTGAGTGAAGAGTGGAAGAGAGAGAAGAGAGCTGTAAAGGCACCTATGGGAAGAGGCTTCTAGGCAGAGGGACCAAAGGTCCTAGGCTGGCAACTCATCTGCCTTGTTCAAGGCACTTCAGAGTGGCTAGAGAGGAACAAGCAGGGAGAATGGTCTGGGTGATGGCTTTAGGTGCAATGCCTGCCTAGTTACCATTGCTTTTAGTGGGGGCTGTGATGCGGGAGGGGCTCATCAGACTTGGGAGTGAGGGGAATGGCCCTTTGGCAGCCGTTACTACTTTCTCCAGCCCTATGCAGCCGTAGCTCCTCTTGCTTTTAACCGGCAGGCCCAGCTCGGTGGCTCTCCGTTCCTGATCCATTGCTGATGAGGGCAGAGGCCCTCACACCCACCAACTGGCAGGTAAGAAACCAGCCACGCGAGCTCGAGCCCTGGGTGAGAACACCCACGTGAGCTGAATGGCACTCCCGCCACAACTCTCACGATGTATTTTTGGCCTGTAATTCTGAGTGTCTTGCATTTCCTGCTTGGCATAGACGTTCCTGCTGGAAACGCAGCCCTCTTGGCGGCGTCCAGCGCTGTGCCCGGTTCTCGACATCCTCCCCGCCAAGCTCACGCCTGTGTTGCTGGGAGTTAGTGCTGGCTCTGGGCTGTATCTGTGGCTCTTGGGGGCTCCGTAGAGAGTTGGGAAGAGCTACTGTGTTGCGGTAACCTGATTTACTCCAGCGTTTCTTGGTTCTCTCCCTACCACTGCCTTGTCAACTAACAGACGTGGAGACTGGAATTCGGCATGGTTGACTCTGGTTCTGCAGACACGTCTGCTGGACTGTTGGCTTGCTCCTTGAGGCTGAGCTGGGACATGGGTTTGTCTGTCTCTGACCGTTCACCTTGCTCCCACACAGCTGAGCCCGTCCGTTTTAAGCACAGGCTAGACCTGAAAGCGAGAGGATGGGGCCCTGGAGCTGGGGGGGATAAAGATCCCCATGGGGTGACGACTGTGTGGGTGGAGAAGGAGGGCGGAAGCGAGGCAGCAAGGGAAGGAAGCCTCGGCAGAATGCGGGATGGTCTGCCTTACGGTGATGCGGTAAAAAATAGAGCCCAGACAAGCATTTAAGGGTGTATGGATAAATATCAATTTAGAAGTTGCAAATGCCACATGCACTTTGAGTGTCCCAGAGCTGAGTGGTGACCAGGTTACAGAAGAATGTGTTTTCTGCAGAGCCCCTGCCTGGGAGGGTGCGGGCGGGGACAGAGTCAGTGTGGGTTAAGATGAGAACAGACGTCGGAGTTAATGTTTGCTCTAAAGGTCGGGTGTGGGGTCACTCCTGTGAGGACACACCCAGGAACACACACACTGGTACACACATTCCCTCCCTTTCCTGCCTATGGTTTCTGATTTCAGCTGCAGTTGCTTCTAGACAGATCCAAAACGCCAACTTGAATGATATTCGTAGGAACAAAGATAGTGCGAACAGACCCAATTCTCAAATTTACAGGCCAGAGATTGAGGTGATCAAAAGTTCTCTGCATTTGCTCCCTGTTCCCAGGACTGGGACCCAAGTTACTAGAGTGCACATAGCTTTTTTGAATCTACTATGAATCACGGTATGCTAGGGGCCCTTCCAGGGCTGGAGAATTGGGTTGAAACATGTTGTTATAATAAAAATGTAGTATTGGCATCGTCCTAGAAGCTGGTTGAACTAAGGGATATTCCCTCTTTGAAGAAAGATGCTAACTTATTTAAGGTAAGTGGTCTCCTGGCCTCCCACTTACTTTCCTGGGAAGGGATTAATTTGATTTAACGTTTATTGAACTTCCAGAATATCTTATGAAATGCTTTAAAATTTTGAAATACGATTTGTTTTCTGAATAGGTAATTACTCACGTGGTTCAACATTTAAAAGTTGCAAAACACTCTCCAACTCCTCTCCTCCAGTTGGCCAGTTTCTTCCTCAAGGCAACCCACGTTACCAGTTTCTGATGTATTTCAGAATCTATCAGGGTTTAAGCTTTTAAAGAAAAGCTTTTTTCTTAAGAACTTTGCTTTTCATAAAAACAAAGGGAGTTAATCATTTATAGCTGCATTTTGGGAACTTTTGTGATGACAAAATTCCCAGGTGCTGAAATCTTCCCAGAGTGTGGTCCTCAGACTAGCAGCAGTAACTAGCCCCTGGGAGCTTGCTGGAATGCAGGATCTCAGGAGCTGCTCCCCCCAGCCCCCAAAGCAGAATCAGCCTTCCATAGATCACAGGAGATTCAGAGGCACATGGAAGTTTGAGAAGCCACTGCTGTGTATCCTTTTCATACCGTTGGCCTCAGGTGGCAGAGTGACTGAGGTCCAAGTGAAATGGAGAGAGGGAGAGATGGTCTTAGTAGAGCTCTCCCCACCTTATTCTTCACGATTGTTGCTGAAGTTAAATGATGGTGATCTCTTCTTAATTTGCAGCACGGATCTATCTAGGTGGTCTATAAGCTTAGTGATTTTGATTGTGAAATTGAAAATCTTTTTCTCCCTTTCTCTCATTTTCCATGAATTGTTCTTAAATCTTGGGCATTTGCTGGAAATTCCTTATGGGGCTGCAGGTCCCGAGTAAAGAAGTAGTAAACAGGTGATAGAAAAAACCTAGAAACTGCCAGTCAGGTTTAGGTTGACAACTTGTGTTTTGATGAATACATATGTTTCTGGCTGTGGTTTTATATTGTGTTTTGCAGTATTTATGTACATTTGATTACATCTCAGTGTTTCTGAGCATCCGAACCATTTAAGTGCATGTTTGTGCTAATTTCAGTGTGTGGTGGAATTAAATAGTTTATGGGATTCTGAAAAAAGACAAACTTTTAAAAAGTTGTCAGACTTTTGACAGGAAAGAAGGAAACTTGTTTGTTCTGTGTGAATGGAGAAATAGAGGGCAGAAATTATTGAAATGATGGATGAACCTGTAAATTAGTGCAATTTGACTGTGACTGAGTGTTACTAGGAACTTGAGAAAAAAATTCACAAAAAGGAAATTAGAAATTATCATAAGATATCTTTTATAATTAAATATTCCTAATCGCTAAAGGATTTACATTCTAAAAAGCAGGTGAGATATACCTGTATTCTATATGTATCCATTGCTAATGAGATACTTTTTGGGGAGTATTGTGGCAGAGTTAGAGGAGGAGTGAAAATAGGCAGAAACAAAAGCAAGTAGGAACAAAGCCAGACCCTCTTCTAGGTAAGACAGATAAGCCTAGCAACGGGCCAGTTTTGCACACGGAAGCAGGAGGCTGATGGGAGGGGCAAGTCCAGGAGAGGAAGGGATTCTAGGAAAGAATGGGTTTTGAATATGGGTAAGTAAAATGTCAGGATTTAACCCTGCAGTGCATGAGAACCCTTTTGGCAGTCCATTATTGACAACTTTAAAATTATTTGCTCATTTGGTTAATTACACCAGGACAAATTCTAACTCTAGAAATCTATTTTCAAGGAATGTCTGAAATTTAAAAAAAATCTTTGGCATGAAGATGTTCTTTAACGTGTGATTTATAATAAAAATGGAAAGTGAGTTAATTAACAAAAGGGGAGGGATAAGTAAATTCTACATCCATAGGATGGACATTTTATAGCTATTGTAATATTTATGATCTACATTAGGTATGAACCAGGATAAGGATTGTTTGGAAAAGATAGGAAGCAATGTTGATTATGAGATGGGAATTTTTTAAAAGACTGTTCTGGATCTAATAAATATACTATATTAAGGATGTACTACCTGAAAAAGTAGAATAAAAAATCCTCACTCTAATTTTATTTTTTATTTATTTTTAAGATTTTTAAAATTTTATTTACTTATTTGTCAGAGAGAGAGAGAGAACACAGGCAGACAGAGTGGGCAGGCAGAGGCAGAGGGAGAAGCGGGCTCCCTGCCCAGCAAGGAACCCTATGTGGGACTCGATCCCAGGACATCGGGATCATGAACTGAGCCGAAAGCAGCTACTTAACCAACTGAGCCACACAGGCATCCCTCTGACTTTATTTTTTAAAGATTTATTTAGGGAATGAGTTTGAGAGCGCACATATACACGTGCCCGTGCATAGTGGAGGAGCAGAGGAGGAGGGGGAGGAAGAAAGAATCCTTAAGCAGACTCCTTGCTGGGTGCGGGGCCTAATGCATGCCCTGATCCCAGGACCCTGAGACCATGACCTGAGCTGGAATCAAGAATTGGCCACTTAACTGACTGAGCCACCCAGGTGCCCCCCAAATCACCGACTCTAATTTAAAAAAAAAAAAAAAAAAAGAACCAAGAATAGAAAATGGACAGAAAACTTGAGTATCCTTATTCAGTGGAAGATGTTATCATGCATATTTAAAATCTGAGGTGTTCAAGGCATTTTTGTAAATTCCTTAATGGTAGCCTAAGCTTGCAATATGCTGGGGTTGGAGTTACTTATGTAGGGAGGAGGAAGAAACCCTTAAAAGGGAGACGTGAGAACATTACTAACCCAGGCTGTGCATAGTTTGCAGGCCTCCTCCACCTCCACATATGTGCTGCAGGCATTTGTAATTTGTGGAGAGAACAACCTGTGCCTCTGGCTATAGATCGCCAGGCCGCTGGCTGGAAGGAATGGCTATGCTCAACTTAGTGACCGGTGTCCCGCTAAAGGCCGCAGAAGGCCTTGACAGCTCATCTTTAATTCCTAGGAAGTCCCTTGAATCTTGAAATAATAAGGCAAAAAATCGTGTTGGGTATGCACTGGGAGCATCAGCTGCCCCTAGGGATGGTCTGCCGAAAGCTCTGGGGAGTGGGGCAACTTCCCAGCAGCCCGGGAAGGTGAGGGCTTGGGTTTCTAGCGTGGCTTAAAGAACCATCTGGACATAATTGATTAACTTATAAAAAATTCCCTTTGTATTAGGAAACCATTTTATTTCTGTAACACTTCGATTTTTTTTTTTTTTAAAGACCATGTGATCTATAGTAAGAAGTGATGTCTGCTGGAGTAACTCTTCAAAGGGCTGTTTTTAAGTGATTTAAGGGAGTGGCTGTTAAGGTTTTTGTCCTTTCTTCAAGTGCTAGGTATCTTTTCAGTGGATAAATTGCAAATTTAACAATGGAGAACTGGTGTTAATCACTCTGGCCTGTACCTTTCAGCTTGTCATTTGCCAAAAGTGATCTGGTGTCCCTGAGGAAGAAGGGGAGTTGGATGGGCATCAAGTCCCAGAGGGGTAGCCTGGGGCTAACACGGAGCTGTTGTTCCCTGAAGCAAACTGCTGCTGTTGGTTTGAGAGGCTGTTTCTGAACTGCTCCCTCCTCCCTAAATAGGAAAGGTAAGTTCTAGAATTCACACCAATGTGACTGGGAACACTGCTGGTTTGCCTCGTAGGCTGACTGGAAAATGTCATAGTGCCAGTGTCGGGCCAAAAGAGCATACTGGGAGGACAGAGGGAATCCCAGACGGAGGGGGGAGTGCTGCCCACCCCAGGTGCCATGGTGCCTGGATAGAGGCCTGTTTCCTGCTGTAACCAGATCTTCATTTGTATTGGCCTTTGTTTCCCTCTCTGTTCATGAAATGCTTTGTCCCTATCCTCTCTCTGTGCGTTGGAGGCCACAATTCCTTTCTGTAAACCAATGATTTGAAATGTGGAAGTTACTGTGGTCCTTTTTGGGGATTAAATTGATGACCTTGGTCTTCTCAAGCTATCAACTGGTCTGCTTCCAAGGCTGGCACACACATGGAGGGCAATACGCCTATGCATTATACTGGAGAGGAGCCTAGAGTCTTTGCTACTCATTTCAAGGGTAGTCCTGGGAGTTGGCTAGTTTTAAAATTCAGAAGAACAGGGGCGCCTGGGTGGCTCAGTGGATTAAGCCGCTGCCTTCGGCTCAGGTCATGATCTCAGGGTTCTGGGATCGAGCCCCGCATCGGGCTCTCTGCTCTGCAGGGAGCCTGCTTCCTCCTCTCTCTGCCTGCCTCTCTGCCTACTTGTGATCTCTCTCTCTGTCAAAATAAATAAATAAAAAATCTTTAAAAAAAAATAAAATAAAATTCAGAAGAACAAATAGAAATTTCTAAGCTAGTTGTTACTAAATTTTCACCTTTAAAAACCAGGAAGTATTACCACTGAGTGGGGTACCTTCGAACTCCACTTTGTGCACCGCATGCTGAGCTCTGTGAGGACAAGGCTAGACTCATCCATGCCTGGGTCTGATTGTCAGCTCTGGACTGACATTTACAGGTGCTTAGTATTTCTTCCATGAGTGGATTGCCATTTCATAAAATTTAACTCTAAGCATATTGTTGTAGCAAACACTAAATTTAATCCAGATACTACTGATGTTTGCTACAATTTGGACTCTGGCCATAGCTGGCACATACCAGAGATCAATTCATAAAACCCAACCCTAACACCGACTGCTTGTAGAGGCTCATTTTTATTTTCTATGGCCACACTTGAAATGGACAATATCATGCAAAGTTTTCGCTAAACGGATGTTTTTGGAAGAGATTGTAGATGACTTCCATATTACATTCAGAAGTGAGTCTGAACTAGCCTCCCTTAAAGTGTTATTACTTATTAAAATGTCATTTCTATTCATGTTCTTTTTTTTCCCTTGCCTCCTATTCAGTAGCTACATTCTTTTTAGTAGATTTAGGCCTTTGAAAAGTAATTCATTCCTGCAGCGGGAATTAGGAGTCTGGGGGGAAGGTATGCTAGGGTTGGCTGAGATTTGTAGGATGTGGAGACACCCTTGAGGACAAACTAGCCACCTTTTAGACAGAACCATCCTAAGCCATCTCAGAGGAGCTAGCAGGCTCCTAGCGAGGGAGATTTTGTCATTTCTTTCATGCTTTGACTTCTCACAACTTTTTGCAGCAGATATTTTTTTCTTGGTTTCTGAATTCTAGTGAGGGCTTTGTGTCTTAAAGCCATCCATTTATTTCTCTGTACTTGTTTCTTCTTCTCCGAGATAAAGCTAGAACTGTCCTGTTAACTGACACAGCCAGGCCTGCTGGGCTGAGGAGATGGATTCATTTGCTAGGGCTGTTGTCCCAAACTAATACAGCCAAGTAGCTTAAACAACGGAAATGTGTCTGCTCCCAGGTGGGAGGCTGGAAGTTTGAGATGTTGGTGTCCATAGGCCCCTGTTCCCTTTGAAGGCACTTGGATCTGTTCCAGGTCTCTCTCTTTCCCAGTACTTCCTGTGGCAGTGTAATTCCAGTCTTCACACGAGGTCCTCTGTGGTGTGTGTGTGTCTATGCGTCTGTGCTCAAACTTTCCCTTTTTATAAGGATGCCAGTCATATCGGAATAGGACCCACCCTAATCCAGAATAACTTCATTTTAACTAGTCCCATCTAGAAGGACTCTATTTCCAAATAAGGTCACATTCTGAAGTACTGGGTGTTAGGACTTCAACATTTTTGTAGGGTGTATGTGTGTGTGTGTGTGTGTGTGTGTGTGTGTGTGTGTGTGTGTGTGAGACACCATTCACCCCATAACATGAGGCAAGGAGTTCAAATAGGATCAGGAGGTCGGAAGTAGTAGGCTGTGTCCTTTCTCTCAAGTTCTCGGTTCTTCCTTTTTTAGAATCCAGTGTCTTAGGAGAAATGCCAGCCTGGGGCACATATATTTGCTGTCTGACTGGGCTCCTATCTAAAAAGACCAGACTGAAGTTAACATCCGTGGAGTCTTGATTTAATCAGAATGTTTTTCTGTCAGGACATGAGTAACCTCCAGTCTCTTCCTGAGTCCAGCTGCCACTAGGCCAAGGTGCAGGATCCAGGTCAGCTACTGTAGACAGACGAAGACATGGCTGCCTCTGCCGACCACTGCTGGGCCTTGTTTGTTCACTGGCTTCTTTGAGATCCCAGATAAAAGATGTAATAGAGGATCAAAGGCCTTTGTAATTACCTCCCCCCCACCCACCAGCGATTTTTGCTAAGCCTGTGGAGTTATTTGTACAGCTATTGCAGGGATTGGGTCTAATTTCACTTTATGTACAGACTGTGATGTTGGCTCCTCGGTGCCCTGAACTCTCACTTGCTTTAAGCGGATGTTACCACAGTCTCTTGGGGTGGTGGGGTGGTGGGGTGGTGGAGGGGTGGGGAGGTGTTACAGAAGTCCTGTCTCTTGGTGAAGGGAAGATTCCAGTGTCTTCCTATTTTTTACATTTTTTTGAGATCTCCTTGACCTGTGACATTATATTAGTTTTAAATGGGCAGCCGAATGGTTTGATATTCATATAGATTGGAAAATGATCACAAGTCTAATTAATCACTACATATAGTTACAAAATTTTTTTCTTGTGGTAGAAACTTTTAAAGTCATCGTGCTGTATATTACATCTCCATGACGTGTATATTTTATAACTAGATGTTTGTACCTTTTAACTCCCTTCACTCATTTTCCCCACCACCCATCCTTTGCTCCTGACAGCCACAAATCTGTTCTGTGTGTCCCTAAACTTGGTTTTTTGCTTTTTAAATTCCACATATAAATGAAATCATGATATGGCTTTTGTTTGACTGGTTTCACTTAGCATAATGCCCTAAAGGTCAATCCATGTTGTTGCAAATGGCACGATTTCATTCTTTTTTATGGCTGAATAATATTGTTATATGAAAAATATATACCGTATTTTATTTGCCCATTCACCTGTTGATGGACGCTGAGGTTGTTTTTCTGTCTTGGCCACTGTAAATAATGCTGCAGTGAACATGGGATGGTATATATCATTTTGAACAGGAGTTTTCATTTTCTTTGGATAAATACTCAACAGTGGATTTGCTGGGTCATAAGGTAGTTATATTTTTAATCTTTTGAGGAACTTCCATACTGTTTTCCAGGCTGTACCAATTTACCTTCTCAGGACGGCGCAAAGGTTCCCTTTTCTCTGCATCCTTGCCAACACTTGTTATTTCTTGTCCTTTTTATAATAGCCTTTTTAACAAGTGTGAGGTGATCCTGCATTGTGGTTTTGTCTTCATATTTTTTAATTAAACTTTTTATTGAAATATAACCTGAGTGCACAGAGAAGAGTGCAGTTCAGTGAATGTTCACACACTGAACATCCCTGTATTACCATTGAGCAGAGACACTCCCTGCCCATTGTAGCCCTTCCTACTCCCTAGTCCTCTTGCCAAAAATAACTACTATTTTAAATTCTAACAGCATTAGTTATTCTCACTTGGTTTGAATTTTATTTATATATCTACATACTTGGAAATATATTTAAATTAAAAAAATTTAAATAAAGTACTTATTTTGTATAGTCACGGTATGTACTTTTTCAGTGCCTGGCTTATTTTGGTCAACATTATATGAGATTTAGCCATGTTGTGGCCTCTAGGGATGACCATTTATTTTATAGGGGAGGAAATAGAGTTTTTCTCTTATTCTTCTGAGTTCTTGACTGAGAACCTTTTAATAAAAGACAGACTGGGCACCTGGATGGCTCAGTTGTTAGGAATCTGCCTGCGGCTCGGGGCATGATCCTGGGGTGCTGGGATCGAGCCCCGCATCAGGCTCCCTGCTCACCGGGAAGCCTGCTTCTCCCTCTCCCACTCCCCCTGCTTGTGTTCCCTCTCTCGCTGTGTCTTTCTCTGTCAAATAAATAAATAAAATCTTAAAAAAAAAAAAGTAACAAGAGAAAAACAGTAGTTTATTAACATGTGTACCTCATGTATACATGAGAGACACTGAAAGAAAAGTAATTCCTTGAGGCAGTTTAGAATTCAGGATTAAATACCATCTTCTCAGGAAAACAAGAGTGGGATGTAGGGCTCCTAGGGGAGAGAAAATGATTTTTAGGAAAGCTGAATTAAAGGGCCCTTAGAAGAACAGAAGGGAAGTAGGACAGTTTGTGACAAAGTCTGGGTGTGGTGTTGACTTTCCGTCGTCTTTCCTGTGACAAGAGTCTGTCTTCCTGGGTTGATGAAACTCCTGGGAGGATATTTATGATAATTGAGCTACTTATGGAGGATCTGTCTTTAGGCAGATTGGGGAGTTCGGAGCTGGCCTCTCCCCGCGTTTGCTGTTTTTCAAGTGCCTCCAGCTCAAGCTGTTCAATCCCTGCTCCAAGTGGCCCACTTTGGTGACAAGTCCTGAACGCCTGTGGTCCTCTTTTGGGGTGGCATAGTCTGCCACTCTTCAGTTCCAATTGCTGTATGCTATTCCGGTGTAGCTTTCCTATTGGGAGGAAGTTACTGTCTTCTCCATAGTGACCACGGACGTAAGTGCTGCAGTCACTTGCTGGATGGTTTGCCGTGCTTTTTGGGTACATGTTCGTGTAATTCAGCTCCTGCCCTTCAAGATTCCGACGCCTGCCTAGCTTCCTTGGGGTTTGAAGGTCTTTTTTCCTCTTTATTATATCCCCATGGCATATTTGAAACTTAATTTTACCCTCTTAGTAACTTTCTGTAGTAACTTTAAGGACAGAAACATCTCCTTAAAGTCTTCTGAATGTTCTGCCCACTAATGTGGGAAGAGCCGTAGGCAATGGCTTGGCTGGATTCGCCATGGCCAGATTCCCTCTGGCCTGAAGGAACAACTCGGTGAAGTAAGAGATCTTTCCTTCTCTTGCTCTGATTGCTATGGTAAACATCAGGAAGCAAGCTGGGATTTTAATTGTAGTACATTCTTTCTAATGATAAATGATTATGGGTGTCTAAACAGGCAAGAATTTGAGGGGTGATATGCATTAATGGTTTTCAGGGGAGAAAGGGTGAACCTCCTTCTGCCCTCAGTACCAATTACCATTTTTTTTTTTAAGCAAAGATAACTGACTCTCCCTTCCTTGAATGTGAATATTATCACAAATTAGTTTTTAGCCTTGGCTTACAAGGAGTGTTTCAGTCAGTAGTTGATTGTAGTATGTAACGATTTGCAAAAGATTGATCACATCTGGAATTCCATACACTGTGGTACATGTCAGACACTATGTCTGGTGCATAGTAAGTACAAGAACTGTGGTTATCTTTGTTACTGGAAATTATTTGGGATTTTCCTTGTGCTAGCCAAAGGCCCCCGGTGGCGGGACTCCATTGTGTGGTTAATAATTACCATGTAGTTAGGCCGCTGGAAGAGCTTGTCAGCCGAACCTGGCTGGGCAAGGCCATAATTCAGGCCTCCCTTTCTACCTCATTGCCTGTAGGAAATAAGGAATCCAGGGTGTGGAACAGCTTTCTCTCTCCTTGCCTGGGTGCACCTGGGTGTGCCCTCCATGAAGGAAACCAGATGCCCACACATGGAGCAGAGGCAGACAGCCCTATCTCCCAGCTAGAATCTGGAGACTCTGGACAGAGTATCATTGAATGGGAATAAAGTAGCACAGCTTGTGGGGTGGGGTATCACAGCAGAGATGTTAGGAGAGAAAGAAATAGCTTCCCCCTGACCATGCCACAACGCCACACCCAGCAACAGCATTTTCTTTATCTGCTCCTGCTTCTCTCATGTTTCAGACATCAGAGCACTTCATCCCTAAATATTTCAGAAAGCATCTTCTAAGAGTAAGGACCTTTGCCCTTCATTACCTGAATATGATACTACACCTAAGCAAATTAACAGTGATTGTTTTATTATGCTTTTCAAATTTTCCTGCCTATTCAAAAATGTCTTAGAGATTTTTTTTGTTGTAGTTTTGTTTTTTTAACGGTAGGATCTAATCAAGGTTCATTCATTGCATTTGTTATGTCTCCTTTGTCTCTCTTAGAACATCCTGCACATCAACTTCTTTAACTTTTTGGAGAGTCTAGGCTAGTTGTCTTGGAGTATGTCTTGCATACTTTATGGGTTTCTTGATGGTTTCCTCATGTGTTATGTATGTATTCTATCTTCTGTATTTCCTTAAACTGGAAGTTAAATCTAGAAATGGGAATAAGTTCAGGTGAAACATTGTCTTGGTCCATTCAGGCTGTTAAAACAAAAATTCCATCGACTGGGTGACTTTTCTTTTTTTTAAAGATTTTATTTATTTATTTGACAGAGAGAGAGAGAGAGAGAGAGAGAGATCACAAGTAGGCAGAGAAAGAGAGGGAAGCAGGCTCCCTGCTGAGCAGAGAGCCCAATGCAGGGCTCGATCCCAGGACCCTGAGACCATGACCTGAGCTGAAGGCAGAGGCTTAACCCACAGAGCCACCCAGGTGCCCCTCGACTGGGTGGCTTTATAGACAGGAATTTATTTCTCCCTCGTCTGGATGCTGGAAGTCCAGGGTCAGAGAGCCAGCATGGCTGGGTAAGGTCCCTTCTGGTCTGCAGAATTGTCATTGTAGCTTCACATGCTGGAAGGAGTTAGGGAGCTCTGTGGAGCCGTTTTTTTTTTTTTTTTTTTTTTTTTTTTTCTCAACAAGGCACTAATTCATTCATGGGATTAGCTCCACCCTCCTGACCTAATCTCGTCCCAAAGTCTCCACCTCCTAATAACTAACACCGTAAGAGTTAGGATTTCAATGTAGGAATTTTGGGGACACAAACATTTGGACTATAGCAGACATTTTGCCCAAACCCTGTGGTGGGTGATGCTGTGAGTTGCCTACTGCCGAATGTCCTACTGTGACAGTATTACTGATGTGGAACTGCCAGATCTTTCTACTGCAAAAGTACATTTTTTCCTTTGCAATTAGTAAGAATTTGTGGAGTGGTTTTTGGCAAAGTGCAAATATCTTGTTTCCTAACAGCTTTTCAACCAAGCTTTTGAGCTTCCTTTGATCCCTGCCTCAAGCTATTACGCTGGTGTTGCAAAATGGGGGTTTTGTAATTCTTTCAGTGCTTCCACAATGAGCTGCTGGCCTTCTTTTTTTTTTTTTTAAAGATTTTATTTATTTATTTGACAGACAGAGATCACAAGTAGACAGAGAGGCAGGCAGAGAAAGAGGGGGAAGCAGGCTCCCTGCTGACAGAGAGCCCAATGCGATGCAGGGCTCAATCCCAGGACCCCGGGATCACAACCTGAGCTGAAGGCAGGGGCTTTAACCCACTGAGCCACCCAGGCGCCCTGCTGCTGGCCTTCTTTAAACAATTTTCCTCATTCACCCTTTTTGTGAGTATCAGTATAGGTTTGTGAATTTTTTTTTAATATCTAATACATTGTAAGCAATTATGGCTGTGGTTCTTTTTGATACTCTGGTAATCCCTCATGTTGAAGGACACATGTTTTGCTAAATGACAAATTCTGCTTGTAAAAAAGTGGAGCCCTTTCAAATAGCTTGTTAACTCTAGGCATCTGGCTTAGAAACTGGGATGTTTCGAGTGTGCCAGCACTGGGTTGTGTATGTGTGCGGGGGAGTTACTTCTCTTTAAGGATCAGCTTTGTTCAGGGCAGTTGTAAAATTGTGGAACCTAAGAAGAGCTTTGATGCTGAGAATTGCCAAAGCGAAGCAAAGAGGAGAGTGAGGATTCCATCTGGTAACTTCTGTGTTGAGGTGACTTAAGTCTTTTTCTAATTGGAAGCATTTTATTAGCCTATTTCCAATTTTTTTTTTTTTTTTTTGGTCCAGGAAATAAAATGAAGAGTGGCTTGTGGGAGAGGACAGGAAGGTAGCTCTGTTCACAAGGCTCATCAGTGAGGACTGGGATCCCCCCCGCCAAGGAGGAAGTTAGGCTCTCCATGCATCTCTCTTAATGCAGGCAGGAGGAGAAAGGTCCATTAAAAATAACTCTATCAAAATCCAGGACATGGCCAGGAAGCTGTTCTCAGGGGCAGTGCCTGGGCTGTTTCAGTGCATGCATGGATGCACCTTAGCTCAAGGGTTTCAACCAGAGTGCAATGCAGCCCATTTTTTTTTTCCTTCCAAAATGAAATGTTTCTAGACTATACTTCCCCACCCGCATACACATAAACACTTACCCGATGTAAAACAGCTTACCTATATTCACATACATTTGATGACAATAAAGTCAAAGGCAGCTACATCTAGAAAATGGGAAGGAGTCTCCTCGCTTGCTCTCTGCCTGATAGAAAGGCAAGGAGAAAGATGGTTGGTTTGGGTTTGTGAATAGTGGACTTTCTTAGCCGCGCCCCTCTCCACACATGGCACTCCTTTCCTCTCGGCCCTGGGAGGGGAAAAGAGCCTCAGAAAATGAGCAGTCGTGGTGCCACAAGCTTCAAGGTATCACAAAGTGCTAAGTTTAAAATCCGGTGCTTCCTCTTTCCTTCCTTTTTTCAGTCTTACTCAGGAGTAGTAGTCCCTTTGTGCTCCTAGTCTACCTCTTTCTTCCTCTACAAAATGCACCCAACAGTGTGTGACAGGAATGGAGATAACCTACTCTGGGAACCTACAATCTGTGACTCTGCCTTGACTTGTCTGTTGAAGGGTCAGGGAATTTTTGGTTCTCTTTGCATGTATTCCTGTTGTTTCTGTGGTGAGGATTTTGTGTCCTCACAAGATGTTGAATGAATGATAACAGGTGTATCTTGAAAAAAGTCTTTATATTTCAGAGCTACAGGAATCCATCCTTTAAAGAACTTAAATTTAGCCAAAGGCATTAACATAACATAGATTCATATGCAATTGTATGGGCTTTTTAGCAAATGGACTGATCCTTGGAGAGTGGTTCAATTTCCAACTGACCACTGGGTCCTAATGACTTACATGGCAAAATGAAATCATTGTGCACTTAAATAATATGGCTAAATCATCTTTCTGGATCACTTCTTTCCATTTTAGACCTGCTTTGTTTTGGCTCAAGCCAGAGGTCAGAGGTATTCACAGAATGTTAGGAAGGGAAATGATCTTTATCAATCCTGTCAGTACTCTTAGCTTCTTCATGCAGGATTATTCATATTAAACCAGACATAACAAAATTCTCTATGTAAGACTTAAATATGTGGTCCTACTACAAAAATCTTTTATTTTGAAGGAATATCCTGTTTCTTAACAAAGGTTATCTCAGACCATTGGGGAGATAAGTCAGGAGACCCAATGATATTGTTTATATAAGGCAAGGCAAGGCATGTTAAATCTTTAAAACTTGATACAAAAACACTAAGAATTTCTTTATTCATGTAATTATTTACTGATTTCTACTAAGTGCCTGGTACACGACCGGCACTGACATTTTGAAACCCGCAGGCTGTAAGACCTGCATTCAGCAGCCAAACATCAGTTACAAGAACATAAAGCCTTATGTATATTTTCATTTACACAATTGTGTAGATTGCATTATATCTCTGCATCATGTGGAGTTGAGGTTTCAGATCTAAATGAAGGACCTAAAAGAAGGGCTTTATCCTTACATGAATAAACAAGTGAGCAAATGAATAAATGTTTTAAAAGACTGTAACTAACTGTCCATCTCTGATAGATTGATTTTGACCATCATTCTGTCTTACTGAAAGTCTTTGGATCTTTTTCTGGCATATTACATTTATTTCTCTTTTTTGGTTGCAAGTTTTTGGTATTTTTAATAATCATACCACCAAAGCCTCATTAATGTTGTTAGCAGGACAAGTCTAAGGATAATGTCTTGAGCTATGCCTTTTATGAGCTCCCCTAGGCATTCTTTGTTTCACATAGGGACAAATAGTATATATTTATATATATATATATATAAATATATATATATATTTATATATATAAATATAGTGGACTATAGTCCACTTAGTATTCTTCTTGTCATCAAATCATCTTTCCATCATTTTACCCATAAGCCACCCAACATTTACGAGTGATTCCTTGAGTCACATATTGTGCCACTTCTGGAGGGAAACCTAGAGAAGACATAGGTTGTAATCTGATACAGGAGAAAGTAGTATAAAAGGACAGTTTTAAGACTACGTGACAATTTTGATCCGATTTTGAGGACCTCTGGTTTAGCACCAATTGGTTCAGGATGGTGATTTGCTTGGAAAGTTGGGTGATAGTTCATGGGAGCAAGTGTGGTGTCCAGAGTAGTTGAGGGAGGTAAGGTGGGGAGGGAAGAAGGGCAGGAAGGAAGAAAGAACGAGATGGATAGAGAGAAAGACTGTCAGACTGGGAAAAATGCAGCTTTGAGGGTCTAGCTGTTTTAATGTGTGATGGTATAGGAGGAAAGTAAGAAAGCTGGAAGGACCGGAAGTTGGGATTGGTGTGGAGGTTTGAGTGAAGGTGTCAAAGATCATGCTAAGGTCTCGTATATGGTTAGAGGTGATAGCAGAACTGGAGGGAAGGTGAAAATGTTGGTATTGAGGTCAAATAATTGCGATCCTAGGATGTTGAGTAGGCTGTCTGTATGCATGAAAGTCGTCTCAGATGACAGTGGGGCTTGGGATGTCATGAAGACCGTGAACCAATGTGGAAGTGACTAGGCAATCTTTATAAACTAAGACAGGTGTACAGTTCTGAAAGCGGCCTTGAAATCTGGGATTCATGAGGCAGATACTATGAGTTAAAATACTGTATCTATTCTTCCTTGACAATATAATCATAATTTTTAGCTGAGAGCATAGCTGCCCAGATTAAGACTACATTTTCCAGCCTACCTTGTAACTAGGTAAGACCATGTGATTAAGTTCTGACCAATAGAATATAAGTGGGAGTGGTACTTACAGTAGTTCTAGAGCTTCTTTAGAAGTCTTCTCTCTTCTGGCTAACTTTCATGTACTTGTTCTTTTATGAAATGACAGCCCTCCTGTTCCATGAGGTAGAAGGTACTCCTGAGGGTGGTGGAGCAGTAAGTTAAGAAATAACCTGGGATCCTCCTGACCTTGTGAAGCCTGCCCCTAGTAACTTTTCATGTGAGAGAGAAATGCAGTGTCTTACCTCCGAGGGCCATTGCCATCATGGGGTTCCGGGGTTCTGTCCCTTATAGTCAAATGAATGCTTCACATAGCTCAGGATTGGGGGGAGAGGATATCTAGCATCGGTGGGGGAAATAAGCAATAGCTCTAAGAGAGAGCCAGATTTCAGTTTAAGTCAGAAGGTGGAAACTGTTCTGATATGAGTTTATGGATGCCAAAGGGCTATTTTGTGTGGAAACAGGGGTGCCAAAAGGTACAGTGGAAAGCTTTGAGGAAGATAGCTACCAAAGAAAGCAAGGATGGAGAATAGTTCTGAAATGCAGAAATGGGAATTTACATTTTGGCAGAGACTGAAGAAGTTAGGGATGCAAGGTAAATGGTAGAAGCTGACTTCAAAGACTTCAGCAGGTATTTGATGTAGTCTGTATTGGTCCAGATGCAACTGACCCTAAACAGGTAGGAGCAATTGACCATAGCAAATTGGAAGTAATGTGTGTTGGTGCTGAGGCCTGGGACAAAAATACACCCTGGTCAGACGGGATCTTGTGATGGACTGTGCCAAGATACCCTATCAGCATTTCTGTGAATAAGACTGGGACCAGTGTTCAAGAATGAAATAAAGGTAATATACTGCCTATTATTCTGGGACAATCCCTGGTGGTTTCTGATGATCTCTACTTTTTCTCTAAGTGCTCTTCGGCCATCTCTTTAAAGATCAAGGTTAGGTATTTTCCCTTGGATTTGACATTTTGAGGTGCACATGGCTCACCGTTCATTATCTAGACACGAACTGGATATCTTTAATCTCTTTCCACATGTGTATTCTCACATAGCATTTTGTTATCTGTGGCTCTTAGAATTTGTGATTTTTCTCTTTCCTCAAGACTTTGCTTTCTTGTATGTATTAGGAATCTGCACTTTACTTCTTCAGCTCTTGTGGGTGAATAATTTTTTTTTCCTGATTTATGACAGTCACTTTAAATTATTTTTTCCCACTAACTCCCAGCTCTACTGGTTTGGTGATGCATTTTCTGCTTCATCTGTGGCTTTTTTTTTTTTTAAGATTTTATTTGAGATACCAAGTGCATGAGAGCAGGAGGAGGGGGGAAGGTAAGAGAGAGAGGAAGCAGGATGCCTGCCTGGCTGGATCCCTGGTATCATGACATGAGCCAAAGGTAGACGCTTAACCTACTGAGCCACCCAGGCACCCCCTCATCTGTGATTCTTAACAGTTACTCAGACTCCTTTGCATCAACTTTGTCCTTCTAATTATAATGGAATAAGAATTTTCTTGACTTTTGTTGTTATTGTGGTACCTGATCTAATGGAATATGGCTTTGGTACCATGGAATTGATATAAAGTGGTGAAACAATAAATGGGTAAAATAAACATATATAATGATGAGATTTCTCCCAGCAAATAAGAAAATAATTATCTACTTAATTTTTGGTCCCGATTTAATTACTTTTGGTCCCTGTGTGTGAATGAATACACATAAATAAATAGTACATAGAATAAAGCTCCTTTTTTTCTTCCTTTTTAAGTGTTTGTTGTGAAGATTTTAATACCAGAATGTAATTTCACTAAAAGTAAATGACCTCTGGACCTGAGAAAGATTGGACTCTGGCTCCCGTTTGAAAAAATGGAAAAAAGCTTTGTAACTTCATTTCTAGAATGCCAGGGACATAATATAGTCTTGAGGACATACTGTACATGTAAAGATCATAATTAGATTTGTTGAACCAAATATCCAAAGGATTGTCTGAAAAATACCTCCTCAACCCCAGGCAGATGGAAATGAGTAGTTAGAGGAGAATGCTTCTCTGGGGTTAACCACTTGGGCATTAAGTTCTGGATATGGTAGCTATTAGAGCGGGAGAGTAATTATGCATTTCCTGTAAGACTGAAATTCTTGAAAGCATTCATTAAGTCTCAGATGGATTCTTCTTTGGAAAGAAGAATGAATAAAATTAGATTTTACTTTAAACTTCGTTTACATGAAGGGACATTTATGGACAATAAGAACATAGGCACCATTTGCAATCCCTATATTTTCATGTCTGATCCTTGTCAGTACGTAGACCTAACTTGTTCATTGTAATGAGGGGTCTTCAAATCATCACCATGTTGATTGCTTGGCATTGCTTAGTGTCTTGTCAAAGGAATTCTAAGGAGGAATGGGCTTGTATCAAGTCGCAACTCCAAAAATAGCTATCAGAACAATAAAGAATTAGCAAAGTCTATGTCCTAGTTCTGGCTCCTGTGACTTTTAATGTTTAAGAAATATTGTTTTAGAAGAGGACAGCAAGGACACCATGGGTAGTAAAGTCAGACAAAGTCAGAAGCTGAAAGGACATCTCTCTTCTTAAAAGGATAACGTGCAGTCCTGTGTGATAGCATTCTCCCAGATAAATAAAGACATTTCATTCTTGCAGTGTAAATTAGTGTGTGTGTGTGTGTGTGTGTGTGTCTAGCTGGCCTTTTTTTCCTCCTCCACCCAAATGGGAGTTTGGTGAAGCTCAGCAGTGATTTGTATGTACTTGGTTTGAACAATAAAACTTATTTATTCTTAGCTAATTGGGGTAAGCATTGCTCTCTGTTTGATGTTCAAGACCTTGGTTTCAGACTGAGAGCAAAAATAAAAATGCAGGCCCTGCAAGAGAGCACAAGACCAAGCAAGAGATGTCAAGGGACTGGAAGGGAGGGAGGGCCAAAGTGACAGTGAGAGGGTGAGAAAGTAATGGATAGATCAATAAAGGACACCAAATGGACAGCAGATGAATGGGGGCGGATGGGGGAGGAGATTATGCATGGAGGGAGGGAGGAAGAGAAAATGCAGAAACAAGTACAAGCAGGGGAGAGACAGGGAGAGAGAAAAATGAGAAGCAGGGAGTCAACAAGTTTGTGGAGGGCTTGTGTTACTGCCTGAAGTCCCTCTTGGTGAGTCATCACAGAGCAAGTTTATTGGAAGCCAGTTAATGAATGGAAGACCTTTGGAGAGAGAAGTAGCTGATTTACCCCGTGGGCTAAATTTCTTTGTTTCCACTTAGTCCTTGCTTTCACATCTTGAACTTGGGCTCTGAGCTACATTAATCATTACCGAATATTAATATGGAAATGAGTTTACTTTGTTGCAAGTCCCATTTTCAATCAGTAAGTAATTATGAAAATTAGTCTTAAAGATGTTGTGAAAAGGTGTTGCTTTCCAGGCAATAATTAAACCTCTGAGCCTTCTCTGGATGGTTGATTTTTTTTTTTCTTAAGGTGTTGTTGTTGTTGTTGTTTTTCTCCTAAACTTTCTGCCCGGTGGGAAAAGACTGAGTTGCTGCTGAGTTATTCATTAATGGAGGTAGGTAAAATTTCCATCAAGAGGAGAGGGGAATGAGCAGAATGATTTAGGATCAAAGATTAAAAGATCAGCTGCTTTTTTACCCAAAGGAAAGAATTTTAAGTTTGAATAGAACCTTCAAAACTCCAGATTTCATAGGTGTATTTTTGAGCCAGATCTCAGAAATGGAGCTACATCTCCATCCTCGGTGGAAGCCAATCAGACATGCTTTCCAATTTCAGTTTCTGGCAATTTGTAAACAGGTGCTCAAAAATAGCAACATACAATTGTTATTATCACCATCTATGAAGTGCTTTGGTAGCTGTGAGTTACTGCAGAAGTCTAGCCTGAAAGTCTTGGAGGCATGCTCCTCTGGTGGCTCCCTGCTCCCCCCAGAAGAGAACTCTCTCGCTGGAAGAGCAGGACAAAGCCCTTCTGAGGCTCCTTCAGGTATGAAGCCTTTGAGATCATGGTATAGACACCTAGGTACCAGTCTTCAACTTTATATTTGCAAAAGTTGCAGGATCAGCAAGGTGTTGGGAAGGTCCTTTTCTGCATGCCAGACATGGAAATGCACAAGGGTCGGGGGAAGGGATGTCAGATAAAATACAGGACATCCAGGTACACTTGAATTTCAGATAAACAATGAGTGAAACATTATTTGCTGCTTATATGAAACTCCCAGTAAATGAGAAAATGTAACTTGATGGCTTTTCCTTTCTCAGTAGAAGGCAATGGCTCTTGATCCATCTGGATGGAATTTTGACTGCACATCCTGTGTTGATTCGCTAAACTGACCAGCCAAGTTGCATCACCTCGTCTGGGGAGTGCCAGACCCTATTAGACTGGGCTGGGCAGCAGTTGAGCCTATAGTTCCCAGGCCTGTGATGTGTGGATTTGTCCTAGAATACTTGTACCTTCTTTTAGAAGATAGCATACATGTAACTGGAAATGAGTGTAAAAGGGAGAAGGCAGAATTTTTGAACTAGATCTCATCAGAGATTTATACAAGTTAGAGCAGGCAATAAAACAACCCTCTTAAATTAGGTTGCTTTCCTGACTTGAGGAAAAGTCCGTGGCTGTTGATTCATCGGTGAGAAATACAAGTGTGCTTATAGCTAACCATCAGCACTTTTCTTAGGCTATTTGGTTATTCCGTCACGTACCCTACATGATTTTTAACTCACAGACACAAGAGTTATTTAATGAGGAGGGAGAAGGGAGTATCATTCTTAAAAACCATTGAGTCAGATACTGCTTTTTTTTTAGTACTTTGAGGCAGTATCTTTTAAAGAACTTGCTTATAAAAACTGTGAGTAATTGCTCACTTGTTGTAACTTTGCCTTTTGTTTACTTTTTTGAGGGAGTGAACCTAGAGCGGTGGAAAAATCCTAGAAGTTAGGAGGCCTAGCCCCAGTGCTCTTTCCGAGTTATTTCCTTAGTGATCAGCTATCCGTGTTGACACATTACGAATTTCACTGTGAACTCCAGAGACTTAAATTTTCTGAAGTTACCCTAACTTCTGCGTTCCCAAACTGACTTGGAACCATGTTGTCAAAGCCTATTTTCCCTGTGTGAGTTGTGTCGCACATGCCCAAGGGGGGTTAGGCAAGGGCTTGGTTTCTTTTTGCATGGATTCTCTAAGTTAAACTTGTTGGCTTCTTGAGTACATGGGAACTTTGACATATCTATTCTGTAGACATAGATGTAGAGATACATGCGAGTATATATAGAGAGATATACAGATTTTGTAAAGTCACGCAGCGTCAACGGTGAATAGTTGAAGACAAACATGAGCTGATGGGACTTGGATGCGTTGCCACGTCCTGCACGTCCACAAGGCTCTCATGCCTTTCCTACATATTGAACTGTCACAGCGATGATCAGTGGTGAAGAATGCCTCCTGAATTCCTGACCAGCTGCCAGAACAATTGCTTAAGTAAATGTTTCCTGATGTCCAATGACCATTAACATCCTCTGTATACAGCTGGTTGTACACAGAGATCCTGGAGGTGTACTGTTTATACTTTAGTGAAATCTATAGAAAAGTGTTGTTATTGTTGTCTACTGGACTAGGGAAGTCAAACAAAGCCCTTCACAGGGAACAGAAGCCCTTTCTATTTATTTATTTATTTATTGTTAAAAAAGATTTTATTTATTTATTTGACAGACAGAGATCACAAGTAGGCAGAGAGGCAGGCAGGTGGGGGCATGGGTGAGGGGGAGCAGGTTCCCTGCTGAGCAGAGAGCCCGATTCGGGGCTCGATCCCAGGACCCTGGGATCATGACCTGAGCCGAAGGCAGAGGCTTAACCCACTGAGCCACCCAGGTGCCCCCAGAAGCCCTTTAAAACATCTGTTTCCTTAGAGATCAGAATGGGTCTCTGAACTGCCCGGAGACCCATACAAGGATCACCCACAGTGCCAGTAAGAGGTAATGCATGTTCCAAGACCCCTGTCCCTTCCTGCCCCAAGTCTGGAACTCAGTAGAACTCTAGGATGGTTGAATGCCATACCTCTGAATAATGAAGTGAGTCCTCGTAACCAGGATGCAACCATGCCCATCTCAGGCTTCCCAGAGATCCCCAAAGCTGTGTGTGTGGTGTCAGTAGCAATGTTAAGTCTAGGACTGAATGCCTCTTTTTGTGGTGGCTGAACTTGAGGAGGAATACGGTGTTAAACCCAGGGACTTTTAAAACCTTACTTTCCAAAAGATGGGAAAGAGAGCTAGCACTCAGGGTGAGGTCACACCTGATTACCCAGCTGGAGTTTGAGCGCTTGTAAGCTTATTGGCACAGCAGTGTGATAGTTCTAACTAAATGGCCAGGGCCTTTGATCAGAAGTTACTTCCTAGTTACATGCAGGCCTCATAGAGCTGTTCTCAGTAGGCATTGTCCCTCCACTGTTTCAGGGCTATTGTTCTGAATGAAAGGTTTGTCCTCATTATGTTTAGTATGAGGAGTTTCACATTTTTGTTGTGAAGAAGACCACTTACACCACCTTATTTCCTGTTAGGAAAAGATAGATTCTGTCTGCTGGGGGCTGCTGGGAAGGGTGGGGTGTGGCAGAGTAGGTGATAGGCTGAACTGGATCCTGTATTTTATTAAGGAGTTGTAGCCCCTTTTCTTTGGGCCCAGGTGTGTCCTCAGAATGCTGCTCAACTCAGTGGTCCACACCGTCCTGCTAATGAGTTGTATTTTATTAAGGAGTTGTAGCTGCTTTTCTTTGAGCCCAGGTGTGTCCTCAGAATGCTGCTCAACTCAGTGTTCCATACCGTCCTGCTAATGAGTTGTCGTTGACACCTGAACTGATGCCAGTGGCCACTTCCAGTTTAGAGGGATTTTTTTCTCTGCTAATTTCTCTAGAAATTTGCCTTCAAAAACAGTTCTGTGGGTTTTGGTTTTTGTTTTTAAAACTGGGGCCTCAGGTTGGAGTCCTTTGACCTTAGCATAAAAAAGGCCAGCTCTTGAGACAGAAGGGTGATCTGAAAGGGATTGGGCATAAGGAACCCTTGCTTTTTACCCCAGACCCCTCACCCTGTCACAAATGGGCAGTGGGCCTTTGGATGAGGCTAGAGGACCCTGTAGAGGCTTAGCTTCAACTAGAGCTAACCAGCCAGTATATCGTCTTCTTGGGTAAGTTCAGTTCCTCCTCACTATCCTTTCCCACAGGGCTTTATGAACCTAATCTGTCTTAGTGTATGGACTTTAAAATGGCGGGGTTTGTGTAAGCTATTGAGAAAGGCTAAATGAATCCATCATTGAACTTAGTAACAATTTAGAATCCTCCTTTCAAAACTACCATGTAGGCTGGGCTGTGAGTTACCCAGAATTTGGAGTGTAAAAAGCAAAGCAATAAAAATCTGCTTCCTGTCTGAGCTCACACTAACACAGAGCCCTCCTGCTGCCCACCTCTTTGTGGTATTTTTAATCCACACTCTTGTGGCTTGAACCAACACTTGTCCATGTTCTAATCTTGGAGGGCAGAGTTGTGTTTTCAGACAGCAGGCATTTACTTAAACAATAGACCCTCTTGTTGTCGGTTCTGCTGCTTTCACTAATTTATCTTGACTTGATGTTCATTAGCACATGCCATTGGCAAAAGCGCATACCTCTAAACTTGGCTAATTCCTCGGCTTCCAGTAGCAGCACAGCTGAGGGGAACCTAGCCATCTTCCTGAATGGTGCTTTTCCGCCAGAGCCAGCGTTGAGTGTGGCAGGTGATGCGGACTGGTCTAGCAGTGATGAGCCAAAACCAGAGGAAATCTGGAACCACCAAGGAACTGGAGGTGCTTCCTTTTTCTCCAACGTATTCCCCTTCTGCATCCCCATGGAAGCCATGGCACAGTCCAAAGGCTGGAAATTAAAAGCAGTTTGGGTGGGGAGACACTGCAAGTAGCCCTAGATACTTGTTTACAAATTGAACTTTGTTCAGCCACTTGTTTACAAATTGAATAGCAACTCGTGGAAATGCTGAGGCTTAGGGAGTACTTGGCAAACCATCAAGGATAGCTGTGCCTGTTGTTCACTGCTCAAGGGCACTGAGCCAAAGGGTTAAATGGAGCCAAAATCCAGCCCTTGCTCTATCTGGCAGAAGGCGGTGTTGGCCTGGAGAGAGGGAGGCCTTGTTCAAAGGCTCTCAGATATTGTCCTCTCACTACGCCATGTGCACACACAGGACTCCTCTGCCCATGTTGAGCTTCTTTTCCTGATTTGTATAATGGTGCCCTTTGGGCTAATGGGGACCCTAATGCTTGCTCCCGGGCCCTGAGAGCACCTCAGACTTTTATGGGAACTCTGAATCCATCTTGACCTCAGGAGCTCAGGAGATGGGCTCTCAGAGATCCCTGAGGGCAGGAACCCCATGGCATGCGATGATTTCAGGGTTCACGTGGCAACACATGTAAGAGGCTGCAGGAGATTCTTGTAGGCACTTAACTCACAGCTTTAATTCTCGGGGCGTCTGTGTTTAGAATGACCTGATCTTTGCCAATGAGTTGATTCTTTGTTTTAGTCAAAGCCAAGTTGTCACCAGCATGGACTGAATTTAGGAAGCACTGGATTCATGTAAAAAGACCAAATGTAAGATGGGATTATTTTGGTGTGACAAAGAGAGGTCTTCACAGTAAGACAGGTTTTGGCAACTTCTGCTAAGAAAAGAATGAAATATTTGCACTGTTTTTGGAAGGATTTGGGCTTCAAATGAGCAAGTATGCACGGGTATTTCTGTGTTTGTGTGTACTCACTCCATAAACGAAACCTGAGAGACTGCGGACTCGATGAATTCCAGAGACTGGGCTAGGAGATGGAGGAGAGATGGAGTCACTTAGATGTCAAGCAACGTTTTTCTTCTGTAGGGAAGAAATGGCTGGATTGAAGCCAGAAAGTTCCAGAAGAGGAACATTGCTCTTGATACTTGACTCAAGGTCTTCATTCTTATGTCCCTCTATGTCTGCTTCATTTTGTCTTTCTCACACATGTGTGTACGCGCAGCATCCCCCCCCCCCCCCCCAGCCAATCCACTAGTGATTCAGATCTGCCATCTCCCTTGTAGGATTCCCTGCAGAAGTGACCATGTAAAGTTCCAGGCGTAACACACAGAACGAAGGGCATTGTTTCCAGCCGTCTTCGGATGAAAGAACATACTCAGCCGTGGGTGTGAATATGGCTGCGATTTCTGCAGTAAAAGCATTGTTTGGTATCCAGTGGCAACATTAGCTTATGTTTACATAAAGAAAAAAAGTGTCATCTGATATGAGCTCAGAAAACTGCTGCCACAGGCCTTTGAAACAATTAGTTGAGACTATTTCACAGAGCATTAAGCTTAACAATGTCAGTCTGTTCCTAAATGCTCTTCAAGAAAAATTTTTGCAATGAGGCCAAAACTTAGGTTGGCAAAAGGGCAACCTAGATATGCAATCTCATTCTTTTTTTTTTCTTCTTTTTTTTTTTTTAGATAAAATTGACCTACAACAGACCACATGTATTTAAAGTGTAATTTGCTAAGTTTTGACGTGTATCTATCTGTGAGACTGTCACTGTAATCAAGATAATGAACACATTCATCACACCTAAATGCTTTCTTGTGTTTTTTGGTAATCCCAACCTCCTACCCCTCTCTGTGTACCCCTTCCCCTGGTGGGAAATGCCTTCTGTCACTGTAGATCAGTTTGCTTTTGCTAAAGTTTTATGTTAAGAGTACAGTTTTATACTCATTTTTGTCTGGCTTCTTTCAGCATAGTTATTTCGAGATTCATTCATGTTGTTCACATCATTAGTTCATTTGTTTTACTGGTAAATAACATTCCATTGTGTGGTCACTCCACACTCTGTCTCTCCGTTCACCTGTTGGTGGACACGAGTTGTTTGTAGCATTGGGCTGTTACTAGTAAAGCTACTATGAACAATTATGTATAAATCTTTGTAGGGATGTATATTTTCTTTCCTCTTAGGAATGGATCATAAGGTAGTTGCAGGTTTAAGAAACTACCACGCTGTTTTTGGAAGAGTTATACCGTTTTATGTCACCACCAAAATGAGAGTTTCATGTCTGGCGGGAGTTCTAGTTCCTCTGAATCCTTGCCAACACTTGACGGCACGTGAGCCATTTTATTTCTTTGTGGTTTTAATATTTCCTGAGTAATAATGTTGAGCATCCTTTATGTGCAATTTACCACTTGTATATCTTCTTTGTTGAGCATCCTTTATGTGCATTTTACCACTTGTATATCTTCTTTGATGTGTCCATTTACAAAATGGAGCTGTATCCTCATTATCTATTTGAGTATCCTTATTTAGTCTGGATGCAAATCTTTTATCAGGTATATGCTTCACAAATATTTTCTTCTAGTCTGTGGCTTGTCTTTTTATTCTAACGGTTAATCTATCAGTTTTTTCAGTTCTCTCAAAGAACTGAAGTTTTAAATTTTGATGAAATTAAATTTATCTTTTTTATTCCCCAACAGATCTTGCTTTGGGTGTCACATCTAAGAAATCTTAACTTAAAGCCACAAATATTTTCTATTTCTTCTTCTCGCAGTTTAAAAACTTCAAATTTTGCATTTGGATTGCGATCTGTGTGGATTTCATTTTTCTCAACTGGTGCAAGTTATGAATCAAAGTTAAACTTTTTGCAAATACACATCCAATTGTCCCAGCACTATTTGCTAAAAGTATTTTTTTCCCATTAAATGGCCATTACACATTTGTCAAAAATCAGCTCTTCATATATTAATTGATGTCTATTGTTGAGCTCTATTCTGTTTCATTGATCTGTGTGCCTTTCCTTACTTGATTGCTCCTAACTGTAATCTTGAAATTAAATAGTTGTTTCTGTTACTCTGGTTCTTTTGCATTTTCATATGAATTTTGGAATTAGCCTGTCACTTTCTATAAAAAGCCTCTTGTGATTTTGATTGGATAGCAGTAAATCTTTAGACTGGTTAGGGGAAAATTGCCAACTTAACAGTATCTGCCTTCCAATCTGTGAATAAGGCTGTAACCTTCCATTCAGGTTTTCTTTTCTCTGTTTCAGTAATGTTTTATTTTCAGTAATGAGTTCCTTCACATTTTTGCCAGATTTATCCTTCAGTGGTTTTTATCTTGAATGATACTATAAGTGACTAAAAAGATTTTAAATCACTGATTATTTGCTGGTATGTAAATATACAATTTTTTAAAAAAGATTTTATTTATCTGACAGAGATTGAGAGACAGTGAGAGCAGGAACACAAGCAGGGGGAGTTGGAGATGGAGAAGCAGGTCTCCCACCACCAAACAGGGAGCCTGATCTGATGCAGGACTCGATCCCGGGACCCTGGGATCACAACCCGAGCCAAAGGCAGATGCCCAAAGACTGAGCCACGCAGATGCCCAAAAAACCTTACTAAAATCATTTATTCATGCTGGTAGCTTCATTGAGTTTCTACGTACATGGTCACGATATCCTCCATTAAGTTAGTTTTACTTCTGTCTAGATCCCTTCAATTTCTTAGATTGACGTAGTTTACTGGCTAGATGCTTCTGTACAGTGTGGAATAGAAGGGATGAGAGGGGACATCCTTGTACTTGATCACAGAAGAGTGTATGCAGTGTTTCTTTGTTGAGTGTGATATTAACTATAGGTGTCTTGTGGATACTCTGTCAAATTCAGGAAGTTCTTCTGTTACTAGTTTGCTGAGGTTTTTTTTCTTTTTTTTCCCTCTTACCGGGAATAGATGTTGGATTTTTGTCAAGTGATTTTTCTGTCTCTTGAGATAATCATATGGTTTTTCTTTTAAAGTTTCTTAATATAGTAAATTGACTTTTATTTTTCTGGTGACTTTTATACCAATCTTGTATTCCTGTAGAAAACCTTTGTGGTCTTGATGCATTATCTTATATATAAGTTCAATTTGCAAACATTTTGTTTAGAATTTTTGGATCTATTCATGAGGGATGTTGGTTTGCAGTTTTCTTATAAGGTCCTTTTCTGCTTTTGGTATCAGAATAATGTTTCACAGAGTGAATTGCACAGTATTTTCTCCTTAATTTTTCTGGAAGTGCTTGGGTGGAATTTGTATTTCTTCAGTAATATGTGATGGCATCACCAGTGAATGCATCTGGGTGTTTTGTTTGTGGGAATGTTTTTAAACTACAAATCCAAGTTCTTGAATAGATACAGAGCTATTAAGTTTATTAATTCTTCTTGAGTAAGCTTTGGTACTTGTGTCTTTCAAGGATTTTTTTCTTTTAACCTGTGATTCTGAAATTATTGTCATAAAGTTCATAATATTCTCCCATTCTTCTAACATCTATTGATTTGAGGCTTTCTTGAAGCATTTGGCATTTAGGCATTTAGTGCTGTAAATTTTTCTCTAAGAGTCCCACATACTCTGTTTTCATCTTCATTTAATTCAGAATACTTACTAATTTTATTTTTAACATTTTCTTTGACCCCATGGTTGAGGTTTATGTTTTAGTTTACAAATATTTGGGGAGTTTCCAGAGATCTTTATTGCTGATTTCTAATTCTATGTAGTTAGAGAACTAGGACTTGAAATTCTGTTTATCTATTTAGATTTGATTTATAGTCCAGAATAGGTTCTGTCTTGTTAAATGTTCCATGTGCATATGAAGAGAGTATATTCCACTTTTGATGGGTATTCTATAATTGGCAAGTAGGTCATAGTAGATTCTTAACGATTTTCTATTTGTTGGGTCAATTGTTGAGAGAGGGGTATTGAAATCTCCAATTATAATTACAGATTTCTCTACTTCTTATAGTTCAAGGAGTTGGGTTTTTTTTTTCCCTCTCTTTTATTCTGAAGTTCTGATAATAGATTTATAAATGTTTAGGATTATTCTGTCCTCTTGATTAGTGATCACTTTATGAAATGGCTATTTTTATTCCTATAAATATAAATATATAAAATATATTGCTGTGAAATGTACACTGTCTGGTATTGTCACTCCAATTTTTTTTTTTTAAGTAGCATGCTGTATCTTCTATCATTTTGGTTTTAATCTGTTTAAGTCTTTATATCTAAAGTGTGTTTCTTGTAAGCAGCATATGCTTGGGTATGTCCTTATCCAGTTGACAAATTTTGACTTTAATTTGGGGTGTTAGTTGGCTTAAAATGAATATGCCTATGTGATTATTATTTTTTAAGTAGACGCCACACCCAACAGGAAACCCAACATGGGGCATAAACTCATGATTCTGAGATCAAGACCTGAACTAAGTTCAAGGGTCAGATGCTTAACTGACTGAGCCACCCAGGTGCCCTTGAATGTGATTATTGATATAGCAAAATTTAAGCCTTTCATCTTGCTGTTTGTTTTCTTATTGGTCCTTTTTGGTTTTTTGTTTTCCTTTCCTGTTTCTCTGGTTTCTTTTAGGATTGAGGTTTTAAAAAAGTGATCTCATTTTAGCTGCTTTGTTACCTAAATAAAGCTTATTAGCTCATTAGCTAAATCAAAGCTTATTTTTCTTTAAGATTTTTTTTTTAATTTATTTTTTTGACAGACAGACATCACAAGTAGGCAGAGAGGCAGGCAGAGAGAAAGAGAAGAGGAAGCAGGCTCCCTGCGGAGCAGACAGCCTGATGTGGGGCTTGTTCCCAGCACCCTGGGATCATGACCTGAGCCGAAGGCAGAGGCTTTAACCCACTGAGCCACCCAGGCGCCCCTGAATCAAAGCTTATTAAAGCTTATTAGCTTTATCTGTTTGGGTGGTTGCTGTAGTTTATATTCCACATCTTTAACTTATGGTCGCCTTCAAAGTGATATTGTTTCACTTCACTCACAATATAAGAACTTTATAATAGAATACTTTTATTTCTTCTCTTCTCCTCAGCCTTTAATGCTATTTTTCATACATTTCAGTTCTGTGTATCTAAGAAGCCACACAGTATATTGACAAGATTTTTGTTTAAACACACATTTATTTATTAAAGGGGCTTAAATAATAAGAAACAGTCTTCTGTGTTTATCTGGTACTTAAAATTTTTGGTGTTTTTCATTCCTTTGTGTAGATCCATCTTCCACTTGGTATCTTTGTCCTTTGATTTGAAGGACTTCCTTTGACAGTTTTTGTAGTGCAGGTCTTAAAGCTATTTCAAGCTATTTCAAATAAAGCTTATTTTTGAGATATATTTTTACTAGGTATAAAATTCTCAGTTGATGAGTTTTTTCTTCTTTCCGTACTTTGAAGATGTTCAGACATCTTCTCACTTGCATTGTTCCTGGTGAGAAATCCACTGTCCTCCTGATCTTTTTTCCTCTGGACATAATGTGTCTTTTTTCTCTGACTGGTTTTTAACATATTCTTTTTTACTAGTGGTTTTGAGGAGTTTGATAATTATGTGTCTTGCTATAGTTTTATTCATGTTTCTCATGCTCTGGGTTCATTAAGTATTTTAGATCTGCAAGTTGACTGTTTTCACCAAATTTGGAAATTTTTTTAGCCCGTATTTCTTTATTTCTCCTACGCTTATCTCTTTTTTTAAAATTTTTTAAAAAAGATTTTATCTATTTATTTATTTATTTGACAGAGAGAAAGAGATCACAGTAAGCAGAGAGAGAGAGAGGGAGAAATAGGCTCCCCACTGAGCAGAGAGCCCCATGCGGGGCTCTATCCCCGGACCCTGAAATCACAACCCAAGCTGAAGGCAGAGGCCCAACCCACTGAGCCACCCAGGCGCCCCTCTCCTACCCTTATCTCTTAAAGGAATTCTGGTTATATGTATCTTAGGCAAAAAAGTTGTTTTGTAGTTCATTGGTGCTCTTTCTGTTTTTTAAATTTGTTTCATTTTGAACAGTTTTTATTGCTAAGTTTCCTAATCTTTTGGTCTGGAATGTTTAATCATTAATTGCATTCAATGTGTTTTTCATCTCAGAGGTTGCAATTTCTTTTGTAGAAGTTTGATTTGGGATTTAAAATTTTTCTTTTTCTGTTAAAAAACTTAAGTAGAGCTAGACTACAGTTAAAATAGTTTTAATGTCCTTGTCTGTTAATTCTAACATCTGCATCTATTCTGGGTGGTTCTGAATGATGTTGTGTTCTCTTGCTTCTTATGTCTTGCAATCTTTATTTGCAGACATTGTGAATTTTACCTTCTTGAGTGCTGGATATTTTTGTATTCCTGTAAACATTTTTTTTTTTTAAAGATTTTACTTCTGAGAGAGGGAGAGCATGCATGCAAGCATGCATGCACAAGCTGGGGGGAGAGACAACCTCCCGCTGAGCAGGGCGCCCGATGTGGTTTTCTGTCCCGGGACCCTGGGATCATGACCTGAGCTGAAGGCAGATGCTTAACTGACTGAGCCACCCAGGTGCCCCTCCTATAAGCATTATTGAGCTTCATTCTAGGATGCAGTTATTTTGGAAAGTTTGACCATTTTTGGTAATTTTTGTATTTGCTAGGTGAGACCAAAATCTAGATTTAAGTATTCCCCGCTATTGAGGGAAGACCCTTCTGAGGACGGTGAATTCTATGAATTATCTGCCCATGAATTATGAGGTTTTGCAATCTGACTAGTGGAAATGTCTACTTTAGAACATTATGTATTATATTCCATCTTAATGTAAAATATACACATGTGTTTCCCTTATTTAGTGATTGTTTTATGAATACATAATAGACATCAGGTATAGAATAGCAAATAAAACAAAATCCTTGCTCTTAAGGAGTCTACATTCTATGGCTGGAGACTTATAAGGCAATAGTTATATACTATGTCAGGTAGAAATAGACGCTTGAAGAAAATAAAGCAGTGTAAGGAGAGAGAACATGACGGGGAGTAGAATAGGATATAGTACCATGAGTGGGAATAACTTCTTGAAAAGATGACATTTGAGCAGAGACTGGAATATGAAGTAAAGGAACACACCAGGTGGCTGTCTGGGGAAAGGACATTCTCAATATTTGAATAAGTACTGAGATGGAATAGTAAGCCAGGAGAATGGGTTTGACTTGTTTGAGGTAGACCAAAGGTAGTATGGTTGGGAGCTGGTAGAAAGTAAGGGAAGGAACAGTGAGGATGAGAGCAGAGAGAGAACATGAGGACAGTGGGAGACCATGTGAGGCTTTGCTGCATGTGGCGAGAACTTTGGGTTTTGCTCTGAGGGTGATAGAAGTAATTTAGGGGTTTTGAGAAAGGTAATGGCATGATCTGCTTTAACTTTTTAAAGGTATGCTATGTAGCCATATGGAGAATTGAGTGTAGGTAAAGGGCAGTAACGAGACCAGGTTAAAATCTGTATGATCATTCAGGCCAAAGTACTTCGGTAGTGGTGAAGGCAATGGGAAAATAGTCAGATTCAGGATCTGGTTAGAAGTTAGAACCTGCAGGGCTTGTTGTTGAGTTAGATGGAGGGTAAGGGAAAGAATGAAATTAAGAATGGCTCATCGGTGCTTTTGTTTAGTTTTTACCCCTCTCCTTGCACTCCTGATACACAAGAAGAAAAAATGTTGCCATTAGTAGGATTGAGAAGAGGTTGAGTAAGATTGAGAAATGTTGCCATTGGTAGGATGGAGAAGACTACCGGGGAGAGAATGAAGAGTTCAGGTTGGATATGTTGCGTTTGAGATTACCTATATAATTTCCATTAAACGTTACACATCTAGAGTTCAAGGGCGAAGTCTGGGCTGGAGACCCATTGATATGTAGAAGGCATGTGAAACATGGGCCTAAATGAGATCACCCAGGAAGTCAGTAGAGTTGGAGAATGAAGGAAGGCTGAGGATTGGATTATCGTACATTTAAAAGTCAGGAAGATGAGCAAGAACCCTGAAAGGAGACCAAAAAGGAATGGACAAAGAAGCAGGGTGATACCTGGGACAGGGACATCCTGGGAGCTAAGAGAAGAAAGTATTTCAAGAATAGAGGGTGCAATACTCTATGCCAATTGCTATTCAGAGTTGAATAAAATGAGGTCTTAGAATTGACTTCGGGACTTGACAATATGGAGGCCATCAGTGACCTTCACAAGTGCAGTCTTGTGGAAGTGGTAGGAATGAAAGTCTGACTGGGGTGAGTTCCAGGGAGACTGGGGAGAGGAACTGACAGTAGTGAGCATGGATGGTTTTTGGAATCATGTTGTGTAGGGGAACAGAGGACTGGAGTATAAGCAGGTACATATGCCCCACCTGCTTAGATGTCTCAAAGGAGGTATAGGAGAGGGCACTCTGTGGTTACCCCGAGAGAGATTGAGTAGACTTGGGTACAGAGGAGTTGGAGGAAACATTGTGTATTGTTTTCTCTTCATCATGCTTGCGGTGCTCTTAATGAGAAGCAACCCTCACAAGTTTATATCAATACATTAATGTACATATAAATATAGAATATGGCATACATAGTATGATTAGGTCAAACAGTATGAAAAAACTATGCAGGGAAAAGGAAGAAAATTTATAGAATATTTTAAAAGATATAAATGATATGAACTTTGGAATCAAAGTACTAGGAGTTTTCATACAAATCACTTCATGTCTTTCAGCCTTGGCTTCTTTATTTGTAATATATAAAAATACTATCATCAAGGGTTATTGTGAAGCTTATCTGGAATGATGTATATTAAGTGCCTGGAAATCAGTAGGTTCCTGGGCCATTATTATCGCTTGAATTTTTCATATTGTCTTATGTTTTAAAAGGAACAAAATATTCATGAATTACTAGTGTAATTAAAAGTCAGAAACATTGAAAACAGATGGGAACAGCAGTTAGTAGTGTTTGGTTCTAGGTTATTTCCTATCCAGTATAATTTCTGTGCTTTTAAAAACCAACAGGTCAGGGGCACCTGGATGGCTTAGTGTATTAAGCCTCTGCCTTTGGCTCAGGTCATGATCTCAGGGTCCTGGGATCGAGCCCTGTGTCGAGCTCTCTGCTCAACGGGGAGCCTGCTTTCCTGTTTTTCTCTGCCTGCCTCTCTGCCTACTTGTGTTCTCTCTCTCCCTGCCAAATAAAGACAGTCTTAAAAAAAAAAAATCAACAGGTCAACAAATAGTTTCTTTAAATAGAAACATCAGGTGATTTTTTTTTTCTTGCCCTGGTCACTGACTGTTTTGAACAAGAGCAGAAGGTGTATTGGGGGTGGGGAGGACTAAAAGCTCGGAGGGCACCTACCATCTGAAAAATTAATTGGAGAAAATCCAATGCATCAAAAAATAGGTTAATAAAAACGTGATTTCCTCTATAGATAGCCTTCCAGGCCTCCATCTGCTGCCTGGGTTGAGGTCTTTCATGTGGTTTGTGAAGAGGGTGGCTCACAAGGACAGTTCCAGTTTAACTAGTGTCCTAGTGTCATTACTTATAAAGTCCTCTCTCACTTCCAGAAGTGTCCCAGTGTGGATGACAAATTATAAGGTCCCCCTACCTAAGGGATGTGGAACCTGCAGAAGTTTTCACAGGACTCAGTACTGCTCTTGGATGGTTTTGCTTGAAAATTTGTATATTAACATGGGGAGTAAGCTGGTGTGCCAATAAGATTAAAAGGATATCCAGGTCAGCTTCTAAACTGAAATTCTGTGATGAAGTGAAGGAAGATAACATTTGGGGCTGGACAGTGGCATTTTCTGTCCTGGCTCCATGGGCGGCATGAGTGCAGGTTCTTCATGTAAGCCCGAGGAAGCCCTAGTAAGTATAACGTGTTGCAAACAGTAAGGCTCTATTGGAAATGTAAATTGGTTTCATATGTACTATTCCCTGTGAGTCTCACCATAATATCTAGTTTGGTTATTTATTTATTTTTTTAAATTAAAAAAAAAAAGATTTCATTTATTTCTTTGACAGAGAGAGATCACAAGTAGGCAGAGAGGCAGAAGCAGGCTCCCTGCCGAGCAGAGAGCCCGATGCGGGGCTCAATTCCAGGACCCCAAGATCATGACCTGAGCCAAAGGCAGAGGCTTTAACCCACTGAGCCACCCAGGCACCCCTAGTTTGTGTTTTTAAATAGATGTGGGAATAGCTGGTAATTGATTTGGGAATTAAATCCAAATCTCCTCATGCTCTTTCCATTAACACACATGTTGGAAAGCCTTTGCTAGAATCTCCAGAGAAGGCTTTTTCTGACTAGGACAAAAAGTTGAAGGGGCCTCCTGGAGTGAACTGCATGGTTACTTGTTTAGGAGACCAAGTTCTCTTCACTCTTGGCAGTAGTTTTGCTACATAGGTATTGAGAAGAAGTAGAGTTTTGGACTGGAAGTTCTGGCCTATCTCCAGGGTTTTATTTTTACTTTTGTTTAATTTAAAGATTTGTTTATTTCAGAGCACAAACAATGGTAGGGGAAGGGGCAGAGGGAGAGAAAATCAAGCAGACTCCCTGCTGAGCATGGTGCCTGATGCAGGACTTGATCTGTTTTGTTTTTTTTTTAATTTTATTTTTTTTATTTGTTTATTTTCAACGTAACAGTATTCATTGTTTTTGCACCACACCCAGTGCTCCATGCAATACGTGCCCTTTCTATTACCCTTCACCTGGTTCCCCAACCTCCCACCCCCCCCGCCCTTTCAAAACTTTCAGGTTGTTTCTCAGAGTCCATAGTCTCTCATGGTTCATCTCCCCTTCCAATTTCCCACAACTTCCTTCTCCTCTCCATCTCCCCATGTCCTCCATGTTTTTTGTTATGCTCCACAAATAAGTGAAACCATATGATACTTGACTCTCTCTGCTTGACTTATTTCACTCAGCATAATCTCTTCCAGTCCCGTCCATGTTGCTACAAAAGTTGGGTATTCATCCTTTCTGATGGAGGCATAATACTCCATCGTGTATATGGACCACATCTTCCTTATCCATTCGTCCGTTGAAGGGCATCTTGGTTCTTTCCACAGTTTGGCGACTGTGGCCATTGCTGCTATAAACATTGGGGTACAGATGGCCCTTCTTTTCACTACATCTGTATCTTTGGGGTAAATACCCAGCAGTGCAATTGCAGGGTCTTAGGGAAGCTCTATTTTTAATTTCTTGAGGAATCTCCACACTGTTCTCCAAAGTGGCTGCACCAACTTGCATTCCCACCAACAGTGTAAGAGGGTTCCCCTTTCTCCACAACCTCTCCAACACATGTTGTTTCCTGTCTTGCTAATTTTGGCCATTCTAACTGGTGTCAGGTGATATCTCAATGTAGTTTTAATTTGAATCTCCCTGATGGCTAGTGATGATGAGCATGTTTTCATGTGTCTGATAGGGCTTGATCTATTGACCCTGAGACCGTGACTCCATGACCCCAGCCAAAATCAAGGGTTGGCGGCTCAACTGACTGATCCACCCAGGTGCCCCAATTTCCAATGTTTTTTTTTGTTTGTTTGTTTGTTTTAAAGATTTTATTCATTTATTTGACAGAGAGTGAGATCACAAGTAGGCGGCAGAGAGGCAGACAGAGAGAGGGGGAAGTAGGCTCCCTGCTGAGCAGAGAGCCCGATGTGGGGCTCGATCCCAGGACCCCGGGATCATGACCCGAGCTGAAGGCAGAGGCTTTAACCCACTGAACCACCCAGGTGCCCCTCCAATGCTTTTTTTGTTTTTGTTTTTATTAACATATAATGTATTATTAACCCCAGGGGTACAGGTCTGTGAATCGTCAGCTTTACACACTTCACAGCACTCACCATAGCACATACCCTCCCCAATGTCCATAACCCACCCACCCTCTCCCCCCTCCAATGTTTTTAATACCAAAGCCAACAAACAGCATAGCAGTTGGCTGACTACTGTCAGATTTGGGTATGTGCCATTTGTCTTAACCTTGGAAATTCCTTTGCCTCCTTTTCCCCTCTGAAAGCCCAGTAGAGCAAAGGGAAGGTAAGCCGTGGACAGAACAGTTAAAAGAGCTTCAAGGGGTTGACCTGATACCATTTGAGGCTCTTGCTTAGTACTTAACTCACATACCAATTTCTGAATTAAGCATTACAGTATGGAATTTAAGGAAGGAAAGAAAAAAATAGAAGCTTATAGCTAATTACTCCTCCAACTACTTTTTTTCCCTAAATGTACAATCTTTGGAGAAGTCTTATTGTAAGTAATGCTTTTATCTCAATGCCAAGTGATATTTCATTTTGATCTAGGAATCCAGGGCTTGGATATGCATTTCTTTTTGCAAAATGGTAGCATTTTGTCTTCCTAAATTAAGTAGTGATAAAGGAAAACTCCAATACAACTCTTTCCTGCTGTCCTGAAATCCTATCAAGACCCCACATATCTGAGAAAAGGAAATTGTACCATAAGGTTTAACACAGAAGTTGTAAAGGCTGGTCTCTGTTAAAGCTGGGCTGTCAGCAGCCTGCAAATTAGAACTCTGGGGAATGTTGAAACTTAAAGTTCATCTTTAACATAAAGAGGGGGGTCACACAATGCTATTCTGAGGGCTAATCTTTAGTGACAGATGTAGAGAAAGGAGCCTCAAGTGTTGTTAGGAAAACCCCAATCTTCCATCCTAAGCACTTTTGACTTTTTTATTTTAGACATCAGCTAGTCATTGCCAAGAATATGTCTGAAGGGACTGATCCCAGCTATTTGAAAGGGCTTTTCTTTTGTATAAGGTACTTAGAAAATCATGTAGTATTCTGTTCTGTGGCATATTTTATGTATACCATGACCACAAATTATAGTGATCCTAATGATTTTTTTCCCCCAAGTTGATGGCAGCATGGACTTGTGAAAAGAAAGCTCATGGAGCTGGGAGGCAATCCTTACTACAGCGATTTAAATTAGATCTTACTACTAATTAGATAAGCTGTTTAAACCTTTGTTACCTCAATTTTCACATCTGTAAACAGATTCAATTAACTTCACTATTTACCTTATTGGAATAGTTTCATGGTCAAATGGATGATTAGATGTCAGATCCTTTGAAAAGTAGAATCCTGACTGTGGTAGACTTACAACGTTCACCTGCATCTAGTTCGTTTTCAAGGGGAAATTTCTTTTCTGACTCCTCTTGCAATTGGGCAGGTCATGTGACTCTTCCTGGGCAGTGGGTTGTGGCTGGACATGAGTCACTTCTGGGCCAGACTAATTAGTTGGTGTAAGACCCTTTAGGGCTCTCTTTCCCTGTTGTGGTAATTGTGGAAATATGTTTCCCCATTTACAGCCATCTGGAATGCTAAGACAACACATGGACGATAGTTATCTCAGGGAGGTGCCTGGACCCACAGTGGGCTTTGATTCAATAATAAATAGACCTAGTGTGTCAGGGCAGAGACTGAGGGATTGTTGTTATGGCAGCATAACTCAGCCGATCCAGACAGCTCTTGGTATAAAGCAGTTAGAAAATTATCACTGTGATGATTAGTCACAGGTCTCCCAGATTCCTCCTGATATTTCTGAATAATTTGCTGGTGTTTCATATTCTGACACTTCATACTCTGATTATTGTAACTCTCTTCCCATCCTCCCACACCCAAGAATCTCCACTGGCCTTTTGGATGTAACCTGAAAGAATGAACTCTATTGGCACAACACACAAGGAGAGGTGGTAATTCCAAGAAGTAATGTATCTGGCATCTAATGGCTATTCAACAAAACTGTATTGGCAGTAGGAAGAGAAAGTGGATGATATGGTCGTTACTAGTGATTCCATGTAGCAAAATCGAGTAGCCAACACTCAGTTCTCCTCGCGGTTGCCTCAGAAGCAGGGTTTGGCACATTTCATCCCTCTCTTGCTTGAAATCTTTTTGATCCTTGGCTTTATAGATGCCAGAATATTCTAGTTTTCTTCCTGTCCTAGTGGCCACTACTTGGTCTCCTTTGCTGAATCCTCTTATTCCTGATATTTAAATACTGGAGTGTTCTAGAGTACAGTCTCTGAAGCTCTTCTCTTTTATCTGAATCTCTCAATCATATCGGCTTTTTGTTTTATTATTGAATGGTTTATTTTTATTGATTTATACATTCTTTTATGTAGGTTTTAACCCTCTATCGTACCTTGGTGGGAATTTTCCTCATTTGTCATTAGATTTTTACTTTCTAGCTTTTCCATGTAGACATTTTGCATTTCTATATAATCAAATATATCATTTTTAGAAAGGTTTTTTGGAATTAGTATGGGATTTGAGGAATTTATTAATGTGTGAGGTGATGATGTTTAAAATATGACAGTGATCTCTATATTAAAATCATTGGTTTGGAGATGTTCTCTGGGTTGGTAGTTACATGGTGAAGGGTCAGGTCATTCCATTGCATGTTCTTGCTAAATTACACTTGTTACCGTAACAATAACTCACTTCTGTGTAACAACTTCAAATTTTAGTTGCTTAAAACAGCAATAATCATTTATTATCTCTCAGGGGTTTCAGTGGGTCTGGAAATCAGAATTGGCTTGGCTGGGCAATTCTGCATCAGTGTTTCTCATAAGGTAGTCACATAGTGGCCTGAGCTGCAAGCATTTGAAGGCTTGACTGGGGCTGAAGGATTTATGTCTAAGGTGACTCATGTAGCTGGCAAGTTGGTCCCTCTTCAGGTGGGCCTTTTCATGGAACTGCTTGAGTGTCCTTATGACCTGATTATTGTTTTTCCCCAGAGCAACTGATCCAAGAGACCCAAAAATTCCAATATCTTCTAGGACCTAGCCTCAGAAGTCAAACATCATCACTTCCACCTCATTTCACTGGTGGCATAATAGACCGATCTGACTTTAGAGTATGCGTTGGGGGTAGAGGAGAACACTACTAAAGGCATGGCCACCAGGAAGTGAGATCCTTGGGGCCCATTGTGAAGCTGGCTCCCACAGTAACCAAAAGGTATTCTGTATTTTAGATGTTTTCTTGGGTTTGACACATGCATTTAAACTTAAAATACAGGAATGCCAACTGATGAGTATTGGTTTTATCCAAAGCATTGTTAACTTTATTAAAGTAGAAGAGAGATGGATGAATATTTGCAGACTGCTTGAGTAGGCCCATCGGGACAGAAGGTGTCTGGGAGAATCCCAATGCAAGACCCCTAGTACAATTTCTGGAACTAATGTTGTTATTCTTGATTTTCTGCTTCCTCCATACCTCTCTGAATTCAAATATTTTGAAGAAAATAAGGCAGCTAGGGGCAAGACAATGTCTAAGACAGAGGAGGATAGCTGCTAATATGCCAGCCAGATACAGAAGAGACTCTTTTTTATAAATTATATCTTATTTATTCCTTACAATAGCCATTGATGGAAGTGGATATTATCTTTTTTTTTTTTTTAAGATTTTCTTTATTTCTTTGAGGGGGGGTAGGAGTAGAGGGAGAGGGACAAGCAGACTCCACACTGAGTGTGGAGCCTGATGTGGGACTTGATCTCACAATCCTGAGATCATGACCTGAGCTGCAATCAGGAGTTGGATGCTTAGCTGACTGAGCCGCCCAGGTGTCCCAGAAGTGGATATTATTCTTATTGTAAGTATGGCAAAACTGATGATCATAGTAATTCACCCAAGGTCATGGAGTGTTGGTAGAACTGAGATTTGAACCCAGGTTTTTTGGTCTCCAAAGGCTGTGGTTGGTTATTCTACTACATCTTATTGTGTCCTGTTGATATAAACATAGACACATAAAATGTCGGGCATCAGAAAGTTGAAAAACTAGAGTTGTGTGTTATCTGGAAAAATCTGTCAAAGCTAAAAGATCCAGGAAAACATAATCTCAGATAAGAAAGCACTCTGAAAATGAAAAGTGCTTTATAAGTGTAACTGGCAGTGTTGTTAATATTTTTCAGCTCAGAGAAGTGAGAAAATGAATCATGTATAATTCCTCTATTTCTTCTTCAGAGTATAGTAGAACACCTGCCCATTAATACTCAGCCCGTTAAAACAATAACTGCCTAGCCAAGTAGTACATTGGAATTAATGTGTAATTAAAGAAAATTATCCGCTCAGCTATGAAATAGAAACGGCAATATTTCAAGTTAATATATATTCTAGACAAATAAATGTCTTAGGTTAGGAAATTCTGCTAAAATGTATAATTTAAGATGGTATCAAATCATCAGTTTAAAATTAAAGCATAAAGAGCTTTATGTCTGTAAAAGCATTTTGTTGTAATGTTGATACAGTGTCATATTCGTCTTCAGTATGAAGACATTGTCTTTCCGACAACCAGTGTTTAAAGGATACAAGCCTTGGGAATGGGGAAAGCGTGTTTCTCTTGGATTGCCCCCCTTTTGATGTGTTTTTTGGTCGCATTAACACATTAACAATGAACTGAGATGGCGGGCTTGAGGAGGGGGGAATGATATGTAGCCCTCATTACTGTGCCTTGGCACCAGGCCCGTAGACACCAGCAGTGGCAAGAGCCTTGATTTCATTTTAAAAGGAGTTAGAAGAATGTGAAGAAGGTCATAGCCATCAATCTGTTATCACTCTGCTAGATAGGATCTCTTTAAGGAGGAACGTGAAACATATTTTAAAACCTCCAATGAAGGCCCTCAAATGACAGTGTTCGTCTTACCACTTACTAACGAAAGTGCTCTGTCTCGGAAACACAGCTCACAAACACTGCACCACAAAATTTGTTGAAGAAAATGATTTCATTTTAAATTGTCCCAGCTAGAGGCAGCTTATGTATAGACAGACAGTGAAGCAGGTGTACGAAAGCAAAAATATATATTTTTTGCAGTTTTATTGGGTTTCATTAACTTCACATTCTTGTAAGGGGTCGGTAGTCAGAAACAGGCTGACGTTAGATGTCCTGCTGAAGGTTGCTTATTGATTGGAAGGGGGGGAATAGTCTGGAAGAGCTTTAATCTCTCTGAATGTGCCTCTCCTGTCACTGGCTGGAGCCACGAGGTCTCTGGATATCATGCCCTTTGTTTTATTTCTAAGGAAATATTTTATTTTATTTATTTCATTTCACTTTTTATTTTATTTTTTTATTTTTAAAGATTTTATTTATTTGACACAGAGAGAGAGAGTGCATGCTAGCACAAGCAGGGCAGTGGGAGAGGGAGAAGCCGGCTTCCTGTTGGCCAGGAGTCCGAAGTGGGGCTCGATCCCGGGACTCCAGGATCATGACCTGAGCTGAAGGCAGGCGCTTAATGACTGAGCAACCCAGGTGCCCTCCCATAAAGTCTTAATACTAGTTCATGGTAGCATCCTAGTCCTTCAAGTTGTTGGTGTCAGAATTTATTTTCCTACTAGAGGATATCTAGGTTGTTTCCAAAATTTCCCCTGCTATAGATGATGATGTAGTAAACTTTTTCACAAAGATAGCTTTTTTATTTCCAAAAGGTATTATTATTTTTTAGCTAAATTCTTCATGAATGGACTTAGAGGGTCAAGGCTTTTGTTTTTGTGATTATCTTCATGGGTTTGCCTTCCTGTTGGTGATTTTTCTTGTTTATATTGTTAATTTTTGAACGTCTAATCTGCACCTATGGGTTTGCTTAATTCTTTTTTTTTTTTTTTAAGATTTTATTTATTTATTTGACAGATCACAAGTAGGCAGAGAGGCAGGCAGAGAGGGGGAAGCAGGCTCCTTGTTGAGCAGAGAGCCCGATGTGGGGCTCGATCCCAGGCCCCTGAGATCATGACCTGAGTGGAAGACAGAGGCTTTAACCCACTGAGCCACCCAGGCACCTCTGGGTGTGCATAGTTCTGATCAGCCTGGCCAGATTTGATGACTATATCCTCAGTGGCCCCAGCAGGACACAGAATTCACACCATTAGTTCAAATGAGGAGAATTCAGGGGATTTTGCCTGCAGAGTGTGTGCAGGGTGACAGGACAGGGGAGTACAGCCACAGAAAGCTATGGGAGCCCTGAGCTGAGGGGCGAGAGAGAAGGCGTGTTCCGGGAGGGCTCATGGCCAGCTCTGGATGGAAGAGACAAGGAAATAGTGTCTCAAGAGCACCCAGAACTGCGGCTGTGGAGGAAGCAATGCCCTAGGGCTGGGTCTGCAGAGGGACGCCACTTGTATGGGTGATGCTGGGCTTGAAACATGTGGGGGAGGGGGATTCCCACCCCCCACCCTCCCTTCCCTCCCTTGCTCTGGTCTCCCGCCACTGCCTCCATTAGCCAAACCCAACACAAGTCAGTTGCCACAGGAACCTGGGGATGCAGTCTGCAGGGGTCACCCCCCTGGGTGACACAGCAGCGCAGACAATGGATCTCAGGCCTATAGAGGTGCAAAGGCTAAAATTAAACTAGCACAGCGATGACGGGAAGTTTGTTTCAGCGGCTGTTCAGGGCTTATTTTGTAGAATCTCAGGTTGGGATGGTATTTAACATCTCTCTGGACTACAGTCTCTGAGAAAGACCTTAAATATTGCATTTCCTTTACTATGAAAACTAGGTCACAGTCAGAGAGCTGGGGAGGGTGGTGGCTCAGAAAGAGCACTCAGCACTGATGAGAACAACCCCATGTCTGTAGGCTGTGTTTGCTTTTTGGCAGTCTCTGTAGTTCTCTTATGTCTGCTCTGATGTTCTTCCTTACACCTGCTACTCCAGCTCTCCTCCAGCTCTGGCCCTCACCCCTTGAAGTTTTGATCCAAGCATGTTTCTACTTTCAAGGACACACTAAAGGGAGATTCTCTGTAGGAACCTGGTCATAGACAGCATTCCATGGGGGCAATTTCTCACATTGGCAGCTGAGGACTTCTGGGCCTTGGTGACCTCGGGGGAGGAGAGTAGGGGTGGTTTGAATCTTATGTAAGAATTTTAAAAAGTTGCTTTCATGTGCATGGCAAGAAAAATTTTATCCAGGCCTCTCCTGGATCATTGGATACCAGTCTTATAACTAAGCACTGGCACATGATTTCCAATATGCATTTGGGTTTGTGTTCAAATTAGTGTCAAGCACAACCTGTTTAAAGGTGGAGGGTTATTAAACCACAAAAAAACCCAGCAAAACAAACAAACAAACAAAAAAACCCAGGGTAGAACTAACTTGACACCAAAGCACTATTTGCGTTTAAAGACTGTCCACAGAGCAGGCTGATGAAGAAAGCTTTCACAGCACTTCTAGAAGGGGGAGTGGTGGGAGAATCCAGTCTTCACCCGGAACACAGAAGTACATGCTCGTGGAGCTCAAAAGGACCCATGCCACCACAGTCGGTGGCCAGCCCCATATAGATCCTCACTTGGACAGCAGCGTGGTTTCAGCCGAACATGAGCTAGCATGTGGAATTACAGTTAATTTGAATGCTCTTGGTTCTGTAGTTTGGGTTGTGTTTGCTTATACATGTGCTTTGGTTTGTATAAATAAAGGGTGATACATCTAAAGATTTTGTACCTGGTTTTATGTTGCTGTTTTCTAAGGAATACACTAAAAACAACAAAGTTAAAGTTGGGAGATTTGAGGGAACATTTTTCTTTTGCTTTTCCTTCCTTCCTTCTCTTCTTCCCTCCCTCCTTTCTCGCTTTCTCTCTCTCTTTTTCTTTCTTTCAAGAGTTTATTTATTTATTTGACACAGAGAGAGAGAGCATAAGCAGCGGGAGCAGCAGGCAGAGGGAGAGGGAGAAGAAGGCTCCCTACTATAAGGAGCCCAATGTGGGACCTGATCCCAGAGCCCAGGGATCATGACCTGAGCCAAAGGCAGATGCTTAACCAGGTGTCCCCCCCTCCTTTTTGCAATAAGTGAAAATAAAATTCACTTATTTTGAGAGCAGGAGAGGGAGGCAGAGAGAGAGAGAGAGACCCTCTTCAAGCAGACTCCCTGATGACTACTTAGAGCCCGATCCAGGGGTCAATCCCATGACCCATGAGATCATGACCTGAGCCAAAAGCAAGGGCCCCAAATATTTTTCTCAACAGACTGAGCCACCCAGGTGACCCAAATGTTTTTCTTTTCCTTTTTTTTTTTTTAAGATTTTATTTATTTATTTGACAGAGAAAGATCACAAGTAGGCAGAGAGGCAGGCAGAGAGAGAGGAGGAAGCAGGCTCCCCACCAAGGAGAGAGCCCGATGCAGGGCTCGATCCCAGGACCCTGGGATCATGACCTGAGCTGAAGGAAGAGGCTTTAACCCTCTGAGCCACCCAGGTGTCCCCCAAATGTTTTTCTTTTTTGGAAAAAAGTCTGGATATAATTTAAGTTGGACAATTACCATGGAGTTAACACTGGATTGGTAATCCCTGCCTCTGTGAATTAAAGGAGGAAGGAAGGTACACATTTTTTCTAAACCTCTCTTTTAGTGCTAAGAAGACTTTATGAGTCTTCATATCAAGAATTCATGAGGTTTTGGATGATTCAGTGGTACATATTTAGCAAATCTGATATTAGCCAAAAGGATCCCTGTGGCTCATTTGCTCCATGATTTTCTTGTTTGGGACTTTTTCCTGTGGAATCCAAAGCTGATTCTAACTATTTCTGCCATTACCAAGTAGTATAGTGAAATCTTGTAAATGTTTGGGGATTAATTTTCTGAAGTATTAATCTCATTGTTTGAAAATATCGAAGAATGACTTGTAGGGGTGCCCTGGTGGCTCTGTAGCTGAAGCATCCTACTCTTGGTTTCAGCTCAGGTCATGATCTCAGGGTCCTGGGATCAAGCCCTAAGCCCCCTATGGTAGCTTCATACTCAGTAGGGAGTCAGCTAGAGCTTGCGTTCCCTCTGCCCCTACCCCCCTTACTCATGTTTTCTCTCTCTCTCTCATCTTAAGAAAGAAGAAAATATTAAGGAATATCTCTTAATTTCTCACTACAATACCCCCACCCCCGTGTTGTGTGGATTTTGAATGCAATCCTTCTTGGGAGGGGGTGGGTATCCATATATAGTTCTCTTTGGGGCTGGGAGAAACTGCCTTGTAATTATCAGTGACAGTTTTTCTGCTGGGCATTGTCTTCTCTATGCATAAAGGCAGAAAATTTATATTGATACTCAGAGCAGTTATATACATGTTGAGAAAATAGGTAACGGTGTTTGGCATTGAATGCACGGGTCTGTTTTTTAGGTAGGGTTGTAAGACACATTATGTAACGGAGGCATTGTATGATACTAGGACCAGGTGTGTGTGCTGGAGTAGCCGGGTATTCTTTTTTTTTTTTAAAGATTTTATTTATTTATTTGACAGATAGAGATCACAAGTAGGGAGAGAGGCAGGCAGAGAGAGAGAGAGGAGGAAGCAGGCTCCCTGCCAAGCAGAGAGCCCGATGCGGGGCTCAATCCCAGGACCCTGGGATCATGACCTGAGCGAAAGGCAGAGGCTTTAACCCACTGAGCCACCCAGGGGCCCCTAGCCGGGTATTCTTAGTGCGGCAACACCCCTTGTCCTTAGCAGCTCTCAGGAGTAGAATCACTTCTAATGCTTCTAAAGTTGTAGGAACAGGGTGGTTATTCACGGTCGTCACTGCTCCCTGATTCTCCTAATGGAGATCTTCAGAAGTCGAGATAACCTCGGTAACAGATAAAGTCTTAAATAACTAGAACTGGCACCGAAATGTGTTACTCAGTTTCTCCCTTGCCTGTTGATGTGGTGCTGTTTGCTTTAGGCTTAGGTAAAAGGGACCCTGCATGTTCCACAAGTTACAGTGCAGCTCCTCACCGGCTTCTCCCCTTACCAGTCCCATCATCCAAATTACGAAAAGTGGTGAACCGACCACAGGAAGCTTCTCTGGGCAATTTTCCTGGAGAAAATTGCGAGACCTGAACTGGGTAACCAAGTGGCAAGGAAGCCTTTGAAGACAGAAGACTTTGGTTGTGATTTTTATTTTCTCAAGAAGGAAGTTAATGTGGGTTGATGAGGTCAGATTGCACCTAGCAGAAAAATTCCAGGAGGAAATTGGACTTCCCCAGTGGAACACAGACCTTTCATTTCCTCTCTTCCCTGCCACCCCAAAACTCTGGGATGGTGAGACCCAGGAGCTCAACTACATCCTCACCTACCAGGCGGTGAAGTGACTTCACAAATCCCTAGTCCCCAAGCCTGTTTGCCGAAGTCAAACAATGCATCGCCCCAACAAAGCCCTTCACAAACAAAGCCACACCTAGTCTGGTCTGCAAGTGAAGTAAGTGGATTACTTTCTAGACACAGCTGAAAGTGGCTGCAAAAACGCCTTTCATCTGCCTCCCGGCCTTTCCTTGGCTCCGAGTCGTTCCTTCTCTCTCAGGGACTGGCCCAGAATCCCCTTGTGTTAGGAAACATGTCAAATCTGCTGGTTCTCCCCCACCTCCCAACTCTTCCCCACAAACTGGAGAGATCTAAGGGGAGCGGGAAAGTGGGGAGTCCTGGTGTGATCCAGGCCGATTAGGGCCCTAGTGCCATTTTCCCCCTTTGTAAATGCAGTTCATTGGAATCATAAACCCCTTTCTAAGCAACACAGCCTCTGGGAGTACTTCAGTCATTCTCATGAATTCTCCTATTGTTTAACATTTCAGTTCTGGCTTTTTACCACCGTGAGACACACTTTAGTTTTAGCACTGTTTTACAAATTTGTAAAAATACCTGTATAACATTACCTACGTATTTACTGTCTTTTCTGCTTATTGTTTCTTACATATCAGATATTTCTCTGGGTTCATTTTCTTGCTTCCTAAAGTACATCCTTTGGGTGCCTGGGTGGCTCCGGCAGTTAAGCATCGACTCTTGGTTTTAGCTCAGGTCATGATCTCAGGTTGTGGGATCAGGCCCTGCATGGTGGTGGTGGTGGTGGGGGGTGGTCCTCAAGCAGCGGGAGTCTGCTGGAGATTCTCTTTCTTCTCCCTCTGTCCTTTCCTGCCCCCCTGCACTTACGTGCTTGTTCTTTCTCTCTTTCAAATAAATCTTTAAAGCACATCTTTTAGGGCATTTCTTTAGGGACATTTGTTGGTGGTAAACTTTCCATTTTTGTTTAAAAGAATGTATTTATTCTATTCTCCTTCTTAAAAAAAAAAGGCCATTGGGCATTGTAGATGTTAAAGAAGAAAAATTCAGCCAAGTAAATTTGAAGATCTAATTGGCTTTGTTAATGGGTTCATGATTCAGGCAGCAGCCCATCTCACAAGTAGAGGGGAGGAGCCCTGAGGAGTTGTACAAAATGGAAGGTTTTTGTAGGGAGGAGGATGGGGCAAGAAAGCTATTAGCAAAAGAAAAGACAGGATTGTTCCAGGCGAGATCACCATACCTAGGGGAATCCAGGGGTCTGATTAGATAATTTACCTATTCTTCTGGGCCCATGTGACAGCTTACCTCAGGGGTGTTTATCAGAAAATTCCTGACTGACCTTTTAAGATTTACATTTTTGGGGGAGGTTGAAACTGCAGTTAGGTTAGGTATTAAGCCCTAGTTAGGTGACTTGAACTTAAGTGATGCCATTTTGAGACTGTGGTTTCTTTTGTAGTTAACAGTTCTGTTCTAACACTTTAAAGATTGGATCACTTCTGTCTTCTGACTTCAGTTGTTGCTTTTGAGAAATCTGTCAGTCTAACTGTTGGTGATATTATAATGTCATTGTCTTTGGTTCTTTGCAGTATCACTTCAATGTGCCTAGATGTGGAATTCTTTTTATTCTGCTTAGTATAGAGTGTTTTCTGTGTCTTCGGATTGGTGTCTTTCATTAACCTTGGCTGTTATGTCTCAAAACTGCCTGTCCTCCAATCTTAATTCTCTCCTAGGACTTCAATTTTCAACTTTCTTACTCTATGCTTCATGCCTCTTAATATCCTTTTAATATTTTCTGTCTCTTTTTATTGCGTTCTGGTCACTTTTTTCCAGAACTCTTCAAGTGATTCTAACCAGCTGTGGTAAATATGAGGTTTAACTTGTCCATTGAGTTTTTAATTTGAATGATTTTGTGTTGTTTCTGAACATTCTCTTGGACTAATTTGTGAATATTTCTAGTCATTTTTTAAAGTCTCATTCACTTTTTTATTCCATATTCTATTACATGAAATATTTCATGTTTAGTAAGTACTATTTTTATTTAGTAAGTACTAAACATGAAATATTTCATGTAATAGAATATGGAATAAAAATCTGAGAGTGCTAAAGCACAATCTATCTAAGAGTGCTAAATATTTGGAAATTAAGGGTGTCCTTCTGTTTCTGGCAACTCTCATTTATGTTGCTTTATTTTCTTGGATGTTGAGGAACTTCTTTTTTGAGAGCTTATATTTGATTAAATTCGATTTATAGCAACATTAAGGACTTAAATTGAGAGCTTTTCTCCAAGAAGATTTGCATTTCTTGTGTGGAGCTTAGGGGCAGGACTGACCTAGGACTATGTTAGCAACCTTCAAGGGTCTTGACTTCACGAGTGTCAGGTTTAGCTACCCAACCGTGTGAGGGACCCAGCGTTCCATCTCTGAAGCTAGAGCATCTGCTCCCAGGGCGATCTTGACTTACATGTATGCTTACCACTTACAATTTTGAATTTATCTTACATTTTTTCCTTCCCTCCCTCTTTCTCTCTCTCTTCTTCTCTACTTGTGCATACACTCCTTTGGAATACTTTTTGTACTTTTTTGGTGGTCAGAAATGCAATATGAGGGCGCCTGGGTGGCTCAGTGGTTTAAGCCGCTGCCTTCGGCTCAGGTCATGATCTCAGGGTCCTCGGATCGAGTCCCACATCGGGCTCTCTGCTCGGCAGGGAGCCTGCTTCCCTCTCACTCTCTCTGTCTGCCTCTCTGCCTACTTATGATCTCTCTCTGTCAAATAAATAAAATCTTTAAAAAAAAAAGAAAGAAAAAGAAAAAAAGAAATGTAATATGAAGTTTGTTCTACTTATCCAGAATTTTGTTATAGCAAAAGGGCCTCTTAGAGTATGGGCTAGAAGCAGAAAATTTGATCTCTTTAGAGGATGCCCCACTTCCTTGTTTCTTTGCCATCACGGCTAACTCATGCCTGATTATAGGCTGAGTTCTGGAACTACTTCTGGCTTATGGGGTGTAAGGGGATCTTTAGCCAGAGCAGCCCCACCTCGGTTGAACAGCCATTTTGTTGTTTATACAATAAAACTTAAATTGACCCTGCCCTGCGAGGGGAACTTACTTAAAAGCAAGTCTGGGAAACCAGTCCCAGGTAACAAAGCCCAAATACAAGGATGGGTCAGGTCAGGTGGAGATAACGGCCTGAATGCAGGGATGAGTCGGGTCAGGTGGAGACATCCAATCAATAAAGTGCTCATACTGTCTCCCTAGCTCCCAAGGAGTGTGGGCCCCGCCTTTTGGGCGCCATTTCTCACCAAGGTGATAGGCTAGTGCAAATGTCTACTATGGGGTGAATTGTAGTTCAATTGGCCACCCATGTGTGACCTAGCATGATTGTGCAGCTTTCTCTGTGTATTGTAATCTCATTGGCCACCTGTGTGTGGTCAGGCCAACCACATGGCCTCTGCTCTCTAAAAGTTAGTTTGTGGGGCAGGGAGGGGTCGCCCTCTCTGTAAGGGGTGGCCCCGACCGGTCTGTTTGATGGTCAGTTTGATTCTTGATGCTTGGCGTGAAATAAAGCTTAAGCAAAGCAGGTCAAGCAGACCTTCACTTTTTATCAGTCTCGCTCCTTTGACCATGGACCCATTATTGGGGGACCAAACATGGGGTATGATGGTGTCCTCATCACCCAGCATTTCACATACTACCTTCTGTGAATGCTCTTCTTTACTGATAACCCTGGGGTCATTGGTCAGAGGTGTTTCTTCAAAATACAGTATTATGTATAAGTCAAAGACTGTTTCTTTTAGGGAAAAAAATAGACCCCATATTTAAGTATTTAATTTCTTTAAAAGATATATTTTCAGCTAACTTGTGTCATGCAACTGATTTCTTTATTTAGAAGAAAAAACATAACCCATTATCCAAGTGGCTCTTTCCATTTAGATAAGGTATTGACATCATTTGCTTCTTGAAAATTAGGTTTGCGGCTCATTTTTCTTTTTATTTTTCTGGCTATACCTACCATGAGAAATTTTTCTGTAATTGAATTATATTTTTTCCAGAGATTTGGATATAGCATGTAGGTTGGTTTTTTTTTTTTTTTTTCCCTGCAAGATTTTATTGAATGCAGACACAAAAATTAAACCTTCAGATAGCATTTGAAATCTCCTGGTAGACCAATCTAAATAGAGCAAGTTGTTCAGTTTAAGTTATAGATCTAAATCATGGACTTTAGGGATATTTTCTGGAAACTGATTTCTTGTCCTGGTTCTAATCATTGGTACTGCATCTCCCTTCATATTATTGATGAGTAGCTGCTATTATTTCATGAGAGAGTCTCACAAGAATGGGAAGTGGAGACAGAACAGTGTTTTATTTGGTGTTAAGCTAATACTTAGCATTTTTGCTGCATCTGGATACAGACCTTTGAAGGAATGGGTAAGGTACTCTGTGTTCTTAGTGAAGAGTGGTAATAGGGTCTTTGAAAGTGAAACATATCCTAATTTTTTTCTCTTCAAAAATAACATTTCAAAACAAGTCAGAATTTCTGAAGGCAATTACAGAGCCACTTGTATTGACAAAATAGCAACAAGATGGGTTGTAGAAGGTTACATATCTATTCATTGCTCAGATGCTTAAGGACATGCCAAAGAACATAACACCTCCCTTTTCTTTTCTCTTGAGAGATGGCTCTATTTTTAATCTTGCCTAGTGTTCTGATTCTTTTGATTGTATTCCAGAAGAAAATCTGATGAGAATCACATAGGCCACCTACCTTAACCTCACAAATGAGAGGAAGGGAAAACTCACCAGGGGAATTGCATCTCTTTCCTGATGAAAAATGATAATTCCTGATTGATTGAAATGTCATACTGAGTGGGTGAATAGCAATCTGGGGTCTTTTGCATGCTTCCTAAGACTCTGGATATGTTCTTCAACACAAGGAGGTCCTCTGCTGGCTGTCTACTGGGGACATGCGGGGCAAGAATGACCAAGACCAAAAATCTATGTTTAGGAAAGTTCTAAAAAAGCGATCTCCTCTAGACTTCTAAGACCCCCATAAAGAAATAAATATAAGAATCATTGCATGTGGGATTACTTAGAGCATTAATGATTTCTCAAGCTTGAGAATATATAAACTATAGCAAGCAGGGTATTTCTTAAAACTTTTTTTTTTTAAAGGTTTTATTTATTTGTCAGTGAGAGAGAGAGAGAGAGAGAGAGAGTGTGTGTGTGTGTGTGTGTGTGTGTATGTGTGTACAGGCAGACAGAGTGGCAGGCAGAGGGAGAAGCAGGCTCCCTGCTGAGCAAGGAGCCAGATGTGGGACTGGATCCCAGGATGCTGGGATCATGACCTGAGCCGAAAGCAGCCGCTTAACCAACTGAGCCACCTAGGCATCCCAGCAGGGTATTTCTTAAGAGCATGGCCTGAAGGAGTCAGAACAATGCCGGGCCTGGGCTGCTCTCTGCATACCCTCACATTCTCTGTCTGAAAATCTTCCCTTTGGGATGGGTACAGTTAACTCCTTCCTTCAGAGGTATAAATCACTGAGAATCATGAGTGTCTTCCTCCTGGTTTTCAACTGGAGATAATCTTTGAGTCAAGGGAATGTAAATCCAGCTGTATAATAGGAAGGCTATCTACTGGGGAGGGGAAGATACTTTTGGAAGGAGCAATGGGGAGTGCTGAGGGCTTGACAGAGCCACAGCCCTTTCCTGTGACATTGGCAGGGATCCTTAGCTGGTGGTGCTCATGCTGAAATAGAGGAGACCCCAGTGGGCTTTATATCCAGCTTTTCCGTTGGACTTTGTATCTTCAGAGCAGAGAACCCATAGAATTCTTCCATGTCCTTCATTGTTTTTTTTTTTTTTCTTTTTAAATTTTTATGTAAATTCTAGTTAGTTAACCTGCTGTGTAATACTGTTTTCAGGAGTACAGTTTGGTAATTCATTACTACATACAATACGCAGGGTGCATCATCACAAGTGCCCGGCTTAATACCCATCACCCATTTAGCCTGTTAACCACCCACCTCCCCTCTAGCAACCCTCATTTTGTTCTCTCTTATGTTTGCTTCCCTCTCTCGCTCTTCCCGCACCACCTTTCCTTCCTGTATGTTCTTCTGTTTCCTGAATTCTACATCTGAGTGATATCATACAGTATTTGTCTTTCTCTGACTGATCTGACTTAGCGTAATATACTCTAGGTCCATCTGTGTCATTGCAAATGGCAAGAGTTCATTCTTCTTGAGGGCTGAGTAACATTTCTCTCTGTGTGTGTATATATCACATCATTATCCATTCATCAGGCTGTGGACACTATGAACACTGGGGCTCTTTCCATAGTTTGGCTATTCCTGGTAGTGCTGCTGTAAACCTTGGGGTGTACGTACCCCTTTGAATATAAATTTTTTGATTCCTTTGGGTAAATAGCTAGTAGGGCAATTATGGGGTCATAGAGTAGTTCTATTTTTAACTTTTGGAGGAAACTCCATACTGTTTTCCAGATTGGCTGCACCAGTTTGCATTCCCACCATCAGTGTAAGAAGGTTCCCCATTCTCCACATTCTCACTGACATCTGTTGTTTCCTGTGTTGTTCATTTTAAGCCTTCTGATAGGTGTGAGGTAGTGTCTCATCATGGTTTGTTTTGTATTTCCCCGATGATGAGTGATGTTGAGCATCTCTTCAGTGCCTGTTAGCCATCTGGATATCTTCTTTGGAGAAATGTCTCTTTGGGTCTTCTGCCCATTTCTTGGCTGGATTTGTTTTTTGGGTGTTGAGATTGCCGAGTACTTTATGGATTTTGGATACTAACCCTTTATCAGATATGTCACTTGCAAATATCTGCTCACATTCGGTTGGTTGCCTTTTAGTTTTATTGTTTATTTTGCTGTGCAGAAGATTTTCTCTTGATGAAATCCTGATAGTTCATGTTTGCTTTTGTTTCCCTTGCCTCCTGCGGCATGTCTAGTAAGAAGTAACTGTGGTTGAGGTCAAAGAAGTTGCTGCCTCTGTTCCTCTAGGGTTTTGATGGTTTCCTGTCCCACGTTTAGGTCTGTTATCCATTTTGAATTTATTCTTGTGTATGGTGTAAGAAGTGGTACAGTTTCATTCTTCATGTAGTTGTCCATTTTTCCCAACACTATTTGTTGAAGAGATCATCTTTTTTTCCCACTGGATATTCTTTCCTGCTTTGTTGAAGATTAGTGGACCATAAAGTTGTGGGACCATTTCTGGCTTTTCTGTTCTGTTCCATTTATCTATATGTCTTTGTGCCAGTACCATACTGTCTCGATGATGAGAGCTTTGTAACAGAGCTTGAAGTCTGGAATTGTGATGCCTCCATCTACGCTTTTCTTTTTCAGGATTGCTTTGACTGTTCGGGGTCTTTCGTGGTTCCACGTGTCCTTCATTTCTAATTCTATGCCTGGTGCCAGTAGGAGCTCTGTGTGTGCTGACTCTTGAGTGGATGTCAGCCTTGGCAGCAAGGCTGGGGTAACAGGAAGGAGAGAGAAGGAGATACAGAGACAGGTACCTGACACATTGAGGGCTAGCATGCTGAACAAAAGCATTGTCGGATCTTTCTTTTGTCATGGTCCCAGTGCTTCTCATTACTGTTCTTCCTTTGGTGAAAAAAAGGGCTTTTTGGGGCGCCTGGGTGGCTCAGTGGGTTAAAGCCTCTGCCTTCGGCTCAGATCATGATCTCAGGGTTCTGGGATCCAGCCCCATGTTGTGCTCTCTGCTCAGCAGGGAGCCTGCTCCTCCCCGCCCCCACCCGTCTGCCTCTCTGCCTACTAGTGATCTCTGTCAAATAAGTAAATAAAATCTTAAAAAAAAAGAGTGGCTTTTGTTTTTGTTTCTTCTTACTCCCCCAGGTTTCCACTTCTGCTGCATCCCAGGCTCTCACCTTTGGTCCAGGAACCTGGGTGCTGTTAACCTTGCGCTCAAATACAGTGAATGCATCCCCCTCTTCCCTGGATGCCCTTGAGAGGTCTGTCAGAACAGGACTTCAGGGGCAACTCTTCTCCTTCACTCCTTACGCCTTGCGTTTCTCTGCTTTTGATTTATCCCAGACGCAGCCACGAGCTTAGGCTCTTGCTCGGGATGTAGTTTGTGCTGCTCTGTTGATCTGTCCTCCAGACCCTGCTGCCAAACTGGCAAATTTCCAGATGTATTATAATCTTATTGTTCTAGGGGAAAAAAAGTTAAATGCTTTTTGAAGGTGGGGGAGAGGGGGGAAAAGTCAAGTGCTTTAATTTGGACATCAGAGTGGTTTGGCTTATGTCCTGTATCCATCCCAAGGAGTTTACTTAGGCAGACACCCACAAAGGGATTGATCAAGGAGGGACAGGAGTTAGTCATCCATCCTAGGCACCTGGCAAATTCTGTTGCACACCTGGAGACACAGTTCAAGGTGCTTTCCAGGAAACCAAAGGTTTGTGCCTCTGGAAGAGGAAGGGGCCTGGTCCCACTGAGTTACAGCAGGGTCAGATGAAGTGATTCTCCATGACTCCATCCCCTGTGTTCCTCCTCCCTGGTCCTTCCACTGCTTAAAATTTGCATTCACTTCATCTGTATCCCACCAGATCTTTCTACCTGGGGACAGGAGGATGCTGTATGAAGTCTGTGTCCTTGCACCTGGTGTGTGTGGCTGGGAAAGGTTACTGAGCCTAAGGACTGCCTTAGGACTCCTCCCCTGCCTAAAGTTTCCTACTTTAAAAAACTTATGTCCCAAATGTCTGCCACTTCAGTTATAATGATACCTTTCCATGTTCGTTTGTTTAGATAGGCCACATTGCTGCCTGCCGTTGGCAACCCTCCTGGACTAGGCTGCTTTGGTTAATCGCATGGATGTTGTGAGTATTATATTCACAAGTGGATGTAGAGAGGATAATTTGATTGAACTACAAATCCCCACCACACGAGCCACTCCTGCTTAACAAAAATATGTGAACTGGTTGTGATTGGGAGTTTCATTAATCTCTGGGATTATGCTGCTGACACATTGGTTAAATTCTGTGATTTCTGTATCTTACTCTAATCATCGACTTTCTATCAAAGAACTTTGGACACAAAGCAGTGTCTTAGAATGTTTCAACATGAAGGTAGTTGTTGCTGTCCATTTGCAATCCAGAATTCATTTCATCTCCTATGGCTTTATGTTATAGCTTTCTTAATGTTGTCAACATGAATATGCTTTTCAAATAGGTTTTAGTCCTAATCTCGTGGTTCTGTTCATTGAAGATAAGCAGCGATTTCTTCTCTCCCTCCAGTGGGTCTAAATATCTCTTTAGTTGGGCTGGCAGGACCAAGTGAGAAAAGATGAGAAAGGAGGAGGAAAAAAAAAAAAGTAGAACGAGAAAATGCGAGAAAAATAAAGAGAAGGGAGAGAAGAGCAAAGCATTCTGGGAAGGTCACTAATGACTTAAAGGCTAGTCTTGTGTACAAGAGTTTAGGAGCCAAGGATTAGAAAGGACCTATCTGCAGGCTCCCCAAAGAAAGTATGCATGTGTCCTAAGTCAGTCTCTTATGTGACTTGAAGAGTCACACAGAATATTCTCCAGCATAAAGCAAAGGACAGCTAACTAGTAAAGTCTCTAGGGATGAATACAGGCTAACCAGAAAGGCCAGAAAGAATGGATGATGGAAATACTACTTTCAAAGAGAGACATCCCAGAAAACCCCACAGAACCAGAGGATCTGAAGGTAGACTGCAGTCTCAGATATCATTTTGGTCTTCCTTTTTTGTCTTAGAGCTGGCAAAACTGAGACCAGCAAGCGAGAAGTGATGAGCCCAGAGCTGCGGTGAGTGGCTGAGCAAAGCCGTGCGTCGTGGGGGCTCTCCATACAGTTGTGCTGACTTTTCTAGAAATGTAATCCTGGGCAAGTCAGAGCTGTGTGGCACAGAATCACATAAAGCTGACCAGACCAGAGTTTGATTCATTACATCAAAAGAATAGCCATATCTAAAATGGAGTTCATCTTTTTGAGGTCTTGAAAACTCTTTTTTCCAGGCTGTGCTGGACTCTCCCCATGCACAGCAAATAGAAGCAGCTTTCTCAAGGCAGCCGAGGTGGCCTGGCACAGACTTATACCTGAAAACTTGACGTGGAAATGTGCTCCTCATCCATGATCCCATGATATGATTTCCATTGGGGCAAGGAGAAGGGGACTTAAGGAAGGTATATAGGTTACTAACATGGAGAACAGGAGTCCACGCATTCTTCAGGGATGGGATCAGATGCGGCTCAGATTTCTCAATTTACCAAAGCTCCAGTGGGTCCGGGACACCCCCCCACCTGCCATTTTGGTAGCCTCTTTTGTGCAGAAGGAAGTGAACTCATTGGCAGCTGCACACCGGGAAGGAGAAAGGCTTCAGAACTCCTGGAGAGCTACTTAGTGAAGAGAGTTACTGCTAAAGACGAGGACAATGTATTTCTATCTTACAGATGTGTGGTTTGTTAAGTGCACTTGGCCCTGCCCCATTAAATTAGCCTTCCAATCTCAATAACTCGTTGGAAGAATTACTAGGGCTCTGCTTCATTGCTCCGTGGCAGGCAGTTTGGTAGAACACTTTGGTAGCAAACGTCAAGACAGAATACCGAGACAGAATTATGGTCTGCCCAGAGCCCCTTAGCTTCTGTGGACTGAAGCTTTTATTTATTTACTCATTCTTAAAATTTTTCTCTGGTATGTGCACTTGTAGCAACAGAACCAAGAGCAATTATGGATCAGACACTTTACTGCTTGTTTAGTTATATTTCATGGTTCTGTTTTTAGTAGGTTCTAGATCTCCTGTGATTTAAGGGATTCACAGCCTCTCATTTCTTGGCATATCTGGGTTGCTTCCTCTTAGCTACACTTTAGACTTCAATGGTCTTACAGTCTCGTATTCGAGAAGGTGATGTTGTGTGCTGGAGAGATTCTGAAGTGTCAAGTAGCATTCGTGAACTGGTGCTGTGTGGTGCTGTGTGGTCCATTAATGAAGTTCATGCATGCCCAGTGTCCACGGTAATCACTGGTCTTAGCATCTACCGCTGTCCTTTTAACTTAGATGGTGGACAGGAGCTGATCCTGTTAGTTGGCATACTGATATAGTTGGTCTCGTTTTAAGGTGGTAAGTAGACATAGTGGTTGATTTCTCCTCTTTTGGATAAACTCTTGGAGAACATGTTTGGGAACCATGCAAAGTGGGCACCTTTCCACAGTGTCAGAGCTGCTAAGTCAGAATTCATTCAGTTGTCGCTTCATAAGGTACACTTCTAGATGTATTGCTGCAGGATTCACAGATTCTGGGGGCATTTGTTTAGATCAACTTTGACTTTTTCGTAGAGTGCTGTTCTTTGCTGGAATAAGGGAGAAGAGGATGTTGGGAAGATTTCTACCTTCTCTGTGTCTTGGTTTCACTATTGAGATGCTTGGATGGAATGTGAGTGATTAGAAAGAGTTTAAAAAAAATCCTTCATTCATCAAGTATTTATTGAATGCCTACTTGGTGCTAGGTGTATTGGAGATACAGTATTGAACGAAACCCAGCCCCTGCTCTCTGGGCATATGTTAGATTCGGGAAAGAGAGAAAATGAACCTGTTTCTGGTGGTAGTTAAGTGTTATGCACAAACAAATAAATGGGGGGAAAAAAGCAACATGCAAGTAGAGAAGGGGCTAGGAAATGCAGGGATTGCTGTTGTAAAGAAATATGGTCAAGAAAGACCTTTCTGATAAGGAGACAATTGAGCAGAGAGTGGAAGGAAGGAAGGGAAGCAGGAAGCCCTGTGGATTTTAGATGGAGAATGTCTGGGCAGAGGAAATCCAAGGATGTAGTTAGTCAGCATCTCCCTGCAGCCTTCCCTGAAAGCACAACTTATTTTTCTTGCTGCTTCTGATATACAAGCTGAATATTACCATTTTACCAAGGTTTATGCAGTACTTACTATTAAGTGAGAATTATGCATACAAAATACTTTATTAGAGCCGTTGCTGTTAAGCATCAGATTCGTTATCTTTCTATTACACGGAATTCTGATTTAAAAACAAAAAAACAAAAAACAAACTGTAGACAAAAAGGAGACTCCAGCCCATGAAACTTTTTATTGTCTCTTAGGTATTTGTAGGCCTAGAAAACTATTCCTCTGGGGATGGGAATGCTACATAAATGTACAATTGTTTTACTGCCCCTGCACTTCAGATCACTAGAGAGTGTTCATCTGAAATAAAAGCAGGAAAGCAGGTTTGCTTGGGGATAGATTTGAATCAATGATATAACTTGATACTGTGCCAGCAACCCCATTCTCTCACAGTGTATGCTGCGGCACAGGGAATTGTTGCTATAGGGGGAGGCAAAGGAATGCGTTGGTTTAGCATTAGCCAAATCTGGAAGTAAGCCAGGATCCATCTAGAAACCATATCGTTAATCCTTGTTGTCAATCACTGTCGACGGGCCCAGAGCTATCAAATCAAGATCTTTGAGGCTGGCATACTATAGTCAACAGTAGTGAAGCAGACAAAGTTAGGGATATGATGAATGAATAAGAGGATACCTTCATATTTTTAAACCAAAGTTATTTTGGAATCCTGGAAAATATTCACAAGATATTCAAGAATCAACTCTTCAAAGCAGATTACTCCTAGTTACATCTGATTCCCCACCCACCCCCACCGGGGTCCCTTGTAATACCCCCATTATAAGCTGTATTTTGTAAATATTGAGGGGTCCTCTAGATAAAGAGATTATTGTTCAGTTAAACATGCTTATGAATGAATAAATATGGATTTTTCGATCTATTTCTATGAAAGTTGAAAACATTTTAAAAGAATCAAACATCAGAAATCAAATGAGAGCTAATTTACCAAGAGCAGAGCTAATATATCATTTTTAAGGGGCACTTTTCTTGATTTCTTTTTCCTTGCTGTCTTCCAACTCCTGCCCCTCCTCCCCCCTCCACCCCCCTTCCCACCTCACCATTCCTGCCAACCAGCTGCATGGGGTGAAGTTCCTCTGAGCTCTGACTGTACTGTGTATGTCTCAATCATAGTTATGGACTCTTGTGAATTCAGTATCTGTCCAAGGCTTTCTGGAAAAAAGGGACCATGTCCTTGAACTCAGAATTGCCAGCACTTTGTGTGATACTTGACATGTAATGGGGTTCTGTGTATGTTTATTGAAGAGATGAGTGAATGAATGAATTAAGGTATATATCTGGTTCTGAACTTCCTGGTAACCAAAGCTAAAAGAAAAATAAGTCGATTACACGGTTCTCATAGGCATAGATTATGCATATAATGCATAAGGAATGCATAGAGCATTCCTTCAGAAGATACAGTTCTCATCTTGGTGCTAAGTTCCTGAAAGTATCTGATGAAACATGGTATAAAGGTAGTGAGTTATAAGAAATGTTATTTTCAATACTCCATAAGCTCCTCTGGCCCTGGCCTCAATGAAAGAAATCCTGTGGCTCTTGGTAGAGCCTTGCAGCTGGATGCTAACTCTGGTTCCCACAGGCTCTGCGTTTTCATTAGCTTCTTAGCAGATTCCCTGCTAGAATATTCTTTTTCCCAGATGGCAGTGGGCCCACAAAAGAGCTTCCTTTGTGCTGCTGCATTTTATTTTCATGATTGCAACTATCTAATAGATCTGTACTGGAAGATTTTATTGTGCTATGAAGCCAAGCGTGTGAACTAAGGGAAAAGCTCCAGTAGAAGCAAGTTGTAAGGTTGCTGTAGTCAATTTAAGACTTGCAGCCTGCCCTGGCTGGTGGGGTCCTCCAGTTGCCTCAGGCAAGTTGCACTTGCTGACCTTTTGGGCTTTCTTTTCTTTTCTTTTTTTTTTAATTTTAAAAAATTTTAAATAAACATATAATGTATTTTTAGCCCCAGGGGTATAGGTCTGTGAATTGCCAGGTTTACATTCTTCACAGCACTCACCACAGCACACACCTGCCCCCCTCAATGTCCATAAACCCACCACCCTCTCCCAACCCCCCTCCCCCCAGCAACCCTCAGTTTGTTCTGTGAGATTAAGAGTCTCTTATGGTTTGTCTCCCTCCCAATCCCATCTTGTTTCATTTATTCTTTTCCTGCCCCCAAATCCCCCACTTTGCATCTCCACTTCCTCATATCAGGGAGATCATATGATAGTTGTCTTTCTCCATTTGACTTATTTCACTAAGCATAATACCCTCTAGTTCCATCTATGTCGTTGAAAATGGCAAGATTTCATTTCTTTTGATGGCTGCGTAGTATTCCATTGTATATATATATACACCACCTCTTCTTCATCCATTCGTCTGTTGATGGACATCTAGGTTCTTTCCATAGTTTGGCTATTGTAGACATTGCTGCTGTAAACATTCGGGCACATGTGCCCCTTTGGATCACTACGTTTGTACCTTTAGGGTAAATACCCAGTAGTGCAATTGCTGGGTCATAGGGTAGCTCTATTTTCAGCTTTTTGAGGAACCTCTATGCTGTTTTCCAGAGTGGTTGTACCAGCTTGCATTCCAACCAACAGGGTAGGAGGGTTCCCCTTTCTCCACATCCTTGCCAGCATCTGTCATTTCCTGACTTGTTAATTTTAGCCATTCTGACTGGTGTGAGGTGGTATCTCATTGTGGTTTTGATTTGTATTTCCCTGATGCTGAGTGACGTGGAGCATTTTTTCATGTGTCTGTTGGCCATCTGGATGTCTTCTTTGCAGAAATGTCTGTTCATGTCCTCTGCCCATTTCTTGATTGGATTATTTGTTGTTTGGGTGTTGATTTTGCTAAGTTCTTTATAGATTTTGGATACTAGTCCTTTATCTGATAAATCATTTGCAAATATCTTCTCCCATTCTGTCAGTTGTCTTTTGGTTTTGTTAACTGTTTCCTTTGCTGTGCAAAAGCACTTGATCTTGATGAAATCCCAATAGTTCATTTTTGCCCTTGCTTCCCTTGCCTTTGGCGATGTTCCTAGGAAAAAGTTGCTGAGGCTGAGGTCGAAGAGGTTGCTGCCTGTGTTCTCTTCAAGGATTTTGATGGATTCCTTTTGCACATTGAGGTCCTTCATCCATTTTGAGTCTATTTTCGTGTGTGGTGTAAGGAAATGGTCCAATTTCATTTTTCTGCATGTGGCTGTCCAATTTTCCCAACACCATTTAGTGAAGAGGCTGTCTTTTTTCCATTGGACATTCTTTCCTGCTTTGTCGAAGATTAGTTGACCATAGAGTTGAGGGTCTATTTCTGGGCTCTCTATTCTGTTCCATTGATCTATGTGTCTGTTTTTGTGCCAGTACCATACTGTCTTGATGATAACAACTTTTGAATAGAGCTTGAAGTCTGAAATTGTGATGCCACCAACATTGGCTTTCTTTTTCAATATTCCTTTGGCTATTTGAGGTCTTTTATGGTTACATATAAATTTTAGGATTATTTGTTCCATTTCTTTGAAAAAAGTGGATGGGATTTTGATAGGGATTGCATTAAATGTGTAGATTGCTTTAGGTAGCATGGGCATTTTCACAATAGTTGTTCTTCCAATCCAGGAGAATGGAACATTTTCCCATTTCTTTGTGTCTTCCTCAATTTCTTTCATGAGTACTTTATAGTTTTCTGCATATAGATTCTTAGCCTCTTTGGTTAGGTTTATTCCTAGGTGTCTTATAGTTTTGGGTGCAATTATAAATGGGATTGACTCCTTAATTTCACTTTCTTCTGTCTTGTTGTTGGTATAAAGGAAGGCAACTGATTTCTGTGCACTGATTTTATATCCTGACACTTTACTGAATTCCTGTACAAATTCTAGCAGTTTTGGAGTGGAGTCTTTTGGGTTTTCCACATATAGTATCACATTATCTGCAAAGAGTGATAGTTTGACTTCTTCTTTGCCGATTTGGATGCCTTTAATTTCTTTTTGTTGTCTAATTGCTGAGGCTAGGACTTCTAGTACTATGTTGAATAGCAGTGGTGATAATGGACATCCCTGCCATGTTCCTGACCTTAGTGGAAAAGCTTTCAGTTTTTCTCCATTGAGAATGATATTTGCGGTGGGTTTTTCATAGATGGCTTTGATAATATTGAGGTATGTGCCCTCTATCCCTACACTTTGAAGAGTTTTGATCAGGAAGGAATGCTGTACTTTGTCAAATGCTTTTTCAGCATCTATTGAGAGTATCATATGGTTCTTGTTCTTTCTTTAATTAATGTGTTGTATCCCATTGATTGATTTGCGGATGTTGAACCAACCCTGCAGCCCTGGAATAAATCCCACTTGGTGGTGGTGAATAATCCTTTTAATGTACTGTTGGATGCTATTGGCTAGTATTTTGGTGAGAATTTTTGCATCTGTGTTCATCAAGGATATTGGTCTGTAGTTCTCTTTTTTGGTGGGATCCTTGTCTGGTTTTGGGATCAAGGAGATGCTGGCTTCATAGAATGAGTTTGGAAGTTTTCCTTCCATTTCTATTTTTTGGAACAGTTTCAGGAGAATAGGAATGAGTTCTTCTTTAAATGTTTGGTAGAATTCCCCTGGGAAGCCATCTGGCCCTGGGCTTTTGTTTGTTTGGAGATTTTTGATGACTCTTTCAATCTCCTTACTGGTTATGGGTCTGTTCAGGTTTTTTATTTCTCCCTGGTTCAGTTGTGGTCCTTTTGGGCTTTCTGAGGAAGGGACTGTTTTCCCAGTCAGAATACAGGTGAGAATCAGCTATGGATATCTGCTCAATTAAAAAAACAAACATTTTAGGGGGCACCTAGGTAGCTCAGTGGGTTGAGCCTCTGCCTTTGGCTCAGGTCCTGATCCCGGGATCCTGAGATCAAGCCCCGTGTCAGGCTCCCTGCTCAACGGGGAGCCTGCTTCCCCCTCTCTCTCTGCCTGCCTCTCTGCCTACTTGTGATCTCTCTCTTTCTGTCAAATAAATAAATAAAATCTTAAAAAAAAAAGGTGGGGGGACGCCTGGGTGGCTCAGCAGGTTAAAGCCTCTGCCTTCAGCTCAGGTCATGATCTCAGGGTCCTGGGATCGAGACCCGCATCGGGCTCTCTGCTCAGCAGGGAGCCTGCTTCCTCCTCTCTCTCTGTCTGCCTCTCTGCCTACTTGTGCTCTCCATCTGTCAAATAAATAAATAAAATCTTTAAAAAACAATTTTTAAACCAGTCGCTTTTGGGAAGAGAGAATCATGCTGAGAAGAATGAAGATAGTGTTGCAAAGGGAAAGAAGATTGATTACTTTTTGTGTGGGCGGGAGAGAGAGGAGAGATACTTGACAAATTCTTTGATCCAGCAACAGTATTTACTGAAATGTTTTTAAAGGATGTATTTTCTTGTAAGTTGGATAATCACTTAGGAGAGAAGACATTGAGAGGTGAAGTGCTCTGAATCCCAAGGCATTCTGAGGAGAAAATGCAAGAAATATCTTTATTGAGCATCTACTATTTTCCAGGCATCTCTTGAAGAGAGACAGTTTTCTTTTCCTTTGGACTCTTACGGTTGAGGAAGGGAAAACTGCATTAATGATGTTAAATAAATTATTAAGATCATTCAGTTAGCGTCTACTTTCTCAACGCCAGTATCAGATCCACTTAGTGTGTCCCAAGCTCAGGCTGGTGGTTTTTTTTTTTTTTTTTTATTTTAAAAGTGCTCTAGTGGTTTCCCATTTGTTCTGAACCCATCGAGGCATCAGAGCTTTTGCAAGGGGGGTACATTTAAGGGCACATTTAGCATTCTCTGTACACAAAAATACATGTCTTACAGATAGGTGTATTTATTTCAAAAATATGTAGCCATTTTGGAATCTCTCCTTAAACATTTATTTAAAAGCATTACATCTAGAACATAAACTCAACAAGACCTAGGTTTTTGTTTTGTTTTGTACATTTTGTGTAATGTAACTCACATGCCTACAACCAAGCTCAGCGTCCAGTTACCCAATACATGCTTGTGCATGCAGGAGTGAAAGAATCATTATAGTTCTTTATGTCAGGCTTTAGTTAGTCAGAGGGTTAAGTTTAGTTTAGTTAGTCCAGACAACCACTGCTGTCATTGTCAGTCAGTCCGCAGTTCTTTTCATTGCGCTTCTTTGATCTCCGCTAGTTTGTATTAGTAGACATTTAGATTGTTTCCCTTTTTTCTTCTATAAACTATACTGATCCATGCTACAATTGAGTCCTTTATCTATACATTGTTGATTTTTATAAACAAATACCTTTGATTATAATAGATTCCTGGGAGTGGAATTGCTGGGTCAAAGGATACATATTTTAGATCCTGATACTACTTTTTGGGTGCAGTTCAGCACAGTGGATCAGTGACCCCATCTCTTTCTTTTTAAGATTTTATTTATTTATTTGACAGAGAGAAATGTCATAAGCAGGCAGAGAGGCAGGCGGGGGTGGGGGGAGTAGGCTCCCCGCTGAGCAGAGAGCCCTATGTGGGGCTCAGTCCTGGGACCCCGAGATCATGACCTGAGCCAAAGTCAGAGGCCCAACCCACTGAGCCACCCAGGCCCCCATTTTTTTACAGTGTGTAAGATCTGGTTCATCTCAACTTGGCTGATACTAGGAGCCATCGTTCTTATATATACATGTATGTATGTATGTATGTATGTATGCATTTTTAAGTCAATAAATTTTTGTTTAAGGAATGTTGCATGTGATTCCTTCCATTGCCAGTCACCTTGGTTCCTCCACAGTCTGAGTCCTCATCTTCAAGGTAGCCCTTTTAAAAGAACTTCTGCTCCAACCACTGCTGTCATTGTCAGTCAGTCCGCAGTTCTTTTCATTGCGCTTCTTTGATCTCCGCTTGACTGTGGACACACTTGAACAATTCCCCACTGAACTTATATGAAATGCTCTCTGATCATTTACTCGAAAGGCGGCAACCCATGTTTCAAATCACTTTTACCATAGAACTTTCCTGTTTGAAAATCTAGCACAGATCTCATTTGGATGGATGTTCTGAAAGGCTGTTTTCATTCAGTGTATTTGCTTTTTATTTTTTACGGTATCAATAAATTCCAGAATTTGGAAGGCTTACTGCTTCACCTAAGTTTCTACTTATCCTGCTTAGGAGCTAGGGCAATAGAAGTGTGTTTTTTTTTTTTTTTTCCTTCTCAGTTGGGAGAGTCTGTGGGTTGGTATTATTCAATGAAATTATCTTTCTAAACCTCGGTTTCTGTTCTCTTTGTTACTCTCTGCACCCCTTGTTTGAATACATGGACTCTATCTCTGGTCATTGATCTAGACTTAACTGTACATCATTAGCAAGTGGAATATGCCCACTCTCTGACAGACCATGCTTGTGTTTCTAAAACAAACTTAACCCTCTGGGAGTGATCTGCCATTGGAAACATGTGCTCTCTTGTCCCCAGCCCAGCCAGCCAGTGTGAGTGACTGAGATGCCATAGGCGGTTCTTGTTGGCTGTTAAGGATGTCTGACCTTGATCTTTGCCCCATAAGCCCCATGGATGGGAAAAATCTATGTGTGACCAAAAGATAGCTCTCTTTACAGTACTTGCTAGATAGAAATGACTTACTGTTGGTCTCTTTCATGGGTTTTCAGCAGAGGCTTTTACAGAACTCACAGAAGCTTGTGCGCAACACTCTTCAAAAATGGTGTTACCAGTACTTTGTCTTCTGAAGTAGTGTTTTCTTCTCTTTGGTTCACACATGAGAACTGTGTAAACCAGTACATTCCTTTTTGCTTTGGTTACCAGGAAGTTCAGCACCAAATGTAAATCTTAATCACTCATTCATTTGTTTTACTCAGTAAATAGACTTGGAGCCCCTATTACATGTCAGGCCCCCAAAAAGTGCCGGGGATTCAGAGCTCAAGGACACAGTGTCCACCCTCCAGCAAAGTGGTTCGAGTTCCAACTTGAGAAGGAATGTCCTGCCTCCTCGAGTCTTGCTTTGGATTCCTGCCCTAGACGGGGAGAGCCCAGCTTTTCCCATGGAACATAACCCCTCTGCACTAAACTTATTAGCACTAGAAAGAAGGCAGCTCATTTTCCTCTCAGGTGTAGACAAAGGCTGCTGTTGTCCCAGAGTGAAGGGCCTTTGGTGAGCTGATTAGCACACAGCCTGGCCTGTGCTGATTTTCAGATGGAGACCATCAGATATAATCTGCCACCTCATTAGGTTGACACTGTTCCTGCCCCTCTTGTAATAATGTCACTGGAGCACTCTACAGTCTTAGGTAAGTGCTGCAAGCATACACTACCCAGGTAACCCAGGGTCAGTGGCAGCAGATGCTTGAAAAAGCACTTGTTTTCTCATTCCCTGCTGTGTTTAAGGTATAACAGGCCAAGATGTATAATAATTGGGCAGGTTTAAATATTAGAGGGGCAGAACTTGTAGCAATATAATGATTTTTATCTGTGATTCAAACTCGTACTTTTTCAAGATCAAGAGGACAATGAAGGAAATTAGATGATTGCTACAGACTTACAGAAGTAAAGCTCATTTATTCTAGAGAAGAGAAGGCAGAAAGGAGCCCTCGAGTATTTGAAGAAATATAAGATAGGCAATAATTAGGAACTCCTCTCCTTTTCAGTGAAAACAAGAGAAATATAAGTCATATCGATTCACAGAAGAATTAGGTTAGGCTGAGAGCTCGCTAAATAGAGACTAGAGAAGCCTGTAGGCAGGGGGGAAGGGGGAGGGGAGGTGGTGCAGGCTCACCTATTTCTAACTTGTTTTTGGTCTTTTAGTAGGCAGTTATTTTCTTGGCCGGAATTGGGTTCCACAAGCTGTTTTGGAGGGTGGTATCAGACCGTGTGCTAATTCATAAAAGGATACAACCTGCCCTCGGAGAACCATGTGGGTGTGGTGGGATTTGGGGTGTCCTTTCTGTTTAGTGAGTTACAAGGGTGTGGTGAGGAGGGACTGGAGAGAGTGGACGTCTGGCTCAGTGTCATAGAACTAACACCATCTTCTCCTTGGGTCAGAACTCAGAGACCAGGGTGCTGGGTGAGCTTGTGACTCAGTGCTTAAAGGGTAGGGGGTTCCCTTAAAGAACCAAAGTGGGATGGGGGTGTCTTAAAGCAGACCTGTCCCAAAGCAGCAGGGTAGAGAGACTTCTTTCTGTCCCTAGGATTCTGACATAGATTAGTGCCCTTTCTCTGATAAGTGAAGCCTAGAGGAGGTAAATGGGAGAAGGCTAATAGAGAGCAGAATTTGATAGAGAATAGGGGTGTCCCTCCAGGGGACAGGCAGCTGAATCCTTGACTCTTCAAAACTTAGCTAGATGGGATTCACCTGCTGGCCATGAGGGCCAAGTTCCCTCCCATAGGCTTAGATTCAAATAACTTCTTTAAACTCAACTTTCTTTTAGGGTACTTCTGTAGCATGGCATTTTTACTCCCCATACTGTATGAAAAGATTTCCCCTAGCTTTTATGGTTAGATGACCGAGAAAGTAAACGCTGATTCTGAACTTCTAACATGTTAGCCTGGTGAATTTCAACAAAATCCAGCATCATGGTATAAGTTCTTTCTTTGTTCTTGAGTCCGCTCTTTCTCCAGGAGAAGTCTTCTCTCTTTGCCCTACTTCTGATGATTGCTAGGGCAAAAGGAGAAAAAGCTGCAGTTGGAAAAAAATAAACTTATGTGAAATAGGGTTTGGCCAAAACATAAAACTGTGCTATAGACTTAGCATATGCAAATCTTGTTTAAACTGTGATGTTTATTTGGTGTCTACTGTGCACTGCAAGGAATTGCGGGATAGTAGTCAACACTTGTGGGGCTTATGGTCGTGGGAAGCAAACAGACAAGTAGTGAAATCCTATCAAGTAGTAGTAAGTAAGGAAAAAATAAGTAAAGCTGGTAGGGAGATTGGGAGGGTCTGGGAAGATCTAGTGTTATAGATCAGCTGGTCAGGGGAGGCCTTTCTGAAGAGGTGACGTTGGAGCAGAGATCTCCATGAATCCAGGGAGTAAGCCATGTGACTATCTGGTGGGAGTGTGAGGAGAAGGGTCATTCCAGGAGACAGGATAGCATGTGCAAAGGTCCAGAGGCTGGGCCGGAAGTTACTTGATGTGTCCTTTGGGAGGAGATAGGAGAGAGAGATTGAAGAGGTAGCGAGGATTCGCCATGCTGGTTGGCAATGAAAGGGAGCAGTCTTCCATTTGTTTGTACTGGTTTGGCTTTGAAGTTTTTGACTAACCACCTTTACATATACTGGTCAGGTAATGAACCTCTTGGAAACCTTGCTGAACATGTTCGCTGGTTTAATTGCTCAGACATGTTAGCCCTGACAGTTCATCAAAAAAGGAATTTGATGGGAATGTGCAAAGGAATCTGGAATTTCTGCAGTTTATTAGGCTTATCTCCAGAGACTTCGTTTTATTTAGATACTGTATTTTAAATGAATAATGTGACTAAAAGTTTCTATTTATATGAATAATAATATATGAACATGGTAAAAATGCAGATACTATCTTTTAGTGAAAATAAGGCTTCCCTGTCTCCTGTACTTGAGAAGCAACAGCTGTTAGTACATTGTGTCGGCAGGGTGTTTCTAGAATGTAAAGACTGTAGGAGTGCTGACAACACTGACTCTCTTGTTGACCCTCCACCTTGTTCTCCCCTCTGGGGTGCAGATGGTGCCACTTGAGATAACTACTCTGGGACCTTGGGACCTCCCCACCATGCCCCAAGCTCCATGAAAGTTGGGAATTAAGGTGTGGAGAATTAGCTGCATATTACTTCTTCGATCCTCTGTCTGCCTGCCTGTCGACCCACCTGCCCTATTGCCCCTGTCAGTGAAGTACCTGAATAAAATACTCTGTGTCAGTGGGATGAAGAGGCTTGCTTTGTTTCTTTGTTTGTTTTTTTTTTTTAGATATTTTATTTATTTGACAGAGAGAAATCACAACTAGGCCGAGAGGCAGGCAGAGAGAGAGGAGGAAGCAGGCTCCCCACGGAGCAGAGAGCCCGATATGGGGTTCGATCCCAGGACCTTGAGATCATGACCTGAGCGAAGGCAGAGGCTTTAACCCACTGAGCCACCCAGGCGCCTCGTGTTTCTTCAGTTTTAAAGCGACTTCTCAGTCTGGAGGATACTTACTGACACGCTCCACCTTCTAACAAATGCCCTTCCCTTTGTTTAAAAAAAAAAAAGGAACTGTGACCATACACATTGTTGCAGATCTTGCAGATCTTCCATATCGTAAGCATCATAGACATCAGGTAGCCTCATTCTTGTTAATAGCCACTTACCTGACAAGACCGCAGTTGACTCATTCCTGCATTGATGGACGTGAAAGTTTTCGTGTCTTTTGCAGTAATAGTTTAATACTGTGACGGAAATCCTTGCACATTCTTCTCTTTGCACATTTATAAGTGTATCTATGGGGGAAATTCCTAGGAGTGGATTGGGGGGGGCAAAGGGGAAATGTGTATTTTAAATTTTAATAGGAATCGCCAAATTGTATCTATCTGTGGTCACCCAGGGTGAGAAATCACATCCTAAGTGACACCTTGTAATTGTCCTTCTTTTGTGTTTATGATATAAGTGAAGCATGCTATTTTAGTGTAGTCTTCTCTGGATGTCTCTTAGAGTGAAATTTAAATCAGAGATAAACAACAGTGTGTTTTGGTCGTGGACTATTGTCTGTATGACCATGATTCTTTGAAATCTGTTGAGACTTCTTGGAAACGTAGTACATGGATAGTTATATAAATCTTCCCAAGTGCTATAAAAAATGAATTTTATTTGTTGGGAATAGAGGTTTTTGTTTTTTTTTTTTTAAGATTTTGTTTATTTGACAGAGAGGGAACACAAGCAGGGGGAATGGGAGATGAAGAAGTAGGCTTCCAGGCGAGCAGGAAGCCCAATGTGGGGCTCAATCTCAGGATGTTGGGATCATGACCTGAGCTGAAGGCAGACACTTAATGAATCTGGGCATCCCAGATGCCCCTGGGAATAGGGTTTTGAACATGTTTTTAGATTTAATCTTGCTAGTTATGTTCTTCTCATGATCTGTAACCCTGCTAGTTGTTTTCTGCATACTTTCTAAGATCTTTCAGAAGAGAACATCTACAACTCTGTGCATTTTTCCATTTGTCCTTATAGTTGTCAGCTTTCACTAGATGTTTTTGTAGGGTGTGCCTGCACACCCTCTATTTCAATAAATAAATTGTTAAAAAATATTGCTATATCAGCTGTTTCTCTTTTCAGGTGGTTTTGGTATCTCTTTTTCATGTTTTTTATTTTTATATATTTTCTTGATTTTGTTCTGTGATTCTAGGACCGTCATTGGAAGACTAAATGAATTAGATTTATCAAGCCATTCAGCATTTTGTATTCTAACAAATGATTTTAATGTGCCCATAATTTTTGAACTACTGATATATTTGAATATCTTCTGCTATGTTTTGTATTATATAAACCTTTTTCCCCTTTTCTACTTAAAAAATAGTTCCTACCTTTTGCTGGATTAATCAAATTTTCTCTTACTCGCCCCCCCCCCCCCCCCCCCCCGCTAATTAGAATCTCATCTAGTTTTCTAGGGCTACAATAGCGAAGTGCCACTAACTGGGTGGCTCAAAACCGTAGAAATCTATTCTCCTACAATTCTGGAGGCTAGAAATCTGAAATCAAGGTGTCAGGAGCACCAAGCTCCCTCTGAAGCCTGTGGGATGGTGTGTGTGTGTGTGTCTGTGTGTGTGTGTGTGTGTCTGTGTGTGTGTGTCTGTGTGTGTGTGTGAATCTTTGCTTGATTTTTAGTTTCTAGTGGTGTTCTGGCAATTGTTGGCATTCCTTGGTTTGCAGCTGCATTACTGCAATCCTTGACTTCCAGGTCACTTTATGTTCCCACATGGATCTCTGAGTGATTTCTGCTCTTAGTTTATTATTTCCTTTCTTCTGCTTGTTTTGGGTTTATGTTGCTCCTTTTCTAGATTCTTGATGCAGGAGTTTGGAGTGCTTTGAGACCCTTCTTTTCTTTTTTTAAGATTTTATTTATTTATTTGAGAGAGAGAGAGAGTGAGTAAGAGAGAGCATGAGAGGGTAGAAGGTCAAAGGGAGAAGCAGACTCCCTGAGGAGCTGGGAGCCTGATGTGGGACTTGATCCGAGGACTCCGGGATCATGATCTGAGCTGAAGGCAGTCACTTAACTGACTGAGCCACCCAGGTGCCCTGAGACCCTTCTTTTCTAATAGTTGTATTTTAGTGCTACGAATCATCCTCTTTGCACTGCTTTAGCTGTTCTATGTATTTTGATAGGTTGTATTTTCATTTCTTTTCAGTTAAATATATTTTAAAATTTCCTTGAAGACTTGTCTCTGATCAGTGGATTTTTAAAAAGTGTATTATTTCATTTCCAAGAATTTGGAGATTTTCCTGTTACCTTCCTGTTACTGATTTCTAGTTGATTCATTGTAGTTGGAGAATAGCCTCTGGCTGATAGAAAGTCTTATAAATTTGCACAGGTTTGTTTTATAGTCCATGATGTGGTTGCTCTTGGTCTATTCTTCATGAACATTTGAAAAGAATGTGTGTTCTGCTGTTTTGGGGTGTTCTATAAATGTCAGATTCTGCTGGTTGATGTTGTTCTTTTATATTCCTCTGTATCCTTGCTGAGATTCTGTTGCTCTATCAGTTTTTGAGAGAGAGTCCCTGCTTTTTAAAACTTTTTTTCTCTAGAATTCATCCTTCCTCTTTGAGGACTTAAAATATTATCTGAATTCATAAGGAGCATTTCTTATCTGACCATTCAGTAGACCTTGGGGATTATGTGACACTGGTGTCCCCCCCCCCCTTCACCCTTAACACTTAAAAGCAGACTATACATCTCAGCTGCTGGAGATGAACACAGTGAATTACAGCTGCTGGAGGAAGAGGAAATAGTAATGATTTGAAATTCCCACATTTGTACTACTGTAATAAGAAGTTAACTGATTTCTTAATACCCAGGCTTGCTCTGGTTTAGTTCGTCTTAGAGACTTATCCACTATACTCAACCTTGCTGCATGTTAGAAATTCCTTGGGAGCTTTAAAAAAAAAAACAAAACTGATGTTTTGGCCCCAACCCAAGACCAATTAAATTAGAATCTGTTGGAGTGTCGCTGGGCATTGGTCTTCATTAAGAACTCCCCAGGTGAGTTCATTGCCCAGCCAGGGTGTTGCCTGGCTAATCTCTCCAAATGTGAAGCACCTACAGTCTGCAGATCCTGTGTTAAGTGTGTGGAGGCACAGATGAGGAAGGTCCTTGCTTTATTGGGGAATGTGGTCCCATAATGTTTTCCGAGGGTCTTTTATTGGTGACTCAGTTAATATTTCTTAATTGGTTGACCTAATCACAGACAGCTAATAAGCTGCCTGGGATAGGAGTGAAAAATGTTAGGAGTGTGAAGGGAGTTGGAGGGTAGCAGCCCAGTATTTGTTTAGGAAAATAAGAGACACCACATCCTTGGCATTCAGTCCTTGTTTTTGCCACTTTTATATTTGCTGTGTACTCTGCTTACTCATTGGTACCCCCATTGGTATTCTTATTTATTGCATTTTCTTTGACCCAAATTTTCGTTTATCCTTTCCCTCACTACCTGATTGATTATAAGTTACTTTTCTTTCTTTTCTTTTCTTTTTTTTTTTAAGATTTTATTTATTTATTTGACAGAGAGAAATCACAAGTAGGCAGAGAGAGAGGAGGAAGCAGGCTCCTGGCTGAGCAGAGAGCCCGATGCGGGACTCAATCCCAGGACCCTGAGATCATGACCTGAGTGGAAGGCAGAGGCATTAACCCACTGAACCACCCAGGCGCCCTATAAGCTGCTTTTCTTAATTTTATTCTTTAGGGACTACCCCTGTTTTTCAAAATTAATAAACTTTTTACTTTAGAATAGTTCTAGATTTATAGAAAAGTTGAAAAGATAGTACAGAGTTCCCATACACCCCACACCCACTTCCTGCTATTATTACCACCCTATGTTAATGTGGTACATTTACCAAAATTAATGAGCCAATGATGATACATTATAATTAACTAAAGTCCATATTTATTCATGTTTCCTTAGTTTTTACCTAACATCATTTATCTGTCTCAGGATCCCATCTAGTATACCATATTACATTTATGGACTGTCTTTGATTTTTTAAAAAAATATTTATAAAATAACAAACTAAATGGAAAATAAATTAATTGGTAGCTTTCTTTCTGATAAAGCAAGAACATTAACATAACTTGAGTCCCCTTTATTTTTCCTTCCCAACTTCTTGGCTACGGTTATGTAAATTTTGGTTCCAGTTTGTGTTTAGGAATGTAAATGCCATGGAGTTTTTCCATGGCAAGGGTGGTCTGCGGGAAATGGCTGTTCTTGGTCTTCCTGTGCTGAGGACATCGGTGAAAACCACAAGGCTACACCCCCAAGTTTTGGATATCCGTTTGATGATTTTAGAAGTCTGTCTTCTGAAATTGTAGAATATTTTCTTAAATCACCCCACTCTCACCCCGAAAGAATGATAAAGGAAATTAACTGTGATTAAAAACTTGTCCTTTCAATCCTGGTAGTTTCTAGACTCGGGTCGCTCCATCCAATTCTCTTTTGAGGAGCATAAAAAACAGAATTATCATGAGATGCAGTAAATAACACCCACGGAGTTTGATTGTTTTTAAAATTGCAATTATAATTAATTAAATGCGAAGATGTGAACAGCTGCACAAGAATATTTAGCAGCTTTCTTAGAGCCATCCCCACTTTTGATAGGACTTTTCAAAAGGCTACTTTATGGAAATACATAGTGAGCATTTATTTTATATTTCACTTAAGAAAGTAAGGAATCAACCTGAGAATTGGCAAGAGACGAATTCTCTGGGTTTTCTGCGTAAGCCACTCATTGTAGATGTCTTCAGCAGGTGGACAGCTGCAATACATGGCATAAATAGGGGCCTAAGACTGGTCTGCTGGCACTGCCAGGTGAGGCAAGATCCAGTCAAACTGAAGGACGAGGGCCCTCTCTGGAGGGTGTCCCTTGAGCTCAGTCTTGAAAGATGAACAGGACTTTTTTGTTTGATACGCTTGGACTCTCTATGCATCACTGTTAGAACTGGACCCCCTGGGTGAAATAAGTTAGGCCTTTCACCATGGGGGAGCTCACAGCATGGTGGTGGGGGGCACTGATTCATCAGTGGCCGCAGTCCAGGCCAGGGGATGGCCGACTATGGCCCATGGGACCCAAGTCAGCCTGCCACCTCACTTTGCGTGGCCCATGAGCTGAGAATGAGTTTGTTCTTTTTCTCTTTCTTTCTTTCTTTCTTTCTTTCTTTCTTTCTTTCTTTTTTGAGATTTATTCATTTTAGAGGGCACACAGACAGGGGCACAGGAATTGGGGGAGGAGCAAAGGGGAAGAAACTCAAGCAGATTCTGGCTGAGTGCGAGCTTCATGAGGGGTGGGGCTCCATCCCACGACCTTGAGATTGTGACCTGATCAGAAATCAAGAGCCCTTGGTTAAACAACTGAGCCATCCAGGTGCCCCAAGCTGAGAATGATTTTTGTAAAGCAAAGAGAAAACGGAGATGGGTTATGGGATCTCCTATCACTGCCTATTTGTGTGTGTATGTTTCTGACGTGGTGCCTCTATCTGACCCTTTACATGATGGCCTAGAGTTTTATGGGTTAGAACTGCAGCATGCCCACAGGCTACAAGAACACAGCTAAATCGGACTGGGGAAGTCAGAGAAGTCGTCCCCAGACGAAGAACTGCAAGAGCAAACATCTGATACCTCTCCTTGATAGGCCTTCAAATATACCAGCTTAGCTATTATCCTTCCTTGATTTTTTTTTTCTTTTAAGAGTTAGTTGTTCTTACATCTGCTTCTTATAAAACATGGCTTCAGTTGCTCTTCTTGTCACTGTTTATTGATTGTGTTGCTCTTTGGCTCTGTTTCTCTGAAGCAGAGTTTCTTAACATGAAATCTATGGATGGGGCTTCAGGGGTTCTTTGAACCCCTAAACTGAAAGCAAACTGATGCATGTATGGAAGTTTCCCTGGGCAGAGGGTTCATTAATCCGTCATCCGATTCTTAAGAGGTCTGTCATTCAAAGCTTCAAAGAGAAACACTTTAATTGGGTTTCTCAGAATGAAATCAGTATTACTGATGGTTGTTCTAGCCCGTGCAGAATTAAGCAGAGGTGTTGTGAATTTCGTTCTGTCGGTGCAGGCCAAGATTACAACAGCTTCGGTTAGTCATGTGACATTGTGTGAGAAGCTCCCCTCAAAAGCACAATGTGCTTGGGCTAGAGAAGCAGTTTCTCTCTTTAGGGGGTACAGGCGATATCTGAGGGTATCAGCCTGGATGCTCAAGAAAGCAAGGTAGAGGAGAATTGAAGTGCTAACAATTTATGTGGAAGATGCAAGCTCCAGGTGTGAGTACGAGGTGGGGAGAAGGGGCCCAGGGAAGAGGGGCAGCTTGGGTGCTGGCTGGCACCTTTCCACAAGCCATGAAGAACCGTGTCTGTCTCTCGGTAGCTTCTTCTCCTGGCTCAGCACCTCTCTAGGAGGGTTGCAAGGAGGGGCTATACCTCCAAAAAGTCCCGACTAGGGAGAAAGGAGGGTGGATTTATCTGTTGGCCTTACTCCTGTGTCCTTTCCTGCTGGTGGTTTTGTCCCATGAGGCGCCAACTCTGCTTCCTCTGAAGCTGGCATCCTCTAGCCCCCAGGGCCTGCTCAGGAAGCTGGACCCCGCACTGCACAGCGTGGTACTAGTATGCAAGTGGAGGGGTGACCAGCAAAAGTGGAGACGATAGTCAAGGAGAAATTGGGGATGTACTTGATGGAATTAGAGAGGGTGCATAGGCTTTGTTTCTAGTACTAGGGGAGGCAGAGCTCTGAACGAACAGCAGGTGCAATGGGGGGCAGAAACTTCCCGGCAGAGGGATAAAGGTAAAAATAAGAGAGCGGAGAGGCAAGAAGACAGTCCTACTGAGGTTGTGTGTTCATCCTTCTATGTGGCCATCTGATATTGTTAAGCCTCTAGTCTGTGCCAAGGCGGTGTAATGGGTGAACAAAACCAGACACAGTCTTGTCTTTCACAGAGCTTAAGATCCAGGGCCGGAGACAGATATTAATCACTTAATCATACTAGCCAACGTAAAATTGCCTCTGTGTTAAGTGTTCTCAGGAGAGCTAAGAGTCGACTGCTCTGAGAGCCTTTATTAGATAGAGTTAAACACAGTGAGAGAGGTCAGAGAAGGCTTTCCAGGCAAAGTGGCTCATGAACCGAAATAGAAAAGATGGGTAAGAGTTAAGGGCAAGAGGAAGAGACGGGCAAGCTCTGTAGGTTGGGGGGCACCATGCCCAGAGGCTTTGTGGTAGGATGGAACGTGGTAAATGTGAACATCAGAAGAAGGCCAGTGTGGCCAGAGCAGATAGAGCACCAAGGAGAATGGTTGGGGAGGAGGTTGGGTATATGGGGCCAGGGCATGCCAGGCTGTATGAAAGGAGTCCCACCTGTTCCTGAGGAACAATGGAAAATTGTTAGAGAAATTTAAGTGAAATGCTGTAGTCATGCTGGCAGTAATTTGGAAGAGCCAGGCAAGAGGACTGTAAGATATTGTAGACCCTCTGAGCTTCAGACTGTTATATGAGAAGTGTGGCTTTTGGGGGGTGGGGGGGCAAGGGAAGAGGGAGAGAGGAAGAGACTCTTTTTTTTTTTTTTAAAGATTTTAATTATTTATTTGACAGAGAAATCACAAGTAGGCAGAGAGGCAGGCAGAGAGAAAGAGAGGAGGAAGCAGGCTCCCTGCTGAGCAGAGAGCCCAATGCAAGGCTCAATCTCAGGACCCTGAGATCATGACCTAAGCTGACGGCAGAGGCTTAACCCTCTGAGCCACCCAGGTGCCCGGGAAGAGAGACTCTTAAGCAGGCTCCATGCCTAGCACAGAGCCTGACTCTGAGTCAAGCTCATGACCCCAAGATCATGACCTGAGCTGAAAGCAAGAGTCAGACGCTTAACCGACTGAGCCATCCAGGTGCCCCAAGAACGATAGCTTCTGGAGCCATTCCTGAGAAATCCCCAATATTAACCACCCCAAGGATATGTGAAAGAAAAGCAACTCCAGGAAAATCCCTCCAGTAACAAAGAATAGGCATTAGAGACCATTGGGTTAGTAGCTGTGGGAGATTCTCATACTTGCTGGCTGGAAGGGCATTTTTCAAAGTGATGCAGAGCTTTTTCTAGACTATTATCTCTTTCATTTCCTAGTAGCATTGTCAAATAGGGCAAGAAACTAGAGGTGCCCACATAGAAAGTTCTGAACTTGACTCTGGAATACAGATCTCTTCCTGAGGCCCTGCCCTGCCAGTGGTAACCCCGGGTGGCATCGGTGAAGGGCTCCTCGCATGCAGTCCAGGGCTAGGACTGTATACAGGAGGGTGCACAGTCCCACGTTCTCAGTGGTTCCTCCAGAGCCCTGACCCAAATTCTGTTTGAGCCTCACTGTGCCCAAGCCCTCAACACTTATTCTACTTCCAGGAGCTTTGGGGATCTTTGTGTGGCTAAATATTCTGCACATTCAAAACCAAACAATGCAGAAACCCCACAGTAAAGCAATTTGAGAAAGACCTTTTATCAGTCCAACTACCAAGTTACCTTTGGCTTGTGATAAACAGAATAACCCAAGTCATTAACCCAGGAGAAGGTATCTCTCAAGGGCAGCCTTTCTGTCTCTTGAAAAGCTTTGAGAGGAATTTAAATTAATTCTTATTTGGCAGGAACTTATTTATGTCTTGTGATTACCTCCAGTCAGGACAAAGTGTCTGATGACTTCAGGAAGCCTTGGGATTGGGTACAGCAGGTTTGGCTGATTACAAATGTATGCATATGAGCCAGTGTGTGTGTGTATGTGTGTGTGTATTTTCCTTTCTAATCAAGTCAGTGATTCTAGCAGTCATGTGTTCTGAGCTGCGAGCAATTTTGATTCTTCCTTTTTTTCTCAGGATATTTCTAGATGGCTGCGGAGCACCGCTCCTGACCCATTCATCTGTGCAGTTTCAGTGCACCAGCAATCATAGGGTGATATCTACATGCAAGCTTCTAATTCCTCACATTCCCTGGAGTGCTCAGCTTTTTCCTTTTTGAACGGGGCAGCCGCATGCAAGAAGTTGATTTAACACATCTAGTCTTGGATGTTCCTTCTAAAAGCTTTTAGGTGCACTCTAAATTGTTACATCTTCCCAGGAAGATGGAGAAAGGAAGAAGGGCTGTTTCAAGGCTTTTATCTTCTTTTTGGGTCATGGACCCCTGTGAATCTGGTAATACCTCTGAACCCTTGCCTCAAAAGAATGTCTGGGCTCACCCTCTCTCTGCCTGTCTTTTTCTTGCTCTTAGCTCCAGGCTCCCTGTGATTCTGGAATTGCTGGACCTTTTGATTTTTCAAGACAAGTTTAAAATGGAGATATTTGTGTGATCTTCTTTTTTTTCCCTTTACATTTTAAAGAAAACTATGCAGCCAAATTAGTATCTCTCCAGGCCATTGTAGCTTCTAGAGAGTCATAAAATCTTCATCTTCCTTAGGGTCTCTGAGTTCCATGTGACTTATTTATCTCTTTGGTTTGGCTTCACTTTTTCATGTGGGAGATTTTCCTCAAATGCCTGGTGATCCTTGGCTATCCTTGGCTAAAAATTCTGTGTCAGTGTGTGGGGTTTTCTTATAGGTGATGGATAGTGAGTATATATGGGTGTTTCTCTTTTCCAGAGAATTGTCCAGTCTCCCAAGGGAGGAGGGAGTGCGGTGGGGTATGAAGGGCGGCGGGGGGGATAATGTATGTCTTTCGTATTTGGGTGCTACTGTTACAGGAGCAGTTGGTTTAGTGTGGTTTTCAGTTTTACACTTCATCCCACAGCTCCATTGTGCCCATTGCTTTTTTTTTTTAATTAATTTATTTATTTTCAGCGTAACAGTACTCATTGTTTTTGCACCACACCCAGTGCTCCATGCAATACGTGCCCTCTCTATTACCCTCCACCTGATTCCCCAACTTCCCACCCCCTACCCCTTCAAAACCCTCAGGTTGTTTTTCAGAGTCCATAGTCTCTCATGGTTCATCTCCCCTTCCAATTTCCCACAACTCCCTTCTCCTCTCCATCTCCCCAAGTCCTCCATGTTCTTTGTTATGCTCCACAAATAAGTGAAACCATATGATACTTGACTCTCTCTGCTTGACTTATTTCGCTCAGCATAATCTCTTCCAGTCTCGTCCATGTTGCTACGAAAGTTGGGTATTCATCCTTTCTGATGGAGGCATAATACTCCATCGTGTATATGGACCACATCTTCCTTATCCATTCGTCCGTTGAAGGGCATCTTGGTTCTTTCCACAGTTTGGCGACTGTGGCCATTGCTGCTATAAACATTGGGGTACAGATGGCTCTTCTTTTCACTACATCTGTATCTTTGGGGTAAATACCCAGCAGTGCAATTGCAGGGTCATAGGGAATTTCTTGAGGAATCTCCACACTGTTCTCCAAAGTGGCTGCACCAACTTGCATTCCCACCAACAGTGTAAGAGGGTTCCCCTTTCTCCACAGCCTCTCCAACACACGTTGTTTCCTATCTTGCTAATTTTGGCCATTGTAACTGTGTAAGGTGATATCTCAATGTGGTTTTAATTTGAATCTCCCTGATGGCTAGTGATGATGAGCATTTTTTCATGTGTCTGATAGCCATTTGTATGTCCCCATTGCTTTTTGAATGCAAAGAATCATCTTGTTCAATTTTTCCCAAAGCACAGAGTGCTTGTCTTCTGTAGGATTAGATGCCTTGTCTATGCAGGGATGAGGAGAGGCTCTGGAGGTCTGAGTTTCTCTGTCTGCTTTTAAATAATCTCTGTTTTCAACCTAAGACCTTCCCTTGCCTTCTTGCCACCTGGTGTCTTTGGATTTGAACCTCTCAGGGCTTCTGCAGAATAAGTATCTTTTCAGTCTCTTTACCACTGGTTCCTTTCTCACATTCTGCACATTCAGATCTCCTGACCTGAGCCCGAAAATAGTTACCCCCCTAGCTATTCTTTTAGATGTCAAGTTTCAACACTAAAGAATAGCTTGATGTGGCTTGCTCTATTTTTCAGGCACGTCACATGTGACTTCTCCTGCTGTGATCGCTACTACTCCTTGAAAGCTCCTGATTCTCCAGTCTTGTGATGTCTCTAAGTCCTTCTCTTTATCACACTCAGCTCCTGGTGGTGGATTCTTGACCCTTGATCCTTCCTGTGGCTTCCTGCTCCAGGTAGCCCTTCCCCAGCCTTCTCCCTTGACTGAATCCAGCCCCTGTAAATACCTGTTGGAGATGCTTAAGATGTCGCAGAAACTCCAGGTTCACACGTCGAAAACCGAATCCATCTTCTCTCCCACAGCCAGCCCTTCCGCCCGAGTTTTCCGTGTTTGTTAAGGGTATCGCTGTCCTCCAACTCATTCAAGTTAAAATCCTTGGGGCCAATTATTAGTTACTACTTTTCACCTCAGATTCTAATTCATTGTAAAGTCCTGTTGCTTGAATCCTCACAGGGCTTCAGAACCTGTCTCCTTTTTGCATTTGCACTGTCCATCCTTAGGACCACAACAGCCCTGCTTGAATTATCATTCCTGCTGGCTCTGTCCTCTCTCTGTTGGTCTTCTACACCCATGACATCCCAGTCCAGGTCTAGTGACAGCAAAATGAACTGAGAATTATTAAAAACTGCATATTTCTGGATACCTCCACTCAGTGATTTTTTTTTTAAATTAAAAAAAAAATTATTTGACAGAGAGAGCCAGTAAGTGAGAACACACAAGCAGGGAGAAGCAGGCAGAGGGAGAGGGAAAAGCAGTCTCCCCGCTAAGCAGGGAGCTTGACAGGGGGCTCCATCCCAGGACCCTGGGGTTATGACCTGAGCCAAAAGCAGATGCTTAACCAACTGAGCCACTCAGGCACCCTCCACTGAGTGATTGTGATTCATTAGATCTGGGTAGGATGCAGGAATCTGAATTTTTCAAAATGCTTCCAGTGAGTAAAGCAAATTTAGAGCAATATTTGCTAAGTGGATTATTTACGGTTTTAACACAAAAACCAATGCTATAGGGTTTTTACGGATGTATATGCCTATCTCTGTTTCTTTCTCTCTATAAACATGGACTAGAAGGATCTTCCCTGAAGGGTTTATTTCTGGGGAAAGAGAACAAAATGGAGCTCAAGAACAAAATGGTTTATTTCTCTTAAAAACTCTAAAGCCACAGTGGCAAATCACCAACACGATTTTTTTTAAAAAGATTTTATTTATTATATATTTGACAGACAGATCACAAGTAGGCAGAGAGAGAGGAAGGGAAGTAGGCCCACTGCCGAGCAGAGAGCCTGATGTGGGGCTCGATCCCAGGACCCTGAGATCATGACCTGAACCAAAGGCAGAAGCTTTAACCCACTGAGCCACCTAGGCACCCCCACCAACATGATTTTATCATGGTTGGAGAATTGTTATATTGTTCATACTTTTCCTTCCGTGTTAAGCAGTCTTTAAACTCGACAGAGGACTCTGATGTATCCCCAGGGCTAGGTCCCGCAGCACCATCTAAGTGCTCCTGTCAGAGTACAGGTGTGCCCACATCACGCCTGTCTGAAAGCCTTCCATATTTCCCAGCTCCTGCAGCGTCCATTTCGAATTCCCTGGCCTAACACTTGAGATGTTGTCTTACCTTCTTAGCTTTCCATTACTCACCACTCACTCCGCCAGGGGGCCAGAAAGCTCTGCTCTTCATGGAAGTGGAAAAATGCATTTGCTCTCACTTGGTTCTTTTATGGATGCTGCTGCTTCTGTATCTAGTTCTCGTTCCGGACTTACCACTCTGTGCCCATCAAAATACCGTGTATCTTTCAAGATCTCTCTTAGGTTCTGCCTCTTCAGGGAAACGTTCCCCCCTTAAAACTTCAATTTCTGTATTTCCTCCAGAATTTCATCTATACTTCTGGGAATCTTATAGTACTGTATTGGTTAATGTTATTCACCTTCATGCTTATCCCATCCTCCCTAACCTCCCTAACCCCAAACCTAAGCTGCTTGAAGGCAGAGACTGTATTATTGACTTATTCAATATACGTTTTATTGATCACTATTTCTTTTTTCCAAAAGATTTTATTTATTTGTCAGAAAGAGAGAGAGAGAACATAAGCAGGCAGAGGCAGAGAGAGAAGCAGGGTCCCAGCTGAGCAAGGAGCCCAATGTGGGACTCGATTCCAGGACCTGGGTTCATGACTTGAGCCAAAGGCAGCCGCTTCACTGACTGAGCCACCCAGGTGTCCCTTGATCGCATATTTCTGAGCTCATGTTGCTGTGCTAAATATTGGAGAAGATGTACATATGAGTGAAGCAGGGTTCCACCCAGACTTGGTCATGGGGTTTGTGACATGTGTTCAAATCACTAAAGGGAGGAGAGTACAAGAATGCACTATCTGTTGGCAGGCTTCTATGTTTAAAAAAAAAAAAAGAATCCACTGTGGTTGATGAAACTCGTGGAAGACTTTGGGAGGAGTTGTCTTTTGAGTTGGGCCCTTCTGTGAAGACACTGCCAAGGGAATATAGGTCAAGATAGAAGCTTGTTAAATTAATGAATAAATCCTAGGCAGAGGAGCTTGAAAGTCTTGGAGACCTTTGAGAATCTACTTAAGAACACTCAGTAATTCACTTTGACTAGGCCCTAGACCAAGTGGAGGGTAGCTGTGGAAAATAAGACTGGGGCTCATTCTAGTGGACCTGGATGCTAGGCCACCCCGCAATTGGCCTTCATTTGGCGAGGTGCTGTTGAAAGTTTGTGGACAGGGTTGTAGCATGATTGGGCTCTGTTTAAAGCAGCAACATGTGGCATGTCCCATTAAGGAAGCTGGCAGAACAGTAGGAGACAGGGAATTCAGCCTGGGGCCAAGGTCCTCAGGCGGCAGGCGTAGGAAAGAGGGGATGGGAATAAGCACTTTTGTAGGATAGAACTGAGTGCAGCCCACAGAATCAGCGGGTTGGGGGGTGGGGCACAATCACCCTCGGGTAATGGGAACTGAATAAATTCAAGTACTGTCTTATCTAAATGGTTTGACAAGTTCCCATTCGCCTGGCTAATTGCATCAGTCTGCTGTCCTTTTTCTTCCAGGGGCTGGGACTTGGCAGGCTCAAGTGTGAGCTTGAGTGTTAGTGGTCCCTGCTGCTGGAAAGCATCCTGGATGGAATCCCCCACCCCATCACTGCAGTCTGGAGAGGACCCCAAGAGCCTTGTCCGCTAACCCTGGAGTGCTTGGTGACGTTAGTTCTAATAGGGGATTTCACATTTGTTTCTGGACCTTCCAGGCAAAGCCAGGTCAAGCTTGCGTTGGCTTGGGAAGGTGCCAGAGCAAGACTGAGGAGCTTGAGGAGGGTGATGGAACTGGGACATGAGGACAAGCTCGGTGATTCCTTGTGCTTCCTCTGTCACTGGTGACTTAACCACCAACAGTCCAGTCCATCTTGTATGACTGCCCCGTCCCCTGATGAGTACAGCACAGTCCCTTTCAAGCTGTAGCACCTGGAGCCAGACCCAGTGCCTACCTACTACAGGCCAGATGTTATCTGTGCAGAGTGGAAATTTAGCTGTGGTGTTCATGGCTCCCAACACTAACAAAGACATCAGTCGGCTCTCCTGTATGAACGTCTCTAGGGAAGGAGAAAATAATTACAGGTGAATCAATCTTAAGGCAGCTGGGAGTCCTCTTATCCCTGATAATCTCTTGCTCTGGACTCGTTTCTGTAATGTGCAAAACTCTCTGGCCCCCAGCCTCTCCTTTTCTTTTTAGGAAGAGTGGGAATTAGGGTTGGTTAAGGCATCTGAGCCAGTCTTGGGTATTGAGGTAAGAGAAAAGAAGACTCAGTTTCTGGACACAGTATTCCCAAGATTGTTTGCAGGGTGACTTCTGGTTAGCAGAGAGCATTTGGGAAAGACAGAGAAAGTTCCTACCGTTTTGGAGGTCAGAGGTCTTGGGGCAGGCACTGGTGCCCTGTTTTAGAGTAGGGATCTTCAGGGTATCTGTGAGGTGTTCCTACTTGTCATTTCTTTGGATTTCTAGATCACCCTGGTTGGAGATAAGGAAATGAATGAAAGCGAGCCCCTTGGCAGGTAGGAGACAGAGTGTCCCTGTCACCTGTACGGTGTCCTCCCTGGAAATGTAGGCATTCAGAGAAGGAAAAAGGGTAGGGCTGCCATAGCAAGTACCAGAGACTTGGTGGCTTAAACAATAGAAATCTCTTACTTCACAGTTCTGGAGCCTAGAAGTCTGAGATTAAGGTGTGGGCAGGTCTGGTTTCTTCTGAGGCCTTTCTCCTCAACTTGCAGATGGTCATCTTCTCTGTGTCCTCACACGCTCTTCCCTCTCTGTCCTCACACGGTCCTCCCTCTGTACATGTCTGTATCCTAATTACCTCTCATAAGGCCAGCAGTCATATTGGGTGAGGGTCCACCCTAAGGACCTCATTTTAATTTAATAACCTCTAAGGATCTTGTATCTAAATATAGTCACATTCCAAGGTACTTGAAGGGGGGGCGGGAGTTAGGATTTCAACATATGAATTTTGGAGGGAAGAGTGGATATTAAGCTATGGTGTTCATGGCTCCCAGCACTAACAAAGACCTCAGTCAGCTCTCCTGTATCTGTGTTCTGTATCCACACAGAAGAGAATACAATTCAGTCCTTAACAGAAAGGAATTGGCATCCTACCAGGTTCAAGTTTAATTTTATAACTTCTGATGAACCCTGATTATCTTATCAGGGTTCTTTTTTTTTTTTTTAAAGACTTATTTATTTGAGGGGGCAGCTGGGGACAGAGGGAGAGGGAGAGAGAAACCCAAGCAGACTCTGCACTGAGCATAGAACCTGACCTGGGGCTCGATCTCATGACCCCAGGATCACGACCTGAGCTGAAACCAAGAGTCAGACAGTCAGCTGACTGTGCCACTCGGGGGCCCACCTTATCAGGATTCTTGATTTGATTCATTTGAAAATGGATCCAAGCTATGGGAAGATATTTTTGAGGGTGTTTGTGGATGTGCATGAGAAAGGTTTAATGAACTTAACCCAAGTTGGAGGATCCGAATGACTGTCAGAGGCGAGATTTTCTTACTCCAGTTGTGCTCCTCATCCACTTCCAAAATGCCTATTAATGATGTCCTGAGAAGAGCGGTAGAGTAATGACTTGGGACAGAAACTTAAGTGTCTTCTCCTTCTGAGGTTTGTGATCTTTGTATTAGCATCCTACTTTTAGCCTGTTTGTGGCTGGCTTCTACAACTCATAGAAATGTCTCCTGTTTCAGAGGCAATGGATTGTTCAACTGTATACTAAAAAGAACAATCTTTTTTTTTTATTGTGTTATGTTAGTCACCATACAATACATCATTAGTTTTTTTAATTAACATATAATGTATTATTTGCCCCAGGGGTACAGGTCTGTGAATCATCAGGCTTACACACTTCACAGCACTCGCCATAGCACATACCCTCCCCAATGTAGTTTTTGATGTAGTGTAAAAAGAACAATCTTAACGGTGTTCATTTTGTTTTGATCTACAAAAAACTCTTGCTTTTAAAATTGGTCTTAAAAAACATACAGGAGGAACCGAAGGCTAACTTCTGTGTTTTTCTAAAACCACTTTGGTTGGTTGAATGACATATTCCCAGTTAACTGAACACAAAAGTAGTAATGAAGTTCAGCTCAGCCAATTGTTAACAGTCTGGGATGACAACAGATCCTCCCAGCTGAGAAGTTTATGCTGAACAAAGTGACCCAAATCCTCTCTGGCTCTCGATTTTTGCTTGCAATTCCCTTGTCAGTGTGCAGAAACGGTGGTTTTTCATCCACTTCCTGCAGACATCTTTTGATGACTCACACTGGGCCCCTTTTGTGAATTCAGGTGTGTGGTGGCATCCCCCCGGTTCCCGCCATCTGCTCTTTAAGAGGCTCTAAAGGTGAAACCCAGAGTGGAATGCACGTTCTCGAGTTCTCTTTCAGCTATGAAATCGTCTTGCTGCTGACGTGCTGTGGGCTGCTTATGGCCCATGTGTCTGCACAGAAGACTTCTTCCTTTAGGTGCATGTCTAGGAATAAAAAAGCTGACGGACGGCAAGCCAGTTAGAGGGAAGATGTTTTTCTAGCTGATTCTGTCAGGGTATTTTATCTGTAGGGACAGAAAGTAGTGCTTCACAGGACTGCAGTTTCTCTGACTTCTTCACATCAGATGTTTATCACATCAGAGATAATGGAAGCTCATTATCTCTGGGGGAGGGGGGTCAAGAATAACACGTGGTAAGCTTTAGGCACCAGGATATGAAGCGTTACAGAGCACAGTGGCCACATAGTGGGGATATTTGAATCTCGCTTCAGCTTTACACATGAAGAACAGTAATTAAGATTGTGGGGGAGATTTACCTTACCCTTAGGGAAGAGAAACTTAGACTTTTATTTTCTTGTTGCTGCTACTGATTCTGAAGGTAGGATTTATATAATTAATTGATTCCTTGTGGAGCAGCACTTCTTGACTCTGCCATAGTACTGTTCTCAGAATAAAGTGAATGTCTAAATGATCAGACTTGTCACACTGTAGATATTCAATAATTGTTGAGTTAATGTAATTAACTCAACAAAGATCATTCCAGGATAAACACAATGTGGTGTATACTAACAATGGAATATTACTCAGCCATGAAGAGAAGGGGGAATTCTGGTAGATGGTACAACGTGCATACCTTGAAAACATTATGGTAGGTTAAATACAGGCACAGACGGGCAAAGATTACATGATTCCACTTACATGAGGTTCCTCAAATCAGCAAACTCAGAGACAGAAAGTATAATAGTGGTTATCAGGGGCTGCAGGGGATAAGGTGCTGGGTTATGGACATTGGGGAGGGTATGTGCTATGGTGAGTGCTGTGAGTTGTGTAAGACTGTTGATTCACAGACCTGTGTCCCTGAAGCAAATCATACATTATATTTTAATAAAAATAAATAAATAAATAAAATAAATAAATAAACACATTCTTTTTTGACGTTAGATGGTGTATTAAGGTTCTCCAAAGAATCCTGACCCATAAGGTGTGTCTAGTGATTGACCAGTAGATAGGCTTTTCACTGGGAGAAATGATATTTCTGGGAAATATCTCAAAGGAGATAGGGTTAACTATTTAAAAAAATAGTTAAAATAGTAAATTTTATGTGTATTTTACTGTCATAAAATTTTTTTAAAAAATTGATTCTAGGGGTGCCTGGGTGGCTCAGTCGTTAAGCATCTGTCTTCAACTCAGGTCATGATCCCGGGGTCCTGGAATTGAGCCCTGCATTGGGCTCCCTGCTCTGTGGGATACCTGCTTCCCCCTCTCCCACTCCCGCAGCTTGTGTTCCCTCTCTCGCTGTCTCTCTCTGTCAAATAAATAAATAGATCTTTTAAAAAAATTGATTCTAGGGGCGCTTGGGTGGCTCAGTGGGTTAAGCCTCTGCCTTTCGCTCAGGTCATGATCCCAGGATCCTGGGATCGAGCCCCGCATCGGGCTCTCTGCTTGGCAGGGGGCCTGCTTCCTCCTCCTCTCTCTCTCTCTCTCTACGCCTGCCCCTCTCCCTACTTGTGATCTCTATCTGTCAAATAAATAAATAAAATTAAAAAAAAATTGATTCTAATGCAAGAATCTAATCTAATGCAAGAATTCTAGACTTCTACAAATGCAAACCTATAAAAATGAAACCTTACCTTTCTCAGATGTGTGACCTGAACTTACAAACTTATCTGAGGGCAGTTTTGCTGTGGATCTGCTCCTGATCAACAGTAGAGAAAACCTTTGTTTCAGGCAATTGCCAGGGACCACAGCCTCAGACAGTGTAGCCCACTTCCCATCTGGCTTTTCACTGGGAGAAATGATATTTCTGGGAAATATCTCAAAGGAGATAGGGTTCACTCATTCTAATTTTTAATCCCTGGATCAAGCCAAATGATCAGACAGCTGTGTTTGGGCCTCTTTTTGGCCTTGCCAGATCACTTCAGTGAGTTGTGCTTTGGCCTCCTATCTCACCCTGAGGAATTCAGTAAGAAGCAGTATAGCAGACTGCCTACGACATATAGTGAGAGGCACTTCTAATTAATTACTTTCCTTCCTGACCCTTTAGTGTGGGTGATAAAGGATGCTTTAAGAATGTACCCTAGGAAGGAAAGGTTAACCCTTTGGGAGAAGTTTCTTAATAACAAGAAAAAGCTAACACTCTTGAAGTGTGTATGTTATACTTTATATCTTCGAGTTAGTGTGATTGTGTCTCTTCATTGCTTTGGCCACTAGGATGCTCAGAACCTAATTTATGAACCACATCAAGTAATAGTTTAATACTTACAAAATGCACTTCTCTGGACTATTCCTCATGCTCTGGCCTCTTTTTTGTATTGTCTGCTTCATGTCGTATATGTGTTTTTTAAATTAACACATTCTTTTTTTTTTTTTTTTAAACGATTTTATTTATTTATTTAACAGAGAGTGAGAGAGATCACAAGTAGGCAGAGAGACAGGCAGAGAGAGAGGAGGAAGCAGGCTCCCTGCCAAGCAGAGAGCCTGATGCGGGGCTCGATCCCAGGATCCTGAGACCATGACCTGAGCTGAAGGCAGAGGCTTAACCCACCGAGCCACCCAGGCGCCCCTAACACATTCTTTTTTGACGTTAGATGGTGTATTAAGGTTCTCCAAAGAATCCTGACCCATAAGGTGTGTCTAGTGATTGACCAGTAGGTAGATTGATTTTTTTTTTTTTTTAACAGATTTTATTTGAGAGAGAGAACACACACAAGAGCAAGCATGAGCAGGGGCAGAGGCAGAGGGAGAAGCAGGGAGCCTGACGTGGGACTCTATCCTAGGCCCCTGGGATCATGGCCTGAGCCAAAGGCAGACCCTTAATAGACTGAGCCACTTGGGCACTTGATTTTTAAAGAATTGGTTCCTATGATTATGGAGGCTGGCAAGTTTAGAATTTACAGGGCAGGCCAACAGGCTGGAGACCCATGGAAGAGTTGATGTCACAGCCTTGAGTCCAAAGGCTGCATCAAGGCTGAATTCCACCTTCCTGAAAGAAACTCAGCCTTTCCTCTTAAGGCCTCAACTGGTCAGATGAGGCCTGTGCACACTATGAGGGGTAATCTCCTTTACTCAGAATCTACTGATTTAAATGGTAGTTACATTTAAAAAATACCTCTACAATAATATCTGGACTTGGGTTTGACCGAACAACCAGGCACCATAGCCCCATCAAGTTGATTAAACACAAAATTTACCATCACAGATGAGGGCTATAAAAATACAATAGAATTTCCTTAAAACAGGTCATAATTGGGGTCTTTTATATGTGTTGCTTTGAGTGCACGTAGAAGGTTGCATTTCCCTCCCACCCCCTCATCTAGGTTCAAGTCTCATGTTGTCATCGTTTCATCAGCTGGTAGGGCTGTCTTCCAAAGAGCAGGGTTAGTTTCATGGCATAGAGTCTTCATTGTGTGTGAATGTGTGGAGTGTGAGAATGTGTGAATGCTCTGACCTGCCGGCCTGCCCTGAGGTATGTAAGTGTTACACAGAGTTCTGCCAGCTCCTTGGTAAACAGCCATTTTTGCTGAGGCACGTGATGAGGTATATGATTTCACCAATTATTACCATTCCCAATTAGACGGCCCCAGGTGTGTGTTAAGAAAATGTTAGCTCACTCTCTGCAGCTCGAACAGCCGCTCCTGACTTGATTCCTGGATTTCGCGCAGATGATATTGTGCAGATGATATTGTGCAGTTGATTATGTTGCTGCTGTTGTAGTCTGAAAGGTCGTCAGACACCCGGAGACCTGCTTTGCACTAGGAAGCGTTCCAGTTGTTGAGGAATGTAACGCATCATCCGCCATAGTTCTAACCTTATCTTTTTATCTTTGGTAGGCTGGTCACCTTGTGTGGGCAGAGGACCTCTTCACGGTCAGGCGGAGAGAGGAGCCTGACTGCCACACTCTCTCTGGAGGTAAGGATAGAAGCGATTACAGACATTGGCTTTTCACATAGGAGCTCTGGGTAAGGTGATCGGGGATCTGGGCAGACTCTGGGAATCTTGGGACTCTGTCCTTTCCCTGTCTCCTGGGTGATTTGCCTGACTTTCTAGCCCATCGTCACCATGTACTGCTCACTGTGGTCCTGGGACTTGGGAGGTAGATTTTGGCTTAAGTTATATTTCTGGTGAACCCAAGGAGAGAGTCCCCATGCCCAGGGAATGATCAGTGGGTGAAAGACTCCTCTGTTTCCCACATAATACACTAATTTGCTCAGTTACAAGAGAATGTTCCAGAGTTTCTATCCCAGCAGTGGGGGCAGGAATATGTGGGGGATAGGGAGTAAAGCCCAGATCAGATGAAACATATTGCTGAGTCTACTTAGGAAGTGCATTCACTAATTATTCAGCATTTGTAATTATAGGACATTTGAATGTTGAGGATTAGAACATTTTTCCTGATCCAAAATAGAATGAAAGTGTTACTCCAACAGAGAAGAGGAAACAGCATCTATTTGGGCATGTTTAAAGTTGTACGTTTTACTGATGACTGCTTTTCACTTCATTTATGTGACCTTTCCGTTTTAGGTGAGGTGCTTAATACACATGTTGACCAGATTCAGTCGTTGAACCTGTCTCTTTTCTCAGTGAAAAAACTGTATCTGAGGTCTGGTTTTCTCTGGTCAGGCTGCCACGGCTGGGGAATGTCTTTTTGAGGAATCAGGGACTTGAGTCTGGACTGCTAAGAAGTCTTCTTCCTGGTGTGGGCTATTGGCTCCCAGCCCAGAAGCCCTCTGCTTTGCAAACAGACCTCCCACCTTGCATCTAATGGGTGGGAGAGGCATCTTGTAAAGGAAGTTGTCTGAGCTGATTGGGTTGTGAGCTGATGGGCCCAGAAATCTTCTTGTTTCTTGTCTAAAGAGCAGGTAGAATTATTAGCACTCATGTTTGTTAAAAATAATTAGCAGTTTCAAGCACAAAGCAGAATTCTGTAGGATATCTACTGAGATGGTTTACTGCTTGCCTTTTTTTTTTTTTTAAAAGGATGACATTGTATTTTCCTAATTAGGCCTAAAACAACAAGTAGGAATCTGTATGTTATCACCATTTCCCTTCGGGCATATTGAGTGGTATGCAAGCTGTTACTTCGATCCAAGAGTCTATTATTAATAAACCTAGAGAGTATGGAGCTCAGAGAAGGGACGGTCCAGCAATGAGATGTGTGGAGAGCACTGGGCTATCTTCCAAAGCAAGGAATCTTAATGCCTTTTTAGTTACAGTGTTAAACACAGTGCTAGGAACGTCCTAATACGCATAATCATAAGAATGATGATAACAGTGGCAATAAAAAATAATAACTGAAATTAGCCATCTCTATCACCATCATCGTGACAGCTATCATTTGTTGGCTCCTACTTTCTGCCAGGGACTGGATTAAACATTTCCTTTGCATTATTTTCAATCTGCATGGCATTCCTATGAATATCCTCCTTTTAGGGTTGAGGAAACAGGTTTAAAGATTGATTTGTTTGAAATAGATGAAGAGTGTACATAGGTGTGTAGGTGAGCAAAAGCGTGGCAGGGGCAGAGGGAAAGAATGTCAGTCAGGCCCCCTGCTGAGCATGGAGTCCCATCTCACAACCCTGAGATCAGGACCCAAGCCAAAATCAAGAGTCAGGCACTTAACCGACTGAGCCACCCAGGCATTCCCAGGAAACTGAGGTTTTAAAAGAAAGAGTAGGTATGTTGCCTAAAATTAGATCACCAAGCCAAAATGGGCAGATCTGGAATACGACTGACTGAACAGCACAGAACAGGGGCCAAGCACTGTGAGGTTTTGAGGCTCATGCTGATACGCAGGGCTGGCACTCTACTTGACTTTCACGCTTGCCCCTGCTCACATGCCCTCTGCCCTCTGACCACCATTGACATTGTGTCTCTTCTTCATCGATGTAGCCAAAACATTAAAAAAGGATATTTGGTATATAGGGAACAGCAGAAAGAATGAAGAATAAAAACTTACCCAGTGATGGGTACCTGGGTGGCTCAGTCTGTTGTGTTGGCCTTCAGCTCAGATCATGATCCCAGGGTTCTGGGATTGAGTCCTGCATTGGGCTCTCTGCTCAGCAGGGAGCCTGCTTCTCCCTCTCCCCCTGCTTGGGCTTATGCATGCTCTCTTTCTCTCTGTCAAATAATAATAATAATTATTATTATTATAATAATAAGAACAACAATAGTCACCCAGTGTTAAAAAATGCCAGCTTTATAGTCATGAACATATTAGTGTCTTTTGCTGCTATTTTTACCTTTGTGTAGTTTGTTACTACAAACTTTTTGTAGTTTGTGTAGTTACTACATCTTTAAGTTTTGAAATTTAAATGTGACCTAAGTATTTTCTTGTGCCTTTGTCTTATAAGCATGTTTTAATGGCTGCTTGAATACTCAAGTGTCTATGGTTAGAGGGCTCTTAAGTTTTTTCCACAAGAAGTTGTATTCTTGAGTTGCTCCCATCTGACAAGTGCAGAGTTGCTGTTGTTGTTGTTGTTTTAAAATTTATTTATTTCCAAGAGAGGGAGAGAGAGAGTGCATGTGTGTGTGCATGCATTGGGGGAGGGGCAGAGGCAGAGGGAGTGAGAATCTCCAGTAGACTCCCCACCGAGTGCAGAGCTTGATCCCACAACCCTGAGATCATGACCTGAGCCAAAACCAAGACTTGGAGGCTCAACTGAGTGAGCCACCCAGGTGCCCCAAGCACAGAGTTTCTCCCCACTGTATTGGATGGTCAGTGACTGTCTACTGTCAGAGGGTTTGGAATTGTGGGGTGTCTATGCCACCTTACACTGTAAACACCTTGTATCTTGAGAGGGTCTCTATGGGGTTGGTCCAAGTCCTGCTGGCCTGGAACCCAGAAGACCCAGATTTGGGGCTGCATTGAAACCGGTTGTTGAGTCCTTATGTAAATTACTTCATTTTAGCATCATCATCTGTGGGCCAGTTATATCTAGTTAGCTCTGTAATTCCATTAAAACAGGGTTTTCTGTAGCCTCTTAATTTATAACCGGATCAGTTCCAATTGGTGCAGCAATTTGGTTGGGCTCCACTGGGTTACTCTGAATTACTTCAAGCGGGGAATTTTGTTTTTTTAAGTTGACCAGTCCTGTAATCTCTTGGAACACGAAATGTCATTTTACATAATACTTGCTGTCTTCACTTCTCTGCTTTCCCCCCGCCCCCACTCTCTCATGCCTAGACACCCACAATACTAAATGGTACAAAGTATGTGCTCAATAAATATGGGATGAATAAACAAATACACGGACAGATGAAAGCTACTGGTTTTCACCTAAGAAATTTAGCACTATGGGTCCTCCAGATTATCAGATTAATAAGATTGTTTTCATTTAGCTGTGGTGGCTTTGCTTTTAACGGACAGGGACTTAAGCTTCCAGAGTTTCTCATAATGTGTTTCAGGGTGATTTTCCTACAAAGTTAATGATCACTTCTTCTCACATGTTACAGATGATAGAATACTGATCCATGGAACTTGGTGTTTTTTTCCCTTTGTGTTGTAGGGTGGGAGTGTTTTTTTGCTTAGGTCACAGCGAAATCAAAGCTTGGAATGTAATCATTCTTTTGATGTGAGCAGCGGGAAAAAATGAAGATACTCGGGGCACCTGGGTGGCTCAGTGGTTTAAGCCTCTGCCTTCGGCTCGGGTCATGATCTCAGGGTCCTGGGATCGAGCCCCGCATCGGGCTCTCTGCTCAGTGGGGAGCCTGTTTCTCCCTCTCTCTCTGCCTGCTTCTCTGCCTACTTGTGACCTCTCTGTCAAATAAATAACTAAAATATTAAAAAAAAAAATGAAGATACTCTTATTGCCTTCTTGGAGCCGCATAGCTGGACATGGGGATCAACATGGTTGGTTCTGACTGGCTCTCCCTGATTCTCACTTGGTGAGGTGGACCCTGAATCAGTTTGCTCTTTCCTTGAAGGCATCTACCTACCTCACTGTGCAGTATTTAAGACACATGGTATAAAGCTACTTCCAAGGAAGCCAAATCTTGCCATTTTAGGGCCTGGATTGTATTGTGGGTTAAAAGGAATAAAATCTTCTGTTTCCATACCTACACCCCCCCCCCCACCTCCACAGAGACCTAATTTGGCACCTACCTTGGCACAGAAAGCTTGCCTCTATCTCCCCAGATTTGATTGTTAATCAGCCTTAGCTTTTCCCAAATTTGCAGGCTGACTGTGGTGGTTTAGTGGGCCTAGGTGAGGGGGATGAGAGCTTGGCAGCACTAGGTCATAGCCAGTAAGCCTGCTGACAGACAGACAAGTGGCCTGGTTTCCTGTGTATGTTTGTGTTGGAAATGCTGTTGGTAATAAAGCCTCATTTGTTTGGGGCTCTGTATCAGTTATCTGTTGCATAATAAGAAACCACCAGAAAACCCAGTGGCTTAAAACAACAACCATTTTATTTGCTCATGATTCTGCGGGTCAGCAATTTGGGCTGGGCTCTGCCAGTCTTGCCTGGGATCCCTCATGCCAAATAGATGTCACCTCCTAATGGAATAGCTGCAAAGAATTCATGGCCATGTGAAATTGACCCTAGGTTCTTAACTTTGATACGAAACCAATCTAAAATTAATTTAGTTTACAATTATTTTGTCTTAAGCCGTCCTGGAGTAGGGATGGTGTTGTCAGCCTATCTGAGAGAGTTCTGGAAAATGGAGGTCTGCTGTGTAACATGTTCAAGAATATAATGATAATAATAAAGATAACAATAATAACAGCAAATGTTAATATTGTTCTTATTAATATCAAACAATGTTTTAAAATCCTTTACATGTAATAACACATTTGGTCATTATGCAGTCTTATGAATATGTTTTTATCCCCATTTTTTTTTAAGATTTTATTTATTTATTTGACACAGAGAGAGATCACAAGTAGGCGGAGAGGCAGGCAGAGAGAGGAAGAAGCAGGCTCCCAGCTGAGCAGAGAGCCTGACATGGGGCTTGATTCCAGGACCCTGGGATCATCATCTGAGCCGAACGTAGAGGCCTAACCCACTGAGCCAGCCAGGCCCCCCATCCCCATTTTATAGGTGATAAAACCAAGGCACAGAGAGGTTAAGTAACGCCCACCAATGCTATCAGGCTACTAAGTGGCAGAACTGGGATTCTACCCAGACTGACTGTCACCAGAGTCTGTATTAATCCTGAGTGCCTCTCTGGTTAACGGAAGTGAAATCCTTTTGACTCTTAGTAGAGTTCTCTATTGGGCCAGGTACTATTTCTAAAGGCAGGGGATTGGCTATTTGGAGAGGGACACAGTCTTTCTGGGTACACCCATGTGGCCCGAAGTGGATCTGGTTACATTGTAGGAGACCCTAATTAGAGAAATTAGGATCCCACTCGGATCCCACGGAACAGAGAGGGACTCGGAGTGTGCATATGTGGAGGTGTCCAGTAACGCTGGCCCTCACAGCTGTGGTGTCACTCTGTTCATTTTCTGGGGAGATGTTTGAAGAATGAGAATATTTAATAACGTTGTTGCTTAAGGTGATCAGAGAGCCTATGCTCAAAAGAAAAAAATATATTTAGCTTCTTGTTTAGGGATGACTTCAGGGAAAGGGTGGGCTCACAGCTCTTTTGCATAGTGTTTGTGGGACAGCATTCAGTACAATCTCCAGGCGGTCCCAGGTGGCACAAGGAAAGTAAGTGACAGATCTCGCCAACATTTATAAGATTACCCTTGTTGCCAAAGATGAAGTGGCCCATAGCTCCTTCCTTAGTCTGATAGGCGTGGGGCACATTTAGGGGCCAGGACACGCAGTTGCCACTAGAATGGGGGAGAAACTCCCAGTCTAAGATGGGAGGGCAGTTATTCTAGCCATCTAGCATCTTCTCTCCATCAAATCTCCTTGTTGCCTCTGGGCTCTGCAGGTAACCTCCTCCTTCTGATGTCCTTGTCCTCCTAGGACTCAGTTAACTTCAGTGACTCTTTCCTTTGCTCAGGGGTATTTGCCACAACTTCTGTGTATGTGAGAAGCTGCATGTTGGCCCTAATATGGACTCCAGCTAGAATCTAAGCTGGAATATGGGCAGTTGAAACAGCTACAGCCCCACCAGGTAGGGTAGAACACAGGGTAGGGGATGAGGGAGAGGCTGCTCTTGGCTGCCCTCCCATTCCATCTCCCCTTCTCATACCAGGAACCTCCTGGAAGGCCAGATCTCTTGATTGTCAAACAGGAAATCCGAGGGATGCTTTCCCCATCCTGGTAGAAACTGTTACCCTTATAATCTTTTCCTTTCGCTAATCTTAAAGAGTTTATAATCCTGTCCTGCATGGAGTACTTGCTCTTTTTTGGATATTTGCTTGCTTCTTTTCTGATTTGAACCAGCTGGGACAGTTTATCCCCTAGCATAGCAATGAAAACCTGACAGGCAGGTCTCTAAGCAGACCTTCTCTAAACAGTGCCTTACTGTCCGCTGTTGCAACTGAATAGTTCAGCCTGCCTTTATGGCAGAATGAGTGAGCAGAACACAGGCAGGAAGCTTCTCTTGTTTCCAAGGCCTCTGGGGCTATTCTTTCTGGCTGTAAACTTAATTGCTTCCTGGGAGGGATATGTCCAGCAGACCAGTACCCCTCCAACTCCCACCTGTTTGGCCAGCCATGGCTACCAAAGCCTGCACTTGTGTTGTCCCGTAGGCTTGGTGGATGAACATTACTTTGCCTTTGGCTCTGGCTAACGTTGCCGGTGCCGGGGGACTGGCGGTGTCTGGAAACAGGCGGTGGGCATGGGGGACAGAGGAGGTGGTGAGAGGCCTCTGGGCCTTCTGTGCCGGTGGTGTTCATGATGAACCTTGTAGACTGGTTCACCACAGGGGCCTTGAGTGCCTGCAAAATTCCTCATGTTTCCTGAAGGGGAGGTTGAGTCACCTTAGCCCCACAGAGGCCATTTCTCACCTGGTGTTTACTCGAATCCACTGCAGTTCTGACTCACCCTAGGACTGTTGGGTTTCATAGTTCCCCCTTCTCATCGGTTTTGTGACCAGTGTTGTAGGAGAGCAATGCCTGCAAGTCTGTGTGAGCCCCTCCTTTTTTGCCCCCAGCAGTGAAGAGGGTTGCTTAATAATAAACACAGAAAGGGAATTTAAAAAAAGAAGAAAGGATTTTGCTCTAGGCTGGCTCTCAGCAAGAAGTCTGAGCTGAGGAAGGCCTTTTAAATGGTAAGAATGTGTGTTTACCCATCTGCACACTCATCCCTCAGCTTCTAACGCATGGCGCCAGGTGCTTCGGTGACTTTCTTATCCTCAGTGTCTCTTTCTTGGAAGGCTGTTATTAACGAGCCAACGAAAGCACACCTTTTCAAATGGAACCTTAAGCAGCTCTTGAAATTTATCTTCAAGAAGTCTTTCTAGAATAGACATGAAAACTTCCTCTATGTCTAAGCACGGCAAGCCCGTGCACGATTCTCCTGTTTTCACCATGATCACTTTCCATATTTATTCTGTGAACATCGAGTCCTGACTACTTATTAGCCAGGTCCCCCCCACCCCCGCCATGACCTTTTCCCAAATGTGGATAACTGCTAAGAAAAGAAGGGCAGAGAAAAAGATGGTTACTCCAATGTGGGAGGTCTGCACGAGCCACAGTGTGGTACCACTGGATGGGGGAGGAGCCAGCGTGTGTGGACAGTGATGTTACCTGCAGTGGCCGGTTCTCAGTCACAAGCCCTCGCTTCTCTCCCGCTAGTAACCTTCAACTATGCTTTGATCAGGCGTGTGGTCAAGCCTTTTCACTTAAGTCTACTTTGTAGCCTCAGCACCATATCCGATCAGATTATCACCAAAATCACACATAGTATAAATCTATTCAACTATTATCCAGAGGAACTCTAAAATGCGGGAATAATGTAGAGGGTTACTTGCCATCTATTAAATCAGTTTATTTTTTGTCTTTCTTTAGTAGCATTTCATTTGGAACGAAATCATAATGTTAAGTTTTTTAATTGAAATATGTTTGACATATAACATTGTATAAGTTGAAGGTATACAACATGTTGAGGCATTTGTCTATTGTAATATCACCATCGTAGCGATAGTTAGCATCTCTTTCATGTCACATAATTACCATTTCTTTTTAGGGGTTGGATTCAGATTTAGTCTTTTAGCAAGTTTGCTTATAATACAATATTGTTATCTGTATTCACTCTATCATGCACTGGCTCCCCGGGACTTACTGCTGTACTAGTTGCAAGTAAACTGTACTTTTTTTTTTTTTTTTAAGATTTTATTTGTCAGAGAGCAAGAGCACACAAGCAGAGGGGAGCGGCAGGTAAAAGCAGAAGCAGGCTCCCCGGTGAGCAAGGAGCCCAGTGTGGGACTCGATCCCAGGACCCTGGCATCCTGACCTGGGCTGAAGGCAGATGCTTAACCAACTGAGCCACCCAGGCGCCCCACAAGTAAACCATATTTTAACATGTGTCCCCATAAGGTAAACAGGAGTAATGTGACGTGGGAAATAGTGGGGAGATGCAGATAAATTAGGAAATGAGAATCCTTAATGCATTTATGCATTTACTCCTGAGATTGGTTTTACTCTGAAAGGGACAAATTTTCAATTTTCAAGTCTTTAAAATGAATTGCCGTGTTAAAGGCTTTTATGTGTCAGCATGTGTACTCCCCCTGTTAGAGTTAGGCATCGTATTAGTTTATACAAAGGATCCCTAAAATAACTGAGGCAGTGACCAAGAGCAGAGAGCCAGGTGGTGTTTCTATAGGATTTTTCTCAACAAAAGTTACAAATATCCTCTCTGCCACCTCTACCCTATCTCCTCAGTAAGGGAGAGGCCAAATGGATAATTCTGTGGATAGATTTTCTTGAACTGTGAGCTGAAATGCAGACTTTAAATAGAGAGTTCTAAGGTGTTAGGGAGGAAAGTGACATTGATTTATTTGTTCTGTTTTTGGCCAGCTGGAGAAACCTGTCCTGTCAGGTAATGAACAAACTGCTTTTATCCTAACTAGTGACTTCAAGAGAACGATTACTCATCCCATCATTACTGTTCCCCTGAGTCATCTAGGCTGGCTCATATTGGTTCCAAATGAGTAAGAATCTTCAGGCAGTGGACTCTAGGGCCAAGGTAGCTGTTGAGTAATATTAGTTATCTAAACGTACCGTGGACAAGGAGTCATGTTGCATCCTGGAAAAATACTTCATAAATGTAGGTTTGCAGCCGTGCGTCTTTTTGAGACCTTGGATTGTCTGATATGGTCAAAAGTGGCCATCCTGATGGTCAGTGTAAAATGATTCTGTGAATTACCAGATCTCCAGTCTGCCTGGTGTGGCTCTAAAGTGCAAAGATAGGGCAATGAAAATGGTGATTTGCAAGCACATTTTTTGGCCTGTTCCTTGTTGTTGTTGTTCTTCTTTTTTTTTTTAAAGATTTTTGTTTATTTATTTGACAGAGAGAGAGAAATCACAAGTAGGCAGAGAGTCAGGCGGGGGGTGGGGGTGGGGAGAGCCCAGTGCAGGGCTTGATCCCAGGACCCTGAGATCATGACCTGAGCCAAAGGCAGAGGCTTAACCCACTGAGCCACCCAGACACCCTTAGCCTGTTCCTTCTTAGTAGCACTGCAGGTTAATCATGTTCAGTGACGGTCTCAGTCAAGCCACTTCAAGGCTTTGTCCTTGTGATGGTGGAGAGAGCACCTTGACACTTAAGACGTGGGGCATCCTAGATGGGTACCACTGCAAGGCAGCTGGAGTTGTTTCCAGTTTACAGATACTACCGGTCCCCATACGGTGTCGCTGTTCTAGGCACTGCTCTCAGGTCCTCTTGTAGGTGATTTGGATGACAAACGTGAGACTGAGTTGTCTCAGATTGAACTTGGATATATGCGTACTTGTGGGGATGAATATTGACTGGCATGTGTGTTTAGTTCCACTTCACTCCGAAGTTCAGCTTATTTCTGAGTTCTTAATACGAATATTCATTACAGCTCTGGAGAAACTGAGTTTTGAGTCTTAACTTTTAAGACTTAGTGGAGCCATCGCATGCTTATAGGAGCACTTGACATATAGAAGAGAGAAAGAAAATATTCAAGGTAAAAGGCTGAATGCAAGTCTGTGAGATAGCTGAAAATCCTACCTCTTTTACAAATTCTTAACTAATCCTTCTGGGGTTTAAATAAAATCAACAGTTGTTTTTATAATGGCTACTCTGTCACCTTTCTCAGCCTTTCAGGCACTTGAAATGCATCATTAAACAATATCAGAATTCATCCAGGGCCCTTTAGACTGAGGTGCTTGGGGAAGGAGCCTTGCCTTCTTCACCCTGAATTCCTAGGACCAGGAAAAATAAGGACACCCCCTCCAACCCTGTTTTATAAGTAGGTATATATGAAGTAATCAGTCGTCATGAAAATAAACCCGAGGCCCTGGCATTTGACAACATGTCCCGTAGTGTCCGTGTTCAATGGGAACCCGAGCTGAGGTGGGGGGCAGCTGCTTGGGGATCCTTGGACAGGGCAGCCTGGAAAGGCAATAATGCCTATGCATGCCCTGTGGCTGATGGACTTGAACCATTGCACCTGATTCCTGTGTTGCAATAGGAAGGCTCAGCCTGACCAATGCTAAGGAAACAAACCCAGCTCTTTTATTACTCTCTACAACATTTATAGCCAAGTCCTATTCGATGCCCTTCTCCTTGAGGCATTCTGATAGTCATCTTAATGATTTATTTTCTTTTTCACAACCAAAAAACAAATAAAATATTTTATCACCTTTTGGGTAAACTTGATGTCTTTCTCTTCATTTCATCACTTTCTGGGTCTATAAAATTTCCCGTACCTTTCAGTTTTTATAACTCAAGGATAGGAATCCTGTTTTTCTCATTTCTTATGTGAAGCCTCCCCTCGCTCCCCAGGCCTCAGATCCGCCCCACCCCCACCCCGCCCTGGGAGGTTCTGTAGCCTCAAGCCTGTTGTTGTGTGTGGTGGGAGTGGGGGCAGAGGATGGGAAAAGGGGGACTCAAGAAAGGCCACATGTTTGCAGTAACACGTGAATTGCAGAGAAACATTTTGAATAGGAAAAAAGTATTTTTTCAGAGCTCCTCTCCTCCATTGAGAGGTATGAGAACATTAGAGCCATTGGTGAAGTGGTGGTTGTGCTGGTTTAAGAAGAAAATTCTCTACTACTGAAATTTGCTCTGTGGTTTCTTCCCCAGATCTGCAATAAAAACAAATGACGTGTGTGAGCACCCACAGCACTGTGATTACCCCTCTCTGTTCTGAATCGCAGATCTGCACCCCAACTCCCTGCTTTATAGCTGGCAGGCTCAGCTTTTATACTCTTTCCCCTTATGCTCCTTCCTGCCTCATTTTCTGTATGGCTCCTGACATTAAGGTGTCAACAGCAGGATACTCAGACCAGTCATCATGAGCCACAAAAGCTAGTGGACCACGTGTGGATTCCTAAGGGGCAGGCTCTTCTGGAGGCAGCAGTTTCCAGTCTCAGCTGACACATAGAGGGTGTTGAGTTTAGTGGTGCAACTGAGTGGTCTGAGATCTGTGTCTCTTGTCCCTCTGGTTCCTTCCCATCAGCTCCAGTAATGACCAGAGAATTGGAAGGGATTTCAGGGTCCTTGCCATCAAGGATCCTTCAAGGAGTTATGATTAGTTTTACAAGGAATTGAAGAGCACTCAAAGGAATAAGGCTTCCATTGATAAGTGCTCGGACTCCCACACCTGTGACTTGCACTTGGTCATATTAACTACTGCTTTTTTGCCCTTACCTTAACTCTTTGATTTACAGACTTCCAAAATTTGTCTGATTTTTGGCTTTGGAGGGATATTTAGGCTAATTAGGTGACTGGAGACAATTTCCAGGACTTGTCTGGTGGTTACTTATGTCCTAGCATGACGGCCAACCCATAGATTCTACGGAAGGCAGTACTATTATGACCCTGAGGGAGGTCACACACAGTTCTGTAGGATCTGCACCCATTAGGATAGCGCCTCTGCTTTAAACCAACAATAGCTCTACCACGGGGAGACTGCTCCATACACACACCCACTACCCCCGTGCCTTAAGACGCCCAACCATCTTCACTTTGAAATGTCTGCTCTGCTTTCATCCTCAATCGAATTGTTTGGGGAGATTTGAAGTGGATCAGTTGAGCTGTGTTTGCATTTTTCTGGAGCATGAAAGATAACGTTTCCATTATTACATGCGGAGAGAGGAGGGAGCAAATGGGCAGCCCGGTTTTTAGATTACAAGGTGGAATTGGCAGCATTGGTAGTTCGAGAAACAGCCCCCAAGCATGGGAGCTGTGTAAATGCGTTCTGTACCATGTGGAGAGAATAAATTCGGGACCCCACGACAGCAGTTTTCTTTACATGTATTTCTGACCCCTCCCCATTTGATGGGAAAGAGATTTCCTTTTTCTATTGTTAGACCTCTGTTTCCATCCCATGTGTAGCCACCTGGCTAAGATAGCAAGTTACAAAGCTGGCTGGTCTCCTGTTTTTGGTGTGCTGGCAGGAGAGAGATGTTTGTTGTAATTGGGTACCTTAACTGTTCTTCCATCTGGCCGTTTCCTCCTTCCTTTTACCCATTTTCACCTCATTTTTTTGGGAGTCAGTCAGGTTGCCTTTTCTGTGATAAACCGATGTGAATGACCAAGGGCGATGAAACAGCACATGCATTGCTTTCTGGTTTTGAGGGTAGACATTTTGGGAGTCATCAGTAGCAGGAAGCTTTGCCATGGGATCTGCGAGGGGTTGGGATAGATGGCTGATGCTCTGAACGAACCTTCCGCCACACTGGGCATGTCACGGTGCCTTCCTCGTGCTGAGACACTTCAGCAGGTGATACACAGAGCCTGTTTGGAGGACTGAGAGTGTGGTTCGGCCAAATCCACCGTCCCAGCAGGGAGAAAGCTCAGATGGTGTCAACTTCCTACACTGCCGGGCGCTCTCTCCTCCCTCTAAGAGTATCTTGGACACCATCAAAAATGAAAACAAATCAAAACAAAACTGGAAGGGAACTAATGTTTATTGAGCACTTACTCTAGGCCAGGCATTGTGAAACATACTTTACAGTTAATTCACTTCCTTCTCTGTTTCTTACTGTTGACGTCTCACCACAGCCCTGCAATTTAAATTATGCCTTCGTGATTTACAGATGAGGAAACAGAGGCTCTAAGAAGTTCACCAACTCACTCAAGTTCATCCATTTCTCCCGGTGGTGATGAGAACCTAAGCACAGGATCAGAACAACGGTTCTCTGGCTCCAGTTAAATCCAGAACACACTGCACCTTGAGAATGTCTGGTGTTCTGCTGGGAGCTGGGGATTTAAGTAACTCTGACTGAGAAGCAACTGGGCTTCCAGCTCAGGCTTTTAATGAAGCATGAAGTATAGAGGCAGTGTTTCCTTATTTTTCCCTTTATCGCTAGACAGTGATGTGGGAGCTTTATTGAAATTGTAGAGTAGTATAAAGACAGCGTCTTGTCCCCACTGTGATCTAGAGGTCAGTGCAAAATTAACTCTGTTTCTGATCATTTTACCCTCTCCTGCCCTTCTCCAATGAGACCAAACAGGGCTCCCTCTAGGTCCTGTTCTTTAGCTCATGATGGACCCCATGAGTGAGGAAACAATGCAGAAGCTAACCCCTGTTCACACAGCAGAGTCTGTCAAAGTTAAAGGCTCCGCATTTCCATTGACTTCAGGCACTGGTAGCTAGCTCACTTTGCTTTTGAAATTTTGTTTTCCTTTAAACTTGAGAAATGCCTTTAATGCTTTCCTCCTGATACAATACATTGTGGACATGATCTTCTAAGCCCAATGACTGTTTGATGAGGTCCCGGAAGCCTGTCGGTGGTGTACATTCTTCTTTCTTGGACAAAAGGTATATATCTCTGTACTTCCTGTAGCCAGGTCTTGTCAATAAATCCATCAAAGGCCGGCCAGTTGGCACGAGGCAGACTTCCCACCTTCCTCAACAGGATAAAAGGCAGCCCTTTAGAAATCCATGGGATGGAAATTACTTTTCCTATCCAACTTTAGAATAAAAGTGTATGTCTCTGGGTGTTCAGTCTTGTCTGGCTATCTTGGGGTCAGGAGATGGCGATTTCTTCATTAGCCATCTTGTAAATACAAGTTTGGAGGTCAGGAAAGAGAGTTCCAGCTGTGCCTTGTGATTTTGGAATCACTGACTGGTGACAGGTGAGAGAGGGGTGCAGGGGACCTACTTCCCCTTCCCACACGGATGCTCGAGGGCCATGGTTCAGGAACAATTCAAAGGGAGATTTGTGCATCCAGTTACTGGACTGGGGTTCGGAGAGCCTTACTTGATCCTGGGATAATTATGGGTCTTTGGTTGGGATTAGAAAGCTCTGCAGTTATGTGGATGACTTTCAAAGGCACCAGGAGATATTTTACCAAGGCCACCCATCTCAGTAACTCTCCGTGAGCAGACCGTACCCATAACTGCTTCATATTGTACGATCCGGAGCTTTCATGGCAAAGTGCTCATGAAGCACAGAGAGCTGCATTACATGTTTTAAGGAGATGTTATATTTTGGACAGGGGTGCATTAAAATAACAGGCTCTGTTGCTCATATCAGCACACATGCCACCAACATCATTTTCTCCCCCAGATTTCCAACTGGGATTTACTTCTCTTTGGAGTGTTGCTGAGTGCTGGAAAGGTCATTTTGATTTGTTATTTTTTTAAGTGGGCATTCTGAGCATGGAGGCGTTAATCAGTTCCCAGAGCGCTCTTGTTAATTCATAACTTACAGCCCCTTTTGGAAATGTCTCTTGACACTAATGTCATTGCAAGCAAAGTCACAATCCTCTCAGGATCCTCCACCCTGAAATGGTCCTGCCGGGGAAATCTCCTTTAGCACTGCTGGATTATATACCATCTGTGTTTGCTCCAGTTTTCCTAAATTTACAGTCAGTAGTATAGTTACTTTAGGGGTTCCTTTAGTTAGGTTAGGTAATACACAAAACTGGTAAGAAATAGTTGAACGTAAGTTAAAATGGAAACAGCTATATCTTCAGTAGACATTTTCTACAAAATTCTATCACCTTTTTTTTTTTTTTAAGTAGGGTCCACACCCAGCATGGAGCCCAATGCAGGGCTTGAACTCACAACCCTGAGATCAAGCCCTGAGTTGAAATCAAGAGTTGGATGCTTAACTGACTGAGTCACACAGGCGCTCCCAGTTCTATCACTTTTATTTATTTTCCTTGACAATAAGAGAATTGTAACTACCAGAACTGTGAAGTCTGTCCTTTTGTGCCTGGCAAGAAGGTGGATTCTGGTCTGCGGAAGTTTTCTCTGGGAAGATTTAATCAGTGTGTGCTGTCAAAGAAGAGAAATGTTCCAGCTTTGGTGAAGACACTTGGTCTGTCTTGACGAACACAGTTAAGGTGATGTTAGGCCCTGTGTGAGAAAGTGAGGGGAATACTTTTTATGATTAGAAAACAAAAAGACAGATTTACTAGGGGCTCTGCTGGCCCTTCTCCCTCTGAACGTCCTGATCTAGCAAGCACTGCAGGGACGGGTACAGTGTTGTGTGCTGTTGTACATGTGAAAGCCGCGGATTTAAGGATTCTTTGCTTCTGGGTCATAATTCTTCTTAACCGTGGAAGTTCCAGACCTGTAGTCCTTCTTGATCTTCCTTAGGGCACACACATCCTTTTCTTAAGGTAGCTTTTTTTGGGTGGTGGTGGTCGGTTGGTTTTTTGTTGTGGGGTATGGGGGGTGGCTAGCTTTAGATCGTCTTCAAAAGGTGACTAAAGGGGGGCACCTGGGTGGCTCAGTGGGTTAAGCCGCTGCCTTCGGCTCAGGTCGTGATCTCAGGGTCCTGGGATCGAGTCCCGCATGGGGCTCTCTGCTCGGCAGGGAGCCTGCTTCCCTCTCTCTCTCTCTCTCTCTGCCTGCCTCTCTGCCTACTTGTGATCTCTCTGTCAAATAAATAAATAAAATCTTAAAAAAAAAAAAAAGTGATTAAAGATAGGTACCCGGGTGGCTCAGTCAGTTGAGTGTCTGCCTTTGGCACTGGTCACAATCTTAGGGTCCTGGGATTGAGCCCTGCATCGGGCTCCCCACACAGCGATGAGTCTGCTTCTCCCTCTGTCTCTGTGATCTCTCTCCCTCTGTGATTTCTTTTGCTCTCTCTAAAATAAATGAAATCTTAAAAAAAAAAAAAAAGGTGGAGTGGGGGGAGAACAAAAGGGAAGGAAAAGGAAAAATAAGCAAATATTGAAATAGGAATGAGTTGGAGAAAAGTTATTAAGCAGACCCTTTGCTTAAGTTTCATTTGCTCGTGGGAGGCTTCCCATGGGAGCAAGCTGCTGCAGCTCTGGCCCAGCCTGGCTACGTGTGTCTCCGCGTGTCCCTGGCACCGCCCTTGCTGCCTCTGCTGGCCTGCTGTGGGCCACAGGGACCGCTCTGCCTTAGGCACAGTAAAGGGCCTGAGGGAAGCCTGGGTGTGAAAGGCCATGGAATGAGTTTTGTTTGCCGAGTTCTCAGTTGCCCCAGTTCTTCTCCCCCACACCCTCAGCCTTATGAAGGTCAGATCAGCAAACGTAATTGTGTGTAAAATTGACCAAATCGTGTCAAGGTACACAGCGTGAATGTGATGATTTGATATTTGTATCCATCATGAGGTGATGACCACAATCCAGTCAGTTAACCCCTCCATTGTGACCTGAGTTAATTTTTTTTTTTTTTTTTTTGGTGAAAACAGTTAAAATTGACTCTTGGTCAGTGTGCAGTGCAGTATGATTAACTCTGGTCACCAAACTCTACGTTACAGTCCAGGACTTATTTCTCTTATCACTAGAAGTTGGTGCCCTTGGACCAGCATCTCCCTGTTTCTTTATCCACTCCCCTGCCCCCAGTCCTGGCAAACAACCACCCTTCTACTCTCTGGTTCTATCATTTTGACTTCTTTAGGTTCCATGTGTAAGTGATGACATATAAGATTTGTCTCTATTTCTGGCTTATTTCACTTAGCAGAGTCCTCCCACTTCCATTCGTGTTGTCACAAAGAGCAGGATTTCTTTTTTATATATTATAATATAATATATAATATAATATAATATAATATAATAATATTCCATGCATATACACCAAGAAAACCACATTTTTTTCTTCATTCATCCATTGATGGACACTTTGGTTGTTTCCTGATCTTGGCTGGGGTGAATAATGCTGCAATAAACGTAGGAGAGCAGATGCCTCTTCAAGGAAATGATTTCATTTCTTTTGAATATATTTCCAGAAGCAGAATTACTGGGTCCTAGGGGAGTTCTATTTTTAATTTTTTGAGGAACTTCCATACTGTTTTCCATGGGGGCTGAGCCAATTTACGTTTCCACCAAGAGTGCATAAGAGTTCCTTTTTCTGTACATCTTCATGACTCTGGTGATTTCTTATCTTTTTGATGAAAGCCACTCTAGCAGGTGCAAGGTGATATCTCATTATGGTTTTGATTTGTATTTCCCCAATGACCCACTTTCTTAATTGGAGTATTTGGTGTTTTGCTGTTGAGTTGTAGGAGTTGCTTATATATTTTGGATATTAATCCCTTAGCAGACATTGGTTTGCAAATGTTTTCTCCCATTCTATAGACTGCCTTTTCATTTTGTTGATTGTTTTCTTTGCTGTGCAAAAATGTCCCTCAGGTGGCCTCCTTGACCTGTAACCTTGGAGAAGGCACTGCATGGGCCTTTTTCTGCTGCTTTCTCTGGGCTGAGATTAGACTAGATCAGTGGCTTTTCAGATGTTTCAAGCTATGGACCCCTTTACCCATATAAAATGTTGTGATCTATCGATAAAAGCAATTTTGCGAAATCTCACCTATTCTCGTTTAAGTGTGTGTGAGGGACCCAGAGTTCCCCCTACCCCACTCAAATCCCCTTCATCTGCTGGAACTCCAACAGGCCTGTGGTCTACCTCCAGCTCTCTTGATAACAGAATGCAGAAAGTCGCACTAATAGAAGGCCTAAAAATGGAGGTGTTTTTACCTTTGTCAATCCTGAAGACAGCATATTTTACAAATTTTAAGTCAACCAACCAGCCTAAAATGACTTAATCCATCATAAATTTGAAAGCATCAATCATTCTTCTCTTTTATATGCCCTGTTCCTTATAACCCAAGTATTTTTAGCTTTGCTGTTGTTCAGTGATGTGTAAACAAATGTGGATGATGAATTCTGGAAAGCATACCCACCTCAACATTTCAGAACTATGCCGGCCCTTTGCTACCCTCTTCTGGATTCCAGAAACCCTGACTCTCTGCTCCCCCTCCTCCCACCTCTCTAATAGTCAACTATACAAATACCATATCAACTTTCTTAACCTCTGTATTTATCATGTCTGACTCTTTCACAAAATAGCCCCATTGTTTGAAAGAGCAAAACTCAGCTCCTGACACTGACTTTCTGAAAATTCCATGATTATTTAATTTCCTTTCAAACTCTATTCCCTGCTTTGTTCTAATATAAATCCATTTCAGTACGTCATTCTCTCCCTAATCTCTGCCTCCAAGCCTGTGGTCATGCTCTTTGCCCATCTCTCTTCCTTTCCCCATAAAGACCCTTCATCCTTTCTGTTGCCTACCTGTATCCTCTATAGCTCACCCTTCATGTCCTTCCATGCTCCCTCTTCTCCCTCCCATGTGACTCAACAAGGAGGCAATGTGGGGTGGCAACAAAATCACACAACAGGACTACTATCCTGGGATTTTCCCACTTATTTGCAAGATGCCCTTGGCTAAGCCTCTTTGGGTCTCTGTTTCCTTATCTGTAAAATGGGGTTAATAAAATATTATCTCCCTTGCCTACCTCACCATGCAATTGTACAAATTAAGAGAAGAGTTATATGTGAATGCACTTTGTCTAATTAAAGACCTCATTTTTCAGGTTTTGCTCTTACATAGTAGTAAGGTGGTATTATTCCTTATAGTCTCCTCCTAGAGCACTTGTTTTCATTACTAATCAAACTCAGCCCTGTCCTCGCTGCAGTCATTTCACGTGTGATACTGAGTCTGGCCAGTTTAGGTTAAAGAAATTTCCTAAATTTAAAAGTTGACTTCAATACAACTTTACAGTGTTTCTCACAGTGCTCATCCCATATTAGGTAGCTCATGGGGATTTATTTAATAGAATTTTGATCTCCAACGTTTTCCAAGAACTGACCATTTTTGGTGTGCTAGCTGTAGAGGTCACTTAATTATCAAAAGGGAGACTTGGCTTCTGGCATCCTCTCAAAATAAGACTAAAATTGTAAGAATTTCGAATGGATGTGGAAGGCCTTAGAAACAGACTAACTATATTATCTGAGTGAGATATTCTGAAGATTGATTTGAGGCAGAAGTCTGGCCTGGGACCAGTTGGAGTGAGTCTGGCAGTCAGTCCCTGGTCAGCATAGCCTTTTAAAAACTCTGGATGCAAACTGTGGAAAGAGCCAAGATGCCCTTCAACACAAAAATGGATAAAGAAGATATGGTCTATATATACATTAGAGTATTATACCTCCATCAGAAAGGATGAATACCCAACTTTTGTATCAACATGGATGGGACTGGAGGAGATTATGCTGAGTGAAATAAGTCAAGCAGAGAGAGTCAAATTATCATATGGTTTCACTTACTTGTGGAGCATAAGGAATAACATGGAGGACATTGGGAGATGGAGAGGAGAAGTGAGTTGGGAGAAATCACAGGGGGAGACAAACCATGAGAGACTATGGACTCTGAGAAACAAACTGAGAGTTTTGGAGAGGAGGAGGGTGGGGAATTGGGTGAGCCTGGTGGTGGGTATTATGGAGGGCATGTATTGCATGGAGCATTGAATGTGGTGCATAAACAATGAATCTTGGAACACTGAAAAAAAATTACCCAAAAAACCCCAAAAAACAAAAAACCAATCTCTGGATGCTCATAATGAGTAAGGAGAAGCTTCCAGTGAGTGAGGGACTTCAGAACCGCACTGGGATGCACCGAGGAGGCTGTGTCTGTCCAAAATAGCAAAAGAGGGCCTTGCAGGCTTCAGGTGATTCTTTAAGCAGCTCACATGACTTTGCAGCCAACTTTTCCCGAGTCAAGTATGTTCCGGGAGAGTAAGTTCTTATGTTATATTCATTGTTAAGAGTGAGTGCTCTTAGTGTCTCCGTAAGTGGATGGCAAATACTTCTTCATGTAAGTGAAAATTACTTCATTCTGAATCCTAGGGAAAGATACATTTTTTTAGATGACTAGAATGCCTTCAGGAAGATAAAGTAGGCATGCTGTGATAAACAGGGGGCAGGCGGGGGCATGCCAGGTAGCGCCGGGGGCGTCTTACTACACTGGAGGCTTAATTTAGGCTAAACCGGCCATGGGTAAAACTTGATTTTCCCCCTTTCAAGCTTGACTTATCTAGGGTATCGCATGCTTCTGGAAGAACTGAACTTGCTGGCAGGTGAAATTGCTGAGCCAAGAATAGGGACATGGGAGCTCTAAATGTGTTGGAAATCCTCAAAGTACCAGGCTATCCAATTCCTAGTTTAGGCTGTGGAGACAGTGTTCATCTGCACCCATTCGTTTATTCTGGGGATAGATGCAGAAAATCTTCACCAGCCTGCTTTTTTTTTTTCATTTTTTTTTTAAGAAAAAAAGTTTTTCCTGGGCATTTCCTCTACTTGGCTAAACTAAACATACGTAGATCTGTTCTTTTCAGATTTGCTTGTTTCTAGGGTCCGCCCTACATGGTTTCAGTGTAAATAATATGCTTCCCTCCCTACTACAAGATATAGGAATCACTAGCATTTTAGAAAAGTAAAGGTCGGGGGCTCCTGGGAGGCGCAGTTGGTTAAGTATCCAACTCTTGATTTCCGCTCTGGTTGTGATCTGAGGGTTATGAGATTGAGCCCTAGGTTGGGAAATCTGGCTCAGCAGGGAGTCTCTGAGTTCTCTCTTGAGCTCTCTGCCCCTCCCCCACTCAGGCTTACACACGAACTCTCAAATAAATCTTTTTTTTAAGATTTTATTTATTCATTTAACACAGAGAGAGAGAGACAGATCACAAGTAGGCAGAGAGAGAGAAGGAAGCAGGCTCCCCGCCGAGCAGAGAGCCAGATGCGGGGCTCAATCCCAGGACCCCAAGATCACTACCCGAGCTGAAGGCAGAGGCTTAACCCACTGAGCCACCCAGGTGCCCCTCAAATAAATCTTAAAAGTAAAGGTGGTAGTGTTAGTAACACTTCATAATCCATTGTTTCCATAGCAACTGGCCCATGTTTGCTGTGTGTACATGAGCAGCTTTTATCACTATATTCAGACCACTTTAGGGCATGGACCAAGTCTTAAATTTTTATTTCTGGTTCCTCATATGGTACACAGTAGGTGTTCAAAAATGCTTATTAAATGAATAAAAGGAGTGTACATATTTTTGTGTGGAGATATGTGTGTGTATGCATTTTCCATTTAAAAAGTTTATTTGATTAATACTTTCTTGGCTAAGAACCCCCCCCTCCAAATAAATGTGGGTTGATGATATCGAAACATGACACTTCTAACCCAGTGTTCAATGTAATTGCCTACATGAAAGGAAGCCTAATAAATGAGGACTCCATCATGCGGCCATGCTGCAGCTGCAGGACATTGCCAGATTTTCGTAGATTTGTCTGCAGGGCCCAGTGAACCCAGACCCAGAGGAATTCTTGTGACAGCTCTCTCAACTCTCCATCATGACTTACCATTGCCAAAAGCTATAGGAACTCAATAAAATGCTACCAAACCAAATCCAACAATACATTAAAAGAATCATCCACCAAAAGCTATAGGAAGATAAGCAAAAGCCTAAGCTGGGTAGCAATATTTAAATATACAACCATCCTGTAGCCCTCATTTAGCTAGGAGACTCCTGAGGTTCTGGAATTTTCCTTGAAGGCGTTCATAAGCAAATCAAGCTGGTTAGAACGTTGATTATTCTTGCCACTGCTTTTTCCCTGATGAAAGTTCCTGATTGGATGTCAGTTTGGTCTTCTGTCTCTTTCTCATATATACTTGAACCCGTAACTGTTTCGAATTCTTGGTGAGAATCAGATGATATTTGCTGTAAAGTACGTACGGAGCACTGGCCGTGTCTTTTCTACATTCTCACTTTAGTGTAGCATATGAGGTACTCATACCCTATGCAAGGATTTTTTTCTTATCAAATCCATTGTCTCATAAAATGATTCTTAACATAAAATGGGACTCTCACACCTTTCTCCATTCCACAATATTCAGCAAACATTTGAACACCTGCTCTGTCCACGCCCATTGCTGGAGATGGAAGATGACTCCTGCCTTCAGGGAGCTTGAATTTGGTGAGAGAGGGAGATAGGAACCTCCCTTTGCACACACATTCTTCTCCTTATTGAAGAATCTGATGTCGTGATCTGAATGGTTGCATGGGCTTCTGGAGCATTCAGGGATTAGCCAAGCATTTTTCAGTAGACCAATTAAAAGAAATCATTGAGAAGAATAATTAGGGTCCAAAGCCCCAAACTTAATCTCATATTAACCTGGAAAAATAGCCACAGTGATTGCCATCTGCTGACACACCACTGCCTGACAGGGAGTGAATGTTCTAGGCCAGCTGGGTCTCCCTCACGCAGGGCCAGGGAAAGCACCCCTGATTAGAGCAATTAGAGTGACTCCCTGAGCCGGTTCTTAATTTGCTTAATCACACTCACTTGACTGGACTATGCTATTGGCTTAGGGAGTTTTAGAGGAAGAAAAAAAAATGCAAGGTTTTGGGAAAAGGAAAAGAAGCAGTTAGGGAGAGAGAATCCAAATTCTCCTCCCTAGTCAGTTTCGGGTTGGCAGGAAAGGAGAATGACATCAATGTCCAGGTGTAAATATGAGGAAGCTGATTTGGGAAATGGGTCCTCTGTGTCTTGTTTGGGCGAGAATCATTGAGATCACAAAAAGAAGCAGCTGGTAAATTCTGGAAACCTTTTTGTGTAAGCCCAGAATCTGAATAATGCACTAAATGGAATGTAGTGCATATATTTAAATATTTAGTATGATTGGCTGTTCTTAGCCTGTTCTGCCATGGTCCCATGACTTGATACAATTGCCTTTTTTAAAAAAATTATTTATTTATTTGACAGAGATCATAAGCAGGCAGAGAGGCAGGTAGAGAGAGAGAGAGGAGGAAGCAGGCTCCCTGCTGAGCAGAGAGCCTGATGTGGGGCTCGATCCCAGGACCCTGGGATCATGACCTGAGCAGGCAGAGGCTTTAACCCACTGAGCCACCCAGGTGCCCCGATACAATTGCTTTTAAATGATCATTTTCTAGATGCTAGAAGGGGATTGTACAGAAGAGGCAAAGAATCGTAGCAAACCAAACACGGAAAATGCAGAGGAGACCATTTTAAGCCAGAAATCCATCATAGCGAGCTATGTTTAAGAAGTTTTGAAGGCACTGTCATGTAGGGATTAAAATGGAGGAGTTTGGAATTGGAACCTAATTTATATTCTATCCATGATTTGCTAACTTTGTAGTTTCAGGCAAGTTACTGATCCTCTTTTTAAACTCCAGATTCCTTGTCTGTAAAGTGGGGATGATAAGAGGACCCCCCTCACAGGGATGTTGTAAGAATTAAATGAACTAGTGATGTTATGTGCCTTACACCCAGAAGCCTCTTGTAAATGTTACCTTCGAAAAGGAAGTTATCCTGCATGAGGACACATGGAGAAAAGCCTCAGCAAGTCATTGGAAAGCCAGATCTCTGAGACCAGGAACTTTATTCTAGGGACAGAAGAATGGCTGTGAACCAAGCTGTGCCTGGCATTTGGTAGGTGCTCCATAAATATTGATTGAATAACTGAATAAATGTAGTTAGTCCAAGTAGAGTATATAAATTGGATTATTTTATGCAATTAATGTGCATTAAAAAAAAATAAAGTACAAGGAAAGAAATAATGGGTGAAAATTTCAAATGTAGCAAAGATGTATTTTTTTTTTCAAAGATCTCTGAGTTTCTTTTCTTTTTTTTTTTTTTTTAAAGATTTTATTTGTTTATTTAACAAAGAGAGATCAGAAGTAGAAAGGCAGACAGAGAGAGAGAGAGAGGGAAGTAGGCTCGCTGCCGAGCAGAGAGCCTGATGCGGGACTTGATCCCAGGACCCTGGGATCATGACCTGAGCCGAAGGCAGCGGCTTAACCCACTGAGCCACCCAGGCGCCCCAAAGATGTATTTTTGAAACCTGTAGCCAGGAAAATATTCATCCTCTCGTTGCCCATCAGGGACATGGAGTTAGATTCCATTTTCTTCCCTAAGACCAAATGATTTGGGGGACCATTTTTGTACTGTTCTAGATTGTGTCTTCAGGGGAGCAGAGTCCCAGTTCTTCTGCTCTCCTGTTTGGATTGTGTTAAGAGGAGACACTGTAGGAAAGAGAGAAGCCCTACTGATTAGAGACACACTTTTCTCCGATTTCCTTCGGGAGCATGACTCTTGAGTATCCTCTTGTGATGGAGAACAGAGGCTCACAGGGGCTAGATGCTGGGGGGTGGGGGGGGGGGAGGGGAGTCTTAACTGCATCACCGCTCTCTCATTTGTAAATAGAGTGGGACCATGACTAGTTGGTTCTGCCCTTGTCTGTGGACAGTATCTTCCTCTGCTGCCCAGGGTTTCAGGCCCTGGCACAGAAGGTGGGGAAAGAGATTGGCATTCTCCTTCTAAGCCTAGCCTGCAGTCCATTCTCAGACAAGGCATGATGAACAAATACTGCCTTTGGAGGAAGGTGTACAAATTTGCCAAAGAAAGGAATGCAGTTCTGGGACCTCCTAGCTACAGGGTTATGTAAATCATTCAACATGAGTCAAGTTGAAGTTATGAGAGTAATTTCCATTTGTACCACAACTAATTGGTTGAAGGGAAGTGGTGACAGAGGATATGTTCTGTAACTCCTCAGGGTAGGTAGCCTTGGAAGGCTGGCTCTAAAGAGTGAGTTTTAAACATAGCTCTAAGATGTAACATGGGAGTAGCTAATATTTACTAAGTTTGTACTATTCTTCCAGACATTTTTCTATGTGCTTGAAACATATTAACTCACTCATTGAGGTCATTTTTGTTTGTCATCTCCTTTTTACAGTGAGGAAACTGAGGCACTGGGAGGTGAATTGACTTGCCCAATGTTAGCAGTAACTTTTAACATTTGATTACATCCTGAGAAATAGCCTAGGTATGGCAAGATAACATAGCTGGTCACTCAGCTAAATACAGGGGCATTTCCCCCTTGCTGTAGGTGCACAAGGAGCCATTCCTGCAAGAGTGATTCCTAGCCCCCTCTTACCATGAAGCCTTGACACTAGGGGTTAAGAGAAAGGCTTCCCAGGCTACTGCCCCTTTTCTACTTGAAAGTTGGAAATCTAGGATCTCAGAACCTCTAATGGAGTCACAGGAAATGAGCTTTTTCTAACATTTCAAAGAGCCTAATAGAAATGGTTCGTATAGAGAAAACAACATATGGGCTAATGAGTATATAAAAACTTTTTTTATTTGTCAAAATCATATACTACATTGATGTAATTTATTTTGTGGCAATTGTACATTTTTAATCTTAGAATAGGTAATGAATTATCTCCTACATACAGTTTAGATAAATCCTTCTCAACATGGAATCTGGGGTCTGGAGTCAGGGCAAAATAGAAATGGACTTGAGATGAAAACATTAGCCACTATTGGCCTGTTGTGCAAAAAGATGGGTTGCTTACACTCAACAATCACAATATACTCAAATGGCTAGAAAACACTTCTCTTCTGCAGAATGCTTCTCTTCCTTGTCTGCATTCTCTGCTCTTACTGCAGACCCCTGTGACTGTGTTCTTACCGAGATCTCAGGGTACTTTTGCTGATGGAATTTGTAAAGTGTAATCAGGGTGGTGAATTGTCTGGTGCCTCCATTCCTACCACGAAATGATTCATTTCAAAGCCAAATTGAGAAAAAAAATGCTGTTCTGTGTCATCTCTTCTTTCTAAGCCCTGGGTCCACAAGAGAGAACTTGAGCTTTAACTATATGGCACATGCTTAATCATCAACTATAGAGCCAATTGAACTTTTTTTTTAACTTTTAATTTTGAATAGAGGCACCTGGTTGACTCAGTTGGTTAAGTGTCCCACTCTTGATCTCAGCACAGGTTCTGATCTTATGGTTGTGAGATGGAGCCCCATGATACACTCTGTCTGGGCATGAAGCCTCTTAAGGTTCTCCCTCTCGGGGTGCCTGGGTGGCTCAGTGGGTTAAAGCCTCTGCCTTCGGCTCAGGTCATGATCCCAGAGTCCTGGGATCGAGCCCCGCATCAGGCTCTCTGCTCCGCGGGGAGCCTGCTTCCTCCTCTTTCTCTCTGCCTGCCTCTCTGCCTACTTGTGATCTCTGTCTGTCAAATAAATAAATAAAATCTTTAAAAAAAAAAAAAAGGTTCTCCCTCTCCCCACCTCACTCTCTAAAAAATTTTTTTTAAATAAGTTATGATTTATGTGGGTCAAAAATTAAAACAACAAAATGAGGTGTATTCTGAGAAGTCTTCTTCCTACTTCTGTCCTCTTTTTACCATTTTTTACCCTGTTCCTTCACCTACAGGTCATCAGTTCTATTAGTTTCCTGTATATCGTTACTGAGTATATTTATACATATATAAGTAAATACATATAGTAATTTTTATTCTGTATTCTCTCCAACATAAAAATTACATTATATTCATATCTCTGTATCTTTTTCCATTCATATATGTATCTGTATCCTAGAGCTTTTTAGGGAATATCCTCACATTTTTAATGACTGTGTTATATTTCACATTTTTAATGTGAATATCCTCACATTTTTAATGACTGTGTTATATTTCAGGGAATATCCCTCACATTTTTAATGACTGTGTTATATTTCATTGTGTTGTGTGTGTACACACACACACACACACATATACACTCCTTTTGATGGACTTGGATTATTTCCAGTCATTTGCTATTATAGTGCTGTGATGACTATCATGGCAGGGTATCATTGTGCATGTGTACAGGCTATCTGTTGAAAAAATTATAACAAGTGAGACTTTGGGTTAAGGGTAAACGCATTTGAAATTTTAATGTTACCAAATTGCTCCTAAGTGGTCACCTTTCCACCAGCAATATATGAAAACAATTGATTTCCTATGGTCTCCTTAAAAGGCAGTATTAGAAAATATTTTTACCTGTCAGACTCATCAAAATCTGGGAACTATACAGTATACTTTCAGTTTGCATTTCTCCTGTTTGAAAAGATGCTTAACTTTTCTCCTGATGTTTCAATAAATAGTCTATTTATTTCCTATGTCCTATGAAATGTCTATTAGTGTTCTTTGATTATTCTTCTGTTAGGTTGCTGATAATTTTCGTATTGATTTCCAGTAGCTATTTCCATGTTAGTGAGATTTTCATTATTTTGTCTGTGATATAAATTGAAAATATCTTTTTCTAGGTTGTTGTTCTTTGACTTTGCTTATGCTATTTTTTTTGTCATACAGAACTTATTGTTTAATGTAATCGAATTTGTCAAACTTTAATTTTATACTTTCTGGGTTTTGAATCACAATTGAAAAGGCCTCCTCCCACTCCAAGGATGTCACTCATATTTTCCTCTGGTACTTAAAGAAAACAACAACAATAAAAGCATTTTGTTATAGGAAATTTTAAGCATATACAAATTAGGGAAAATAGTATAATAAACCCCAACTACTCATCCTCCAGCTTCATCAATTAGGAATATTTTGCAACTCTTTTATTTTACCTATTCTCCCATCCATTTTGAGAATATTTATTTTTTATTAACATATAATGTATTATCATTTTGAGAATATTTAAAGCAAACCTTAGGTAACATATTTTCTTTTTTTTTAAGATTTAATTTATTTATTTGACAGAGAGGGAGTGAGTGAGCACACAAGCAGGGGGCATGGCAGGCAGAGGTGGTGGGAGAGGGAGAAGCAGGCTCCCCACTGAGCAGGGAGCCCTATGTGGGACTTAAACCCAGGACCCTGGGATCATGACCTGAGCCCAAGGTCAACACTTAACCAACTGAGCCACCCAAGCATTCCAACATATTTTCTTTTTATCAGTATATACCAATAATATATAAGGACTTTTTAGAACATAACTCTTATGTGATTATTACACCAGTAATTCCTTATGATTATCTAATGTCATCCTGTGTTCAAAATTTTCCCTTGTGGAACTGTAATGGCTTTGATTTTTGTTTGTGTGTGGTATAAGCTATGTATCCAGTCTTATGTTTTTCTTGGCTAGCCAGTTGTCCCAACTCATTTTCTTAAAGTAAAATCTTACTTTACTGGTTCGAGGAGCCGCCTTTGCCATATAAGAAATTCCCACATGTATTTGAGTCTGTTTCTGTACTTTCCGTTCCATTCGTCTGTCTATTCATGTACGACTACTGTGCTGTTTTACTGTGGCCATAACCAATGTTTTCATGTCTGTCAGGAGGAGTCATTCTCTAAAAGAAATAGTCATCTACTCCAACTCAAGCTATATAAAAATGGCAGAAAATTATAGTTGGTAGACCAGCCTCCTCAGGTCAGGGATGGGCCTGATTTAGAAACTGACAAGGAATGGGAGTTGAATGCGTGAGAGTGAATGTGGTCCCTAAGGAGAGTAGTAGTAATAACATACTGTAGGGAGGCAAATAGTAATTACAGAAGAGCATGAAACTCAAGGCAGGTCCTCATCTAGAAGATGGGAGGAGGAAGATGAATCTACAAAGGGAAAAGGACATGATTCTGATGGTTGAAGCTTTGCCCTCGTAAATAGCCAATCCTGGTTCTCTTTGCAAAGTCACGAAGGCTGATAATTAAAAAGGTTGAGATATGTGCTGTGTGCGTGCTCCAGGGAACTGATCAGAGACAAGAAACGTGCTGTAAAGCAGCAAGAGCCCGGGTGAATGATGTGTGGAGAGGAGGCCATGCTGTCATTCTGCTTGGGCACTTCAGAGACTCACAAGGGCAGCAACGTGAATGCCACAGCAGCCTGCGTGCGGACTTGTGTCTCCAGGTCCGAGGGTGAACCTCCCTGTGCATTTCCCAGGAAGAGCAGTGAGGATGTGTCTTCTCAGCCTTCTTTCCAGGAGACAGTGTGAAATGTATCTAACAACATATCTTTGCTGGAAAAGATCTGAATGTGAGATGACTTCAGAGAGGCTTTATCCTCAGAAAGATATCCAAAAGTATTTATTTAGCAGGGCTGACTCATGATTTTTCCCCCTCTGAAATGCACATATCTGCTAGATACTGTCTACACCTTCCAAGAAGGTGGTCAAAGCACGGGGAAAAGGCCTGGATCCGGAGTGGGGGGAGATGCTGAACCTGGATCCCTGCTTCGTGACTTCATTCCCCAGCAGACACCCTTAATAACCTTTGGCACAGCCCCAAACCTTCTCGTCTCCAATTTCCTCTTCATAACCTGCAGAGGAGCACAGGGCACTTACCTCTCAAGAATGTGTGGGCAAGATTAACTCGTTTCAGAAGGAAAGTTCTTTGCCGATGAGTCATAGGGGATGGTTGCTAATTTGAGGTTACACAGCCACAAGCTGGGGCCATTGCCTGCCGCCCAAGCCCTGACACCAGAGGGGACGGGGAAATCAGTCTTCCTCAGAGTCAAGGAAATGGATTTTAGGGAGCGCCTGGGTGGCTCAGTGGGTTAGGGCCTCTGCCTTTCGCTCAGGTCATGGTCCCGGGGTCCTGGGATCGAGCCCCGCATCGGGCTCTCTGCTTGGCAGGGAGCCTGCTTCCTCCTCTCTCTCTCTCTGCCTGCCTGCCTCTCTCCCTACTTGTGATCTCTATCTGTCAAATAGATGGATGGAATCTTTAAAAAAAAAAAAAAAAAAAAGAAATGGATTTTAGAAACCGAAGGAATGGGTGAAGCCCACCTTGGTTAGGCATTTATTCAATGACTACTAACTGTCTACCCTGTGCACACATACCAGGCAGTCATGCGGGGTGCCTGGGTGTTGGATTACTGAGGAGTGGTTACCCTGAAGCGCAGGCACTGTACTCACTGCTGGAGTGGTCATCACCCACGGTGGGATGTGGTAGCCCCGCGTTGTAACTGTGGGTTAGAAGTCCGTCATCTTTGCCGTCAACAGTGTGAGCTGAGCATCAGTTACGGCAGGCTTCACGTTCTGGCAAACTCTGAATAGTACGTAGGGTCATCAGCGCCTCCTTAGTCCATCACTTTCTGGTTGCCACGCTTAACTCATTCCTAAGCTAGTCTTCTCTCTCAGGTGCTTTCAGTGAAGGGAGTCTTTGGGTCCACTAACAAGAAAGTACTAGAAAAGAGAAGACTTCCTTACTTGGCCTCTTTGACTTCTTTTGTTATATGCCAGTGTTTTAAAATCTGCATTCAAGGTGTACTTTAAGTACAAGGTAAAAGGGACTCTTGTAGGCATCATCACAGAACACTTTCTCTGCCAATAAGGAGTTTTATGGTCTGGAAATTGGTACAGAATATGGATGAGATCTCAATGTACATTTCGAGCTGAACTTTTTTCTACCCTCTTTCAGTCGTCCTTGAGTGAGGGTAGCAGGGAATGGAAGAGGAGGAAGGAAAATTAAGAAAGATGGATATGAGTAACCTTGGAAGGTGAAGGAAAGTGTTTTTTGGGCAAACGAGGCTACCAAAAACATTATCTCTGTAGAAAGGTTTGGGACTGCACAAGATGAGAAGTAATCAGAAGCCTAACCAAAGGGGGGGGAGGTTGAGAAAATTTCTTCAGTGAGAAGCCTATTGTCATAGGGTGACAAATTCATGGTGTTCCTCAAAATATAAGATCTTAGGAAGGAGACAACAGGCCAAAGCACCATTGTATTAATACAGGATTCCAGTTTATAGTGGATTTATTATATTTAAATAAGCTTACATCTCTGTGCAGATATTTGTAGGTACTATAATGCAGTAAGAGGGTACAACCTGAAAATAGCAAAGCTTCAGTGGGCTTCAGTACTATGTCCATAATAATATGTGTTCTGTTTTCTCAGCTCTTTTATTGATGTTCAGGAATTTGCCTATCTCTTTACTTATTTAATGTTATTTTTCAATGACAGTAGGAGCAGATAAAGCTAATTTTGATGGACTTGTGATATTTGCCTGAGATTATAACATTCTTCAGATAGATTTATCTTCTATATAATATTCTCATTTTCTTTCTACAGCCTTCATTCTTACCTAGGTTTATAGAATAAATTCAAATGTTGCTTTATTATAAGCCAATAGTAATACTTGCTCTTACTCTTACCTAGTAAAGGAGTAATGTTTATTCACAATAGCTGTTCCTATAAGAAGTATAATAAGTCCAAGGCACCTGGATGGCGCCTCTGCCTTCAGCTCAGGTCATGATCTCAGGGTCCTGGGATCGAGTCCCACATCCAGCTTTCTGCTTGGCAGGGAGCCTGCTTCCTCCTCTCTCTCTCTCTCTCTGCTTGCCTCTCTGCCTGCTTGTGATCTCTCTCTGTCAAATAAATAAGTAAAATAAAATAAAAAAAAGTATAATAAGTCCGGTGTAATAATAAGCCATGATGCTTTGGTCCAAAGTGACTCCTGGTATTTTAGGACCAGATTCGAGGCTCAGTCAGGGTCCTGGCTGGGACTTGGCAGGCAGACATATTCAAGAGCATATTCAGACTGGTATAATTTGAAAGAATTAATAGGATGCTGTTTATAATGGTATGGGTAGGTTTAGGAAAACCAGCAAGAGATAGTACCATGCTCCAGGGTCTGCAACACAGATGAGTTTATTCTATAGGCTCACAGGACAAGGAGAGAGAATGGCTCTCAGAACCCAAAAGAAGGTAGCTGTGGAGTCAGCTATGAGACGGAAGCTGAGGGGTGTGGTAACAACCAGGCAGGATGAATCAAGGGAATATGTACCCCACTCTCAACTTCTTCCCATCCTTCAACCTGCCAGTTTCTGCCATTAGTCAAACTAAATTGGAAGTCTGTGGAAAAAAGAACTGTGTCAGTGGTCTTTACTTGGCTTTGCAGGGCACAGAGCAGGGTGGAGAGAGATAGAGGGTAGGTCTGGAAGGACAAAAGGTGAACGCCTGGAGGGTTCATTTCCCTTCCATCCTGTGAGGACAGCTTGGGAAAACGGTGTGGTCATAGCATTTTCCGAGCTTGCCGTAGTGTGTGTCGAACAACACGTGAATAGACTAGGTCGTAGTTGGGTAGACCATTGCTGAAAAGAGAGTCCTCACAATGTCCACAGCGTTAGCCTAAAATCTACAGAAACAGTTGAAATGGGAATTCTATGGTCGAGATGATGAAAAAGGTTTTTTTTCCCTCCCAATGTATTTTTATTGGTAATGCCTACAATTGTGAGAGATCTTTAGAAACTCTCAGCTCCTCTAAAAGCAAGGGCTAAGAACTTGCTGTGCCCAATCCAGTGCTAACCAAGGAGGGATATAGTCTTCTGTCCCCAAATGAACCCCAAGCCTTTTTCAGAGTAGAGCCCAACCCGTGGGTTGGAGCAGATACAGTAAGGTTGAATGAATGAAAAATATGTGAACTGGGCCTTTAAGATTTTATTTATTTATTTGACAGAGAGAGACACAGTGAGAGAGGGAACACAAGCAGGGGACTAGAAGAGGGAAAGCAGGCTTCCCGCTGAGTAGGGAGCCTGATGTGGGATAAGGGATGCAATGGGGATGAGGGATGTGGGATGTGGGGCTCAATCCCGGGACGCTGGGATCAAAGGCAGAGCTTAATGACTGAGCCACCCAGGTGCCCCATGAGCTAGGCCTTTAAAGACAAGTGGCAAGTACAGGTAAGGACCCATGTGAGGCACAGAGCTTGCTGCTTTTGAAAGCAAACTTTGTAAGAGCAACTGCCTATTGTGTAAGTAAAGGCTGAGAATATAGATTTATCAGAAAACAGATAAATGAAAATGCTACACTTAGGCTTCTTGTTCCCACATGTATTCTAGAGTAGTTTTCCTAAAATTGGTCTTCAGAGGAATTTTACATCCTTCTCTCATATATGCTCAGACAATCATAGAATTTGAGAGCTGAAAAAATGTATATTGAATTTCAGTCCTAATCAAGTAGGTGTTGCATGAATTTAATGATATTTGCCAGCCTGTAATCTATAGAGGAACCAATCATAAATCTCTACATTTCCCTTCCCGTTGGTAATTTGACAACAATGGCAATGGGTAAGGACTTATTTATTCTCCAATTTTCACAGCTTTCTGCAAAACAGATATTTAGTATCTCTATTTTACTGATAAGGAAACTGAGTCTCAGAGAAATAGAGGGAATGGCTAGAGATAGTAGATCCAACAAGTGATGGGTCAGAATTCGCACCCAGACCAGGCTGCCTACAAAGGCCATTTTTCTGCCATTATACTCAGCAACATTTACACTTGGCTTTACCCTTGTGCAATCATGAACTATTGCTTAAATGCAGTTTTTCATGTTGCAATTAAAACACTATTTAATGCACATAATTTTTCAGTTTCCTCTGGGAATATGAAATTATGCACATATATATCTTTATATATGTACATTTCCTTCTGCTCCAAGTGGTAATAGTGACAATTTATAGAGCAAGCGACATGCTGTAACTTTGTTATATATGCAGAATGCAGATATTTTTTATTAGGATTGCTTTTATAAGCTTGTCAGCTTCCAGAGAGTTCTTTGACTAATCTGCCCCGGATTTTGTGACTATGCAAAAGTCAGCATGATATTCTTTTGCCATAGTGTGCAGTTTGTGTTTTTTTTAAAATGCCCTTCTGGGGGTGCCTGGGTGGCTCAGTGGGTTAGGCCGCTTCCTTCGGCTCGGGTAATGATCTCAGGGTCCTGGGATCGAGCCCCGCATCGGGCTCTCTGCTCTGCGGGGCGCCTGCTTCCTCCTCTCTCTCTGCCTGCCTCTCTGTCTACTTGTGATCTCTGTCTGTCAAATAAATAAATAAAATCTTTAAAAAAAAATGCCCTTCTGTTTTCAGAATGGTATCCACAAACATGTTGCTTACTTGTGTGATCTATTTTAGCTGTAGAATCAAGAATGAAGCTGAGTTAGTGGGGGCTCTGTAAACAATGGTCAGTGACATAAAACCCTAGTGCAGAAGAATGATGACAGACTAGCCAGAGAATAACAGTTTTGCATCCTAACCCTCTCCCAATTGGAAGATAACCAATTGGGTGCTGAAAACAGTTGACTTGATGGGTCTTTCATACAGAGTTCTAGGGACACTTTTACAACCTGGCATGTAGTTAACACTTAGACAATCCAATCATTCAATAAAATATATCTGTGTCTGTGGGGTGCTTGGGTGGCTCAGTGGGTTAAGCCTCTGCCTTCGGCTCAGGTCATGATCCCAGGGTCCTGGGATGGAGCTCCACATCCAGCTCTCTGCTCAGCAGGGAGCCTGCTTCCCTTCCTCTCTCTCTGCCTGCCTCTCTGCCTACTTGTAATCTCTGTCTGTCAAATAAATAAATAAAATCTTAAAAGAATTCTGTGTCTGTGTATATGCACACGTGTACATGTGTGTGTGGGAGTGCATATATGCATGCACACATATCCAGATGAATTGATCGCCTAAGACTTCTGCTTTGTAAAGACATTCTCTCCTGTTAGAATAGATACAGGGAGATTCAAATGAGGAACACATCTCTATGCACGCTTTGTTTTTATGGTCCCTTTTCTCTGTCAGCTGATACCAAATGAAGTCAGAAGTCCTAGCCGTCATCTACATGCTGACCCTGAAAGCTACATTTTCTCAGTTGAGTTGTGTATGCCATATAATATGAGAATGTGCGCTTGGCAAGAAACATCCCTCCAACAAATGTAGAATAATGGATTCTTAGCCAGCTGTTGGACATTTCAGCCTTGATTTCTATTATGAGAGCCTTGATTGGTTATTAAAAGAAACGGGTTCAGTAAAGCAAGCAAGAGTATGGGACATAAAAGCAATGTCTTCTGTGCCCAGCCTGTGTTGCCGCTTAGTTTATGTCTGTGTAGTTGTGCCAGTGGAATTGCTCATTAACAGCACTAAACACCTGTGTGCCCGCAGCTCTCTTGCAGAACGCCTGTCCGCTGGTATCTTTCTCTCAAATTTAAAGACCCGCTTCTCTCATGGAAAAGAAAATAATCTCTCGCATTTACCTCCCCGACAACAGAAATATCACTATAGAATTATCTTTTAATATGATGCCCTTGGCTTTTTTCTTTTTTAAAGAAATGGCCAATTGAGGGATGCGTCTGGAGCTCTTTGAAACAAATTTCAGGCATCGTCCATATGTTGTTTATTGCTCTCTGTATGATGAGACATTGGGCCCATCAGTTTGAGAACTAAGTATCAGAAAGAGCTTGCTTTTATCAAATAATGAAAATATGTGTCCCCCTTCGTCCCTAAGACGTACAGAGCGAAAGGTAATGCACAGTAGATGAATGAAGTTTAGCGGTTAAGATCTTTCTCTCATCTAATAAGGTTTTTACTCTGCATTTTGAGAGCCTCGATGCATAAGTGATTTGGCATAAGCCTCCTAAAAATCGTTTATGGATATAAACTGGGCAAAAATTATTTCACCTGTATGAAGGATACTCGAATTTAATCAGTTAACATCTATTTATTAGGTTCCCACCATTTGTCCAAATAGTTCAATAAAACCCCGGCAAACCAATCCTGATTCTTTTTAGAAGGAGCACATTATCCAATTCCTAATCATCTAAGCTTTTTAATCGCGTTCATGCGGCGTTCTTAACCGTCTCTTCCAGTGTCATCAAAACCTTCTCAAAACACGTAAACTCTTGTTTTTGACAAAAACTCAGTAGAAAAGCTATTACTTGGGAAAGGTTTTATTTTTTAGTTTTTTTTTTCTTAAAATTTGAAACACATTCAGATAGTTGTCTTTAAAATTGATTTGACTATTTAAACTGCACACTTACTGCCTTGTATTAACTCATGATTAGATTTAAGGTTCATTTGCATAATGTTATTTTAATATCAGCACTGTTTTAGACATTTTTTCAGGTTGCATGTAGGAGAAAACACTTTTTAGCAACTGTAAAATGTGCAGCCTGCTATTTAGAAATGAGATATTCATTTCTGTGAATTTTTGATCCTATGATTGATGAGATTTTAAAAAGTTTTTAATCCTTCTACACATTATAGCAGGAATCTGAAATATGGGAATACTGTATTACATTTATGACTTTTTAATGGTATAACTGGAAATCTTCATTAGTATCCTTCCATAAAAATCATAAAATATTAGATGTGGAAAGAACCTTGGATTCCTTCCAACTTTTCATTTGGTTGCAAGAAAGATAATTCCTAAATATCCTTTAGAAATTAGTGCAAAGAAATCAATACTGTTTACCAGATTTGGTCCAGCTAGTATGGAACAGAATTGGACAGTTATATCCCTTAATCTTATCTCTGTTCTCCTGCTAACGATGTCTGAAGAAATGAGGAGGGAAGGTAGGGATCTAACATTTCTTCAACGCCATCTAAGTTAAAAGCTGCTTTATCTGTGTGATTACACCCAATTCCTACAACAGCTTAAGAAATTACCTACATGGCTCTAAGCCTCCCTTATCTTATTGACAAGTGGGGACAGTATTTCTTAACTCTGTGGTCACCTGGTTAGTAAACGTAGAAGCAGAATTTATAGTTTTCATAAGAAATTGAACATGACACAAAGAAATGAAAATACATTCCATGCTCATGGATTGGAAGAACAAATATTGTTAAAATGTCAATACTACATAACGCATTTAAAGCAACATACACAATTAATGCAGTCCCTATCAAAATACAATACCATTTTTCACAGAGCTAGAACAATCTTACAATTTGTGTGGAATCACAAAAGACCCCAAATAGCCAAAGCAACCTTGAAAAAGCAAAGCAAAGCTGGAGGCATCATAATTCCAGACTTTAAGTTTTACTGTAAAGCTGTCATCATCAAGACAGTGTGGTACTGGCATAAGAGTAGACACATAGATCAATGGAACACAATAGAAAACCCAGAAATTGAACCCACAACTCTATGGTCAACTAATCTTTGGCAAAACAGGAAAAAAATCTCCAATGGGAAAATAACAGTTTCTTCAACAAATGGTTTTGGGAAAAGTGGACAGCTACATGCAAAAGAATGAAACTGGACCACTTTCTTAACCATACACAAAAATAAATTCAAAATGGATGAAACATCTAGATGTTTCTGAAACCATAAAAATCCTGGAAGAGAACAGAGGCAGTAACTTGACTGACATCAGCCATAGCAACTTCTTTCTACATAGGTCTCCTGAGGCAAGGGAAACAAAAGCAGAAATGAACTATCAGGACTCTATCAAGACAAAAAGCTTCTGCACAGTGAAGGAAACAGTCAACAAAACTAAAAGGCAGCCTATGGAATGGGAGAAGATATTTGCAAATGACATATCAGATAAAGGGTTAGTATCCAAGTATACTATAAATAACGTAAAAGATCCAATGCCCCTAAAAGGAATAATCCGGTTAAAAAATGGGCTAAAGACATGACTAGACCTTTCTCCAAAGAAGACATCCAAATGCCCAACAGATATACGAAAATATGCTCAACATCACTGTCAACATCATGTCAGAGAAAGACAGATACCATATGATTTCACTCATATGTAAAGTTTAAGAAACAAATGAACAAAGAGGGGAAAATAAGAGGCAAACCAAGAAACAGACTCTTAACCATAGAGAACACACTGATGATTCCCAGAGGGGATGTGGGTGAGAGGATGGGTTAAATAGGTGATGGGAGTTAAGGAGGTCATTTTTGGTGATGAGTGCTGGGTGTTGTATGGAAGTTGAATCACGACATTGTACACCTGAAACTTACATAACACGATATGTTAACTAACTGGAATTTAAATAAAAACTTTTAAAAATGCTGATCCCGTTATAAAAAAAAAATGTAGAGCCAGAATTTTATTCTGGGTGCCCTTTCTGAACCTAAAGTCTGTTGTTTTTCCTCCTTTTTAAAATGATTATATTAACCCTTGACAGATACATCTTACATTGAGTTTTTGGCCCCAATGATAATGTGTGAGTACTGGGATTATGTCTCTTATTTATTATTTTCTAAGTGCTCAGCAGAGTACCTGGTATAAAAACATGGCTTATAGTCCTACTACTTTTTACGATTTGGATAAGCTGGTAATGAGAGGTTGAGTCATGACCCTATTTTTCCTTAGTGAATGTTGTTGTCCATGGAGATTTTGTATTTCCTGATGAAAATAATAGATTGGGCATAAGGTTAATTTCTCTCCTGTATTTTGCTCCAGGCACATAAAAAGGCTAGATTAAATATCTTTAAAGAGATTTATGTATTTTTAAAAAGATTTCATTTATTTACTTGCGAGAGAAAGAGAGAGAGAACAAACAAGTGAGCATGGGTGGGGAGGGGCCAAGGAAGAGGGAGAAGCAGGGTCCCTGCCGAGCAGGAAGCCCAACTCGGGGCTTGGTCCCTGGACACTGGGATCATGACCTGAGCCAAAGGCAGACACTTAACTGACTGAGCCACCCACGTGCCCCAAGAAATTTATATTTAAACTTAGGGGGAAGAAAGATTTTCCATGTACCAGAAATAGAATACTAATTAGAAAATGTAGAAGCTCTCGTTGTAGGAGTGGGGCTCTTGATGGCCAGGCAAGGTTAGCAGTTGGGAACTCAGTCCCCCTGCAAAGAAGGGAACTAGCACAGAGTCTGGCATAAGTCCCATGAAACACTGTTCTTGAATTTGATGGGAACCAGAGTATCTCCATTGGCCCACCTGGCCCAGCAGCCAGAACCAAGTAACATAACCTTTGTTGTGGATGGTGACGTTTTCTGCCAAGTTTCTCCTCTTGAGAGCAGTGTTTTCATCAAGTCCATTCTTTCTGAGTAAAGTTTCAGCACTCATTTTGACTTTCCACTTTGCCTGCCTTCTTTTTACAAGAGAAGCTAGGCCTATTAAAGTTTGTCATTAGTGTCTTACTGCTGGATAAGTGATGCTTTCAGGAAGGTGTGAATGTGAGTGTTGATGGGCATGTTGGACTTAGCAGAGCTACCTCCTTTAAATTATCCATTTCATTTGTTTTATTGGCAGCTGGAGTTAGCCTTGGCTTGCTGACTCATTTTCAGCAACTGTGCAGGAAGTACCAGTATTTACCACATCTATCTGGACTCTTCTTTTTCATCTGTCCTTGTGAGTCCATTTCTTTATCTTTGGACACTCTACCAATTCCTTACTGCCCACAATCTCTGTCTTACTTGCTAAGGGAAGCGTTCCTTATAGGTCATAGCTAAGATGTTGGTTCTATTCAAAAAGGTGTTTATAGGGTATTTACCATGCACTGAACCTTAACCCAGGTAATTAAAAAATAACATAGGTCATGTTCCTGCCCCCAGATTATTAATGGTGTCAAGGTTATGCTGCTTCTTGAAGCTCCCATCAGCTTTGCGTGTTTTCTGTGGATGCATAAAATGGCATGTATAGGACATGATGATGATGACTACTCAGACCTGGGACATAGTCATGCTTTTGGACCAAGTGCTGTGTAGGTCCTTTACTCTGAGTAGTAGTAGGCCAAAGTCTCAAGCGGTTTTGCAAGTTTATAAATCTGGCTACCTGCCATTTCCTGGAAGGCCTGAGAGTTGCCCATCCCTGTGGTATCCCTATAAAGGTGCTTTGCAGAAAGCACCCCATCTCTTGGCAAAGAAGCACACTGCCTTCTGGAACAAGAATTATCATATTTTCCAAAGAGATCATAAAACAAATGGAAGGCCAGCACTGCAGGTGAGGGGTTTCTGACCAGGCCTACATCTGGGAAAATAGTATAAAAATAATGTGCTCTGTCTGGGGAGGAATGTTTTTGAGCTACCCTTGAACTTGAGGAGTGTTTACCACATCCCTGATGTATGTACGGAATTTTCTTAGTGCCAAACATATAAACATCTAAGTCAAAGGAAGCCCAATCATGACAGCTGTATCCTGAAACAGCATGCAGCCTCTCCTCACTCTTTTCACTCTCTTCACCATCATTTGGGTCTGATTCCTTTGAGATACTCAGCCCAGGGGGGAAATATGTATAGACAAAATTTTTGCAAATAACCCTAAGAAGCTTACAGGTCACTCCTCCCCCCTATGAAGAACTCTGCTTTATGTGATGGTCCTGGAGAAAGTAACAGAATGAAGATTTTTTTGTTTTCCTTTTGGCACAAAATCCAAGCTCTACTGTAACCTTGTTCTGTAACCGAGACGGCACTGAAAGCCTACTCAGCAGAGTCGCAGCAGATGATTTTTAGTTCAGAGTCTCTGTGAAATGATTCTAAATGTAAAACAACTTTCAGATACCATACTTAGTCATTTGCTTTTTCATTATCCTAATGTCTTTTGGTTGTGAAAGATAAAACAGTCATGTTAACACAAACCTACCCACTGCAGAGCAGATAGAGATGGATCTGGGCACTTAGGGGAAAAGCAGGGTAGGGGAATGGATTATAGAGCCGGCTGGAAAATAGGCGATGTTTTTATTTAGTGTTTTCCTCATTTGACAGGTAAAACTTCTGCAGTTCTAGAGAATTTTGATGGAATAAGACTGTGCTGTTTTAGCTGAAAATGAAATGAAAAGACAGTCCGTTTGGAAGCAATTTTCCTACAGTTTGTTTTCCTTACCGCTCAAGGCTAGGGGGCTAGAGGAAGCTATGTAGAACTGTTTTGAGGGAATTTTCCAGGCAGTGTGCTAGGGTCTTTACACGCAGTCTCTGACCCTCTCTTGTACAATGGTAATAAGGCCACCTTCCCTATGGTGCTGTTTTGAAGAATGGAAAAACCCAAATACAAATTTAATCCTTGGGTGTGTTGTTCCTTTGGTCGATTTTAAGTCGTCTGCCCATCCACTCTTTTATTCAGAGATGTCTTTGGGATTCCCAGATAGGTGAATTCTACATTCCTCTATATTCTCTATTATTGGCATCCCTTTATTCTGGGAGTTAGAAATAAGGCTAAGGATTTGGGACCTATCACTCTGCAGAGACAAAGCAGTTTTTTCAAAATTAGAGAAATCTAAAACCAATTTGATTTTTTGTTAAATCCCAAATCCTTGCCATGGCCTGTAAGTACTTGTATGATCCAGGCCCCCCTTCTGGAAACATGCTGGTCCACTGGCCACTTTCTGAGTTCCTCAACAAGGCACACTCCTTATCTTGGGACCGTGGTATCTTTTCTCTTGATTCTTTGCTTGGATGCTTCCTTCTCATCCTGGGCTCACCATATACGTAAAGCAGCTCCTTCTGTTCCAACACATCTCTTTATTGTACTTATCCCAGAATTAGCATTATCTGAAATTATGTTTTTCCCATATTTATTTCCTATCTTCTTCTTCTAAAATGCAGACATGATGAGAGCAAAGACCTTTTTGGAGATCCAGTAGTAACAAGGTCTTTCTGTGCACTACATGTCAGTAATGCCACGTTGAATGAAGGAATGGGCTTCTGTCTCACATAGAGATTACATGAGGCAAACCAGGGATTCTGGCTTGTGATTTCTGGTTCAGCAGAGGGCGTGTTTATCTGGGGAGTAGTAGAAAATGGCAAACATATCTGATGAGATAGTTCAAGTGCTTCATAATATCAACTAATTCCCACAACCTTATGAGGTAAGTGTTATTACTTCCATTTTATAGACGCATAAGTTGTTGTATGGGAGGTTAAGGAACTTGCATGAGGCTCTGTGTTTGAAAAGATGCATTTGAGCCAATGCTCTTTACTACCAGATAGAAAGTGTCCATGTGCCCAGCACTTGGTAGAGTGCTTCATACACGTGGTGTCATTTAGCCTGTGCTTCAACACCCTGGGGTAGGGACTGTTGTTATGCCTCTTCTACAGATGGGTAAGCTGAGGCTTGGGAAGTTTAATCAACTTGTCTGAAGTCCCACCTTTGCTTAGTGATGGAAAAGGGACTGAATGTAGACAATATGACTCTTCAATCTAGAATCATAGACATCATACAGGGTGGCTATTGGAACACAGTGAATTTGAGGTTTTTGAAAGAAATTTAGTCTCCCCTACTCAAAGACTCCCCACTGGTGTAAAGCAGGGGTCTTCGTTCCTGGTATCCAGATTCATAATGACTATGGAACTGTCCAACTCAGAGAAATGAATAGGAGAAGTAGAATTTGTACCAGTGTAATGACTTGTTTGTAAGGAGTAATACAGTTAGCTCTAAGAAATGTCTATTTCTTCAGAAAGAGCATATGAATAGGATTTGGAAATCTGATAACTCTGAAAGGTCAATTTTGGTTTCTAAAGTAGAACCAGGAAAAAAATATATATATATATTTTCTCATGTAAAAGATATATAAAAAATATATAGAAACAGTAGGTCTCATTCTGTCCTGAACTGAAATGAAATGCAGTATATAAAGTTTAGCAGTATTAATTTTTGAAGCTTTCCAGGTTTTCCTTTACACTGAGTACTTCCTTAGAGACTCAGTTCTCAGTGACAGAAGCTGTCAGTAGGGATGGAGGTGCTGTGGCTGGATTTTGTCCGTTATCCAGTTCCATCTCCAGAGATAGACATTAGCCACACATGGAAAACCAATCTACTCCTAACACAAGAAAAGTAAAATCCCCAGATTCCATGCATTAGTAGCCTGCCTTCAGACAAAATCTCCATGTGAAGGATTATGCTCAAATGTGCAGAGATCACAAAATTTTCTTCTTTGAAAAATTCCCTAAACCTACTGAGACCAGCTGATTCAGCAACAAGAAAATGAACTCAGGCAATATTATTGAACTCTAAGATGCTAGCATTTTCACAGACTTGTATTACAAGTGCTGTTACTACACTATCCTGTGTGAGTCTACCAGAGCCTATATTTGATGCTTGCAATTACCCCGACATGTGGGCAGAGCAGGTGTTATTAAGCCACATTATAGATGAGGAAATTGAGGTTAATAGAGCTTCCAGAGCTTGCCCAAGTTCAGGCAGCTAATAGAGAGCAGAGCCAATACCTGAACCAAAGTCTTTGGACTCCAAGTTACATTCTTTTCCACTTTCCACACCTCCCCCTTGCAAAAGAGAATGTGTTTGTGGTGATGCAATAGGTTCTTAGCATCTCTCCTGAAGATCTTCTTGCTACCAGGTTGCTTCTAGAGGGTAGGACCCTGGGAACTTAAGATGAACCATCTCACTCAGTGCTCTTTGGACATCTGTTGTTTCATGGGTACCAAGCCTGCCTACCTTAAGTCTTTGAAAGCTGTGAGTAGTATTTGTGGGCTAGGATTAACACGTGGTTTTCAGCTTTTCAAAGAACTTTTATTCTGCTTCCTCTAGAACCTACTGGCAGCTTCTTGCACCAGGTAAGACAGACACAGGTGGGGATGCATTCTTTTTATTTTATTTTATTTTGTTTATTTAACAGAGAGAGAGAGAGAGAGAGAGAAAGATCACAAGTATGCAGAGAGAAAGGCGGGCGGGCGGGCGGGGCGGGGGGGGGGAGCAGGCTCCCTGCTGAGCAGAGAGCCCCATGCGGGACTCAATCCCAGGACCCTGAGACCATGACCTGAGCTGAAGGCAGAGGCTTAACCCACTGAGCCACCCAGGTGCCCCTGGGGATGGCATTCTTACAGTGACTCCTTTCTCTTCTCCATGCCTTATGCTCTGGGATCCAGCAGAGACTCACTTTCTCAAATTCATTGTTCTTTTACGGACTGTGCTTCCCTCTGCTCCAACTCTTATGATTCCTTCCAGGTTCTGAAAATGTTGCAGAATTTCTCAAACTTGAGTGTTTACTCAGGGAATGGTGTTGACAGAAAGGTGGCTTGGTATAACTTTAGCGGATCATGCTCTGAACCCTGGTCAGTAAGAGATTGGGTGATTCACCACAAAGCACCCGGTTAGCCTCAGGCAGTGAGAGAATGGGGTGCAGCAACACCCCTGCAGCTGCTTGTTCTACTGGAGCCTGAAAGGCCTTTGGGTGTCTGGCTCCAGCTCTGCTGGCTGGTGTCAAGGCCTGACCAGTAGAAGGCAGTAATCGCTTAATTTTCACCTGGGTGGCTCAGTCAGTAAGCGTCTGCCTTCAGTTCAGGTCACGATCCCAGGGTCCTGGAATTGAGCCCTACCTCAGGCTCCCTGCTCTACGGGAAGCCTGCATCTCCCTCTCCCACTCCCCCTGCTTGTGTCCTCTCTCTGGCTGTGTCTGTCTTGGTCAAATAAATATATAAAATCATTTAAAAAAACAAAAACAGGGGTGCCTGGGTGGCTCAGTGGGTTAAGCCACTGCCTTGGGCTCAGGTCATGATCTCAGGGTCCTGGGATCGAGCTCCGCATAGGGCTCTCAGATTGACGGGAGCCTGCTTCCTCTTCTCTCTCTGCTTACTTGTGATCTCTCTCTCTCTGTCAAATAAATAAAATCTTAAAAAACAAAACAAAACACAAAAATAGCAGCAAGAACAACACAACAAAAACTTTCACCTGAGTGGGAAGAATGCTGTTTACCAACAGGTATGGGCCCTACAGAACAAGTAGATGGTGGAATATATTTGAATAATCAGGATTTCCAAAGGGAAGCAAAACATTCTCCTACTGATACACAAAATGCAGATAACTGTGACCAGTCTCTCTCTTCATTGTAGATATGTGAGTCTGGGATTTTCCCACAGCCAAGATCAGAATGCTGCCCCTCCGTCATGCTCTGGCTGTCGCTGCTGTCCAGGTCTTCATCTTGTCAGAAAACTGGGCATTGGGCAAGAACATCAACTTCTACAACGTGAGGCCTCCTCTGGACCGTAAGTACTGGTCGAGTCATAGTTTATGGCTGTGGGGTCAGGGTGATCATTCAGAGACCTTCTTTCCACCTATCGTAACTTTGCCTGCTCTGTAACATTTGGTTTACACCTAGAATAAACCAGGAAGTCGTCCCTGCTTCCATGGGGAGGGGTAATTCATGGTGACAGAAGTTTGTTCTATTTCTTTAAAATGATTTGGCTTTCTGCTCAAGTTTCCAAGGGGTCCTTGTTTAAGCTCTTGAATATTGTTCCCAAGAATGGCTTAGCAGAGAAAATTCAGTGTTCTTTGTTGATCTGTTCCTCGTAGAAGGATATTGGCTGTAGGAAGTTTCTCCATAAATGATACATTCTTTCAAATGGTCATTAACAATTTTGGAACAGGTTAGTTTGTTTGAAATTTAGAGGGAAAGGCTACTTGGATTTTTATTGATAATGTGCAGTCACTATTAGAAAGAAAACTTTCCCACTAATTTCTTAAAAAAAAAAAAAAAGAGGGAAAGGCTACTTGGATTTTTATTGATAATGTGCAGTCACTATTAGAAAGAAAACTTTCCCACTAATTTCTTAAAAAAAAAAAAAAAAAGTAGGGGCGCCTGGGTGGCTCAGTGGGTTGAGCCGCTGCCTTCGGCTCGGGTCATGATCTCAGGTCCTGGGATCGAGTCCCGCATCGGGCTCTCTGCTCGGCAGGGAGCCTTCTTCCCTCTCTCTCTCTGCCTGCCTCTCTATCTACCTGTGATCTCTCTCTGTCAAATAAATAAATAAAATCTTTAAAAAAAAAAAAAAGTATCAGTGAATATCATCTATAGGAAAAAATAAATATATATATATTTTTAAAAGATGTTATTTATTTTAGTGCGAGAGCACACGAACGCGGAGGGGCCAAGGGAGAGGAGGAGAGAATCTCGAGCAGACTCTGCATGTTACATACATATATGTGTATATGTGTGCTTGTATGCAGATATCCTCTGTCTTCCCTTCTCTTCAGACAAGTAAAACTTCTCTGATATGTTTTATTAGGGAAAGATTGTTGTAGATAACAATTGTTTGATAGAAACACCAATGCCTGGGGTTCCCATACCTGGAAGAGTATCAGAATCTTGATAAAAGACTTTAAAACTACGTATTCCCTGGTCCCTTCTGCAGAGATTCAGTCGTCGGAAGGGTGGATGCAGATTATTTTTTTCTTTTCCTTCTCTCCCAAACCCCCTCTCCTTTTTAGGAAAGCTTTCCTGATATTATTGATGCACAGCCAGGTTTAGGAACCACCGTATTTATACTACTACTTTTTTTTTTTTTAAAGATTTATTTATTTATTTGAGAGAGAGCATGCATGTGAGTAGGGAGAGGGCAGAGAGAGGGAAAGGAGGGAATCTCAAGCAGAGTCTGCGCTGAATGCAGAGCCTGATGCAGGACTCGATCCCATGACCCTGAGACTATGAACTGAGCTGAAATGAAGAGTCAGACACGTAACTGACTGAGCCACCCAGGCACCCCTATACTACTTTTAAATGAAGCCTATATCATTACTGTTCTTTACTTTGTTTTTTTATTATTTAGGACATTGTGTGTGCATGTGCATACACATATATATCACACACACATTACACATGTGTACCACACACACACACACCTTGAACTATCATTTATTATACACTTCTAAATTGGTAATGATCATATTATGATTATATTACATTATTTATGACATGGCAAAAACACAGTTTTCATAAAATCTAAATTATACATTTTCAACTTTTTAGGTCTAATACAATTTTATGATAAGAAAAAAACACATTTAAAAAAATGAAAAAAAATTGACCAATGCGTGGTCAGGTTACTAGGGTGGTTTGGGGTTCTCCTTGATCTTTATCTGTTTTATTCTCCAGAAATGGAAGAATTGAAAGTTTTACACAAGGCTTTATATCATGGCTTGTAAAGAAATGTCAAATTCATTATACTTTTGACTTCTTTCTCACTAAAACAACAAGGTACAAGGTAGGAAAAAAAAGGATAGAGACAGAAAGGACATTCTAGTTGCTTTCAATGCAGATAGCCAGCAGTCATAATTTCCTGCTTTCTGTAATGCTCTAGCCTGAGCATAAGAGCCTGAGAATTACTTCCATCCTTATAGGAAATGTACATTCCTGACTGAGGTCTAATGCTGTGATAATTGACATACATCAAGTGAGATTGCTGTAATGGAAGGGCATGTGGACAGAAACTAGCATGATTTGACACGGGGGCAGGGACTCTTCTAGATATTTTTATTGCAACCTCCTGTTTAATATTCAGGATTCCTCTGCATGTCCTGGGGATCTTCATTGTTAGTGTTACTGTAAATATTATTATTTCTTGGAAATATAAAAACCACACAGCTACTTAGTAGGAGGAATAGAACTCAAGCTCACACTTACCTGACTCTAGTTCTTCTCAGGGGCCACTCTGTACCAAGTTCTCGGTTCTGACACTATCCCCACCCTTGCCCATTCTCTCAATTTGCACTTATTCCCAAGTTATAAATTGTAATGGAGCGATATTTCAGAGTGGCTTGTGGGATCATTTTCCTTACTCTCTAGTAGATAAGTAGGCAAAGTATTTAAAGAAAAGGGAGAAAAAAACATGCCCCGAAGTCTGGCAATTACCTCCAGCTCGCTAGCAACAGCAGTTTTCAGGATGATGGCTTGTACGTTTTGTTTGATGTAACAAAAGTTGCTAATTTTGTGCCATCTTTGATGTTTGAAAGTTTGTCCTTTGTAACCTTTCTGTTTCACCATGCATTTTTCTTTAAAGCTACGCCATTTCCAAACAGCTTCAAGTGTTTTACTTGTGAAAATGCAGGAGATAATTATAACTGCAATCGATGGGCAGAAGACAAATGGTGTCCACAAAGTAAGTGTGCTGAGTTTGGAAGACGCTCTTGTGATTCTACCTCATTTAGGTCTCTCTTAACTGGCCCTGAGCAGACATGCCATATATAATGAGATTAGCATATCAACAGGCTGATGATGTTCCGTATCAATCAGAGATTTAAGAGACTATGCAGATATTAGACTATTCTGACAGTATTTGGAAACTGATGGCATACCCTCGATTTGTCAATTCGTATGTGTCTCCAAGGAGAATTTCTTAAATAGTGTTTATCAGGCAGAACAAATAAACCACAATATTGTCTAAGGCACTCCAGGAATTTCAGAAATGCTTGATGATACCTCTAGGAAAGTCATACATACTGGCTGAAGCAAAGAAAGGTTTTTATACTCTTGAGATACATTGATGCTTTGGTCATTCATTTGACAGACATTTGAGTATCTTCTTAGTTTGCTTAGTTCACTGACACATCCCTAGTGCCCAGTCCAGTTGCCTGGCCCATACTAAGAACTCAGTAAATGCTTGTTGATAGAATGAACACATGCCTTTGATGAGGTGGTCAGGAAAATCTCTGAGGAACTAAGACCCGACTGACCAAAACAAGGCAGCCATGCGGAGATCTGTAGAAAGAACATGCTAGGAAGAGGGAACCCCAAATGCAAAGTCTGCAAGAGAACAAGATTTGGCCTCTTCAGTCAACAGGAAGAAGACTGGCCAGTAAAACTGAGTGGGAGATAGAGAAGGGTTCTCATGGAAATAAGGACCAGGGCACATAGGATCTTTTCCTGGTCGAATTTGGATTTCATTATAAATGTGATGGGAAGGCAGGACGGGGTTGTATGCTAGGGAAATACAGGATACTAGTTGTGTTCTAAAATACTGCTCTGCTGCTATGTGAAGAGCGGGTGGTTGGGGACAAGAGTAGAAGGGGACCCCAGATGGGGTCTTTCATTGTCTTCAGACAAGAGAAGATGGCAACTGGGACTAGGATGGTAGGAATCGAGGGACAAGAAGTTCAGTGATTTAATATATATAGACTTGGCGGTAAGGCAGACCGGATGTGCTGATGGGGGATTTGGAATTGGAAAGCTCTACTTAGAGCTCTAAGAAGATCAGGTTATTCACATTTTTTAGGAGGTACTGGTTTTTTTTTTTAGGTTTTCAGACCTAAAAGCCTGAGAAAACCCAACCAGCCAACTGACAATCTCTTCCAGAGTTAAAGATGACCAGTTTTGGTGTTCTGTTACCTTGACTCTTTTGGAAATTTCTGTATCATATACTATAAAGCAGTGAAATAGCCTTACCTCTTCCAGAGAAAGCCAGTGTGTGGCCCCAAGAAATAGTCCACACTGCAGACCTTTTTGGGGCCAGGGACCCTGATTCTGTAATTTAGCACAAATGGTTATGACATCTACTTGGACAGTATTTGTCACGATTTCTTTTCAAAAAATAATTATTATAATTTTTTCTTGAGGTTCTTTCATGTTTCCATAGAGTGATCCTCAATTGGGTACGTGCTTGTGAATACATGAATGTATGTTATGCATTTGGAGATTTCTACATTTTACACAGAAATGTATCTTAGTTATTTCACAGTTATAAAGATTGACCGATGCTTGCTTTATTACCTTATTTCAGAAGGTGGGTATGGTTCTTTTGCTATTTGCTTTGAATTCCCCTGAACACAGTAGTAAATTGGGGCATTGATGTCTAATTTCTTGTGCTTCATCTTCACAGACCTTATTATTTTGAATTGTATCAAAACACTGTTCCCCCTAGATCTGTGTGTAATGCTCCAAATTGTCATTTATTCATCAAAGCCATTTTTAATGGGAATGTGCATGGATATTTGGGTTTTGGAGTTTTATCTCTGTTGAAATATGTGAACAAAAGAGGAATGCTGCAGCTTTCTACCACCAAGCAAATGTCAGAGATGGGAAAGCGAAGCCAGTGGACGCTTCCAGGTCCACCCTGAACACCTGCTGTTTAAAGAGCTCGCCATGAAATAACCCCATGTTCCAGTGTGCATGAGGGTACATTCTCGACTGTTCTCCAGTCAAGCCCCAAAGATACTAACCATCTGGAATTCTAATCGAGGGTGTAATTTTGTACAATTTGACATTATTTAGGGGAGTGATAGTCAACCATTTCTTGGGGCGAACAGGCGCACAGCCATTGTTCGATGTCATCTCAGGTTTCCTTTTCACCTTCGAGTTTTCCTTCTGTGGTCTGTCAGTGTTGTTAAGAGCGGTTCTCCGTGTAACAGGATATGACAAGAATGACATTTCTTGTTTTATTTACCCTGGCTTCTGTTCTGACTTTCCAGGGCTGCTTTAGCACAGGTGACATTTTATATGAACAACACAGCTACCAGTTTTCAGCTCTCCTTTGTTTGAAGTCTAAGTTGAAATGCCTTTCCAAAACATTACATTCATTCCTTTTCCTTTTGAATATGGAAGTCAGCCACTCCTGTCGAGTGCCCCACACCACCATCTGGTTTCATACTGAGTATGCTGAGAGGCAGAATAGTGTTCTGGCGAAGAGTACAAAACCTAGAAAACAGCCCAGGTTAGAATCCTACCTTCCACCACCTTCTACCCGATGTAACTGTGGGCCTTGGTTTTGGGTTGTTGTTGTTTTTAATCTGTACAATGGTGTTAATATGACTTGTCTTAAGGCTTAGCGTAAGGATTGGCTGGGTGAATGCATGCTAGAGTGTGTAGCTGCTGGTACCCACTTGATAGGTGTTAGTATTATTTGAAGTTACAACAACCCTATCGAAATGTCAGCATACTTTTTTTTTTTAAAGATTTTATTTATTTATTTGACAGAGAGAGAGATCACAAGTAGGCAGAGAGGCAGGCAGAGAGAGAGAGGAGGAAGCAGGCTCCCTGCTGAGCAGATAGCCCGATATGGGGCTCGATCCCAGAACCCTGGGATCATGACCTGAGTCGAAGGCAGCGGCTTTAACCCTCTGAGCCACCCAGGCGCCCCACTTTTTTTTTTTTTAAAGATTTTATTTATTTATTTGACAGAGAGAGATCACAAGTAGGCAGAGAGGCAGGCAGAGAGAGAGAGGAGGAAGCAGGCTCCCTGCCGAGCAGAGAGCCCGATGCGGGACTTGATCCCAGGACCCTGAGATCATGACCCGAGCCGAAGGCAGCGGCTTAACCCACTGAGCCACCCAGGTGCCCCTGTCAGCATACTTTTTATTTAACATCATTTTATTTAAAAGAGAGTGAGCTTGAAGGACCGAAGGGGCTCACTTGTGGCCGAGGCCGTTCTGTGAAGCCAGGTGTTCTCCGGATTAAACAAGTCTCCCCCTCCCCCCGTTTTATGATACTGCCGCTGTCGTCCCTTCTCAGTAAACTAAGGAGCATTGCGGTGGCTGGGATCACTACAGAGAGATGTGAAACTAAAGTGGAAGGTCCTTGGATAGTGAATGAGATCACTTTCTTTCAAAGTAGTAAAGCATGAGTGCTTAAAGCCCTAAGGAAAGTTGTAGAAATGAGCTAGGCGGTGGCAGGGAGGGGACGGAAGGAGTAAGAGTAAAGAAAGAGGAGAAAAATGGGACTGCTCAGGAAAAGTCAAACATGCTGAGGGGATTAGAGCGTGGGTAGGAACTGCGTGCGTCAGGAAGCCGGTCTTGATGTATACTTTGAAGCATCTGCTTTTCATTTCACCTCTTGCCTCTTGGTAGACAAGAAACAAATGCTGAATAATACACCAAAGTGCTCTAGCCCCTTGCATTTACACCATTCGTTTCATAGAGTCCTAGAACCTGTGTTTCATAGGGAGAGAGAGAGATACAGGCACCTTGATATGAAATAGCAGCCCTAAGGTCAGCTTTAGGGTACACCAAAGGCAAGGTGTCCACTCCTCCCATTAACCCTCTTGCCTGGAAATCTAAGGATTGTCCTGACGTTTAGTCCTTTCTGAAGTGATTTTCGAGTCTCTTTTTTGCAATGTGACACACGAGGTTGCTTTTTTCCTTCTTGCCTAGATACACAGTACTGTCTGACAGTTCACCACTTCACCAGTCATGGAAGAAGTACATCCATCACCAAAAAATGTGCCTCCAGAAGCGAATGTCATTTTGTTGGCTGCCACCACAGCCGAGATTCTGAACATACAGTAAGGAGTTGCGTGTGTAAAGTTACTGTCCTGAGGTTTTTTGTTCCTGATGGTTAGTTACACATAATGGAAAGGCAGGAAGGATGAATGAGATGGTGTGTGTGTTTACTCTTTGGGGAAGGACTCCCTGACAGTGATGCAACGGAGACCACAGAGGAGTTGCAAACTCTCTGTCCTTCAAGGAAAAATAACATTACAACAAACAACCGATAATTCCCAGGCCACACAAGTACACCCTAGACCTCGGACTTTGGGTAGATTGGAGTCTGCTCTGGAAGCCGGAGAGTAAACCATCCATGAGAGAATGACAAACCCACAGAACCCCTCTCACAGATTTTGGTTTTGGCCAGGTATCACCAAGCACACTGCCCAGTGAAGCTGGAAGGTGGGGAGAGGGAAATGGGGACACTTTGACTAAGGAGTCCTGGTCTTATCCCTACCTCAGCTTAGATGAGGAAGTGAGAGTCTGAAAGAGTTCATCTGTTTAATAGGATGAACTATAGATAGATTTTATATCACCCGATCTCGACTTTCTCATCCTAAATGAGCAATTTTCCTCTTTTATATGCCTGGAAGTCTGAAATGTTTGTGAAAAAAAATTACTTGAAAAGTGTGTTAATTTCACGAGTCTGATTTAGTTGATGTGTACAGAAAGTGGTTCTGACAACAATGGCTTTTGGCTCCGGCTCCATAGGATAGTCTCCCAGGAACTTTCACAGCTATGTCCTGGGGGATGGGGATCCCAGATGGGCCAAAACGGAACTTCTGGCTAGGGTCCTGGGCATCAGCATCTTCCTTTTTTAAAGCTCCCCAAGGAGATTCTCCTATGCACCCAGGGTTGAAAGCTGCTGATAAAGGTACTTTTTCTCAGCTAGCCAGCCTGGAAGCCTCTGTGAATGGCTGGCTAGCTTTATCAGGTCGAAGCATCATGCCAGGTATTATGAAGGAGATTGCTTCCCCTGAAAACATCTTGTGCTGGGAGGGAGCAAGCCTTCTTCACCACCTAGCAGCTATAATTAGCAAGCCATTGCTGCTGTAGTGATAGGAATCAGGTGTTAGTATAGACAATAGAGAGCCATTACTATCCCCTAACAAGTAGTACGGAGAAAGAAAATCAATGACCAGTCCAAAAGGTTCCTTGCTTTCATTTTTGTTTCAGTGTGTTTCCTTACAAACCTTAGAGTTTGTTGACTCAGTCAGGCAGTCTCATTCAATTCCCCTTTGTCTTCTTTCCAACACGCTTCTGCTTGGCTTGCTGCAGATAAATCTCTGTTAAATGAAAAGATTCGTCCTTACTTCAAGATCATCCGTACTGCCGGGTCAGTCAGGGGGAAGTTACTCAAGGGGGCCTGACGCTCTCGTAGACTGGATGAGCTGGTGAACTCTAACTCTGTCCAGTCTCAGCGCTGAAGCTTGCTTCAGTGGCTCTTTGCTTCAGCCTTTCCTCTTTTCCCATTGCTCACTCTCGTTTTCCTGTCGTCCTGCTTTTGTGACAGGAGTGCAGGTCCTGCTGTGAAGGCATGATCTGTAACGTAGAGTTACCCACCAACCACACGAACGCAGTCTTCGCTGTGATGCACGCGCAGAGAACATCCGGCGGCAGTGCCCCTTCGCCCTCCTTACCCGCGCTTGCCTGGGTCTTTGTGCTTCTGCTGATACAAAGCCACTGTTCCTAGGAGAGCAGAAACCGCCTCCTGAAGCACAGGCGAAAAACTGCGTGAACTCTGAACATTTGAGTGAAGACCAGTTTCGCACCGGAAGACTGCAGCTTGGACCCCGAAGCGGAAGCCAGTTATTTGCTGGGCTAGAACACTCCTGCACCAGGCCACGGGATCAAGGAAGGGGACGTGGCAGGAACTAAGGAGATCGCCTGGCTTCCAGGCTTCCTGGCCAGAGGGGCTGCGTTTTGTCACTTGCGGCGGGTGGGTAGGGAAGAGCCGGTGTGGCTCCTGCCTGCCCAGGCTATTAGCTGAAGGGATTCGTCAACCCCAAGACTCTTTTGGAAGCTGCTGAGCCAGACCATCTCCTTACTGTGCATGACGAGCTCAGAATGTCTCTATGAAATCTCACCCTTCCCCCGTGAGAAAGCAGTTTTCCACCAATGACATAGTCAATGAGAAAGGCAACTAGCTATAGGAAGAAGACTTCTAATTGAACTAATAAGAAACCCATTTGCTCATGTTGGGGGGGAAATAAAAGCTTTTAAATTATACAATGTAGAATGCATGCTTGTGTGTTTCTTGACTGACCTGGTGATCTCAGATAAAACATTTACCAGTGTTGTAAAGGACGTCACTGAAGTCATGTTTCCATGTACCATGGGTGATATATTCTGGCTTAAATTATAAACTTCCATGCCAAAGTGACCTAGTTTTTTTCTTTTTTGGAAAGGACACTTCTTGGGATGTTCAATGCAAATTAGTGAATTGAAAAGGCCGGGAAGCCTTTCTGATGCAGAAAGATAACTCCTCCTATGAGGCCTCCTCCCCAGTAGCAGCTTAACTTCAAAGAAACTGGCAAGAGGCCCCCTCCCGCATATGGTCAACTTTTCTCTGAATGGCCGGATCTCCGAGAGATCCTTTCTAAAAATGTGCTAAAATGTTTGGTCCCTTTGTCTCATCTTTCCCTTTTTAACAGTCTCAACAACTTCTTTCTGTTTCCAGAATCCTGATTTCCTGCCTTTACAACTGGGGTGATCTTCAGACACTCTACCCTTGTATGCACGGGGATGAGTAAATGGAGTTTTTTGGGTTTTGTTTTTGGTGTTTTACTGAGCATCCACCCTCAGAACACTGAGCACTCCATAGAATCCATTAATGATGCTATCCTTGCTGCGTAGGCTCACCTATGGTGGGAGTCAGCAAGCTATGGTCCATGAACCAAACATGTCCTACCACTTTTTTTTTTAATTGTCCTAGCACTTCTATTCTGCTGGATTTCTGTAATAAAATCATTTTTGATTATGAGGCTTAAAAACATTTAATCCTTATAGTTCTAGAGCTTGAAAAGTCCAAGATTAAGGTGCTAGCAGGTCAGAGATCTGGTGAGGGCTCTCCTCCTGGTTTGAAGACACCATCTACTTATATTCATACAGGGCAGAGAGAGTCTGATCTCTTCACTCCCTTATAAGGGCTCGGGTCCCCTTCATGAGGACTCCACCTTCATGATTTAATTAACTCCCAAAGACCACACATCCAGATACCATAAAATTGGGAATTGAAGTTTCAACATATGAATTCATATGAACATATGAATTTTGAATGGATACAAGCATTCAGTTCACAAGGACCATGTATTTTTGTGAGTAAAGTTTTATTGGAAGACAGTCGTATCTTCATTTACAAAGTGTCTATGGCTGTTTTCATGCTCAACAGTAAGAATGAGTAGATGCAACAGAGAGTGTATGGTCTATAAAGTCTAAAAGATTCATTATCTTGTCCTTCACAGTAGAAGTTTGCTGTTGACTAACCTATGAAATGGCAGAACAGCATCAAGAGAAATTTGCTTGCTTTGGAGGGACCGTGGTACTAATGGTGGTTATGTAGGCTGTGTGGTGGTTTGCCAAATAACTTCCTTTGAATTCTTTGTCTTCTGCATCAGTGAATTTTTCTTCTCTATTTTGGTTTTGTTTCACTCATTCGATTCAGTTTCTTGGTTGTTATGTGCTGATGTCAGGTGCTGGACTGTATGTTTATTTCTTCTCGTCCTTGATGCCCTGGGAGCATCTCCTCTTAAGGCTCTTTAGCTTCCAATAAAACAGGGAGGGAGCAGACATCATTATCTCCCTGTCTCTGGCTTAATTTTGGACTCACCTGGAAGCAACAGTTTTGAAGCTTGATGTAGATTTATCCCTCCTTTCACTCAGCACCTTGAAGTATTTGAGTTTTCATAGCTTTTGCTTGTTTGAAATTAATTATATATGGCTTCACTTGGAACATTTTAATAGCATCTTTGGTGTCTTTTTATTCCCCAGGGTTTCTTTTGACTGTATAATTGACAAATCGTCTGGTAAAAAACCATTAGAAGACAGTAGTTTTTTTCCTTTCTAATTTTGTTTCTGCTGTCTAGATTAATGAAGTTTCCTGTGTGTGTGTGTGTGTGTGTGTGTGTGTGTGTGTGTGTTTCTTTCTTTCCTGAGGAAACATCTTAATTTTCTCTTCTTCACCCAGTACATCATGTTTGCATGGCTTTCACTCCTTACCCCCACCCCCTTGAGCATTTAAAATGGGGCTTTGTTGAGCAAAAGATGGAACACACAGAGGAAATAAATTGTTCACAAATACAGCTGAGTAAGGGTGCCAGTTGCACATTTGAAAATGCAGGATGCCCCATTAAAATTGAATTTCAGATAATTTTTAGTGTAAGTTAGTTTGGCTTATCTAAGGCTATGTCCTCGAATCCATGTAATCAGAATCTTCTGGGTAACTTCAAAACAATACAAATTACCAGGGCATCCTGGAGACGTTGATTCAGTAGTTCTGGGGTGAAGCATAAGCCTAATCCCAGTAATTGAATGTTAAATTAAAGAAAATAAAAGCTCCTGGGTGATTATGATGTTCAGCTGGGTGTGTTACCCTTGATCTGAAAGGATAATTCCTTCCTCTGAAGCCCAGTCCTTGGCTACATAATAAAAAAAAACCTAATGACTAATAAACATGTGTCCAAGTAACCTGGTTTAGAGCTGTGGTTCTCCAGGTGTGGTCCCCAGACCTGCATCGGCATAACCTGGAAAGTTGTTAGAAAAGCACAGTTCTCAGGCTCCATCCCAGATCTGTTGAATGAGAAACTTTGACGGTTCAGTTCATAGTTTAATAAGGCCTTCAGGTGTTTCTGATGCACATGTAAGAACCACTAGGGCCAGACAAGTGCTTCCCAAATGTCTTCAGTAAATGAGTCCTTGGGTGGTTGCAATGAGATTCACTCAGGGAGCTTGCCAAAAAAACAAAGAATAAATAAATAAAAATAAGAAGGAAGGGAGGGAGAAAGGAAGGAAGAAAGGGAGAAAATCAGATTTTTTTATGTTAGACTTGTGTCAGAAAATCTATTTTGAACTAACTCCTCCAGTGATTCTGACTCACATCCACTTTGGGAACTACTAACCTAGAGACTAGAGATGGGAGTGACATCGGTGATCAGAAGGCCCAGATGTTAACACCTGAATTTGAGTTCTAACATGAAAGCTCTATGTATTATCAATCAACTGTGGTGTTTGCAATGTAATTTAAAAACTAGAGTCAAAGAACTTAGTCCAGGATTAGAATCCACTACATGAATTTTTTAGACCATTGCATAGGCTCAGGAATGGTGGATAAGTGTGACCTCAGACTGATTTGCCCCTAAGTGAGCAAGAAAATGAAAAATAGTTTTGGTGTCAAAATATCTAAGGAGGAGGCACCTGGGTGGCTCAGTTTATTAACCACCAACTCTTGATTTCAGCTCAGGTCATGAGCTCAGGGTCATGAGATCAAACCTCTGTGTGGGGCTCCCTGCCCAGTGGGGAGTTTGCTTGAGATTCTTTCCCTCTGCCCCACCCCACTGCTCATTCCTCCCTCCCTCCCTCTCTGTCTTCTTCTTCTTCTTCTTTTTTTTTTTTAAAGATTCTATTCATTTACTTGATAGAGAATACAAGCAGGCAGAGCAGCAGGCAAAGGCAGAAGGAGAAGCAGAAGCTCCCGTGGAGCAGGGAGCCCAATGTGGGACTTGATCCCGGGACCCTGGGATCATGACCCGAGCCAAAGGCAGACACTTAACCAGCTGAGCCACCCAGACACACCCCCCCCACCCTTTCTTAAAAAATCTTTAAAACAAAAAATATCCAATGAGAATGGGAGTAGTAGGGGCAGGGAAGAAGATGTAGGTTTGTTATAAAGGAGAAAAGGGGATTAATTCTAGGTATGTGGAGAGTCTGAGAGAATGAACTACTAAATATCTATTTTGAAGAGACTCCAGAATAAAGAGATTCTAGAATAGAATATTTTAATTTCCATCCATTATTTTCTGAAAAAGAAAAAATGGTGCTGAACACTTTTTTCCCAGGTGTGTCTACAGTCTCCCTAAAGCCAATTCTGAGTGAAGTTAGCAGTCAGAAGTTATAGGTGTTATTCCCCATATAATCTACATTCTGTTGCGTCAGTCACTGTGTAAAATATATTTCATAAGAAAAAGGAAGGAAGTGGGTGGGCTTCTCTTTTTCTCTGGGAAAGAACTTATAAAGCCACACAAAGCGTGAAATGAGCCTATGAACTGGCACAGACTTGGGAAATGAGGTGTGCTGCAGGACTGGGAAATATATTTCACATTTGTGAAAGTACTAACTCTTCATGCAAAACTTTTGTGACATGTAGATTGCCGTCTTATAAAACTTCGCTTTGACCTTTCGGTCTTGGACGTTTTATCCTTCACCTAGTTCTTTGTCATCAGCTCTACGATTTGTGGAGGGATACATCATGATGCTGGGTATGTCTGGGTGCAAATCATGCCAGAAGCAAAAGCTAGTAGAGCATGCATGAAGGTCAAAGTCACGGAAGCTGGGAGGCAGATGACTGTCGTAATTTGCATCTGCCTCCAGGCACAGTTCCACTCTGAGTTTCCGAAATCATGTAGGTTCTTCCCATCACACTTCCAGGTTGTCCCTTTGACTCCTAATTCTTTTTTTTTTTTTTTTTAAGATTTTATTTATTTCTTTGACAGACAGAGATCACAAGTAGGCAGAGAGACAGGCAGAGAGAGAGGAGGAAGCAGGTTCCCCGCGGAGCAGAGAACCCCATGTGGGGCTCGATCCCAGGACCCCGGGATCATGACCCGAGCCGAAGGCAGAGGCTTTAACCCACTGAGCCACCCAGGCGCCCCTTGACTCCTAATTCTTTCCCCAGGCTCCTGCTCTCACTGCTGCGGCCTCCGTTTCATCAGATGCTGAGGCTGGAAGCTGAGCTGTCTTTGGGGTAATGCAGAATGTGAGATAACCATGGGCTAGGCTATGAACCCAGGAGTACTACTCAGCAAGTCTGGGAACCTGCATTTCTAACTAGCATCTGATCATGAGACTGGCGATTTGGATACTGGTCATCTGAGGGCATCGTGTTAGAAACAATAACTAAGGTGTAAGCAGAGACCACCACACAACTTCTAAAAACCTCCAAACTTGTACTTTTTTAGTCTAAGAAAATTGGTCTCCGCTAAAGGACTGGGAGTACTTGGACCCTGAGGCTTGGCAGAGCTGCTGTGCTGGGAATGGTCCTGGGAGGCTGGGATGAGTGGGAACTCTGGGAAAACTGGGGCCTCTTTCTTACAAGCAGGACGTCCAGGCTTCTGACTGCTGTCTGAGGCAGGAAGAAGTAAGGCAAAGTAAAGGGCAAGGTGAGCTCATCCACAGTGTCTAAAGATTAAAAACAAAATCCAGTGCAAATATTCTTGAAAGGAGGATAAGCAACACAGGGTAAGTATGTCCTAGAGACAGATTCTGATAAGGTTGTTGAGGGTCCCCGAGGTGTGTAGCTTTTACAGAATGTCTTATCCATTGGGATGACCTCAACTATGACCGACAGGGTCCCAATCAAATTGTCATAAATACGTGTATTGGCTTACACAACTGAAGTCCAGAGGAAGAGTGAGTTTCAGAGTGGGCTTAACCTAACAGTTCTAGCTCTGTTCTGTGCTGTGCCTTTTTATTTATTTATTTATTTTAAGATTTTATTTATTTATCTGATAGAGAAAGAGAGATCACAAGTAGGCAGAGAGGCAGGCAGAGAGAGGTGGGGAAGCAGGCTCCCTTCTGAGCAGAAAGCCCAATGCGGGACTCCATCCTGGGACCCTGAGATCATGACCTGAGCCGAAGGCAGAGGCTTAACCCACTGAGCCACACAGGCGCCCCCTCTACTCTTCTTTTAACTCTCACCTCCCACCTGCCTTCTAGATGTTCCATAGAGCCAGCCCTCCTGGTATTCAGAGTAGTTGGAGGGAAATTATAAGACAACTTCCAAGGAGAGAAGATGGTCTTCACCCAGGCTGCCAGCTAATCGCAAGCACGATATGATGACTCTTGGCTTAGTTCAGCTAAAGGGAGCTCAGTTGACCGAGTCCTGTGTGCTGCCTGGCAGAGGGTAGCTCTCTGAACCAGAGAGAAATTTAAAAGGAGGATCCGGTGGGCAGCCAGAAATGTCTGCTCCAGAGTTCCACAGTCAGGCTATGTCTGGAGGCAGTTGTTAAGGTGGTTGAGAAAACACCATCACGTCAGAGATGAGAGAGCTGAGCCCTCCAGAGCTGTGCAGACTTGCCCTAACCACACGGCCAGCTAGACACAGACCCAGACAGAGAAGCTCTCCTACCTATGCAATTTCCACCACAGTTTTGGTTAATGCACATTGTAAATCTGCAAGTAGTGGAGATCCTGAACTGTTCTATGAGAGCAACTTTTCTTCCTTGAGCATCTGGTTTTCACAGAACACATTTTGTTGAGTCAATAGTACTTTGCAAATGTAGAGAAATAGAGGAAGAGCTGTAGACCATGGCAGTGGGTAAGACATAACTCCGAAAATGTGTAGTACATCCTGGGGACTTAATGAATGTGTTTTCAGGGGCGCCTGGGTGGCTCAGTGGGTTAAAGCCTCTGCCTTCGGCTCAGGTCATGATCCCAGGGTTCTGGGATCGAGCCCCGCATCGGGCTCTCCGCTCTGCGGACAGCCTGCTTCCTCCTCCTCTCTCTCTCTGCCTGCCTCTCTGCCTACTTGTGATCTCTGTCTGTCAAATAAATAAATAAAATCTAAAAAAAAAAAAAAAAAGAATGTGTTTTCAGTGCAAGAACCTGGAACCCTTCAGAAACACCCATTTCTCCAAGATTTGGGGCTCTGTCCTGTACAGATGTTTCTAATATCCTTTGGTGAGCAGAAGCAGAAAATTGAGAAACCCACTTTGAAAGGGAGTAGCTTCAAATACTTTTTCTTTGGTATTGTTCTTATATTTGTTGAGTGATTCAGTGTCCTGAATGGATTTTAATCCCACTCATGGCATTTCTCATTAGGTCTGAGGGCCTACTGCTCCTTGCTCCTTGGGACTCAGCTCTAAATCAACCTAGAAGACAATGTTTTCTGAGGAGCATACTTTCTTGTTTTTTTTTTTCTCTTTCTATATGCCCTCTGAAGAATCTAAAGTAGTCATTTGTTATTTCTAAATATTTTAAGACTTATTATGAAATCAATCTTGAGTTAGAGATGGTCTTGAATATTATCTTCATTTCAACTAATTAAACTAGAATTCATCAGTGCTCCAAAGAGGACTTTTTGTCAGGGATATGATTAGATTCACAAGGAAAGTCTTTCCATATGTTATCCAACAAACGAACCTGAAGATATAACTGAGTTGAAAAGTAAAGGAAGAACACAGTGTTTTGCCTCCCTTTTATAAGCCTACATTCCTTTTGGTGCATCTTTTCTTGTAATTAATCAGAAATCCAAATGTCTGACATTGATTTTGGAAGATGTTTTTTAGCAGAGTTTGCGATCTGGGTCTTTTATACTTACTTGGCTTTAAAAATTCTGGAATTTGAAGGAAGGTATAAGAGAGATTTTGATCAACACTGTCTCATCTTTAACTACCTGGGGGCAGGGAGCAATTATTTGATTGATATAATAGATTAGTAAAATAATTCTACATGACATCTGTATTTTTCTTTTTAATACAAAGTTTCAAAGTGAAAAGTGAGTTTAATTAAGTGGAAAGATAATCCATGATTAAATAAGATAATGAAGCACATATTGCAAACAGAGGAACATGGTAAAAACTTAAGAGTTCTCGGTTAGGGAGCAAACAGTCAAATAGTTTGAGGCAAAACTTTCTTGATTTTTTTTTTTTTTAAACAGAAAGAATGCTAGATTTTATCTAGTTTGGAGCAAGGCAAGGGGCAAAGCCAAGCCTTTCCCGTTTCAGTATTAATTGCTCTGGAAACGCAGTTACCTGAAGTGCTTGGGTGTCGCTTGTCAGACGTGGATGCGTGTGTGCGCTAACCATGCAAGGACAACACTGAGGCATGCGGGGCGCAGCTGTCAGTGCTCATGTGCGGAATCTTACTAAGCGCTTACCTCTTCTACTTGGCAACCTGTAGTGCCTTGAGGGAGGTACTGTCTGAGATTTGCACAGAAAACCCCGTGTGCGGAGGGGCTTCACAGTACTTGCTCTCTTGGGATCTGTGCTGGCATTCAGTGGCACCTGACCCAAAAGGTTACACATGCCTGGGGAGCTGCAGCCACTGTGGCTCTGTTTGGAGAGTTGAGCTCGACCGAGGAGCAGTCAGGGTCCAAATGACTTCAGCCCTAACATCCTAAACATGCTCAGGACCAGGCGGTCGAATGAGGATGGCTCTTATTCCCTGTGGTTCTCTGTGACCAAGAGTGAGTGGATGGTATTGTGTGGGTCGATAGGTGTGAAGGTGAATTATTTATAAGACAGGAGTAGGAAATGGTATTGCAATCTAATATATTATCCCATTTGAGAATCAGATTCTTCCCACCCCTTGTTTCGCTCCATGAGACTGAAGTCCTGCTAGATTTTTATGATAAATTTCTAAGAACTCTGATATTGTATTCAACTTTTGATATACTTGTCCTTGTTGAGAGCAGGTAGAAACCAACCTCTGGTAGAATCCTTAACAAAAATGAACAGGCAAGAAGGGAGGAAGAATAGAGAAAGAAACCTAGAGCCCAACAGTCCTCAAAGCTTCTAACTTAGCTCTTAAAGAACGAAGGTGGCCAGGGCGTGTGACAAGAGATATGATTATAAACAAAAAAATGGATATAGAAGGTCCTCAACTTCCTTCCCCTTCCCCACACTGGATATTAATTCCCGTTAGAGCCAATGGCAGGCAAACCATGGTGGGCCCAACACTAAACACCTATGGAAATGAATCCATGAAATCCTTTTCACATAGTACTTCATGTTACCAGTATTTGATGTCCCATTTGGGCTTATTACTTATTCCTCCCCCTCCTCCTGGGCATGGCAGGGGAATCAAGTTATAATCCTTAAGTACTGGTCATCAGCAAGGCCTGCAAACAAATGTGGACTTAGTCATCTCTGTTTTATTTTCAGTCATTCAGTTATATTAAATTCACTACTCTTTATATTTTCTGTGGTTTTGAAGTCACTAAGATGCTCTTTCTGTTCCCCCATCAAACTAGTTTCATTTTACTGGCAAAGGGATTCTCAGTTTTCAAGGACCGTTTGGATTTCCTCAAACTTCAAGTGCTTGTTTTCATTTTTAAAAACAGTAGGACATGAATGCTGTCTGTTACGCGACGTGCGGGGCTTCCATATAATTAATTGTTTGGTGAATTTTCTTTTCGGCAAATAAGCAAATTAATTTATATAAGCTATTAATACCAATTATTAATGCTCTTCATTCGGTTGGTTTCAGCAATCTCTGCGTGACACACACTGCAACAAAATGGAAATTGATTTCACCAAGTTTGGCATGACTGCAGTGTTTTGTAACCTTTGCAATGATGCTTATTTGAAAGGCTAGTTTTAATTATCCTTTTTTTTTTTTTTTTTTTGGCCTTCCTCTCAAGATGCTGATGGGTAACAGTTCTATCGCACTTGACAGTTAAAAGTAAATTCATCTCAAGTGTTCCTCTACTGTCCTTGATGCTTGTCACATAAGGAGACTTTAATATGCCTACCACCAGAAGAGCGTTAGCCTAACTCACCTGCTTCTTAGCTTTTAATATGTGGGGAAAAGAAAGCTTCTCACCTATAAGGAGTGTGGGAAGTAGGGCTCTTGGCAGAATATAATCTGGCTTAACCAGGTCTCTTTGAGACTGGAACTAAGGCCCACTGGGATTCAAGACCCTTATAAAGCAGGAGAATTTGGATCTCCTCTCTACTGTTGCCTTTTAAAGTGACTTTCCAATTATACCACTTTTTGATGTTTTCTCATTCTGCCCCTCCTCCTAAGGACTGGCTCTTTGGCTCACTCTGTTGTGTAGCTTCTGCTCTATTCAGACATTTGAAGCCTTCATGACTCTGCTCTCTGGGCCCTTATCTCTTCTTGACCTCCTGACCTTTCTGCATTTACTCCTACTGCACAATCTGAGTCATTCAGCACTTCCTTGCTCTGGAAGTCATTTCTCCACCAGACTCTTACACAGGCCCTCATCCTTTTAAAGGTTGGCTACCCCGGTCCAGGAACTGCAGTCCAAGTGTGGGTAGGGGGAGTGTGGCTCACAGGTGCAGGAGCAGTGCTCCCTGGGACTCTCTCTCTGCAACGCAGTGAGGCAGGGCTGTTTCCCTCATAAGCTGGGTAGGCTAAGGACTCTGGTCAGGACCCCCAGGAATATGCGAGGACACACCTTGGAGGATCTTTATAAAGCTAAGTACAACAATACAGGGGCCTCTTCCTCTCTTGGTCTTTCTTCTTACCTCCGCATCCCAACCCTTCCAACATCAAATTTATTCCGCCAGCAGATGGATTTCAATTAAGAAGACCATGACTAGCCAGCTGCCGCACTTCCAGTGGCTTACAATTTTGAAGTGGTGTGGGAAACATTCTGTGTCCTAATGTTCTGCCCAGGGAGAGTTGTATTTGTAAAAGGCGAAAGATTTATATGATCTGAAGAGAAACCAGAGTATGGAGGGTTGTGTTTGTAAAAGGATAAAATCCACAGGGACACCAGGAAGACGATAGAGGTGACAGCTCAGAATGCTTTTGCTTTTCCTTTGGGCCTGACCCTTTCATTAGTTGTTCTCAGCTTTTAGATCAACACCTAGTCATGCAACAGAGCAAGAGGCTGCAAGCCCAGGGTTCCTCTGACTAAAGCAGGGAATTAGAATATGTGAGAATATTTATATGCATAGCATTTAATTAAATCTCATGGAGGTGAAGTCCATCTTGAATGTATTCAAGCTGTAACTCACTGCCTGTTTGCTGGTATTGCCGTTGTGATAATTGATTATAACATTCATTGGTCTCTCCAAGTATCCATACTAAATCGGGAGACAGATGTGGTTCTACTTTTGGAGACTTATGATCTAAATATTTTAATGCAGCATTTCCAATTTCCTGTTGCTCTTGCTGGTGGGTCTTTCTAACTGAGAACAAAAGCCAGACTGATAAGGTTTGCTTTAAGAAAGAATATTAAAGTACGGAACAAATAAGATAGCTTTGTTTGGTCAATATTCAATTAGGCCTTTTTACCTGTATGCTGAATTTTTCGACAGTGGGGTTGCGTTTCTTTATTGTGCTCAAGTAGGGTTTAGTTTTCCTAGGAGAAGATTTCTGAGAATTATCTGGCTACAAGATAACCAGATTTTTGAAAAACAAACCACAGGGATAACGGTGTTCAGTAAAATGATAGAACTAATGAAAATCATAACCTGATTAAAAATGTAAATTCTTGTCTCTGCCTGACCCTGTGCTGTATGCTTCAGTAAAGCGTCGGGGCAAGGACCCGAGGAACCGCCTGGATTCTAGAAGTTAAGTTTGCACCAGAAATGATCTAAGTAGCATTTCTCATTTAAGGGGGGAGGGTCTCTTTCTACTCACACCATGATATTATTACAAGGTCTCCATGTCACTTACCACTGGACATGCCTGGCTGGCCCTCTCCCCTTATTCTGCCTGGCCTTGCTCTCCCTTATAATGGATGAGAGTCCTCCCTGTCTTTTGGATTTACCAGTGGGTATGGGGGGGAGTGGCAGTTCAAGTGGCGGTCTCATATAATACCAGTTTTCTGGATCATTTGATTTATTTAAGTACCTACAATGCCAAGGCCCCTGGGCATTCATCCAACCAACTGCTTATGTTTCAATAAATACTGTCAGCTATGGGACTCAACAGAATTAGGCCAAGGGCTGGCTAAAGTGTTGTCTCTTCTGCTCTCTGAAGGTTAAGAGATTTGGACTATCAGTGTATAGGAACTTTTTTTTTTTTTTTTAAGATTTTGTTTATTTGACAGACAGAGATCACAAGTAGGCAGAGAGGCAGGCAGAGAGAGGAGGAAGCAGGCTCCCCACCGAGCAGAGAGCCCGATGTGGGGCTCGATCACAGATCCTGGGATCATGACCCCAGCTGAAGGCAGATGCCCCAGCCCACTGAGCCACCCAGGTGTGAGAAAAACATTCCAAGATCAAAATTTCAGAAATGTTGTCTCATTCAATATTCAAATTCCAATGCATTTCAAAATCTATGTATAGGTTTTGTTTTGGATGGTATAGAAAAAGAGGCTGTAGAAGTTGATCAAGAAAATTAGAATTTAACACCCACTAACTAACCTTAACAGATGTAAATAAAAGGTAAAACCCAACAAGCTGATGTCCAAATGGCAGTAAAGAATTCATGGACTGATGAATTACATTATCAAATGCCAAGGTCAAGGAGAAATTCAGGTCGATGTTTGAAAGTTCAAATTCCTTAATATTTGCTCCTGGACCATAATGGTTAATACAAACACATCATACTATTTAAATGAACAAATCATTAACCTTGGTCATTGCAATGAACAAGCACCATAATCAATAAATGATATTTATTCTTTCTCATCAAATAATTGGGAGATGAGAAGTGTCTAGACAATATTTGCAATGGACACTCAAGACAGAGAACAATCCCTTCTAGCTTGCCTGCTCCTGAAGGTTTCTCTTGAGTAATATTATGTGCACATCGCCATTCAAAACAAATAGCTGTGACCACATGTAACCAAAGACATCCGTGAAACGCTCAGCACACCCACTTGGAGGGGGCTTGGGGACCAACCATGAGAGAACGGTTTTTAGGTATTTCCAAGAACTCTCCTAAAGAGCTATTTTCTGTAGGAACTGGTTCTCTAAGTCCTTCTGCTCTATCTCCCCTTTGTCCCCCACCCCCAAAGCAGTTTGCTCAACTGCCTGATCCTCTTAACACCACTCAGGACTTAGAAAGCAGAGCATGGTCCCCGGACATGAATCCTCTCCCTTAATCCTCTAGACCTAAGACCATACTGACAGGTGTGAACAAAATTTCATTGCAAGTTAGATGATCTTGGAGAAGAGGTACAACACAGAATAACTGACCACTGATACTCAAAGTGGTGGCATAGGGTCACACCATGGGGTCCCAACATGCCCCTGGCTTGTTTTCCTGGGCCAGCAGCCTGCTGATGGGCCACGTCCCATTCTCTACCTGGCCTACAACATCTCAGCCTCCAGAACTCCACTGGATATATCCATGCTTTAATTATTTGAGGATCCATTTGTACCTGGCACAGAGAAAGGATGGAGTCTTTTCTTCTATTTGGTTTATAGTCTGTTTCTTGGGACTCCATGCCTACTTCATTTAAGAGACTCTACCCCCACCTCCTATGGCACATTATGGTTGACTTTAAAAGTAATTATATGAAACATAGTGTTAGCTAGGGCTGAAAAACCAAGAATGTACTAATGTTGGACCATTCTTTAACCTACTCCAGATGTTAATCTGGGAGAGTGTTAAAAAGAGAGATGCAAAAATGAGAGCAGGAAGGGGTAGAAATTATTTTTGGAGCTTTTTATTGTCTTTTAACACTGGGTCTAAGACATTTCTCCACTCTGATAGCTACTAGTCAATTGAGAGGGCAGGTATTACTTGCTAGAACATTCTCTCTGGGTGTCTTCCACCAGCCAGCGTGGGCTTTGCTGAATGTTTCTGTATGAAATGAAAAGGCATTTTGCCTTAGCTGCGTTTTATGCCTTTATTGCACACATGGTGTTGGTGTTGCCTTGTACAGCACTGGAAGGTTGTGTGTGTGTGTGGTGTGAGAGTGTGTGTTGAATAATCCCTGAGGGAACTCTTGGTAGGTCTAGACTCTGAGGTCATCTTTGCTTTTCATTATAAAAAACTAAGTGGATGTCCTTTTTCAAAGTAGCTACCACTTTTCATGGGCTGCAATAATTACCACTATCACTAATTATCACTAATAATTATCACTATCAATAATTATCAATAATTATATATTGCTTTTACCCAATAAACTGAGCATTGTGCTTATCAGAAGGGAAGTATGATAGCTTATCCTTTCTTCTTCCAAGTTCAGAGGGAATCTTTATGACCATTACTTTAAACTATCAGGTAAACTACTTATCTTCATTTCATTACGTTTTCTTCCTGAGGTTTTATCTTGTTTTTTCATTTGGAACATATTTCTGTGTTTGTTTGTTTTCTTCCCCTTTTGCTTGTCCCTTTGCTGGTTTCTGCACAGTAGAAGAAACAACCACTGCTCCCAGTCTTGAAGTCTTTAAGGGGTGGCCTGGTGTCAGAGGTGAACCCGGTCGTTCAACCCACCTCAGCTCTTGGTTGTCTCTTGAAGTTTTGTGATTGTCCAGGCAGCGTACTTTATTTTTAACAGCACATTCCCAGTACTTGAGGATATGCTAAGACCTGTCGTGGTGAGAGCCCTGTTGGTTTTCAAAGCTAGATGTTTTGTGGGTTCATTTCTCTGGTGCAGGTCTTAAAAGTTGGAGTGCCTGAAATGGGGTTCAGACTTGGCTCCATAAGGAACAACTCCAGGTTTTGAGTTCCTTTCCAACTGATGGTTGCTGTGCCAGGGGTGGGGTTTATGCCAAGACTGTGTCCCAGCCTCTTCTCCCTTTTCAGTGGTCTTTAGGTATTTTTGTTTGTTGTTGCCATCATTGTTTTTTCCCAGAGGGAGCTTCCATCTCTAACTATCAACTCACTGTGTGTGTCTGTGGGAGGAGGTGAGTCAGGCTTCCAATGTCGTCTTCTTGAACCAGAACTTGAATTTGTGCTAGCTTAAATGGGTATTTTCTGGTACCTCATTCATTTATTCAGCAAATATTTAAGAACCTGACAAGTATGAGGGTATGGGAGGTCAAGAAATACAGACATGGTTCTCTTCCCCAAAGACCGAAGTCTTGTAGAGAGCTAGATGTATAGGGAGATTAAACAGATACATCCCTTTCTACTATTAATTGTTTTAAATTTTATTTCCCCAAGTTTTGTTTTCCCAAAAGCAAACTCTGAAAAAGAAATTTGAATGGTAGTCTCTCCTCTCTCCCTTACCGCTAGTTCCAGGAAACACTGAGGGGGTGGGGAAGCAGGACAGGAAGAAGGCAAAGCCACCCAGGAGAACACAAAGAAGGTTACCACTTGGGCAACTGGGACGCAATCTCCCTGGGACCTTATGATAAATGGTGTGGGTCACACCTCAGACTGGTCTCCTTGAGGAGTGAGGAACCTGAGGCATTTTTCCAATAATTCCCACCCTTTGTTGTCTGAGGCCACCCTTGGATGTGAACTTGAGCCCTTCTGGGCTGCCCTGTGCACTGACTGAACATGTTCCTCTCCTTCTGGAGAGAGCTGCCCAGAGCTCTGCTGTGGACAAGATTTGTCTGCACGTGACCTCTGGGCTGGCCAGGGGCTCTGGTCTGGGAAGCCCCAGCTTCAGCTCAGGCCATGGAATAGCAGCTCATTACTTTAAATATTCATATTAAATGCCATGGAGTTTCATTCTGTCTATCACAAATAATATCATTCTCTCACACATGCTCTCCTTCCTGGGATCTCTCCAAGAACTCCAGCCATAGTCACTCTGCCTGGGATGTGAGCCTAATTTAATAATCTTTTTTTTTTTCTTGGATAATCTTCTATTTGACAGGAATCCAGGAAACCTGTTCAGTCCACTAATAGGCCTCTTAGTTTGGGGTTAGTTGTTGCTGCCTTTACACTCCTGAAACATTGATGATCAGGTGAGTTGGTGTCATGCCAGCCATTGCTCGAAGCTGCAGTGATGTGGAGATGTGCGCGGAAATGAAGTCCAATAAGCTGGTAGTCTGGGATGATAATTTCCTACTGAGGAAAGAGAGTTTGGGTGATCTAGGGCCACTGAGCATATCTTCGTCTTCATCTTCTGTCATATCTTTTTCTGAAGTCTTTATTTTCAATTATTTTCCTCATTTAAGGTCATTCCAAGCCTCCCCAGAACTGGAGTCCAAAAGCTACCAGCTCTTTGGGGTTTTAAACACACGTTTCCTCAGGTATTGCTAAGGTACCATGACAGGTAGATAGTTCCAAGGAATTTCTAGTCTTGGCTACATGCAACATCTAACATGAGCCCTTCTTTTCCTGCCTTTATGAGAGCAGGTGTGATCCTCTGTTTTTCAGTCCATGGCCTGAGACTCTTTTCCTGCCCTGGGGGTGAATGGCGTTTTCAAATGAAACCACCATTTCCTCACAGGGCGGCACTGAAGAAGACCTGGCATTAAGGAACTCCTACCCCTCCTCTAAGATCAATTCTTGCTGTTCCTTCTGCATGAAATGCTTTTCCCTTTACCCAATAAAGTCTTCAGATTCTCAGAGCACCAGGAAGTTCAGAGTGAGGATGAGGATCTGATAGTAAATAGAAACAGGAATTAAGACAAGCTCTTTGGAAACTAAATAAAGAGAAAAAAGGCTGGAAAGACAAAGGAAAGGCAGAGACGTAGAGGAAAGAGAAGAAAAGGAGCAAGCACATCTCCTCCTTTTGTAAATTGTTATGATAATGAGAAAAACAAGAGTCATGTATGTGAAAATATGGTGATGTCCACTAATGGAGTGCACAAATCAGTACAAAGTGTGGGGGCTGCAGAGGGCCACGCGGGGAAGGACTCGTGGTCATAGCCGTGTGGTCGGGCACAGGTGGTGTTTTACCACAGCTGCTATGTGGGCGGTCTCGCTGTATCATTTTTGGAGGTAAAATCTGGATTTTGTCCTTTACTATTTCTTATTTATTTATTTATTTATTTATTTATTTATTTATTTATTTGACAGACAGAGACCACAAGTAGGCAGAGAGGCAGGCAGAGAGAGAGAGGAGGAAGCAGGCTCCCCGCCGAGCAGAGAGCCCGATGCAGGACTCGATTCCAGGACCCTGAGATCACGACCCGAGCCGAAGGCAGAGGCTTTAACCCACTGAGCCACCCAGGCGCCCCAGTCCTTTACTATTTCTGATACACTAATTTCTGTATGTTGACTACATTGCCAATTCACAACATTTTTTTCCTTTAAAAGTGTATGTTCATACACCAAATTCCTCCTTCCCCTTCAAATGAGATACAATGTGTCTCTTTTTCTTTTCTGTTGAAGTGGAAAAGCCATTAGTGTACACAGCTGTATGAAATGGCAGCCACGAAGAGAGGACTGAACCAGAAACTCCCAATGGTGCAGCTAGTGCCAACTGGGACATCTCCATTTTGTCACCCTGGAGTGAATCTCTACAATATGCCAAGACATGCTATGCTCAGTGTAGTGTCCCTAGAGAGAGTTATAGACTGAATATGTCCCCACCATGCCCCAGATTCATATGGTGAAATGCTAAGGGCCAGTGTGATGGTGTTTAGAAGGGGCTTTTGGAGAATGATTGGTCATGAGGGTAGAATCCTCATGAATGGGATTAGTTATAATTTATTAGTTATACTTAGTTGTACACAGGTAAGATTATGTATATGTTAGTTATTAGTTATTAAGGGAGCCCAGAAAGCTCTCTCACACTCTGCCATGTGAGGATACAACAAGGATTACAGCCTCAATCTGAGGGGCCATTACCAGAACCTGACCATGCCAGCTCACTGATGTTGGACTTCTAGACTCCAGAACTGTAAGAAATGTCTGTGGTTTATAAGCCACCTAGCTAGTCTGCGGCCTTTTGTTATAGGAGCCTGAGCCAAGACAGAAACCAACTCTCGAAGGCCTCCATTATTTCTACAAGTCCTGCAAGAACTCTTACAACATTTTGATCTAGTCAACACCTTAGCACATTGTTAGGAGTCAGTAAATTCTCTTCATTTTCTTTGTCCAGTAGCAGTAAGACTCTCTTTTTCAGGGCAGTGCTATTCAAAACTTAGTTTTAAGAGTGGAAATGACCGTTTTTCTTACTCCTGGCATTATTTTAACTCTCACTTTTTATGAGAAACAGATGGAGGAGGAGAACTATTATTCTATCAGAGATCTTGGATTTAAGAGGTTATAGCTTTACTTTCCTTCCCAGACATTAGTTGTCTTCTTGCTTGTCTACATTCATTCAGTCAACAAATACATGCTTACAAATACTTTCTTAAATGCATGCTATAGGTGAGACACTGAGGCCATGAACAAGGTTTGATTAGTCTTTGTCACAACAGGTTCTGCCCTAAGGTGGCAGGGAAGATGAAAGAGAAAGAAAGAAAGAAGAAAAGGAAAGTAAAGAGAGAGAGAGAGAGAGAGAGAGAGAGAAAGGAAGAGAGAGAGAGAGAGAGAGAGAACAAAAGAAAGAAATCTAAATACAAATTGTCAAAAAAGTTGGAGTACATGGAATAAGCACCTATTTTATTATAAATGTGTTTGGTTTCACTTTCAGAGCATTCTTTCAGGCAAATGAGATGATGAATTTATTGTTCTTCCTTGTATAATAAAGAGATTTTTAAAAAGCATGCTGTAGTTTGCTTGTTTAGCATATAAGCATGAAGGAAGCTGGGCTGTTTTCTTAAGGAGCTGCGCTGGACATGTTAAGTTCAAGTTCCAACATATATGTTCCTCTTTGATTTTACTTCACTGCTCCAAAGTAAGAGTACAGTAAGTTTCTCCAGACTATGTTTGAGTGCGATACTCTCATTGTGATAGGGCTTCTGGGTACATGCTGCTGCTTTGTTCCTGAACAAACGCAGATGTGTGCTGATCGATAAAAATAGTTCTAAGACTAATTTCTCCTTTATTTACATTTTTAAGATTTTATTTATTTATTTGACAGAACACAAACAGGGGGAGCTGCAGACAGAGGGAGGGGGAAAAGCAGGCCCCCACTGAGCCGGGAGCCCAGTGCAAAGCTCAGTCCTGGGACCCTGGGATCATGACCTGAGCTGAAGGCAGACGCTTAACTGGCTGAGCCACTCAGGCACCCCTAATTTCTCCTTTAAATAGAAAAATCTCCATCTGTACATTTATTAAATTTATTATGGTACCTGGTTTAGGGGTGGTTGGGGAACCTCAAAACTAGATACAGGCCATGAGTTTAAAAACACAAAAATAAAAACAAAAAAAACTTTTGGTAGATTAGCTATCACTATTGAAGTAGAGTTTATCATCAGCTTACTTAAGCCTGTATCAGAGACCTTCGGAAGAATTGCTCATTGTTTTCACAAATCATTTTGCTGCCAGAATGCTTTTGAACAAAAGGAACAAAATGTTTAGGTATATAGTTCTAGAAGTGAGTTCTCACCTTCTTAGGGACCTTCAAAACCTGTCCTGTCATGTTTCATCCCTATTTATATCAGATTTTTCCAAATGTCTCATTCTCTTTTTCAAGTATCCATTATAACCTGGACTCCTCTACACACTGTTTGGTACATCTAGCATCTCTCCTCCACCCAACATCCTTCCCTGGTACCCAGTTTACCTTTTGCTTCATAGTTCTACCTCCCCAAGTCCTATTGTCCACATACCCCCCAACAGCTCAGTTCTTTGATTTATTCCACCATAAACACCTCTCATGTTCATAGCCTGAATGTCTCATCACTAGAAATGGTACCAAATTAAAATTCTCAATTTTAAATACCCCATCCTTTGATGGCTCCCAAGGCTTCCTGGTGCCCCCACCTCCACTGCCCTGGGTCTTCGAACCCAGCATGACTTTCACTTCAGTGATCCTAACACTTACCTCAAGTGGTCAGTTCCTTTGTGTCTTCATTTTGCTGTCTCGCCATGTTTTAGTTTATCCCTGTCCAGGGTATCAAGTGCACTCACACCTGTTGCCACTGTCTGTCTCTGTCACACCTGTCTGCAAAACTTTCGATTCTCTCCATCCATGTAGCTCAGTACTGTGAGAAAATCATGAGAACCATCTCCGTATAGCAAACTGCACTCAAGTGCCTAATAAAGAAAACTTTCTACAGTTGAAGATAGCAATTCATTACCGTCTTCTATCTCAAGCTTCTCCCTTCATTTCCAGTTGACAACGTGCTTCATATTTCACTGAAAATCAGAAGCTATTGAACAGAGTTCTGAAATGTTCTTGTGATAGAAGCTAAAATTCAATTTTCTTTTTTTTTTTAAAGAATTTATTTATTTGACACAGAGAGAGATCACAAGTAGGCAGAGAGGCAGGCAGAGAGAGAGGGGGAAGCAGGCTCCCCGCTGGGCAGAGAGCCCGATGCGGGGCTTGATCCCAGGACCCTGAGATCATGACCTGAGCCGAAGGCAGAGGCTTAAACCACTGAGCCACCCAGGCGCCCCTAAAATTCAATTTTCATCTGTACCTGTCTCCTCTTCTTACTCTCTTTCATTATGGAACTGCTAAAGGTAAATCTCTCCTCTTTTTCACTAGATTCCATTTCCCTTCTCTTCTGCACCTTCCATTTCTTCTATATTATATAATTTTTGAAAATCTAGAAGTAAGAAGTTATAATAACTTAAATAAAAAATTTATTGGGTGGAATTAATATTAGATTGAAGATAGCAGAATAGTCAGTGAGATTAAAGACAGATCAATAAAAAGTACTCAATCTGGAGAACACAAGAAAAAAGAATTGAAGTCAAATGAACATAGCCTTGGGGGGTACACAAAACATATCAAATGGTCTAATATATGTGTAATTGGAGTACAAAAAGGGGAAGAGTGTGTGATAGAAAATTTTTTTTTAAAAATAATCGTCTAAATTATCAGATTTGATGAAAAACATCAACTTAGGGGTGCCTGGGTGGCTCAGTGGTTTAAGCCTCTGCCTTCGGCTCAGGTCATGATCTCAGGGTCCTGGGATCAATTCCCGCATCCGGCTCTCTGCTCAGCAGGGAGCCTGCTTCCTCCTCTCTCTCTCTGCCTGCCTCGCTGCCTACTTGTAATCTCTCTCTCTCTCTGTCAAATAAATAAATAACATCTTTGAAGAAAAAAAAAAGAAAAACATCAACTTAGGTATTCAAGAAACTCCATGATTTCCAAGCAGATAAATAAAAGAAAATCACACCTAGGCATATCATGGTCAGAATGCTGAAACACAAAGATGAAGAGATAATCTTGAGAGCAGCCAGAGAGAAATGTCACATTCCAGAGGAAATGAGATAAATGACAGCTGGTCTTCATCAAAAAACAATGCAGACTGCTGTATGATGAAATGTCACCTTGAAAGTTCTGAAAATGAGGAGGGGGGAACCCCAAATTTTTCTCTCTCTCCCTTTTTTAAAAGATTTTTTATTTTAGAGAATGAGTGAGTATGTGTGGGGGTAGGGATAAAGGGAGAAGGAGAGAGAAACAGATTCCCCATTGAGTATAGAGCCTGATGTGGGGCTCAATCCCAGAACCCCAAGATCATGACCTGAGCTGAAGCTATGAGTTGGAAGCCCAGACGACTGAGCTGCCCTGGCACCGTACAACCCAGATTTTCTACTTTCTTATATCTAGTGAATATATTTCTTAAAAATGTGAGTGGAATAAAGACATTCTCAGGTAATTGAAAGCTGAGAGAATATGTAATCAGTAAATTGTATGATGAGAACACCTAATTGCTTCTGACTGAAGAGAAATGGAACCATTTAGAAACTTGTGTATAGAAAGGAATGAGAAGCACACAAAATGGTCAATGTGTACATATAAAAGAATATGACTTTTCTAATTAAAGGACATTTGACTCTTCAAAGCAAAAATAGTAACATTTTAAGGTAGAGTTTATGAAGAATGTAGAAGTAAAGGATGGGTTAACAATGGCACAAAGGGTATGGGGGCAGGCAAATAGAAATATACAGAGTTCTACACGTCTCAGAGCTGAGATGTGGCATGATGCAGTATTAACTCTAATGAGCGGTTAAGTTTGAAAATGCCGTTCTCAAGTCTCTCCTCCCTGGTCCGATCTGTTTCTAAAGCTCTAACAGTCATCTCCATGTTGTTTTAATCCCAGATTTTTAACTCTGCTTCAGATCTCTCCTCTGAAACCTAAACTTGCATTTCCAGTTGTGTACCTGACATACTATATGGCTCAATGGCTTTTCCAATGTAAACAAACTAAAATGGAATTCTTGATTGACTTCCTTTGCTCTCTCTTCAGTCTTACTCACCCCATTAAATGATGCCACCGTCTCCTCACCTCCTTCTGCCTTGTTCTGCATTCTCTCCAATCTCCTACGCCGGGAAGCCTTGTTTCTATCTCTGAATATACACTTCTACCATATCTAGCTAGAGCAACGCCTGTGTAAGCTCCTCTCTAGTCAGTCACTCCACTTCTGCTCTTATACCCACAGCACATCTGATCTTGTAAAATGCCAACAGAAGCTTGCCATGCCTTTGCTTAAATCACTTCCTTGACTTCCATGGCTCCAGAAATAAAATCCATACATCTGCAAGGGCCTAGAGCTTGTGGACCCTGCTTCCCTCCCCTTTCACTTACTACCCTCCAGCCCCACTTCCTTGTTTTTATTTCTCACTCCCAGGGCTGGGACTTGTGTGAGGTGAATGACTCATAAAATATCAAAAACTTAAAGATAGGATCAGGACCAGTGTTATGCCAAGTTCTATTGGAGCTTCTGGCAAAGAGAAGTCAGTAATACTCAACCTGTCTTTATTTCCCATACTGATATTTTGTTCATCATGGTTTTTTTTTTCTTTTGCATTAATTTTATTTTGAAAATATTGCATTAAAATCTCATTTATCTTGATTACTGAGGTTGTTGGCACTCCCTTTAATTCTGTAACCTAAGTGAGTATCTCATGCTAGTCCTTGCCCTGCTCAAATCACCAAGTTCATTCCTGCTTCATGATCTTTGTTTATTCTTCTCCCTCTGCATGGAATCTCTTCCATCAGCTCACTGCATGGGTGGTTCCTTTCTGTTCTTCAGGTCTCAGCCTAAATGACACCTCCTTAAGGAAAGTGATTATCGTGTTTTAACACTTCTCCCACCCTACCCCCATTTACTCTTCATCATAGATAGCACTCTAATTTTTTTCCTAAAAGGATTTTGCTTTGCTGACCTGTTAGCTTGTCTGTTCTCTGTCTCCCCTACTAGCATATGCTCCATAGGAAGTAAGGAGTCCAGCATTATGCTCAGATCACAGGAGCCCCCCAACGCATTCTTTTAAATACATATTTTTAAATGAATTAATGAATAGACCAAGTTCACATTGAATAACACTCCACCCTTCTCTTCCTGGCCATTGCTTTTTTTCCTCTCTTATGATCTCTCTTTCTAGCCCAGGAGAGAATGAGATCTTCCTGAAACAAATACCCTTAGAGTTTTCTCTAAAAACAAAACAAAACACAAAGAGTTTACATGGAAGCCAAACCAAACTACAGAAGGGAAGGTGGATGATGGTCCTCTTAGGTCTGCCTCAGATTTTTATTGGTTCGGGATTTATGAATTAGTAATCATTTCCATGATTGCACAAAGGCTTATAGTCATAACTGTTGAATCCAATTAACTGCTGAGACGATTTGGTACATTCAGTGATTTTTTTTTTAATTCAACCATAGAAAGAAACTCTTATTAAAATTTCAATATATGGAAACTGGCTTTTAGGTTTTCCCTTTATGTTTCGAAGACAATAAATCCAGCAATGGTTTATTCATTCAATAAATATTTATCAAATGCCTACTATATTCCAGGCATGCTCTCAGGTGCCGGGCGTACAGCAATGAACAAGTCATAGTCTTTGCTTTATGGAATTTATCTTCTAGTACAGGGAGACTAGTAAGCAAGTGAACAATCCAGGAAGAGAGATTGTTAGGAAGAAAACTAAATCAACCTAAGGGGGACGAAGAGGGGCAGAGTAGGGGTGAGTGATGGAGGGAACCTATTCTGGGAAAGGGGTGTCAGCAAAGGCCTCTCTGAAGACCTGACATTTCTGCAGAAACTATAAAAGTGTTTGGCCTTGAAGTCTGCTTTGTCTTAGATTTTTTAGTTCCAGGCAGTCGTGGGTTGAATTCTCTGGAAGAGGGTGTTAAAACAGGCTTTGTGTACATGATGTTGATTTGGAGTCAACACCTGTGAAAGGAGCAGGACTAGGGCAGAGGGAGACATTGAAGTGTCACGCCACGAGTAACCCGTGTCTATCAAACAGTGCTTTTTATAAAAGGCTTTTCTTGTTACAACTTTGTTCATCCCAAAATGCAAATAATCAATACCACTGTGACGTGAGTGATTGCACACATATTTAAGAATATCAGCTGTGCACTAAGCACTCTGATAAAGACTGGATGGGAAGGAAAAGCAAGGGTTCAGCCTTCATGGAGCCCTCATGTCCCAAGGGATAGGTATTTGTGCATAATTGCAATTCAGTGTGGAAACTGTATTTAAAAGAGGCTTTTGGAATGCATTGAAAGGCAAATCATTGGTTAGATGATTTACCTGGAAGTACCTTTTGTAGCTAACTGATGTGGCAGCCTCTTTGGTATGCAGCCTTTCTCAGAAATCAGGTGTTGTATGGGAACACTGTTAAAGTTATATTTTGGAAGAGGCAGAAAGTTGATAATCCCTGCCCTTAGAATCTCACAGATCTAGAACATCTCTTCCACACTTTATCATTCAGGACTCTGGGGCTTCAGCTGATTAGTTTTTGGAACATTTGGACAGATAATGAATAAATAAAATTTCCAGGTAAGAGAATAGGACCTATATTATTTTTCCACCTAAGCCCTCACAGTGGCAGCTGCACACAGTGCATAGAGCAAATAATTCCCCTGCTTGCAAGACATAGATGCTTGGAAGATATTTATATGTTCCAACACAGTATATATAATCTATTTGTATTCAGCTAATGTCTAAGAGTTCTGTTAAAGGGGCCCAAGGAGATAGCTCTTCCCAACCCAAAATAAAATTAATCCGGAAAATCTAAAGAAAAAGAAGTAAAATAAGGAGCTGAGTAGAAAATTAAAGCTCCTGAAGGGAACTCCATAAGCTTTGTATTAAGAAAAACCTAGACGCTTTATTTTAGAAAGAGAACATATCACCAATATGATTTTTGTGACTATTAGTTTTCTGTGCATTTTTTAAAAGATTTATTTATTTATTTGAGAAAGAGCACATGTGCCCGAGTGGGGGGAGGAGCAGAGGGGAAGGAGAGAAAGATCCCAACCTGACTCCCCAATGAGAACAGAGCCCATGGGGGGACTTGATCTCAGGACCCTGTGATCACGACCCGAGCCAAAATCAAGAGTTGGACGCTCAACCGACTGAGCCACCCAGATGCCCTAGTTTTCTGTGCCTGTTTTATGCAAATAATACACTTATTGAAGAACTCTAAGAATATTTGAAAAATAAGAGGAAATATAAATACCACCTATAGTTCTACAGCCAAGAATAACTACTCTTGTCTTATAGTGTTATTTCTATCTATCATATTTTTCATTTAATTAAAAAAAAAACCTGACTTTTTTCACTATATAATGGAGATGTGAAAGAGGAACTCAAGTTCTGGGACGGAAGAGTCCCACAGCAGCAGAGGACGCTGTGTTGGAAGGGTAACTTGGCTATGAAGCTCTTAAATTAAGTTTTGACATTTCTAGCTCAAGACGCTCCAATCTATGTTTAGTCTTCAATCCTGTAGGAGAGACTTGATTAAGAAGAGGACCAAGTGAACTAGCGTACTGAGAACAACTTATTTAAGGATTTTAGTTTTTAATGTATGGGTGTGGAGGAAGCTCAGGAAGGAAAGTCTCCTGGTTACTGGAATTGTTTTGTCTTCTAACCCCTGCTTCCTCGCGTGCGTTCCTGAGCCAGGCGTGCCTTTACGGAGAACCCCATAGAGCTGACTGCTGCCTGGGAAGCTTGAGGCAAACCCTCTGTTGTCTGATGGAATTTGTCCTTGGGTTAAAATAATAGGCCTGTTTGCCAAGCAATGCACAGTTTTAGGCTAGATCAATGGGGCATGTTAAAAGCACACACACAGAGCATGTTCCTGTGACTTTCTGAGACCATTATTGAAGAAGAGGAAAGATTTTACCTGCAAATCTGTTTGACTGTCAACCCTCTAGTATGCTTGGACAGGATCCTAAGACTGCTTTTTACTTCTGTGCCCTTCCTTGGATGACACATTTGATGTGCGATCTTTGCATGAGGAACTACAAAGTGCAGAAATCAACAAGGGTTTCCAAGGTACATAGTGGACTTTAGCTGGTAAGATTAGGGGTTCTCTCTAGGACCTTAGCAAGAGACTATAATGAGTTCACTTTGTAATGTGCAAAATGAAACTCCTTTTGTCTGATATGTACAGAGTTGCCTTCCCCCCCCCCACATCAGCAAAGATTTAAGCCCAGAAAATCACTTTTCCTGGAAAGCACTTTCTAAATTACTATCTTTCTCTATATCATTTCTTTGTTGTCCCATGGAAAAAAATCAGCCACAAAGGGGATCACTATAACAGTACAGCTGTCTTTTTCTTTCTTTCATGAGGGATAGAAAGGCTTCTAATGTGTGAGCTGATTTTTTATTGTTTCTGAGCAATGCAATATGGACGAAAATAATAATGAAGTAGTATAGCTTTGGTTAAAAATAGGCTAGATTAATTAGAGTATATACACTATCATTTGGAAAGCACATTTATGAGAGTACCAATTCCCCTTGGTAAATGGTCACAGGAGTCAAAGTCAAAAATATAGTTTGGTCTGTCTTTCCTGGACATTTTATACATTTGTGGAAAGAGAGTTTGTTTATTTATTTGTTTATTTATTTATCTATTTATTATTAGAATAATGGGATTATAATTCTGCCCAAAACCCAAGACTCTTGTCTAATTTCCATTGCCTTCTACTTAATTAGAGGTTTTCCATATTTCACAAGGGGAGAGCCTCAGTAGTTGACATATAGATCAGTTTCCTCTCCTGGGAGATTTTGGAAAGGATGCTCGTAGAGGTGTGGAGACTGGGTCTAATTCTTCCCGAGTGACCATCATCATCCCCCCATCAACACATGCATATGCAAGCAACACAGCCCAAACCATTCTCCATCTCCATTTGCCCCAGCAACTGGTCTATGCTGTCTCAACTTCCTGAACAAAGTCAAGCATGAAACTCAGACAACTCCAGGAATGTCTTAGTCCTTAAGCTCCTGCCTTGGGCTCAGGTCATGATCCCAGAGTCCTAGGATTGAGACCCTACATTGGGCTCCCTGCTCAGTGGGGATCCTGCTTGTCCCCCGCCCACTCCCCTTGCTTGTGTTCCCTCTCTCGCTGTGTCTCTCTCTGTCAAATGGATAAATAAAATCTTGGGGGAAAAAAAAAAGACTTAGGCAACTCTAAAAAAATTTCTCTTCATCCATACTTTTCATTGTCAATTATTCCAGATAGAAATGAAGATTAAATAAGAAATATAATAAGAGTTTAAAGGATTTTTTTCATTCTGAATGTCAAAGCCTTGGGTATTGGACCTTAGCCATCATTGTCAAAATCTGACAGTGAATATTTCTTTTTTGGTTGTGAACATATTGAACTTGAACTAGGTCAGTGCCCCCAGCACTTAGTTTTTAGGGCAGGTTTCATTTGTATTCCCACCATAAAAACAAACGTCTCGGAACAGAATGTTGACTTTGTTCTTAGATGTTTCAGATGCCGTCAAAAAAGGATGACAAAGATTTTAATTGCACATCTATTTGACTGCTTGCCAGTCTTCTGAATAACCTTTTGGGACTCTGAGGCATTTTGGTAAAAAGTGTATCAACTGATTTAAAAAATGGAATGGCAAGAGATTATATAAGAGGCAATACTTCATTGTTATGACTTGGAGAATGAAACTAAAGTTTCAAGGTATTTATTCTGGAATTCTTGACTTCGAGAATATAAATGCCATTCAACCCGATACCCAGTTTGAAATATGTCTCTTGGTGTGAGGATCCTCACCTGTATGTGGATGTCTATGCTTTGGACTAAGGAAGGCCCACTTATTGAAAACCAACTCAATACTGGTGCCAAGTATGGGGCACTGCTCTGTGCGATTTGGGAATACTAACTCAAGTGGGACAGTAGAGAGTTTTGTGTCTAATGATAGGATTTGTGAGGATGTAAGTCTGGAGGAAGAATGGTAACCACCAACACAGCTCCACTTTCTGCTGTAGCTGTGTTCTCAGAAAAGCAAGCCTCCTTTTCCATTTCTAAGATCTGAAGAATAAATTCAGTTTTAATATCATATACCTGGATTGATGACAGATATGCTTTGTTGCCACCTCAACAGCTAACCCACCTTCTTCCTTGCTCACGTAACAGAAGTCTATGTGGGTGGCAACATGCTCAGGAAAGGGGAGCTCCTTCCAGACTGCTGGGACTTCTGGGAAATGCTTTGGTCTCTAATTAAGTAGGACCAGCATACATCCCAGTTTTTCTGATGGTGCTGGAATATGTGTATTATCCTAGCAAAATTATTAATAATGTTCTCTTTCATTTTGAAAAATTCTAGTTCAAGTGATAAATTATATGCTCTACCTATGAATATGAGAGAAATCTCTGCTCTCCTTTCCTCCAGTCTCTGGCCACATAAACTGAGGGTGTGATGCTTGGAGGTGAGGCAGCCATTTTATGACTATGAAGATGAGAGCCAAGATAGAATCAGAGAATCAGATCCCAAACCACAACTGATGCTAGAGCTCCAGTGCTTCTGGATTTGGCAGTAAAAGTGATATCTTGTTTCTCTCACTTAAAACACTGCGAAAAACATTCTGTTACTTATAGAGGAGAATATGGAAGAAGGGAGAAACAGGGATGAATTCTTTCCACGAAAAGGATTTTGAATCATTTTGGATAAGATTTCTGAGTTATATTTAGTATTATTTTCTCCATTTCTCCTTAAGAATTCTAGAAATTATGTTCAGTCAAACAGAATGGTAGAGAATAGTCCCATGGTCTGCTGAGTGAAGAGGAGTGGAAATTGAAAAGGAGTAACTGTTTTTCTCACCCCTGGTGGGCCCCTCTTGGGACCACTAGAAATTGGTAGCAGTATGTCTAGGACAAAGGTTCTCACAGGACTGAACCACCATCAGCCCTGCCCCAAATGGCACTCAAAAATTTGACTTGTGCATCATCAAAATGGCTATATGCAGAATTTATATTTATTTTACAGATATGACATGTCTTGTACAATATTTCAGGGGAAGATATTTGTTGAGAAACTCTGAAAACTATTCTTGATTCTCTTTAAACTATATGGAAAAGAGAATAGATTTCCATTCCCTTACTTGAGATTACTTTAGGCAAATGATGACTGAATACCAAGAATTCCATATGGCTTGGATTTGGCACAGATTCTTTGCGTAACTAACCTGTGCTCACCCAAAGCAAAGCAAAAGCCCACTTAAACGCTGTTTTAGTGTTGATACTAAACACCAAATTGTTCAGTTCTTCTCCAATATATATGTAGGAAAATGTCTATTATAACTTATAAAGCAAAGCTACTGATTTTCAAGGGAGAAACTTGCAGGGAGAAGACCACTCACTCCATACACAATCTCTGGGACTGTGGCTTGCCTGTAGTTTAATGGGGGCATTTCTATCTTACTCTATACCATACCGTGGTGTGTGACTCCATGGGGTTTGCCTGGCAAGACCTGGATATTTACAGGCTGGTTTCCTTTGCATCCTTCTTAAACAGGACAATGTTCATTTTGTTTCTCCTTTTCCAGATATCCACAGAGAATGCTGCACTTACAGTGAGTGGAAGAGTGCTACAGTGGGTCATTCCTAGGCTATCGATCTGTCTGAATGAGTTCAGTATTTTAGATATCTGTAGTGATCTGCAGCAACCAAAGGATTAATCCTCCCAGGACCATTCCTACCTTTTCCTGGGTGCTACGGTTATCTTGGGCTAACCTCTGTGGCAGGACAGACCTCACAACTGAGAGTCCCCTCCAGAGATGAGACGGACTGAAAAGAATGTCTGAGATGTGACAGTCCCACTAGCAGCACGTAAAAGTGTTCATTTCACTGCCCGTGCCCCAAAATGGATATTGGCTCTTTATATCCAAGTGGCAGAGATTTTAAAAAACTGGTATCTCATGACTATTTTAGATTCATTTCTTTAATCACCACAGAGGATATATGTTTCCCTTTTGTTATCTTTCCTTTTAATTGCCTGTTCCTGCCTTCTTATTTGTTATCAGAATATATATTTTCTCTTTTTAGCTTGAATTTCTTTGCATAAGCAAAATTGTGCGTGCGTGCGTGTGAGCGCGTGCGCGCGAACGCACATGTACACGTAAGACAGTGCTTCTAAATTGGGCTAAGGCATGGGGAGTAGTGTCAGCATCACCCACCTCCATGACCGTATGTTTGATGGGTGAAAGAAAGCCCAGATAGTAACATTTTGAAAAAGCGAGATCTTTTGATACCCCAACTATTAATTATTGAACCAATCAGCTTACCCATTGTCCTTCCACAAATCTACACTGAGGGACTACTGTTGTAGGCGCCATTTTAGAGGAGCCAGGGGCAGAGCTGCAGTAAGATGGCACCCTTGCCAGTGTGGAGTTTACATTGCAGAGAGAAGATACATGGCAAACAGATAAATAATACATGCTAATTTCTAGAAATGGATGAGGACAGTGATGAAAAATACAGCAAGTGTAAAAGGATAAAATATGTCAGTGCTGGGCATGTGTTAGATACCACACTCTGAGCCTCACCACAAACATCATAGTGTCTTTGGACAAAGAAGGAAGAATTGTCATTCCTTCCCTGTCTCCTCCCTCCCTCCCTCCCTTCCTTCTTTCCTCCCTTCCTCTCATCCCCTCTTCTGCCCTCCCAACCCTCCTGCTCTCTCCTCTGCCTTCCCTCTTCCTTTTGGACAGACAAGGCAGACTGAGTCAGGACTTCTAGGATTATGTTCTTCTTTTCCTTCATGGAAAAGCCTATTCAAAAAATATTTGAATATTTTGTTATCACTTCCAAGGAGATAGCTCAACCTTGGTGAAACTGGCATATACTTGAAATGAATAAATATCCTTCAGGCCCCATCAGCCCTCTTCCTTCATTGCCCAGTTCCCGAAGGTGAGTGAAGTCTTCACTGTGTATTACATGACCTCAGTGCTTTTGCATCAACACACTCAGCTAACAAGCCTTTCCAGGTTTGTGCATATTGGCTCATCTCTATTTTTGAATATATGTGTAATTAATTTTCAAGTGGTCTTTTTTTTTTTCTTTTGTCATTTTTTTCCCAAGTGGTCTTGATTCAGTCACGGGGCTAATGATGTTGAGGATAAAAATATTTCTTCTAAAATGAAATTCCTGCCTGTTCACTTCTGTACAGTAGTTCTTCACAATCAGACTTCTTGTAGCTCATTTCAGATGAAGCCATTTAAAATCTCCTTACGGTCATTTGAACCTGTTTCAAAGGAGCAAATTGTAGTCACTCTTACAGTGACCCTAACCTACCCTATCTGTTAAGTTTAAAGCTCCCGTTTAGTAGACTCTGTTTATATGTATGTGTATACATTAGAATAATGTTCTCAGTGACTCCTTGGCCCTTAACTTTTTCTGCTTTCTTGAGATTGTTGCCAAGTCCTATCTATCTGGGCATTTATCATAGTCTTTTCAAATTAAAGCACAATCGATACTATTAACATTAAAAAATGTGGCTGGCACACTAATCTTGTTATCTTCTTACTTGAGACTAGAGACTAGTAGGAAAAAATAAAGTAAAAACATAATCGAAGGTACCTGATATGTCCCCCTGCGTATTTGTTGGCAAGCAGTAACGTCAGAGCAGGATCACATGAGCTTGCAACAGTGAAGTCGGACCAGAGGGGAGTCTTTTCTGTTCTTTTCTTTGCACCAAAACTTTGGGCCAAGTGTATTACATCCAGCTACTCTTTAAATTGCTAGTGTTTGCATTCAAACCTGGATTACCGAGACTACTGGTGGAAGAGTATCTAAGAACGGCCCCCAACCCCCAAATAAGTTAAATTTAGCTTCAATGTGCATTTTGGTGCTTTCATTTTAAGATAAGATAATTATGATTCATAATATTTCACACAATATGGTGAATCTAGTTTAATTACTTAAGGAAATTAAATAGGCTTGGGGAGGGTAGTAATATGTTAAGAGTGTGGACAGTAGCAAGCACTCCTGAATTCATATCAAGTCTCTGCCATGGCAGAGGTAGGGGAACCCAGCCAGGCTGTGAAACTTGGAATGGTGTTAGTATGGACCTCCTGGAATATTTGAAAGGATTAAATGAGACCTAAGCAGGTGATCACTTAACGTGGTCCTTGATACGTGGTAAGGGCCTGACGTTATTGTTGTCCTTATGTGGATAAGTGTCAACTATTGGGCATATGTATTGGATTTTCAAAGGTCATAGACTAGGTTTCATGTACACTGGGTGTTATAAGCAACTAATGAATCATTGAACACTACATCAAAAACTAATGATGTACTATATAGTGGTTAACTGAACATTTAAAAAAAACCCAAAAAATAAACAAACAAAATCTTGCTGCATATTTTCCCAGCACATTTTCTATGCATAAAAGCAAATATTCTAAATTTAAAAAAATCTTTAAGAAATATATTACTATGGACTTTGGAAATTATGTTATCAAGGAGGAGAAGCCAGACTAATGCCAGGAAGTGTAAACTCAGAATTATAGACCTATGTCTCTGGATCAACAGGGCTGAATGTGGGGTCATGTATGGAGTCAACGCTGGGCTCATGCATTTGAAACCACTTTATAAAGATTTTGAAGGCAGGGATACACACTGATGTTGTCAACTTTGCAAAAAGAGTTAAGAAACTCCAAGAATCTCTAGTAGTAGTTATTTTAGAAAGCTAATGGAAGGCTCTGTGAAAGTTCCAAAATAAGGTAGACAGATGAGCTTCAATGTGGCAAATCCAAATAATACATTTCCCCATAACATATATGGAAGGTGAGCTAAGAGGCTGGTCAGGCTGGCTGCCGTTATCTTCCTTAAAACTGCCAATGGGCGTAAGGAAAAAGTGGGATGCTTACCCGCTCCAGGGCTCGCCCACCTGCTAGAGGAACATTGCATATTGAGACCTTAGGAAAGACATAATCTATTTGGAACAGGTCCAAAGAGGACAGCTAAAATGCTCAGGAAGCCAGAAGGACATGTGTAAAAAGAAACTCCAAACATGAGGTCTACCAACAGTGACTAAAACCTTAGAACTGTTGACTCTGAAAATATGAATGTGGAAAGAATGTACCAAACACATTGATAAAATTATGAAATATGAAAGTGAACATAATTGATACAAACTTTGGTCTACTAGGGTGGGTGGGATATCACTTGAGGCTTAAAAGACATCATTTGATACATAGAGGGAAATACTTTTCATAGCGATAATAAATATATGAAGCTTATTAAATCAGATAAAAATAATTTAGCTTTAAGAAGTAATAGTAGATCATTATATTAGAGCTTCAGAACAGGTTATTTGGACAAAAGGAGGAGGTTTAACTCACTGATGACACCATAGGTAGTAACTCCAACCCTCACCTCCTAATTTATTGTAAGAAAGTTAGGTTAATTGTCCATCAGTCTGATACAGTAAAGCAATTTCTCCATTCTTCATATTCATCAATTTAGGAAAAATCTACTTTAATACATTTTTTAATTAAAGTACAACATGAATCTAGAAAAATACCCAAATAAGAATGGCAGTTTGATGAATTAGCACCAAGTTAACCCACCTGCATAACGACAGCCTAGGTCAAGAAATAGAACTTTACCAGCTGGGCACTCTCCCAATGACTATCCCCTCCCTCCCCCATAAAGATGATCACTCTCATAATATCCAGAATCATAGATGAAGCTTGCCAGTTTTTGAGCTGTTAGTAAAAGCAATCATAATGTATATATTCTTTGACATCTGGCTTCTTGACTTACTGTATTTATGAGATTCTTTCATATTATTACATTCAGTAGTGGTTCAATCATTTTCATTGCTGATTATTATTCCTTTATATGAATATACCACAATTTATTTTTCCATTCCAATTATGGACATTTGGGTTGTTTCCACTTTGGGGCTCTTATGAATGAAGCTATCTTGACTGTATGGTATGTACTTTGGTACTCATATGGATAACAGTATTGGGGATACACCTAGGGTTTAAATTGCTGGGGCATACATTATGCCCATAAAATTCAAATTTTGGAAAAACAGAGAAAATTGCATAAGCTTTCTTCCTGACATCGACTCCTTGATGTTTTCTATCTGTTGGAAACTGACTTTTGTGCCAAATGAAAATGAGCCAACTGTGGCTCCTGGGTCGATACTAAGAAGAAGAACCTGTATTTGGAACCTGCCAGGTATGAGGCATGTTGAGGAGTTTCAGACTCTTAGAATTTAGTTAACTGTGGGTTTCCTGCTGTTTTCATGCCACTTGCCTTCCTCGGACCACGAGATTGGCTTTCACACTTGGATAAACCTACTTCTCATTAGCAGCTTTAGAAATATTTTCCATTCGTCTCGAATTTGTAATGTATGGATGTGGACTTCAGTATTTTCCTTTGCTAATAGATACTGCTATCTAATTAAAGATGAATTTCAAGGATCTGAGACTCCAGATAGGGTTGCCTGCTATACCGCTTTATTAATGCTAGAAGGTTGGGCATTTGGAAATAGTACATCCTTCACCTTGTCCCCAGGAATCAGTCAAGGGCTTAGAGTAGGAGAGATGGGTGCCATTTTGCTACTGACTGAATGCAGCTTTACTTTTTAAAAACAGTCAGTGTTCTTATAAAGAAACTGAGTTGCCACTCCTCGGTTGCTAATGTCTGACTCTCAGAGTTGCTATGCCTTGAGCACTCCACGGAGATGTCATTTAGCTTTACCACCGTGCATGTTTAAGGTCTAGAAACACTGCCAAATTTAATTTTATAGGTATGATTTCTGAGTACCTGCTAAGTGCTTTATATATATTATCTCATCGAATTTCTCAAGCAAACTTACGAGATATAGAGACTACTGTCATCGCTTCTTATAGATGGGACAACGGAGACATGTGGAGGCCAAGCATCCTTCCCAGTGATAAGGAAGCAGCACTAGCTGGTGGCAGAATCAGAACTCAGACCCACGTTGCAGAGATGCTGCTGAAGTCATGAGTCACTCTGCATACTGTCTCCTACTCTGGGTTCCCTACTCGACTTTTTCAGTCTTTCGCTCATGATCCATTTAGTCTTGCTTCTCTGTTAATAACCTGGCAACACCGAGGTGTCTCTCCGGAGGTCCGTCATTCACCACGTTCAGCATTTCTGTCTTCCTTTGGGTGTTGCCTCAGGATTCTCTCAGTCAAGAAGGTTCACTCGGCCTCTGTTCCCACTCGCATGCGATTCTAGCCTGCCGCTTTTGTGCAAGGGCATGGCTAGCACAGACATTAATCGTGAAAGGTTTCTGTGTCTTGGTCAATATTTTCAGACCAGGGCCTAGTGAGGAATGGTGCTGCGAACTACAGCGTGTTAGCGGTTTGCGGCAACAGAGTTTACAGGGCATGTCAGTGCCTGAGAATGGGGTATGACGTGAAGTGAGAAAAACAGAACATCAAGTGGTACGCACGAGCTGATTCCAGTACAGAGCTGTGTGCGCATTAGTCAAGATTGGCTGATAACTTGCATGAGATTGGTATTGTTTATTATATTCTTTGCCGTGTGCTAAGTTGCTTAAGTTAATAGAACTACTAAATAACAGATTGACATGGACAAGTGAGGTAAAAATAATTGAAGGCAACATAAGCCAAGGATCATAAGTGGGAATTACACTAAATACCTTTTTTGATCACATCTTATAGTTTATGACATGTATTTGCATATATATGTGTGTATATATATATGTGTGTGTGTGTATATATATATATATATTTTTTTTTTTTTTTGAGCTTCATAGCAACACTAGGAAATAGAGAAGAGCTATTATCTTTCCCAAATACATCTTGCCCTCCTGGGTCTGTTTGTCTTTGATTCGCCACCCTTCCCTCTGCTGTTTTCCACGTTCCCAGACCGGTTGGCTTCTGGCTCAGTTCAGCTATTGGGAGATACTGGCTGCAGGAAGAAAAAAGCCAGCATGTTTCTTCCTGTTCTTTTCCGCCTTGGACAGTCTCTCCCCTACTTGTCTGCTTCAGACAGGGCTCTGGATCTACAGCCTTCCTTTAAAGAGTAAGTGGACTGAGGGGTCGTCTTGTTTTGTTCTCCTCCAAGGAGATTTTGGAATAGTCACATCGTGGGACCCTCAGTGGCCAACTTAACCTCTTTACAGCCTAAGGCTGATGCCTGCCCCGCCTTTGTTCTTTTGGGAGGAGAGGGAGTAGGATGGTCCTGGCGGCCTGAGAATGACAGCCCCGAGAGCCACTGGGAGCCCGCCGCCGTGGCAGTGGCTCTGTGTGTTTAGCTGTGTGTGTCTAGGATGAGCAGGCTTCAGCAGTGTCCACAAGGCCTGGGCTTTAGGCAGGGGAGGCCCCGCTGGGAGACCAGCTGACGTCTGCCCCCAAGATCAGAGAGCAGGCTTGTATAGGTGAAGGTTTCAAAGCCCTGGCTTTGATTACATTTTAATGACCAGAGTCATAATTTATTCACAGAGCTCAAGCTGAGCACCCTGGAGTTAGCCAAACACAAAGCTTCCATTTTACCCTCAGGCCAGCCTGTGAAAAAGTTTGAAATAGAAGGGAAATTTAGGGTTGGGCGTCCTCATTAAAAGCGAACATAAAGGATTTTTTGAGCATCCATAATAGCATATATGGGGTCACATTACTTACGAAGGCTTGAATGGTTCATGTGGACTGTGTCAGGAAGTTACATCTTTTTGGCTAGAGACCTAACCTCCTATGAACTTGTATTCTCAGACCTGCACACTACATGGGTGGTAAGACGTAGCTGTCCCTGAATTCCTCTCCCACTTTGAGTTTTGGAACAGTCCGTGTTTTACCTTTTCCTTTTTGAGAGGCAGAATGAGAGAGAGAGAGAGAGAGGGAGAGAGAATGAGAGAAGTAGTAGGTTGTGATCTATTTTTACATAAAACGTGGAGAAGATTGAGTGAGGTCCTAATTCATTTCGTAAGAAAGAATGAAGAAGAATTTAATTTCCTCTTTACTCTGCTGCTAGATGCAAGCCATGATAGGGGGTGATTAACTTTTATGTCTCTGAAGCATTTTCACATGAAAGTCATTTTCAAAGAAACACAAGTAATCCTGGTAATTTAGGATTTGTTTGAGGCACTTTCAAAGTGACCCCTGTATTTGGGGGGAGATTAAGACAACACCCATGGGGGTGAGACTCTGATGGATAACTGGCATCTGACTGGGAATGATTGGCGTGTAAATTCACTTTGGACTTTCTGGCCAGAAGACAAAGCCCTAAGTGTGGCCATTGTGGACTTTTGTCCTTTTTTGTCACTTTCTGTGTCTCTACTTAAAGATCAAAGGACGGCTCTGGAAGGAGACCCTGAGGTGAATGGTGACAACAACTGCTCAACATCAATTCAGCATCACAGTTTTCCATGATCTACCTCCGCTGAGGGCCCAATTCCCAGGTACTTAACAGGTTCCGTGTAATTATGGAGTGAAAAAATGAACGAGCAGAGGAAAAGGGAATAGGAATGAAATACTTCCTAATAGCAGATAATCTAAAAGCCATTTCCTTGGACATTGCAAAGCATTATATGGTTTTTTCTCTTTTGTAGATTTACTTCCTTAATTACCTTTTGCTTGAGTTTTTGTGTGTATGTGTGTGTGTGCTTTCACACTAATTATGTGAATTTACAAGCCTAGAGGGTGCTGAATAGCAAGGAGGCATCAAGAGTAAATGAAAAATGTTCTAGTGATAACTCTTAAGTGGGTAAACCAGTGAAGTTTTCTCAACGCCGGCATATGTCACCTATGTGTTTTTCCAAGGGCTGCCCCTCCAAAATGTCTGGACTCCAATGGAACCGCTTCATGTGTGTGGAATGCACATTGTCAGTGCTTGGCCTGAAAAAAGGAGACATTTAATTTCAAATGTTTTCAAACGATTTTTTTAGACTCCTTTATTTCAAAACACCACAGTTCTGGAGATTCACCTTATTGGATGACAGTAGGTCTCATCCTCAAGCTTCCGTTCTCTTATGTGTAAAATGGAAATAAACAGATCACTGTGAGGACTGAAAGAGGTAATCCGCATAAAGAGATTTGGACAGTCCGTGGCTCACTACAAATGCCCAACACTACTGGGTATCTTCGTTATTACAACCTTTCCCTGCTCGGAAGAATAAATTAGTATCCACTTTGGCTTCCCAATGAAACTGTGTAAGTGGTGGAGATAACTTCATTGATAGTGGGCACCCAGGCTAGTGGTTCGCAAACTTTTCATCACTAAGGCACTCTCCATGCTTTGCAATACACTAAATGAACACCTTTAATTAAGTAGTTAAAAAAAATTGAACAGGCTTAACTGCCAATTGGAGCTTCCGATCGCCATAACATAATCACTGCTGTCATGGATTGATAGAATTCCAGCTGCTTGGCAAATTAATCTATACTTTCTTTTAGGCTTTTAAAGCTGTGACTTACTAGCTCAAAGACCTTCATTTTTACCTACTGTAGATGATAACCATGTTTAAAGACCCCGATTTATCTGTTGGTTCGTGTTTCTCTGGGGATGAATGTTGGACAAAACAAGGGAGGGCAATCAGTAGTTCACCTACCTCTTTAACAGACGGGCAGATAGGCCCAGAGTGGGCATGTGATCTCTAGTGTTCGTTAGGGGCGGAATTGGAACTAGGACCAGATCTCTTAGTGCCAAGAGTTATGCTTTTCCCGATGTATGACACGCATACCTACATAAAGGGAAACGAAATCATCCTTTGATGTGTTGGCACATTTTTATCCAAAAGGAAGGGAATTAAGGTCCTTTGCCATAACGGAGGTAATAGCTAACAATTACTCAGCAGTTGCTAAGCATCAGTCACAGTACTAAGTGCTTTATAGGTATACTCTCATTAAATATTCTGAGCAACACTATAAGGTAGGTACTATTGTTATCCCTATTTTATAGCTGGGAAAGTAAGGCTCAGAGATGTTAAGAACTCAGATTGTAAACTGGGAGCCAGGATGAGGTAGCCCTAACTCTACAATAGTCTAGGCCTCCTCTTTGTCCACGTCGCTGAACTGCCTCCACACATCGGATCCCTGCACCAGAGAGATGGAAGACAGTGTTTGGTGTCTGTGGCTGCTTACCTCAGGAACTTGGGACAGGTATGTAAATGAGCACAAAACCATGGTTTCCAGGCTGGCAAAGTCAAGAAACTTTCATCTATCTTATTTTCATCGTCTGCATTCTCAGCTCAAGCTATTTGTTTTGTAAATGTAGTCTTGGCTTAATGGAAGCCCAGTGAAAATGTGGCTCCATCAGGGCAAATCATTCTATATTCAGGAGCATAGAGCTGGCAAACTCAACCATTCAAGAAGCAAGAAGGGAAGCTGGAAGACCATAAAATGACCCAAATAGTGGTCATAGGGTGGTGTCCACTATGTCTCCTTCAGGAGAGTCCCTGTAATACTTCACTCTCGGCAGACACATTTCCTATGTGAATTGTTTTTGCAGGTTCTTTGTCCATTTTCCATTTTTGTGATTTTAAGTTGGTTGGCTGGATCTCTTTATGTACCAAACCTGTCAGTCCTTTGGCTGTCATAAATATACAGCTATTTTTCTGTTGATTGCTTTATAATTTTATTCATTCTTTACATGTAAAATTGTTGTAGTTTTACATATAAAATCATTCTTTTTCTTTATTATTTTTGCCTTGTATGATAGTAAGAGTAACGGCCCTCCCATCCCAAGAATATATTAATATTCATATCTATTTCTTCTTTTGTTTTTATAGTGTCTTTTTTGTACTTTTAAAACTTGAATCAAATTGGAATTACTTTGGTGTTTGGTGTAGAATAGGGAGACTTCCTCATTCCCCCCAACTTTTAGTCTTTTAACCTAACCACTTGGTGAAAATCCACCCCTTTTCTACTTACTTGAAATATCCTAATTTCTGATATTTACAAATTTCTTCTGTGAGTTCTGTGATGTTTCATCAATACACTTTTGTATCAGTATTATAGTAGTTTAGATTACTACTTGGTATGAACTTCATTTACACTTATTCATGTGATACTAGACTCAGCTTCTAGTTTCCTGGTCCTCAGCAAGTTCTAGATGGAACCACAAGGCTCTTAAAGGGAGCCTGGGGACATGACGAAGTGACTGGTCAGCCTGAGTAAAAGGTGGGAGGTAGAAAACACCACAAAGTAGTCTTGAAAATCTAATCAGTTATTTGGGAATATTAAATATAAGTCAAAATTCTTTAAAGATCTTGATAAGCGCTGCGACTTTCCCTAAGTGACTGATATCCATAAAGAACTCAAGTTATAAGAAATAAATATTCACATCTTCTTTGCCGTGTTTCCGTAGTGGAGTGGTTATCACGTTCGCCTCACACATCTTCATAGACTCAGAGCCTCACACATCTTCACAGACTGAGAGCCAGTCTCTTGGGCTGAACTGGGTCACGGTGAAGTATGGAGAAAACCCCGATGCTGCTCTGCCAACTGCCTGTCACGTAATAGATTTCAGCCCCTACTTACGATCTGTGCAAAATATAAAGAAATAAATATGAATTAAAATTTAAATCAGCTCACAAAACGCTCAAATCAATGATTTGGCCAGTGTGCATTTTTCTCTTCAGAAACCACTTGTGTGAACATTCAAATTTTGTACAGATTAGACAATGCATAATGACTTACACCAGGTTATTTTAACCCTGGGTACAAGTAATACAGCCGGAGTCCTGGAAGAAACAACTCAGCCATGCCGTGTCCATAACAACTCCTTCTACCTTCTCTTAAAATTCTTCCTTCCTCTGCCTGCATCAGCGCAAAGTCTAAGAATGAGTAGCAACACCCAATTAAGGGCTTGGGAGGCTCACACTCAGCTTGTATAATTTTGATTGCTTTGAGGGTAATCTTCTGATAGTGCTGAGAGAACAGAGAACTTTCTGTTTCTGTGGAAGAGGAAGAGGCTGACCCTGGCTGGTTTTATAGTTCTATTTTAAAATAAAGGAATATTTTTCATTCCAGAAAACATGCAGATCTTTAGTGAGGAATTTGATGGGTTTTGACAAGTACATATAGCCATGTAACCAACACCCAACTCGGGATATAGAACATTTCGTCACCTCAGAGAATCCCCTCGTCATATGCAGTGACCTCTACGTCACTAGAGAGGCAATCACTCTGACTCTCTAACATCATATATTAATTTTGCCAGTTTTTGTAATTCATGGAATTGGAATCATAGTATGTACTTTTTGGGGAGGGCGGTCTGGCTTCTCTCAGTTCGCAACATGTTTCTGATAGGCATCTGTGTGGTTGTGGGTGTCCATTTGTTCCTGTCTATCACCGAGTAGTATTTCAGTGTATGAATATGCCACCATTGGTTTATCCTTTCACACGTTAGTGCAATTTTGAGTTGCTTCTAAGTTTGGCTGTTGTTAATCAGGCTGCTATGAATATCTTTATACTTGTCTTTTTGTGAACATATATTTTCATTTCTCTTGAAAAAAATGTCTGAGAATGGAATTTCTTCGTCAAATAGAAGATGTATTATTAACTTAATAAACTGTTGTCATGATTTCTCATAGTGGTTGTCCACTATGGACATCTTCATGTCTCAGTGGAAATGTGTGAGAGTTCATGTTATTGCACATCTTTCCCAGTATTCGATATTATCAACTTTAATTTAATTTTAACCATTCTAATGGGTTTAAAGGAATGTCTCATGGGTCTTATTGCGCTTTCCTGATGACTAATACTGTTAATGACATTTTCAGGTGCTTATTGATTATTTTTATGTCTCTTTTTATGAAGTGATCGTTTGACTTTGGTCCATTTGGAAAATGGTGGGGGGGGGGGGCACCTGAGTGGCTCAGTTGGTTAAGTGTCTGCCTTTGTCTCAGGTCATGGTCCTGGGGTCCTGGACCAAGCCCCACATTGGGGCTCCCTCTCCCAGCATTCTCCCCACACACCCCTCCCATGCTCTCTCTTGCTATCTCTCTGAAATACATAAATAAAAAATGAGTTATCATTCTTTTATTGATTGCAAATATTTTCTTCCATTCTGAAACTTGTTTTAAATTTTCGTAATGGTTGTTTTATGAGCAGAACTTAAAAATTCTGATGAATTTAACTTATCAATCTCTTCTCGCTGCCATAGGTGTTTTGTTTGTTTTTATTTTATTTTATGTATCCAATCTAAGAAATCTTTACCTACTTTAAGGTGGTATAGATATTCTATGTTTCTTCTAAAAGGTTTCAGTTTTAATTTTTACAATTAGTTATATGTTGCATCTCAGATAAATATATGGGCATGGTAATTGTTAGGGATACAGGTTTACTTTTTTCGCTCATAGATAACTACTTCAAGGAGCATTTATTGAAAAGATTTTAATTTCCTTGTTGAATTATTTTGTGCCTTTGTAAGAACTGACTGCTAATGTGAGGAGATGTTTCTGAGATCTTTCTCCAGAACTCCACACTCAAGATATTCAAATACCTTACTTGACATTGGCATTTGAATGTCTAATAGAGATGTCAAATTCAACATATCCCCAAACTGAACTCCTTCTTTCCCATTCAGACCTGTTCTACATAAGCTTTCCCCATCTCAGTTTATTATAACTTCATTCTTCTAATCATGCAGGCCAAAAATCTTGGAGTCATTATGGATACTCTCTTGCAACTTACACTTCCAAAGTGTGCAAGACGACTTCCAAACTACATCCAAAATCTTACCACTTCTCTATCTACCATTGTGACAATACTGATCTCTGCTTCCACCCTTGCCCCCTAGAGTCGACTTTCAAAGAGTTGAAGTTTCAAGAAATTTTGAAACTTTGGTTTAATCACTCTTCTGCTCAAACACTCTAAGTGTTTTCCTTTTGTGCAGAAGATAAGGCACAGTCCTGAAAATGACCTTCCTATCCTCCAAACACTTTCTAGCCTCATTTCCTATCACTTCCTTCTCCTCTTACTCATCAACAGCCCCCTTGCCCTACTGCTGTTCCTTGTCTGTTGGTGGCCCTACCTCACAGCTTTATAGTTGCTGTTCTGTCTGCCCAAAATGCGCTTTCCCAATAATTCTACATAGTTTCCTCCTGCAGTGCTTTTATGGCATTCATCCAATGGCACCTGACCAGTGGGAGCTCAGCTGACTATATATTTGAAAGCATAATCCCCCAAAACTCTTATTAATATCTTTTAAATATCTTATCTAATAGTTATTTTGTGCATTGCCTGAATTTAGCTCCAACCAGAATGCAAACTTTATGAGAGCAGGGATTTTGTCTATTTTGTGTCCTGCTCTTTATTCAACATGTAAAGAAATTCTGGACCTTAGTAAATGCCCAATAGATATTTGATAAACGGAAAAATTAATTCCTTCCCTCCAGGGCTTGCAAGATGTTTTAGGGGTATGAAAACAAAGTCTGAGACTGAAACAAACATGGTATTAATTTTGAGATGCTTAGTTCCTGTCAGAATCCTTTTGGGATCTAATTTCTAAAAACATATGGCAACTGAAAATCTAGAGCTTAAAGTGCAAGTACAACATCCTTCCCACAGAGCTCCCTATGCTCTGTTCCTAGAACAGAACTTAACTCACTTTAGGAAATTAAGAAGAAGACAGAAATGTATAGAGCACATTTTAGAAACATTTTCAATAAAGACAATAAAAAATTTGAGTTTTAACACAGAATTAGGCTTTAGTTACTTGCAAAATACACTATTATTTCCAAACAATGTTGCAAAAATGAGTTATTATATATGTTAACAATATATAGCTGCTAGTATTTTTTGGAAAGATTTTATATATTTATTTGACAGAGAGAGATCACAAGTAGGCAGAGAGAGAGAGAGAAGCAGACTCCCTGCTGAGGGGAAATCCCCGATGTGGGGCTCGATCCCAGGACCCTGAGATCATGACCCGAGCCGAAGGCAGAGGCTTAGCCCACTGAGCCACCCAGGCGCCCCTATAGCTGCTAATATTAAAACACTCACTGGATGCCAGGCAATATGCTGAGGACTCTGCCTCAATGATCTCATTTAATCCTCACAAGAATATTATAAGGCAGACTATGACTGTAAGCACATGCATTTTAGAGTTGAGGAACCTTCAGCTTTAAGAGGTTGAATAATTTGACAGCTATGCCCATACATCTCCTCAGGGGCATCACATTGAAAATAAACTTATGCTGAATTCCCAATGCTGGTCACCGACTCCAGAGGCTCTTCAAACCTCCCATTCCAGGTTTGAGTGTGGCCAGACCTACAGTGGTTAAGATGTAGTATTTGCTGACAAACCTCTGACCCCAATGTCCCTTACCATAGAAGATGTTGTGTAATCATATGAATAGCAACTTTAGGATTGCCTTATTACTGTACAACTATTCCTAAAGGAAAATCCTCTTGGCACTTGGAGCCCAAAGGAACATTAGCTTCTACTCATGGATCTCCAGACTCACATCAAATTGAACGAAAGATGCATGAGTTTCAAGAAAAAGAGAGGAAAGAATTCCCAAGACATGGGTCAAGCCTAGCTATGCTACCTTTAGGATTTATAATAACGAGCCCACCATTATCACCCCCACCACGCATACACATAAGTGGAGGTAAGTTGCACGTAAGCCTAGAAACAGTTCCTGCAGTTACACAAAGATGCTGGGCATCATGAGATTGAGCAGATGTGTCCTTTGTGAAAGGAGGAAGTAGTCTTATGTTCTGGCCTTCTTAAAAGCTGTTGAACCAACCCTGGGAGTTTCAGTGCTATGATGCTCTATTTGGTGTCCTGACAGTATCATTTTCTGAACTTTGCCGTCTGAGTTCCTTCACCCACAGGTACCAGAAGACCACTTATCAGCATCTGTATGTCTACTTTCATGTGAGGAGACTAGAACTCTCTCTACTTGGTTCAGTGACTTCTGAAAGTCCCAGAAATAGGCTTATGCTTTATTTTCCTAGGACCTCGTCTCTCTCTCTCTCTCATCCTTGTTCCAATAATTCTAACACTGGTTTAACACTTTTGCATCAGTTTTTTCCTCCCCCACCCCCTATCCACTCCTGATCCCTTCTGGGCTTGTCAGGTCCTATGGCATCACAAGTCCCATGGGTTTTCTTGGGCCTTCTTCAGGCCGCCAGGTGTCTGGTCCTGAGGTCTTGCTATCCACCAACAGGCCATCCCATCGCCCACACATTCAGTTATGAAACGTGAGTTGGATGGCAGAAGGCACACAGCCGTACCGCAGAGCTGGGACCCAGGCTATGCAGCACAGGCTCCAGGGAGACCAATGAAAGAACTGACCTTCCTGGGGTGGCAGTTTTGCTGGAGAATAGTGAGAAAGGTCTTTGATGGAGGCAGAGCTCAATTTCAGAGAAACCTGGAAGTTAGACTGAGGAATTTTCTATCTGATAGAATAGACAATGCTCAGAAATGCCTGTGCAAGGGGGTAAAAAGATGAAAGCAAAGCTTAAAAGAAGAGTAGCCTGGCTATTATGGTGTATCAGATGCATGGAAGACAGAGAAAGTGCATTTAGAAAGGGTTTAGAGCAAGAAAAAAAATGAAAAGCCATGGACTGGGTTTATAAGAATGGACAGAGAGAGGCAAAACCAAGGAATTCTTTGAAGGAAGAACAAATGAGAGATGATGACAGACAGCATTCATATTCATAATGTTAAACAGCTGGGAGACAATGGAGGCATGGGGTCGAAAATCCAGATGTTCTCAAATACATGTCCCATTATTTAATGTCAGGTGAGCCACACATCTAAATTGTAAAAAGATTTTTTGCATTCTGATGGTTGCTGACTATTTCGTAGACACCAACATCCTATGTACACTCGAAGTCAACACTGGTCAAGAACAAGTGAATACGTTTTGACTAGATTTGGGAGCTGGTTAGAGAGATGATACTAAATTTCAAGGGGATAGTTTAGACAGAGGTGTAAACAAACTTTAAGAATTAAAGATAGAAAATGTCTTTATAAAGTCTTTCTGTCACAAACCCTCATGGATTGACTTACTTGCCTCTGCTCGCCTGGGAATAACATATGAAAGGACATTAACAAAGAATGTGAATTTCATTTTATTATTCCAACTGGCAGAGAAAGTGGGTTGGTAGGTCTTACTCTTCTGTTTGAAAAGGTAGAATTTATTTAGAGACAGAATGATATGGTGTATCATAGATAAAACAGCTATTTTTGAAATCAGGCCAACTTGGGTATTAATTCCGCTGTTTAGCAACTATATAGTTTGGGCAAAGTCACTCCACCTGTGAGATGATTGATTTCTTAATTGCAAAATCGGGATAATAGTACATAATTCATGAGACTGTTTGCAACACTTAAATGAGTTAATGTGGTAATAATGACAGCTGCATGAAAGGCACTCAGGAAATGTTAGGTTCCTTCCTTAAAAAACTTCTAGGTAGGCCCATTGGTTTTGCCAAGGACTAGACAGTTTACATTGATGAAACCTTAGAGAAGTAGTGCAGAATTTATTGGGGCTGGAAAAATGTGTGTGTAACCAATGCTTCCTGACCCTTACCGAATTGCTCTAGGGTGTTGACTCTAGTAGACAAGCAAGGACAAAGAGATAATGTGTAAAGTCATCCTCTACTCTTCAAGAAAAGTGAGAAACTAATCAAAGAAGTCAGCCAAAGGAATAAATTATAATTCCATCCCTAGTCTGAGCAGATTTATTTCCATTTCTGAAGGAAAGTAATTGTATCAGTGAGTACATGGAAGGGTCAACAGCACAAAGATGAAGAAGGGACCAAATCATAGTAATGGGGCAATAAATCCAGAGGTGCTGAGGAAGCCAAAAACTAAAATATAAAAATCAACAAACGTCTGCCTTTGTTTTTGGAGACAGACGTTATTGTGGATAGATGGCAGATCCTTAACACAATGTGAATAATTGTGTCTTTTGCAGCACAGGAAATGCTGATTTAGTATTTGGGAGATTTTTATTAAGAAATTTAATCTAAGTTTGGTGGAAAACAAGGACAAGTGATTAATAATCAAACTGAAGGATGAAAAAGGAACAAAGCAAGTTTGAATAAAGGAAGAAAAATGTGACAGAAACTTATTTAAGGAGGCTAGACTAAATTACGTCCTTCAAGCCTGCATAAGTAGCTCCAAACAAGAATAGCAATTAGTGAGGTAATGGTCTAGTATTTAGAAAACCAATAACTTTTTTCCTGTGTGTTTTCTGAGTGTAGACATACTAGCACTATGATACAAAATAGATAGCTGTTACAACCGAATGAGTTTTACCTCACAATGAGGACAAAAGCCAAATAGCTTGTGAATATATATATATATATATATATATATATATATATATATATATATACTTTGTATCATTTAGTTTGTTCATGAATCCAGTTTAAGAGAAAGGAAGGAAGGAACAATATCAAATGACTATGGAAGTTTGTGGAAAACTAAAGAAGAAGCACATAAAAGGAACAGTGAAGACCGTAAAGAGATTTAAGACGGAGAAATTCTTTGAAGACATTTTAAGACTGAGATGAGAATCTCTGACCTCATACAAATCGAGGCAGGAAGCCAGTATCACCCTTTGAGAATGGCAAATGAGGCTAAGGAATGGAAGGGGATGATTTTTGAAGACTTTTTTTTATAGAAAATTGTCCAATTATGTGTTCCCTGAGAGTAGAAATCATGTCTCTTTAATATGTATCAGTGATGCGTTTGGGGTACTCATTTGGTGCTTTTTGAATGATCCTAATAACAGAAATTGAAACCTGAAAAGAGATGGCATGGATTTGGAACAATCCCAGATCTCTATTTAAAATAATGCCCTTTAGGACGCCAGTGACAAAATTAGGCCAAGTCTGAGGAGCTCAACTCTCATATTCCAGAGCCTTGCCCCATGCTATTGATCCATTTTTCTTTCTACTTTTTGTCCACTTGAGACTAAAAATTGATTAAGAATAGCACTATGCAGTAAAATAGCTGTGGATTTGCCCACAGATACAGTGTTCTATCTGACAGATTTTATTTTAAGAATTTCAATGTGGGATTAGTAGGGGAAGAGATCTGGAAAATACTAAGGAGTTCATCGTAAATGGACTTAGTGAATGTTGAATGAATGGCTGGCAATATCTGGCTTGGCGCAGGTGCACACGCCAACCTCCGGTGCCTTCCCGCTCTCCTCCCACCTCCTATCTGGTCTTCTTCTGCTGTTGGGCGGACTGCCCCATGGGCAGGTAGGAAGTGGGGCGCAGCCCCAGGTAAGCCCCTCTCAGGCAATAGAGAATTGACTTTAACAATCAGAGTCCATTTCTAGCTCACAAAGTTTATGGATATTAACTTAGCTTGAGACCAAACCCTCCAAAGAACTGAGCTGAAATCATCTCGTAAATCCTTTAAGGTAATTTAGGAAGCCAGGTCTGAAGAGGTTTCGTGAGGAACGATAAAACACAGGTGCCTGCCCTGTATGCCCCTGAGGAAAGACCGTGGAAGATGCGGCATGAGAATCAAACGTTGTGGGCACTAAAGGGTCGCAGCAACAACCACCATCCCCACCTCTGACTCTGCGGTCATTGTTGTTTCTAATGGCTTGTTTATGGTGGTCTGAGTTCCTTATCATTAGGTACAGAAACTCGCAGATGCCTTCTTCTCAGTGAAGAAACAAACTTCCTTGCTACAATGTGGTAGTTTTGCCTGTCATCGGGTTACCGAAACCAGTCATTATTTTCGGGGACTGCTGAAATTATTGAGGAATCCCCTGTCCCCGGGCAGATAGACCTGAAGTTTTCAGCTGACCTTCACTGCTTCTGCCATTAGAGCAGTAAATCTCCCTTGAAGGCAGACAGCACTTGGGTAATTTTAGAGAGGGCAAAGGAGCAGAATTATAGGTTGTCTGGGAAGGGTTGAAAGATTAGACCTCTAGAGGGAAAAAAATAAAATGAATCATCTTGAAGGGCAACTACTACTTAGGGTCAGAGTTTAAATGTCTGTAACCAGTGTTTTAGTTTGACTTGCTGCTGGGATAATTAATGCACTCAGTTCTCGAAATAATTGAAAATAAAGCATCACATTTACAATAGATGAATTGATTTCATCAAACAAAAGGGACATTCATTAGAACAAACAAACAAACCTGCCTATCAGTCATTGAAAATATGAAGACAAATACAAATGATCGAACTTTGCTGTTCTGAAATGGGTAATTTCTTTTTTTTTTAAACTATAAAAAGAAATGATGGATTTCTTTACAACAGGAGTGGTGAAATAATATTGGGGTACATCTTCAGCTTCTTTCAATGCCTCTCTCTGCATGTAGTTTAATTTGTATACTTTTTAAAGCTTTGATGAAAAGAGTCTCGGATTTTGAAAGGAATTAGAGGCATCTGATCTTGTTGTCTAGGGAGGTGGTTACAGACACCAAGCTTGAGGCAACTTATTGTAAATGTATGTCATGTACTGTCTCGTGTACACATAGTTTAACCAACCAAGATGGTGCCTTAAAATCATGCTTCTTCTTAGTAGCAAGAAGCCTGGCATTGCATGTGTAACAGTTTACTTTGACAGACTTTAAATATTTCTTAAATTAAAAAAATAATATGATGCCTGTTAACTGGAGAGCAAGAATGCAAAATATTTGTTATCTCAGAAAAAACAAATTTTTCTGTAGTCTGCCAACAACATGGGTATGGATCCTAGTGTTATCTGTGAGTCTGACTGAGTGATACTAGGAAGATAGATTTAACATTCAACCCTTGAGAATGGGAAACTTTTGAATCTTCCAGATATTCCATCCCGTATTCTCTGAGCATTTTATTTATTTATTTATTTTTAATATTTTATTTATTTGACAGAGAGAAATCACAACTAGGCAGAAAGGCAGGTAGAGAGAGGAGGAAGCAGGCTCCCTGCAGAGCAGAGAGCCGGACGTGGGGCTCGATCCCAGGACCCTGGGACCATGACCTGAGCCGAAGGCAGAGGCTTTAACCCACTGAGCCACCCAGGCGCCCCTCTCTGAGCATTTTAAAATCAGTTTGATAATATATACATATAAAGTCTGAAATAGAAATCCATGACCAAGGAAGGTACTGGTAAGTCCCAGAGAGCCTCAGAAGCATTGATTGTCATTTTCAGGTGTTTGCTGAGAATCCATTTGATGACGCAGTGTGCATCTTTGTGAGTGGCTGATCCCAAACTCTTCTGCTGACAAAGATGTACCATGGCACCTGGGATAGTTGGCTCTACCAGTTCTCTGATGTGGGGCAAATAGCTCTTCAACCTGCCTTAGTTTCCCCATCGTTCAACTTCTCAGAACAGTTATTTTTTTCAGTGTCATGTGGGAAAGTGCAGTGAGAATGAAATCTCTTGTTATAAAGGCTTTCTGGGGACTGTCATTCCCTGTAAGCCAGAATAGCAGAGGAATGTATGGCTTTGGTCATAGTCAAACTAGCTGCTGCCTTATCAACCCTAGGATCTAATGAATTCCCTCTGGACCCTAAGAAGGGACTCAGATGTCTGGTCTGTCACCACCAAGATCTGGCAGATGGAATCAGAAGCAATTATGCAGATAAAGCTAAAGGTAATAAAACAAACAAACAAACAAAAAAACCCATTCCTCATTTTGCCAGTTAATTTCATCAGACGACTTGAAAGGAAATATTGAAAAGTTTTTTTCCTCCACTATTGCTCTATTGCTTCAGTTCTTTTTTTCTTTCTTTCTTTCCTATGTTTTAACAATTTTCACAAAAGTAAGCTGTGCGGAATGCCCGTCTTTTAAGGGTCAGTAGCCAAAGTAGAGTTTTATGGAGGCTGCCGAGCAGAGCTGTCATTCCCTGTGTTGAAGACCCATCTCTGGGGAAAGACGTGGCCAGCACAGTGATCTAAACCCAGCTATCATGAAATGCCTGGACGATAACTCCGGTCTCAGTCCATCCACAGACTAACTCATTGCTTGAATGTATGTGTCTGATTGGCAGCAGTGAAGTTTCATCATCCGGGACTCCATGTGTGTTTTTTGTTCCATTCCAAATCTTTCTTCATCTTGTTATTGTAATAACCTTCCAAAGAGATTGTACCTTTCAACAATCTAATAGTTAGTTCTCCAGCTCTGAGTGATGTGTGATCGACTTGCAAATTATGTTTGTTTGAAGCTTGCAGAGTTAAGCTCTCTATGCTCATTAGAGCAAATTGTACACTGATACCTCACGTGTGTGGTGCCTGCAGCCCCATGCCAGGCATGGCATATTATTTAAATCCTTTGATAACATGATTATTGAGGATTAAAAAGTAATTAAAATGACAGCCGATAACAATCAGTTCATCGACAACACCGAAGGAACCCTGCCTTCCTATAGGCACAGAACTGTGCAGCAAGAGCCTGCAACCACCTGATGTTAGGGATTTGCTGGAATGGCTAAACCCTCTTCCTTCCCAGAGCAGGGGGTAATGTCATTTGGCTGCAAGTGGATCTTTAATTATGGCGAGACTGCTCAGCACACCCCAATGGCCTTAACTGCTTGCTCTTTCCCATTAATTTAAAAGTTGTAACCCAAGTCTGGAGCTGCTTCAGTGTGACCCTGAGGTTACTTGAGTTTTCTATTTGTGTTTAAGTAAATAATTGAGATCAGTAATTTCCCTCTGGAACTCTTAGAGTATGGCAATTACATGAAATTTGCTTGACTCTTTCATGCATGCCAAGAGAGAGAAATAAATGCATAAGGCATTTGGAATGATAATTTCCAAGATATGCCTGAGCCTGTCAATAGCTCTGTGTTCCCTCTCTGGCTCATCAATATTCTCATTGTGACTTCTAACTGCACAAACTCAAGGAGATAAGGCAAATGGAGGGTATATTCTTTTAAGCCACAGAGAAAAGATGGTTTCTATTCTCTCCCACTAAGCTAAAATAATATATTTGCTCCAAGTAGAAAAGCTAAGCCTTAGGGCAATGTTTTCTTGTTTGATTTTTTTTTTTTTTTTTTTGGCTGAGAAAAACATATTGATATTTCTAAAGTAAACTATGCTGTAGTTGGCTAGGAGACAGGCTGGGTTTGGGAAATGAGTTAAATAAAGTGTTATGTTTGAGTACCCATTTGGAAGAGTTTCACATTCTCAACAGCTCTTAAGGAAAGACAATACCTAATCAATAATGATGTACTGTTTGTGAAGCGAACGCACAGTTTTCTGAGAAATCAATGGACATCAATTTTGCAGAACCACAAGTCAAATTTTGAATAAGTGGAGAGACATATCTTGACATATCAACTTCACAGAAATTAGGTAATGTTTAATTATGCAGCTTATTTTGTTCGGTATCTTGTAGAAATTCTAGAAAGTCTTGTATTCCAAAATGCAAATTGTACTACAGAGTTTTATGATGACTAAGCCATAAACTGATGATACAAACTCTGGAAACTTAGAAAATGACAAAACATGATAAAGTGGATAAAATAGGCAAGAAAGCAGAAATGCTCCAAATGTGCTAAAAAAAAAAAAACCCAACAAAACCTGTCAAATCTTCACTATGCAACTTAATAACTATCAGACATTGAGCAAGTTCCTTAATATCCCTGAACTTCAGTTTCTTCATTTATAAAACAGGGATCCCAATATTTTACTCAGGTCACTGGGTTACTGTGAAGACAAATTATTTTATGATAGTGTGTTATAAACTATTATGTGCAATGCAAATATTATTGTAATAGTAGTTAATATCACATGGCCACATTTCATTCAGGTTGTAACCTTAGAGTAGTAAAGAGGTTACTAAAGTCTTTCTTGCTGTATTAACTTGTTCTGTGATTTCTGCTAAATCCCTTCTGATTCTCAGTTGCCTGTGAAGCTTGATGAAGACAGGGGGTCAGGGCTAGGGAGGTGTTCTTTAGGAAAAATTTACTAGGAAGAAAGTGAAGAGGGGAGATTCAGCCAGGATGCCGTTTCTGGTAGAGTTGAGCCTTGGCCCCATGTCTCTGGTGTAAACCATTACACCATGGGGAATGGGTTTGTGGAGGTGTGAGAAGGGGCAGCTGGAGCCCCTTAGTAGACAAAAACCACTTACAGCAGCTGTGGTGGAATGTACAGCCTGGTTAGGGCATTGAGGCGGGGCACCAAACAGTACTTATGACAATTGGCCACACAGTTTCTTAATGAAAAGCCTTTTTTCTCTAACAGAAAGTCAAGTAAATGTCCATTATGAATAAATTCTTCCTGAAAGTGACTTTCTGCTTTCTGTCTCATGTTTTTCAAACCGCTATAGACTTTGCCTTAAAAGCTGGTAAGTATGTGTATCTTCCTCAAACACATCTACCCATGGCCATTTCAGTATCATCTCGCCTTATGGGGTAGAGGCTGAGAAAAGTCTATGCTGCAAGGAAAATGCTAAGTTGATTTAAGTGGCTTTGACAACTAAGATATTGCTTCTCCTTTTTCATGTTATCTTCCCATTACCCATTTTCCATAAATATCTAATTTACTCTCTGATTGACTGCCCAGGGCCCACAGTGAAAGCTGTCATCAAAAACTAGGTATTAGGCATTTAATTATGTAGATTTCAGATCAAAATATGTAACTGATAGTCAAGAAAAACTTAGAGTGGACTCTCCGAAAGAGAGCCTTTCACTCCCTAAAAAAATGTCTAGAAACAAAGATTCCCGAAGCTAAATACTTTTGTTTGAGACATGCTGTACATTTTAATCCTCATCTGGGAACTTCATTATAAACACGTTGTACTTAGTCAGCTTTTTGTTTACTATTTATTGTCTGTTCTCCATTTGATTGCATGTAATCTAAGTGTAGGTGTTTTTCCTGTTCGCCATTGTATCCCCAACACCCAGCCTGGTACATGGCCCATCATAGCTCTCAACAATTATTTATTGAAAAACATGACAGACCTTGGTATACTGCAGCTTTGAAAATTTTTGGAGTAGTGAAGCTTGTTTAAATGTGCTAATCCAGTGTTTCCCAAGTGAATTTATGCACCGACCTCCCCCACCACACATACACAGAGCCCCCATCTGGACTACGTTTGGGAACATAGTATCTTGATAAGACCAAGAAAAGACAACTCAGTGGAGGTTGGTTTTTGGTCTAGATCTAGATGGTGATTGTGCTGGTCATTCACTTTTTGTCCTTCCCCAAATCCATTTTCCACCCTCCTCTATCCTGGCCCCTGTAGGCTACACCCTATGGACTCTATTGACCTCTGGTTTCTGGTTGGATTTGGCCAATGGGGAGGCAATGTAAGAGATCAAAGGACAGGAAGAGGAGGAGATCAGAGGTTGCTCACCTCACTCCCTCTACTTTTGCATTGTGGTTCTGTCTGGGCTACATTCCTCCATGATGACTGTTCCTTTCCTGTGGACACCTTTCCATTCTTTCAGCTTGCTCTGGCTCCAATACTATGTTCCCTCCCTCTTCTCAGGTGTCAGCGTGGTAATGACTTCCCCTGGTCCTGTCCTTAGAGCCCTCGACTTTGCCTGTAGGTTTCCTTAATCACACCCCAGCATCTATAAAGAGTCCTTTCACTATAAACTCTCCAGAATCTACCCAGAGTATGCCTTCTCTTTTCTGTGAGTCCCTGACTGCCACGGTGACAACCTCTTGAGTCTGGAATGGACTGCCAAGAGGAAATTAAACACCCTCTTGGCAGAGGCAGAGTTTCACTTTGTGGTTTTGTTATTTTGATTGAAGTTTTACAAATTCTCAGAATTTCATCCACACCTGATCAGGTTAGTACAAAAATAAATCCCAGAAACAAAGTAAAGTACTCTTATGAGTTATCCATCTTTCTAGTTCACAGTTGATATGTGAACTATGTACTCGGTGGTTTTAATCTATTCCTTACCCAGATTCTGAGCTTCAAAGAAAATAGGACCTTATTCCTTGGGGCCATCACTCCTCAGTTTTAATATAGTTTGGGACACTGTAGGCACTCGCTGCACATTAATTTAATTCATATATTCATTTAGATGATGGTCACAGCTGCTGAGAGTAGACAAAGTAGAGGCTTTATCCATTAGCTTCAGACTAAAGGATAACATTTAGCAGTACTGTGAGCAAAGGGAAAATGGGACACATTTGTGAAAAGAAGGCACCAAATTCCCAGGTGTGATGTTTAGTATCTTTTTATGTGGTACGAGGACTGGACCAATATACTTAATTTTTATTATAACAGACTTGGTGATAATTAGGATCTGTCCAGTGGGAGTAGATAATGAGAGTGTCTTTCGAGCCTAAGAACATATGCTGCGTAAGTTAGGGGTGATTATGTCACTGCATGACATAACTAGCTTTTTCTAACTAGCTTTAGTAGATGCATTTGCCTTGGAAATCAATGGATCTGGGATACAACATATAAAAAAAACAATGTTGCAAAATAAAGTTCCCTAAGAGGCATGGAGATAAAACTTCCTATTCTGGTGTTGGAACTATAGCTGTCCTCACTGGATCTCGTAAGCAATAGAAGACGGTTATGACTAGGGGAGCAGCAGTCATAGATATGTTCCTCCAAACAACGACCCAGGCTGGTCAGGTAGTAACTTATTGTTTAGTACTTTATGAAGCCTCCAGCAGCATCAATATAAATACATGACAGTAGATTAGAGTCAGTCTATCAAAGATTTTGAGAGGAACAAACCCAATATAACCACTGCTTCTGTTTTGAATTCTTATACTCATTCTTTTTTCCTAGGCCTTAGCCCAATTCTTCCTGGCATAGTTTCCATCACTTTGGACATTATTTTGCAGGACAAAATGGTTGCTTTCTAGTTGTGTGGGTCCTTAATATGGGTTGTGTGTTTCCCTTTTGTGAAACTGATTCATAGGATTTCAGGCTAAACCTGTTTGAGCAGCTAAATTGTAATAAAATAATGATGACCCAGTTCTGTTCTTACTTATAATTGCTTATTTTAATAATCACTTGTTTATATGCTATCTCCTTTTCAAGGTATTAGTTTCTTGAAAACCTGTCTCTTTAGTCTTTTTCTTGTCCTAAAGCTGGCTCTTTCCAGGACCACTGAAATTAGAAATGGCCAATTCTTCCCAAGGAAAGCCCTTATCGTGGCTTTTTATCTTCACCAAAGAAATATCAGAACCCACAACAATATTCCCCAAAGTCTGAGGTATTAAGTCTTAACACCATGTATAGAACAGCAACAGTCAAAATTAAGCTTTATTCAGCCTGGTTCAGAGGTGACCACCATTACTCCTTCCAAGTGAGTAGGGTTCTAGACCTGTACCATCCTCATTTCATATCTCTTTGGTGTTCTCTGATTCCAACAGAGGTAACATTTTATAGTTTAGCAACATATAGTCAGAGACTCTCAAAACCCTTGTTTCTAATAATGGTATCCATCATTTGCATGAATTAATGATCAATTCTGATATGATACCAATCATGCCAGTAGTCTAGTCATTAGAGAAAGGAGTTAGTAGAGTTCCTGATGCTGACATCTTGAGAGGATAGGGTTACTGCTATAACAGGAGGGCAGGGAGAAGTATATTTGAAACATGAGAGATTGACTGGGGAATCTCTTTGTTGCCCTCCAGCACTTGTGACTCAATGAAAGGATGTTCCCTGCCCTATCCCTAGGCACTCAACATTCCCTTAAAATCTTGTAGCTTTCTACTGGAAGATCTGCTGGTTTTTGCTGAGGGTTTTCCTTGGTGAAAACATTCTTGGTCCGTACATGGGGCTGGCCAAAATGCCAGAGAGTCAGTGTTCCTGGAGACAGATCTCAAGCCATGATGGATGGGGAATGGAGGATAAATACTCCAGCTTTCTCTCCAACAGAAAACAAATATTGCTTTTGACAGGGAACTGCTGTAAAATTTCAGAGTGGGAATGACCAAAGTGGGATGGACAGAAAGGCTTCAAGGAAGAGGTTGGAATTTAACCTCCTGAAAGAAAGATTGGATTTTGAGAAGTGGCAAAGAGAAGGGAAAGGATTAAATAGGAGGAATGGCCCAGGCAAAAGTAAAAAAGAATATAGTAGCTTTATTTTATTCCAAGTAGGTAAAACAAGTACTTCCTATCCTCCCTTATGTGCTAGGTTCTTTATCTACTCTATTTGAGGTGAAGTAGATTTATTTGATTGAAATAGAGTATTTGAGTCAAGGAGCATTCAAAACGGTATTAGGAATATGGCCTGGAAAAGTGAATTCCTGCAACAAGAGTTTGAGTTATATTGGTGGGGTTTGAGTAGTAGTAATGAAACACACACCATTTTAGGAGCTAGTTAGGTAGCATAAGGAACAAAGACTGGAGTAAAACTATATTGGGTGATACAAGACCAATCAAAGGATCCTTGCAATATGCCAGATAAGATACGACAGGACCTAGCCTCACTAGGGTAAATGCTGTGTGGAATGGATAGGAATGGTAGAACATGAGACTGTCAAGGCTATGCATTAGAGAAGAGGAAGAAATCAAGGTTGACCTCAAGGTTTCCTACCTGGTGTTAGAGAAAGTGGGGAGACAACAAATGATGGAGAAGTGGAATAAATAATTAACTTGCTTTACCATGCTCCTCTTCCTTTTTTTGCAAATGCTGATGGCTAAGAGCTTCTGAAACCTAATATTAAATTCAATCTCTGTGGACTGGAATCACTAAGGGAAGAAATGTTGAACCAGATTCTAAGCCCTTCTCAGCTCCTGCCTTTTGTGTTCTTCACATATGATAGTATTTAGTAGAAGGGGAGCTGTGCTATCTAATTCCCATTCCAGTTTGCTGTCCTCCTGGAGAATATTACTTTCACAACACCAGGGATTGTAGACCTCCTAAATTTGGAATTTCCCAAATCCCATTAGGATAAGTGATATTTTTAATATTTCTTAAATGTAGTGTTTGGGCATTTAATTATATTATGCAAAATTAGTAAACAGCTATTTCAAGATAGCATCGATTAAAATGAATTGGCAAGGTATGGTATTTATTAGTATTTTGTTTTCAGAACCAAGTGATATAGTGTCCCAGCTCTTGAAGTTGAAAATGAGTAGCACCTAGAAAATGATGTAACAGGGATGTTGGGTGGTGTTTAAATTTCAATAAAATAATCTTTTTGATGATTTGTAATGGAACTGATTATTTCCTTGAGGGGTGGACTGACAGGAAGACACCTGTACTCTTACCTTTCTTCTTTCTGTCATTCACGTAGCCCCATGGGTATTCCTTACCTCTTCTAGACTTTTGCTCTTTTTCACATGGCTGGATGACATGTTAGATAAAGAGCTACTGACCTGGGAAAAATCCCAGCACTGTGGATGCTGTAGATGAAGGTGACTTTAGACAAGGTACTGGGGGATTGTGGAGGAACGATGAGTGGAAGTGCTGAAAATAAGATACATCTTTCTGGGGCTCCTCCAGCTAAAGCCATGGTGATTACCCTTCTGTCACATGATTATGGGAAACACAGTCTCATGGCTCCCTGTACCTTAGGGAATTCAACACATGTTACTATGTTATATTGTGCGGGTTTCTTTGTGAAAATAAGATGTCAGTTGCAATATATTCTAAAATATTTCTCTCATTCTCTGTATGGCCCCTCACTATTGGCATGCCCGTTCTTATTTTTAAAGGGATTCAGAAGTGAAGACACTTATATGCTTCTACTAGATGGTTTATGGTTTATGAAATCTGCCTTGATTCCAGATATTAATCTGTATAACAGGATTCCACAGCCAGGTTGTCATTCCAGAGATCCGTTTTGGTGGACATAATCAGTTTTTATCAGTTGGACCTCATCGAAAACTTTTGGTAAGATTTCTTCAGACTGTATCAAGATCATTACCAACATATAGATTGATTTTTTTTTCTGTCTTTAGCCATGCTGGGTATTGCATGCAAAATACTGTATTAGTTTCAGCATATATTGATCCCACTGGTAGCCTACTTCAAAGAAAGTGGCCACTGTTGGCCTATTTCCCTTTGCCAGAACTCCTGTGATTATTTTAAAATACAGGCCCCTTGCATAGAAACAAAATTTACAGGAAATAACAGAGGACAAATTCAAAACCTCTGAATTTCTTATGGCCACCTTTCCTCTTTGAATCTCAAAATGCAGTCTCTGAATGGCCTTCATTTCACCCATAAGACTGAAGGGCATGGTATGGTCTTGGGTTGTATATTCCAGGACCTCACGTCTGAGAATAATTTCTGTATCTTCAGGAAACCATGGGTACCTATACTGCTTATGATGTATTCAACTGCATGATTGGCTCCTTGAAATCAACACATTTTTACCCCTCTCCCCTTTTTTTGCCTTTGTCATCCCTTGGCTTTTTTTTTTTTTTTTTTACCTCTAGCATTTTTTCCTTTCTTTCTAGTTATTCCACTGTATTCCCTGTGCCTGCACATCCATGTATCTTCTCCATTTCCCACTAGTCAAGGCCTTTGGTTAAATTATTAGCTGATTATGAGCTTTTCACTGAAAGGGACATAAGTTACTTTTTGTCACTTTATCATCTTTTCCTTTTAGGAGCTAGCTGCCTTTCCCCTGTGTGATGGAGCTGTTCAATCACATGGCCTTCACCTCCTCTGGTACCCAGCTCTGGCCACCCAAAATATCCTATCCCTTTAGCCTGAACTCTGATTGATTCAGGTGTGGCCATGTGACCCAAGCCAAGCCAATCAGTCTTCTCTAGGATTTTTGTGAGAACTTTTGGAAAAGTGGCCCTTTCTCCCTCCCCCCCCCCTTTTTAAAAAAGATTTCTTACTTATTTATTTGACAGACAGAGATCACAAGTATGCAGAGAGGCAGGCAGAGAGAGAGAAGGGGGTGGGGGGAAGTAGGCTCCCAGCTGAGCAGAGAGCCTGATGCCAGGTTCGATCCCAGGACCCTGAGATCATGACCTGAACTGAAGGCAGAGGCTTAACCCACTGAGTGACCCAGGCACCCCAAAGTGGCTCTTTCTTATACTTAATTTGGGATTGCCAACTGTAAGGGTTATAAAACACAGGACTGGCCAAGGACGGTCTTTGCTACAACATAGCAGAGTTTACCAAGAGTGAAGCCGGTGGAGAGAAAAGCAAAGCCAGGAGAAAGAGGATTGTATTGAGTCTTTAAGACATATTGAGCCCTAAGCTCTTACCTACTTCTTTTCAGACACTGGGCCAGTAAGTTCCCTTTCTGCATACAGTAGTTTGAGCTGGGTTTCTCTCACAACACCTGAGTGATTTCCGGCTGAAATACAAACACAAAATGCCAGTCGTAAGTCAAGGAATGCCACCTTAAACAAGAAAAGGTCTCACCAGTCTATGACTAGAAATATAATTTTACATATATTAAGTAATAAATTATGAACGAGAGGGGCTAGATTCTTGTCATCCTGGAGGTGAAGACAAAATGTCCTCTTAGGTTGGGTCTTCCAGTGTTCTCTCGCTAGTGTTCAGAAATGGGTCCCTCAAGGAGGCCCCTAGTATTCTTTTTTCTTTCTCATGCTGCCACACCAATGTTTCTGATACTTTTTTAAAGCACCAGGACTCTGCCTCCCTCAGGTCACTGACTGAAACATCAGTCTGGTCTTAGGAGGTGGGGCAGGTAGCTGCTCTTCTCTATCATTTTCTAAAAAACAAATTTCAGCTGAATACATTTGAGGATCTAATTGGCTTTATTCAATGATTCATGAATTTGGCGGCATCCCATCTAGAAGCTAGAGAGGAGCAGCATGAATGGAAAGCTTTTATAGACAGAAATGGAGGAGGGGCAAGGAAAGAGCAGATTGTTTCACATCTCCATCCTGTGGGGGAGAGAAGGGGTCTTCTGGGGGGATTACCTCATTAGTGCTGACCAGGTAATTCCAGATTGACTGGTTGAAGGTCACATTTTTGGGACAGACTGAAACTGCAATTAGGTTAGGTATTATGTCTTGGTTTGCTTATGCAGGGCTTAGCACAACTTTGCTTTGGGCCTGTTGATCCTTTTTTAATAACTTCCTTCTCAAATTAGAGAGAATTTTCTTCTCTTGATTTGGATGCCACAACTGTGAGCAGAACATAACTTAACCACTCTGTTTCAACTGGCTGTACTCAGAGCCCACTGGCCCAGATGTAGAGAGGCGAAGCCGCTCCACATTCTCCAAGCCCTCAGAGCCAAGGCCCAGGGAATGGATAGACTTTCTAGCTTCTTTAGTCTAAGGGTCACCTTGCCGAACCTTATGTCCTGTTCCAGAAGCAACCAGTTCCTAGACAGTTGACAGTGGAAATGCACTCTCCATACAGGGAAAGCTTGCCTCACCCACAAGAGCGTGGTGTTGCCCACTGGCACCAGCAGGGTAATGACTCAGCATGTATTGGCCAACACCAGTGCTTTTGACCTCCAGTGATACCTTGCGTGGCAGGGCCCCAGTCCTGTCCTGTCCTGCTGAATCGCTTCCTCTAGTGCTTTTGTCCCAGCAAGAGGTGAAGATCACTGCTTCCCATGGTCCACCACATTAATGCTTCCTAGTTAAGACACACCCCTTGACACTACCTGGAATGAAATTCACATTCTGACTCTGCTGCTAAGTAGCTGCACCCCATGTCAGAAATTACTTAATCACTCTGAGCCTCATTTTCTTCAAATGTAAGATGGAGACAAAGAAAGATAACTGAAACGGTATACGTCAGGCCACTTAGCCCAGTGCTCGACTCACTTGTAGTAAGTTCTTGAGAATGGCAGCTGCTACTGTTTTAATTCCTACAGTCTTCAGGTCCCAGTGAGATTTACATTCCAAAATATGTCATGCATATTCCAAAGGACAAGAGATAATGGCAGGTAAAGTGCAAGATAAGGTCTGCATGGTAACACAGTTTCCCTATCTGTTAATGAAGGGGAGCAAAATACAAATACAGGATCTGCTAGTCAGTCGTTCAGATCACCCAGAGTGCTTCGCATCCAGACTAAAACATGTGCCTTTAGGTAAATGACCACTTCAAAGTTTACTCAATGAAAACTTGGTAGGTACTTGTTTTTTTTTTTTTTTTTTTTTTTTTAATGTCAAAACAAGGGCTCATTTCTAACAGTTCTTTCAAATCAAGAAAACTGCCTTCCTCGAAGACTAAAACACTCTCTACTCCTTGAGAAACGGAACATTTCTTGCAAATTTAAAGCATTCCCCCCAACTTCTATCTATTCTGATTCTAAAAGTCTTTGCTAAGTCACTGTGTTTTTTATATTTAAATTGTTGGTGGTGGGGGGGACACATGTTAAGCAGTCCTTTTTTTGTTGGAAGAAAGGAGATAGTTTGACAGGTAAGCTTGTTTACTACACACTTACTCTGTACCTGGCGTTGTGTGATGTATCAGATTCATATCGGAAATAAAGGAGGCACGGTCTCATAGCTGACCTTACAGTGGGTAGGCAGGAAAGTCAATATGCACATACAAGTGCTATGAAATAAACAGGATGCAATAAAGAGACAGGAAAGGGACAGTACAGGGGGGTATTTAATATGGTGATCAAGGAAGGACTCTCTAAAGAGGAGATATCTGAGCTGGTCTTTGAAGGATTAGAAGGAGCCAGGAAGAGAAAACATGATGTTGCCCTGATGTGCAAAAGGCAACATTTTCAAGGAAGTAAGGGAAAGCTGAGTACAGAGGGAGAGAGAAGAATGGCAGAGAGGTAGGAAGGAATCACATCCTGTGAACAGTTTACGGATATTTTCGTTTTATTCTAAATGCAATAAGAAGCCATCAAAGAGTTCTAAACAGGTCGGGTACTTATTCAGATTCATACTTTTAGAAGATGAGTTTGGTTTCCGAATGGAGAATAGGTTAGAGGAGGCAAGAATGAAAAGTAGGGGGCCCACCTAAGAGGATTTTGTGGTGGTTCAAGTGAACGATGATAATGGCTTGGCTAAGATGCTTAAGGAGAGATGGAGACATCTCTCTTTAAGAGATGGAGAGATTTGAGATGTATTTTGGAGACAAAGGGGAAAGCTTTATTGATTGTAGGGAGTGAGGGAAAGGGTCATGAATGACTCCTACATCTCTGACTTACACCACTGGATGGAGGTGGTACCATTCACTGGGATGGAGAAGAATAAAGAAGGAAAAGCTTTTGATAAGAGGGGGTCAGAAACTAGAGTTCAGTTTTAAACGTGTCAGCTTTGAGATATTTACAAGATAGCCACATGTAAGTATCACATAAGCAGATGAATGGACCAAACAGCAATTCAGAGCCTACAAATATATGCCTGGGGTACGTCAGCATTATGGTGATCTTCAAAGCCTTTCAATGGCAATGAGATCACCAGAGAATGTGGTCAGGAAGAGGTCCAGGATGAAGCCTTAAGAATCCCAAGAATCAGTGGTGAGGTAAAGGGAGAGGAACTGGCCAAAACATAACTACGGAGGAGCCACTACAGAGGAAAGAGGAAAACCTGGAGAATGCAGGGTGGACAAAACCAGTGTGAGAATCCCGGCAGAAGGAGTGCTCATCAGTGAGAGATCTGGGAGAAGCGATCAGAGAAGTGAGCATTGGGTTTGCTTCCTGGAGGTGATACATGACCTCCACAACAGCTGTTTTGGTGGAAGAGAGGAGACAGAAGTCAGAAGGGATTAGTGAGTAAATGGGAGAGGAAGAAGTAGAGGCAGCCTTCATGGAGGACTGACCCAGGAACATGGTAAAGAAGGCAGGTAAAGGGAGTAGTTACTACAAAAGGATGCAGATCTTAGACCATTTTGATCTTCTCAGATAAGAAGTATTAGACAGTATTTGTTCTGATAGGCGTTCATTATTATTGCATCAGTAGGAAAAAGCAAATGAGGACTCAGGAGAAAGAGAACGACAAAGGGAACAATGTTCTGAAGAAGGGTTAAAGTCAAGAGTAGTACTTTTCAAATGTTAGTGTCCTTGCTCGTGTAAAACCCCTGGGGGGCCTATCCCATGGCAGACTCTGGTTCAGTAGGTCTGGGGAAGGACCTGATACTGCATTTCTAACAGTTCCCCAGTTGATGCTGATGCAGCTGGCCCAAAGAACACTGTGACTAGTAAGGATAGAACCAGAGGGGATCTACATTTAACTGGGGTGGTGGGGGGAAAGCAATTTCTTTGACTCTGGTAGGAGGGAGGTCTACCTGGACTGCTCCTTGCCAATTGCTAGTTTCTGAGTAAATTATGAGAGTGAGGGAGGAGGGAGAAGGTTGAATAGGAAACTTGAGAAGAAAACAGAGGGCATGGAAACCATCTCTGGAGTGGAAAAGTAAGCCCTAAAGAAATGTGGTTAGGTTTTTGGGCAGAGCTGAAGGCCCATTTGAGGTTTCCAACTATGTACTTAATGTCAAACCACTCTACAACACTGGGCAGCTTGGATGTCCACAAGCAGAATGGGGATAGTTGGATTTCTAGAGTGTTGGGGTTTTGTCAATTGAGTATGAGAGTGGGAATAGTGGTTAGAGAGGGGAAAGTCTTTTCAAAACCGATTGTAACGATGACCATGGACTCCAAGCTGGCGAGGAATGGAAGTGGACTTACTGTTCCTGCCAAATGTGTGTCAGTTGAGATAACAACATTCATTTCTTTGGAGAAACACGTCAGGGTCATCCTGGAAAAAAGTGCTGGTTCATTATATGAGCACATGCTATTATCTAAAAAATGCAGATTCTAATTGAGAAATGAGAGCTATGGAAAAGCTGTGGATTTTCTGTGATTCCTGTGTATTTGTTAGGAACATACTTAGCTGTAAGAACAGATTACTCAACAAACAGTAGCCTAAATAGTATCTAATATAGCAAGAAATCTAGAGTTAGAATCATGGTTATTCTTTAAACTGTTCAACTATGCCATTTTGGTTTCAGTCTCTTGGTATCCTTTTTGTCCTCAGAGTTATATCCTCTGGTTTACAAAATGGCTGCTGCTGCTCCAGACAGCCCTTCCATGTTAAAGTTAGGAAGAAAGGAGGAAGGGATGATGTCAACTGCAATTGCCCCTTTTTATCAGAAATGCAAAAGCTTTCTCAGAAACCCCTCAGCAGACATCCACTTACATTGCATTGGCCAGAATCTCATCACAGATCCTTCCTATAAGGGAAGTGGGTAAAATGAATATTTCACTTTTCTACTCCCCATGATAGAAGTTCACAAAGGATAAAGGGGTTGGGAGTGGGTGTTGTCTCTGCCCACCTACAATATCTGGCTCATCCAGAGCTGGCTGGAGGGCTTATCCAGGTATCTCTGGGTTTTTTTGTTTGCTTTTTTGTTTGTTTTTGGTTTTGTTTTTTTTTGTATTTTATTCAACTGTAGTCTTGAATTTTTTTTTAATTTTTAAAATTTTTAAATTTCTTTTCAGTGTACCAGGATTCATTGTTTACATGGGGAGATGGACAGGTATCTCTGTTTTAGAGTAGTCAGTCCACCAACAATAACCTATTATGTTAAATATGCTGTGCTCAATAGCAAAGAACTGTCTCCTCTTCTGCTCGATTCCCTTTCTAGTCTCTGAGAACACGAAGGTGGGAGTTTGAGAAAGAATGCGAATGTACCCACCCCTGTATTCTCTGGGCTTGCAATCACTCTCACCTGGCTCATGTTCCCAGGTTAATTTGGTGGTTGTTTAGAGGAAAGATAAAGTGAAGAATAACAACTCTTTTTAATTCTAGGGGAGCAGTCAACTCTGGATCATCCACCAGCAGATGATTTGTTTAAGAATTTTCCACATGGAGAGGGGAACTACTTCCTTCACCTAAGTCCCATGTTTTCAATTCTAAGAGTAATTCACGGGGGTTCTCAGCACAACACAGAGGGAGTTCTATTGCCTCTCAAGCAAGTTATTTGAAAGCTTTATTCTGTATTTCAGTGGGAGGGCAGGGCTTTTAATCCAAAGCCATGAATTATATGAGATTCTGAAGAATTCTGAGGAAATCACCAGAAAGCCAAATACATAAACCCCAGTGGTATTAGCTGGGTCTGTGATAAGGTCGCTTATCCCTCTCCTTAGCAGGAGGCTCCCTGCAGCCTGGCTCCTGAGAGCCTCTCCAGCTGCAGTCCCTCTCTCTTGGCTTCTTGCTTTCCATCCCCAGCCATCGGAGCCAGCGGCAGTTCCTGAAATGAGCTGGGCCATTTCCCATCTCCTCTGCACACACGGTCCTCTTGCTGCGGGTGCTGGCTCACGCAGGGACCCAATGAGGAACAGAGGTGCCCATGAAAAGTGGACAGTTCTAGAGGTGTAGACAGTAAGGGAAGGTAACTAGTCTGCCATCAGCAACAGCAGGAAGCTGCTAAACTCGTTCCTCTTGGTAACCGTTCCCTTCTGTGCCAAGAACTTGGTAGGGTGTTGTGGTCTTCGATGGAGGAACACAGCTCCACTGAACCCTGGCCTGGCAGAGTGGGAACTGTCCTCCCATCTCTTGCTTAGCACAGAGAATGAAGGAGGAGGCAATGCATAGAAGTCCAGCTCCCAGCCTGCAGAGCAGAGAGAAGGACCCTAGAAATTACGCTGGGCATTCTCCATGTGCTCCTACAGATGCAATGCCCTTCCTCCCATTTGTTGTCAAAGCAAACTCCTCCACCCTGTTGAGACCTCTGTAGCACATCCCTTATGCTGCTACCTTTCATTACCCCCAAGCCCTTCCTTTGAATCAGCCTACACACAGCCGTACCTCTTCTGTGATGCTTCCCACTTACCATCATGTTTATGATTTAATAGGTCAGTTCCCCCAGCAAACTGCGGTTTTGAGGTCAGAGACTCTAGCATATTTATTTTGGTGTATGGATTTTTGTATTCTCAGCCTCTGGCCTACTATCTGGCATACAGTCGATATGCAGTAAAAGTTTTCCAGAGGTGACTGTGCTCCTCAGTGGGTTAAGCGTCTGCCTTCAGCTCAGGTCATGGTCCCAGGGTCCTGGGATTGAGCCCCGCATTGGGCTCCCTGCTCAGTGGGGAGCCCGTTTCTCCCTGTCCCTCTGCCTGCAGCTCCCCCTTCTTGTGTGTGTACTTTCTTTCTTTCTCTGTCAAATAAATAAATAAAACCTTAAAAAAAAAAGTTTGCCAAATTAAGAAAGATGGCAGAGTATGAATTAGAGGCCTGCAAAGGCCAGTCTACTGAAATATAACTCTATCAGTACTCCTTCCAAATAACAGAGACGGCACATTCGTGTGGACAAGATGTCAAGCGTTATCTACATAATTTGTAAGTCCCGGGCTTCACACAGTGATGATTATGTGTGTGTCATATTTGCAATTGTAGCTGGAACCTCCGTGCTCCAAAGTCCCTGCCTGACTCACGGGCAAGGTATCTGATCTTCTCCTATGATACTCTCTCCCCAAGTGGCAGAGAATCTCTGAGTATATTACAGGTGTCACCTGACTGTCCCTAGTTCCCGCCTTGCTCCTTCCTTAGGATTTAAGGGCACAGAACAGAGTTACCCCTCCTCCGAAAGTCCAGGCTGGAATTTGTCCACTGGGGATCAGAGACACCATGTGCCGCTTTGGGCTCCCTGTACTTCTGCTTTGACCTCTTCACATTGGGTCACTTGGCCACCTGGACATGGCCCTTGCTGCTGCTGATGCTGGTGCCAGTTCTCCTCAGGGATGTCTGCATCTATACCACCCCCAAAGCTGGGACTCTCCCACTGACCATGCCCAGCCTGCCCCAGAAACCACCGAACTGCCCGCTGCCCACGGGTCCTGTTTACACAGTTCTTGACTCTGTCTGACTCGCCAACACGATTGCTTCTCTTCCTCACCACTGACGAGGGAAGTACTTTCTGCCTTGCCTGACCGGGGCTTCCAGGAGGGCTTCCTAACTCAGAGCTGTGGGGCCTCTAAGGACAAGTTCTCTATTCCACATCCCTCTCTTTTACAAAGATCTCAGGCATTCTGGGGTCATGATGGCTTGTACCTGGGTGGGCTTGTGAGGATGTTAACCCCTACTCAGAACCAAAGTCTCAGCCCTTCTTGCTCATTTGGCCAGAATTGACTTCTTCCCTCAAGGGGATTTTTTTTTTTCTCCAAAGGTTTGGTTTTCATTTCCTATAGCTTTCTTCTTTTTAAAGATGCCTAGTCCATCCAGTGGGTCTGTAATATCTAAGGCCTATTGCACATAGGATTCAAGTTCTTTAATGTGAGTCTCCAGGGTCCCATAAAAATCAGGGGAAATTAGTGGGCACCTGTTTTAAATATTTTCAGGTTCTCAGGTAATTAAGAAAGTCCCTGAATTTCTTCGACAGGAGGCTTTATGTGCAGAAAACCTCAGTTAATTAAAACCCAGATTTTTAGGGAGAAGAGCTGTTTCACCCATCGTCTATCCATGGTCTCACACCCAACCCAGAAAAGATACCCAGTGACATCTGGAAGGGACAGCACTTTTGAAGCCTATGCAGGTGACTTTAGTGATTTTATCTGTTGGCACAGTAGGCCATGCCCAGGCCTGCTACAGGCCCAGTGACACAGCAAGGGATAGGACTCAGAAGTAGGATTGGGGTTGCAAGAAAGTTCTTGCATAGTACCAGGATGGCACTTACCTGTGGCTGGGGTCCAGTGCGCGGTACTGCTATATTATAAATCTACAAGCCTGTGGGTCCAGGTCCTTCAATGTGACAGATTCAAGTCATACCACTGATTATCATGGAAAGAACTACTCATTTTGTTTTTTAATCACATGTATGTTATTTGCACTTTTTGTTTGCTGGTTTGATGGGAAAGAGAAGTGGAAACCAACTTAAACTGAGGCAGATTCATTATTCTTGCCCAGTTTCAAAACTGGCTCAGCCCTTCTTGTGTGACCCGGATTTGTCGTTTCCTGTTCGTTCCCACCAAGTCCCCAAAGCTGTGTGGCTCATTTTGATGAGTGAAAGAGATTATAAATATTCAGACATTCGGAATCTTCTGTGCAGGCCAGGGCTCAGGGGTTAGGATGAAGGAGTAGAAAACCACAGGCTTTGGAGTGCACAAGTCTCCAGCCTTACCACGTTATCTCTTTCATGACATTATGATGTAGGGAGAGAAGCATCTGCCTTCTTCCACCTTTCAGGCTTTTGACAAGCGATGGTTCCTAACTGAAAGGCTATAGATATGCTTTGCCAAATATATACACAGGTGTAAGGATTACCTGGGAATGTAAATAGTACAAAAGAAGAAAGTTGGAGAAAAGGTTTCATGGTATTAATAACGCTAATCAGAGGTATCCACGAGCAACTCTGACCATCCCCCAAGCAAGACTGGAAGCACAGGGAAAAGTGTTGGAACATGGTCTTGGTAATGACCTGGGGTGTGAGTCCCAAGTGATACTTATCAGTTATAGATTGGTGAGCAAATTAACTAATTCCTCTAACCCTCCCTTCTTTCATTGATTAAAAATATATACTCCAGAGACTTTGCTTGTGTGAGGTAGGGGGTAGATGGGAAATCTCTGTGCTTTCCCATCAATTTTCCTGTGAACCTAAAACTGATCTAAAGAAATGGTCTTAGGGACGCCTGGGTGGCTCAGTGGGTTAGGCCTCTGCCTTCGGCTCAGGTCATGATCTCAGGGTCCTGGGACAGAGCCCCACATTGGGCTCTTGCTCAGTAGGGAGTCTGCTTCCCCCTTTCTGCCTGCCTCTCTGCCTACTTGTGATCTCTCTTTCTGTCAAATAAATAAATAAAATCTTAAAAAAAAAAAAAAGAAATGGTCTTAATGAGAAGAAAATCTACTCAGAAAGACTTATTAATAATATTGATGTATAAAATACCTAACAAAGAATAGGTATGTAGTGAATGATCTGGAAGGGAAAGATACAGTCTTCTCACATTGCCCACACTCCTTTATTAAGTTTGAAAAAGGAGAAGACCTTTGAAGCTCTAGGAGCAGGAACATCTTTTTTTCAGCATAGACAATAAGATGAATGAAGTTACGTTCCTTCATCTTATTATCTATAAAGACACAGCACATAAAGCAAACACACGAAAAGCGCACATTCCTGAGACTGACAGTGTGGGTTCAAATCCCAGCTCTTCTATTTGCTGGATATGTGACTTTGGGAAAATTACATAACCTCTATGTGCCTCAGTTTTTTCATCTATAACTTAGAAATAATGATCGTATCTTTCCTAGAATATTGTTTAGACAGATGAGTGACTTAATAATACATATAAAGAGCTTCGGGCAGGGCCTGGCACTTAGTATACCGTATATAAGCATTTGCTGTTACTGCTACTACTCCCATCTTTATTATTTATTATTTGTATATTTTTAATGACTGACCAGACAGTGCCTTGGACATGGGAGGCATGTAATCAATACACATCGGCTGACATGTTTTCTGAAGAGAGGAAGATGAGCGCAGTGAAATGGGAGGTGACAGAAGGTGACTTGTGGTATTTATTAAAAGCAATACTAATTTTGAGCCCAAGAAGCCAGAGTGAGTCAGAAGCCATACGTGAATACATTAGAGAGAGTGTCTTCTTGCCCACTGACTTACACGATAGCCATCTGTATTCAGAGGAATTAAATCCCACGTTGCCGCTTGCTGGATCACTAAAACCCTCTAGCGTGGTAGCTTCTATGCCTCCAGCTCTGCACCTGCTTGGACGCTTGTCTGGGCAGCTACTGTGGGGAGAGGAAGCCCTGTGGGCAAGACCAACTGTCAGCTGCCTTACATATTGTGGTTCCACTGCTTTCAAAACTTTTTTGGTTATTTGTTTGTGTTTTAAATTACCGCAGTAGATGCATCAAGAGAATAGGCAGCTACCATTTAGATTTCTAGTTCTGCTGGCTGAGATCTAGCACATGATGCCATTTTCTGGTAGGTGTGACGTGTGAATTGCCCTGTGAATTGGAAGCCGAGTGAATGACATGCTTCTCTAATAACATGCTCCCTCTCCTAACTTTTTATTTCTTCCTGCTCTTTTGTCTATCAGTTATGCTATGCATTTTCTTTTTATGTTTTTATGGCTGCTGGGTTGCTTTCAGAGGGATACTATAAGACAGCAGAGAAATTAATGCATCAGGGGACCTCAAGCAGAAAAATCCATCTGACCTGATGACAGTTGGTAAGCATTAGAGAAAATCTCATTTACTTGAGAACCATAAGTTTGGCAATTTCATTTTGGCTTACTTCGCTGCCCTTCCCAAAGCTCTGGTTCAATCAAAGAGAAGAGGAAAAAGCAACTTCGCTGAATTTGGTCAGAGAGAGAACTTTGAAGTCTGCAGGAAGGCTGTTCAAGAGGAAAGGAACTGTAAGAAAAATATCTCATTGTTGTTGGTCCAAATCCGACTTCCTGACGCCCTATTGCATTTTAATGAAAACTTTAAGCCATGTCCCAGATTTTCCTTTTCAGCTGATGGATGGGGAGTATTGCTCCATAAGAAGGCACACATTCTTTCTGCCTTTTTCTACTTCCAGCTGCTTTATTGGGTGCTTTATCTCAACCACTTACAATTGTTTTATGATGAAGGCTGCATTCCAGCTCATCTTGAAGTGGAATGTGCTCTTCCACACGGGCAGGGCTGAGGAAGAATGTCTTTCTCAAAAGAGGAAAAGTGGAATTTGTCAGTGATGCAAACCAGACAGGAAGGGAAGGGAAGGAAACTGGTTGTTCACAAAAGGATACTAGGACAAAGAAAAGCAAGCCCGATGGGCTCACTCAGCAACTCAGGTCATCTGCCTGTGGTTCAGCGATCTTGTCTCTGGAACACAGAGCAGATAGGACCAGGGACTTTGAAGGCACTGACAGACACTAGGCTGTCAGGCTCATCAGGCTGAGTGATGAAGCCTCTGTCTCAGGAGGACCTTTGACCAGGGTCATGTTTTTTGTATCTGTAGTCTCCCAACTGCCCCAGATTTAACTCTTCCAAACAGGCCTGAGAAATGATTCTGTCTTTATGAATCTAATCAGTCTAATTTAAGAATTCAAATGAGAATGGGAACAGTTTCATTCCTGTGAGAAAGTCCATTTTAACTTCACCCTCCTATGATGTCACCATCTCTCTGGGATATTGTACTTTCTTGAGCAGTGTTTTCCGAAAAACACTCTTAAAAGAATAAAAGAGTATCTTATATGAAATAATCTGTTATTTTGCAGGAACTGTGAGGCTATATCTAATCTGGGTTTTGGTTCTTCTTTTTTTTTAATGTGTGGTTTAAACTGAAGAGTCAATTAATGATTGATTGTATGATTGTGTAGGTCTTAGATATTTAGGCCTATTTTACTTCAGATGGTACCAAAAATTTCAATATTTTTTGTTTGCAAGAAGTTTAACATTAAGTTGAGGAAAGAAAATAATTTCAAACAGTAATTAGTGAGAAGACAATGTGATAATTAACTATATGTTGACAACATGAAGTGCAAAGGAATCAAGTGTAGAGAACAGAGTTGGGCAGAAGTGGTGTTAATTGCATAGTTTAGAATAAAAAGGCGAAACACAGACAACCATGCACCTACTTTGTTAAGAGCTACTGAGGACACAGCTCTTTGGCAACATCAAAAAACTCTTTTTTCTTGGTTGTATTGCATTGCTCTGAAGATAGTTCATGATTCTTGATATCAGATCCTATTAGTTACCCTAAAGTCTGGGAATAATAGAAAATACCAATATTTCTATAATGCATTAGACTGAGTTTGAGTATTCTTAGGAAGTTTTACCATGGGAAAAGAGGTGCTAATTTAAGCTTTTGCCAGATTTTAAACTTTTGTCCCATGTACTAAACTCTTATCTCTTAGAAATTTCCCTAGTTTCTCCTAAAATGTCTAACTATATTCACAAGGACTCATGATAGGGACTTTAAAAAAAAATTTTTTTTTTAAAGATTTTATTTATTTGACACGCAGAGTGATCACAAGCAGGCAGAGAGGCAGAGAGAGAGGAAGGGAAGCAGGCTCCCCACCAAGCAGAGAGCCCAATGCGGGCCTGGATCCCAGGACCCTGAGATCATGACCCGAGCGGAGACAGAGGCTCAACCCACTGAGGCACCCAGCGCCCAACAGGGGCTTTTAAAAAGAGTAGATCTTATTACTTGATATTATTTGCCCTCCATCATGTTACTTTAAGTGGCATAAGGCTGAGCTCTAAGCCCTGAGGTGTGTTAATATCTTCATGTGAGTCACAAGGGCAGTTTTTCAATCTATTTAGTGGGGGAAACTGAAGAAAACAAAGATAACATTCTGAGTGACATTACTTGAGGAGGCTGTTCTAGCCTTTGGGAAGAGTGCTCATTAGTTAATGTTCAGTGCTACTGACCAGACCACCAAGGACTTATTTCTTATACTAGTCTTTTCTTAGTTTCTATCTCTTTGCATTCCCTTTGGCTCCAGTCCTATCAGGAGCTTCTTGGTAGGCTTGGGTTTGTTATAAAGGATCTAATGGCATTTCTGTAAAAGTCATAATTGATCTGACATTTCCAACTTGTGAACTGGAAGAGAGCACAGTTGGTGCAATGCTTTTGTCATCTGAAATTGTTAAAGCACATGCCGATTATTTGATGGGCTACTTGGCACCACCAGTGTTCTTTAGGTCTCATTACAAGAAACACTGGTCTGGGTCCATTGATAGAATGGGCGGCATTGTGTACAAGAACAAGCGTGGGACCTGGTGCTCTGTCGGTGGAAGAAGAAAGAAGTCTGACCCTGCGGTGTGGTTGGTTTCCCTGAAACTGGGCAAAGGAACGAGGTGGTTGCAATGTAATGTTCTGGAAATGGCAGAACCTTAGAGAGGAGTGACTCCATATCTGCAGAACTAGGAGCCAAGTAGCATAGATGTCGGGGCCCAACAAAGTTTCCCTTAGCTGAGCTTGGTGAGGGTGTGAAGGATTGTTTGAGGGACTGTAAGCAGTATTAGTTTTTGTTTGTTTATATACCCTAAAAGTCTATGAGATAAGGGAAAGCCTCCGTCCCAACTGGGTTGTCCTCCATATTTCTGGATGACCTAAGCCTGGAATAATTCTAAGACCTGAAAATGGCAATGAAGTCTTGATAACCAAACTCATTAATTATGATGAAGGAGTGTTGGAAACAGGTTTCATTTTATTTAGAAAAATTAAGAAATATAAATGCTATTGCATTTCAGAAGCCACGGAGGCAATTCAGATCTGTTACAAGTCTTCAAAGGAAGATCACTGAAAAAAGACTGACTTCTGCTGGGATGTGGATTTCACTGATCCTGTTTGAGAACTGGCTTCACAAAGTTAGCAAAAATGCATACCAATTAGGAATTACCTAAGCCGTGCTCCCGTTTGGGAAAATGAAAAACAAAAACCCTAACTAAACTTGTATTTAGTGGGATTTATCACTATGTCTAAGCAAAGGTAACTAGCAACACTGAATGCTTCTCTGGAATTTCAGTAACTGAATCTGAGCCATTTTAAAGTCTTTTAGCCCTTTTGACCCTAAGCACTCTTGTACACTTCCTACTCACATCATATCAAGCGTATTAAAATGAACTGACACCCCACATTTAATTAAATGCAGACTGAAATACGGAGTTGAGTTGTAGTCACTGCTTCCAATGTTATATGTTTAGAAATAAAAGCATTAGTTTTAATTTTGTGATTTTCTTTTTTCTATTTGGAAGCAATCAATTTCTCTTTCCACATCTCAAATATTTCCACAGGCCCTTCGAAATCTTAAACGTTTCAAGAGATTGTACCCATGGTGCCTAATGGATTAAAGGACCTGCCGAGATGGCGAGCTAGTGGTCAGGTGTATGCTTTCTATGACTACTGACTTGTCCTCCTGTTCCTCACGAAAACCGTTTACAATCGGAGATGACTGAGGCCATTGTCAGATTCAGTCACTTAACATGATATAATCCTTTGCCTTTCCAGATGAACTGCAAAAGTATTTTATTTCAGTGGAAAGAATGTGAACAATTTTGTCCCTGAAGTGTCTATAAGGCTAAAAAAAGTTTTTACTAGTGTACAAATAAATGGAACCAGTGGTTGTTTTTTATGGCTTCTGAATGCAAAGGCATTACAATGTTTTTTAGAGATTTTTAAAAAAATTTATTTGACAGAGAGTGCATGTGAACCAGCAGGGGAACAGCAGACAGAAGGAGAAGCAGGATCCCTTGCAGGGAGCCCAATGTGGAGCTTGATCCCAGGACTCTGGGATCAAGACCTGAGCCAAAGGCAGAGGCTGAATCAACTGAGCCACTCAGGTGCCCCACATGATGATTTGATCAGGTATATTTTATAAGAATATGATATTTCTCCTTTATAATAGGGAGGTTTGGGGGCAGTTTGAAACAGCAAAATGTAGGGGTGTCTGGGTGCCTCAGCCAATTTGGTGTCTGACTTCAGCTCAGGTCATGATCTCTGAGTCCTGGGATCGAGACTCATGTCTGGCTCCATGCTCAGCGGGGAGTCTGCTTATCCCTCTGCCAGTCCCACTGCTTGTGCTCTCTCTCTCAAAAATAAAATAAAATAGGGGTGCCTGGGTGGCTCAGTGGGTTAAAGCCTCTGCCTTCGGCTCAGGTCATGATCTCAGGGTCCTGGGATTGAGCCCTGCATTGGGCTCTCTGCTCCGTGGAGAGCCTGCTTCGTCCTCTCTCTCTGCCTGCCTCTCTGCCTACTTGTAATCTCTGTCTGTCAAATAAATAAATAAAAAAACTTTAAAAATAAAATAAAATAAAATAAAACAGCAAAATATTGACAAGAATACTGCACACATTTGAGGAAAAGTGAATTTGGTTTTACTTCTCTCACTAAGGAGATATATGAATTTCATTACATCTCTTGCCTCAGTTACTTCCCCTGTGTAGTAAGTGAGTTGGCAAACACAGGCATTTTATAAACTTCAGTTACTTACAAAGCACTGTAATGGTTTTTACCATATTCATGTGAAATCAGGCTAATAATTTTGTAATACTTTTGTTTATATTTTTATTTTAAAAAAGATTTTAAAAAAATGTATGAGAGAGAGAGAGAGCGTGGGGAAGAGTAGAATGAGAGGAATGTGCAGACTCTACGCTCAGCGCAGAGCCCAATGCAGGGCTCTCATGATCCTGAGATTGTGACCTGAGCCAAAACCAAGAGTCAGATGCTTAACTGACTAAACCACTCAGGCACCCCATAAATTCCATTCTTTATACTAAAAATGTATTTGAGAAGACTTCTGCTTCTGGTCAAAATGGAATAGTAGAGGGCAGGTTTACCTCCCACCTGAAACAACTAAATATACAAACAAAATATATGAAGTAAACATTTTCAAGATATTGGACATCAGGCAACAAAGACCAGTGATACCTGAGGGAGAGGAAAAAAATGAAGAGAATCCTACAGTTGATCTAGCTTTTTGCCCAGAAGGAGTTTCCAGATCTTTCTAAGCAAGAAGTTGGGGGAAATTTTAGGGTTTGTTTGTTTTCAGATGTGGTACAGCAAAGGGAAATTCTCCTTAAGAATCCTGGAATTCTCCTTAAGTTGAGTAAATAGAGCTGGGAGTCAGGAGGCCAGGAAATAGCTACAGAAAGAAAATTCCAGAGATCTGAAGATTTACTTCCATTAGTCAACTGAGTATTGATCAGGGCATGCATGTGAGTCTGGGGAAAAAGCCATCTGAAAGTGTTAAAGGGAACATGAAGGGTGGGAAATAATGCCTCTTCTCACCACTCGGACCTCATGATTCACTGAGCCTCAGGTAGTCAGTTGAGTATTGAGAAAAGTTAGCTAGTAAGACTAGTAAAGCTAGTAAGACTAACTGCTCTGGTCTCACCTAAAAAAGCTTAAAACTAATATATGATAGGATCAGTTATTTCCAAATAACTGCATCCCAGAACAAAATTCAATATAAGCACCAAACAAAGTAAAATTCTAATTTCTGGTACCCAATCAGAAATTACCAGACATGCAAAGAAGCATAATGAGGAGGAAAAAAATCAATTAAAACCAATCCAGAAATGACACAGTATAGAATTTGCAGACAAGGTCATTGAACCAGTTATTATTAATATTCCGTATGTTCCAAGTGCCAGTGAAAGACTAAAGATTGTTGGTAGAGAAGTGAAAGAATGAAATATTTGAACTTTGAATTGTTCAAATTGCAATTTGAACTCCTAGAGATGAAAACTACAATGTTCAAGGGAAAAAACCACGAGATATGATTAATGGAAGATTGGACATTACAGGAAAAAAAAAAGAAAAAAACCTGAAGATAGAAGGAGAATCAATTCTGAATGAAACATAGAGGGTAGGAAAAAAAGGAATTAAAGTAATAAACAGATCTACAGTAATTAATGAACAGAGGGTTATGGGAAAACTTTAAGCAGTCTAATATGTGTGGAATTGTAGTCCCCGAAAGGACAGAGGAGGAGACAGAAAAAATTATTTGAAGGGATGAGAGCTGAGAATTTTATAAATTGCATGAAAACAATAAAGCCACAGACATAAGGAGCCCAAATAATCAAAAGCACAAGAAACAGAAATAGAACTAAGGCATATAATAGTCAAGATGCTTAAAACCAGGGATAAAAATATTAGAAACAGCCTGGGAATAAAGACACATTACACACAGAGGAATAAGGATAAATGAGGGTGACCACAGATTTCTCATAGGAAACAATGCAAGTGAGAAGACAGTGGAAAAATGAGGTACTAACAGAAAACACTGTCCACTTAGAATTCTATACATAACAAAAACATCTTCCAAAAATAAAGACAGATATACACAGGTGTAAAGAATTCAGTAGTAGATCACCAGTAGTTGTACACTATAAAAAATACTGAAGCCTTTTTTAAACAGATTCTTTTTTTTTTTTTTTAAGATTTTTTATTTATTTGACAGAGAGAGATCACAAGTAGATAGAGAGGCAGGCAGAGAGAGAGAGAGGGAAGCAGGCCCCTGCTGAGCAGAGAGCCCGATGCGGGACTCGATCCCAGGACCCCGAGATCATGACCTGAGCCGAAGGCAGCGGCTTAACCCACTGAGCCACCCAGGCGCCCCCTGAATCCTTTTTTATAGAAAGAAAATGATGGGCAGAAATGTGGATCTACGCAAAAGAGTGAAGAGCACCAGAAATGAGTTCTACACGGGTAAGAATATAACAGTTTTCTTATTCTTTACATACCTTTAATAAATAATAGGTTATGTAAACAGAGTAATAATAAAGTAATATGGGGTTGTAAATGCATATAGAAGCACATACAGAAGCACAACTGCAGTAGCACAAAGCCTGGAAGGGGAAGATCTGAAACTATGCTGTTTTTAAGGTTCTCATAGGTAAAATGGTATTCTAGCAACTCAAGATAGACTTTGACAAGTTAAAGACACATACTGTAAACCCTAAAGAAACTTCTTGAAAAACGAAGCATATATCCTTGTAAATGAACATGGGAGATAAAGCGGGATCAAATAAAGTAATCCAAAAGAAGACAGAAAAAGAGGAAAAAGGGAAAATAGAAAACAAATAGTAAGGTAGTAGATTTTAAGCTAAGCATTATCAATCATCACCTTACATAAAAATAAAGCTAAGCATTTCAATTAAAATGTAGAAATGATCAGATTGGAAAAAACAAGCAAGGCCCAACTATATTCTATTTGTAAGAAAACAACTTTAAATATAAAGACACAAATACATTAAAAGTAAAAGGGTAAAAAGATATGGCATGTTAATATGACAGTAAAAGAAAATTGGATTGGCTGTTTTAATATTAGACAAAGTAGTTATCACAATAGAGAATATAATCAAGGATTTTAAAAAGGTCCATTTCAAAATTATAAAAGGGTCAATTCAAAAAGAGAATATATAAATCCTTAACTTTTATACATCTAATAATAGAGCTCCAAAATATAGAAAGTCAAAACTGATAGAACTACAAGAAGAAACAGACAAACCCACAATTATAGTTACAGATTTTGCTACCCAATAATTGATAGATCAAGCAGGCAGAAAATCAGCAAGAATACTTGAATACCACTCCCAGCCTACTTGATTTGACTGACATTTATTAGAACATTCCATTCATTTACAACAGAATACACAGTCTTCTCAAGGGCACAGAGAACATTTGCCAAGAGAGTCTATATTCTGGGCTATAAAACAAGTCTTGATAAATTAAAAAGGATTCAAGTCATATGCAGCATGTTCTCTGGCCACAAAGGAATTAAAATAGAAATCAATAACAGGATGATATCTGGACAATCTCCAAATATTTGGAAAATAAATAACATATTTCTACATTACCTATAGGTCAAAGAAGAATTCCAAAGGGAAATTAGAAAGTATTTTGTCTTGAATGAAAATGGAAACACAGCATATTAGAATTTGTGAGATTACAGCAAAGCAGGACTTGAGAAGAAATTTATAGCAGTAAACCTTTGTATTAGAAGAGAAGAAAGGCCTCAAATCAGCCACTTTAAGGTTTTAAGAAATTGTAAAAGGAGGAGGGAATTAAACCCAAATTAAGCAGAAGAAAGGGCTGGGTTTTATTCCATTAACAGTTAGCTGTGTAACCAGCACAAGCATTGTTTCTCCTGGTCCCACCTGGCTTCATCACTTGAAAAAATGAGGATCATAAACACTATCAGAGTTTACCAAATTCTGGGCCTACAGCGTTTGAATCACAAGGGAGCTTGTTAGAAACACTAATTTCTAAGGCCTGTGATAAATCTAGGGAATCAAAATTTCTGGGCATTTTAAGTACTGAAGTGATAGGAATGTTCTAGAGCAGTAAGACCCATATCCTCAACCTTGGCAACATTCAAATCAAGCCAGTGACATGACTTCTGAGGGCATGCAAGCTAGGAAGACCCGCCCTAGAGAGAAGGCTCTCAGCTTCAGCACAATCTCTTTCCCCTTACACTTAAGTAGCTGAGTCATGATGGGGGACTCTTGGACCCTGGACAATGAGGATATTAGCAATGACCAGAATGACTGACGAAGGCCATCTCCCATTTGTCTTATAATATTATGGAAGCCTCAGAGATGTATCACTGCTTCCTAGGTTTCTGATGAAGTCTAATTATCTAATTATGGCTGTGGTTGGACTTCCAGCACTTCTAGCAATGTAGGAACTCAGGATGTGATTTAATGTGTTTCATTTTCATTTCATTTCTGCCTTGTATTTCTTTGATCATAAACGCCTTTATGTGTCTATGTATCTCTTTGAACAACCTCAACAAATTTATGTTGACATCTTTTCAGACTATTCTCTAAAATGAGTTTCAGTTGGAATGAATTATCCTTTTCAAGTCTTTTGCTAATTGGCTGTCCTTTGAGAAATTAGTCCTCCTCCCTGTGTTTTGGAATTTTGGTTTGTAAGCTCATTTAGAGTATCCCCTCCAAACTTTTCCCTCCTTGACAGTTTGAGGGTTGTTTTTACCTAGCCCAGCCCAGAACCAGCCTTTACAATTGAGCTTGGGATGTACTGGCCCTAGGGGCCATGAGGTACATGGCCGATCCATTTACAGAGTATAGGCAGTTCCTGGCAGCGACACTTTGTCTTTGCCCTTTATCTCCCCCTGCTCACAGCTTCATCTGAAGCCATAGTCCCAGTAGAGAAGGAGTCCTGTCTGCCCCTGGCATCAAACAGGAAGCGTGGCTCTGCTCCAAGTCCCATTCACATTTAAAGCTCCTTATCCCACAGGAACCAAACTCCCAGTCACCAGTGCCTACTCAGAGCCCAGATAACACAAAATTTTTATTTTCCTTCTGTGTCTGGTCCATGGAGATTCTATCTTGTGCCAAAGCTTGATTGGGTCTTCCTGGTCTCATTCCTTCCTTTCTCTTTGTCTGTCTCTGTCTTTCTTTCTTCCTGTCTTTTAAATATTTCATGTCATTGCAATATGTTCAGAGTAGAAAGGTGAACTCCCTGCCTTTTGACCATTATAAAAGCCTGAATTCATTTCCAAATGGCAAATAAATGACATTTCTTTCAACCCCAAGTCTCTGGAGTAAGATCCACATCCTCTACCATGATTCACTCTTCTTTATTCGTCCACTTGGCAGAACCTGAGCAGTTATTTCTTCTATTAATGCTTGTGTACATTATATGTCGGTACTTATATAACTTTAATGACTTACCATTAAAGTGTTCCCCAATGACACTTTCTCTAGTAGCCACACACACAGAACTTCGACTATCAGACTGATTTACTCCACCTACCTCAAATTTCCTCAATTACTTCATCAAAGGCATGATGATGCTTAATAAAAATACTTATATATTCAAATGTGATGCTGAAGTACAAAAATGAATAGCTATATTCTATATACAAATATGTACAGATTTGACATTTTTAGTTTCCTTTTTTCTTTTTTTGCTACCAGCCTTGACAATTAGTGCCTAATGATCTTTCAACTTGGAAAACATTGTAGAGTTGTCTTCTATCCATTTTCCAGTGCTATGTAAAGAGAAGAACTCCCCATGAAGAGGGCCTCCAGCCCTGCCCATCAGGAAGTCAGCTACCTGTGACCAGAGAGAGAGTACATTCTTTCTCAGAGCAGGTGTTAACCCACCCCAGCGAGTTAAGAGCCTGCAAGGCCTCTTCCTTTGAGGAATAAAGAGGCAGCCTGTGTGGGGTCCCTTTTCCTCCCCGACAGAACCATTTGCTACTGGGGATACACCCCCTCCAGGAATCTTTCAATGCTCTTCAAACCCTGGGCATGCACAATGCACCTGACCTTGTTCAAAGACAGGGGCTGCATTGCCCCAGGCAAAGGGTGAAGAAATACAGAAAATTACACCTCTCTCTAGGTGTGTGTGTGTGTGTGTGTGTGTTTTACTACATTCATTGCATAGAAAGACTCCTGTGTCTGTCCACAAAAACACTTATTAGTTCTTCCTTTCTTTTTTCTTTTCCCTCCAGTAAATTAACTAATGCACACCATCAGTTGCTAATGATTTGGCAATAAGAATCTTCACTTTGATAAGGTGCAGCCAGTGTGAAACAAATGCAAAACTTTGTATCCTCTGCATTTTAGGTCATCCTTTTACCTCTGAGAAGAATGCTTTTTATGCCCTCCTCATTGAATAGGGAATGGACTTTGTGCGAAGCATGTTTTATCCTGCAGAAGGGCTCTGTGGAGAATGCCATTTTCTCAAAAGGAACAGATGCCTGCAGGGTGTGCTTACTGAGGTGGGGGTGGCTGGTGACAAGGTGTGACATCTGCAGAAGAAATATAGTCAAGCAGTTTAGCCACTCAGTACTTACCAGTAGACATAGGGCTATTCACAATATAATAGTGGAACTTTGGCTCATGTTCAAAAGGCTATTTACTCAGGCTTTGGCCCACCCAATGGTATCTGCATTTTAATTATAAGATGGGAAAAAGGATGTGAAATCCTTATGAGGCCACCACACACTCAGGGACATATGTGCAATTCCTAGCTTGGAGCACAAAGGCTATACTTAAAGAAATCCACAATAAGACATGTGTGTCCATGTGCCTGCACGAGAAAATGAGGAATACTTAAAAAAAAAAACATAATTTGCTAAGTAATTGAAAGGTTATCCTATGCTCTAGGTTTTCTTTCAAGTTCCAGCTTTGGCTTATGAAGACAAAGCAGAAGGCTACTACATTCCTAAATCGCTGTAAAATGGACTTAAAACTGATTGGCCGATTTTAAAGATGTGTGTGCATTAAGGTTGGAACACTGGGAAATGCTTTAAAGTTGTTGTTTTTTTTTTTTTCCAAGCGTGTACTCTTAGATGGAATATTTTGACATATGTGCGCATAGTCCTAGAAAAGAGTGCTGTTGACTACATTTGCCAGGAGATTTAGATTTTAAGAGGGGGAAAGCCTGAAAGGCAGGGACCCAGTGCTGCTTGACTTGGGAAAAACTTGGGATTTGGAAGAATTCAGTGAAGCGCATTACTCGAGCTCCTACAACAGTGAGTATTCTGGGTTAAATTTTGTCTGGAAAAAAAGATATGTTGAAGTCGTGACCCCCAGGACCCCAGAATGTGACCTTATTTAGAAATAGGGTTTTTTGTAATTAGTTATAATGAGGTCATATTGGATTAGGGTGGGCGTTGATCCAATGAGTTGTGTCCTGTCGTTTTAGGGAAAACAGAGGAGAGGGAAGACACACAGGGTTACCATGTGACCGTGGAGGCGGAGATAGGAGTGACACAACACAATGGGTGGCAAATGTTGTGGGCGGCCACTGGAAACCAGGAGAGAAGCACAGAGCAGACTTGCCTTCAGAGCCTTCCAGAAGGTTGCCTTAACTTTGGACTTCTACCCTCCAATGCCATGAAGAGTCCATGTTTCCATGGCTTTAAGCCACCCAGTTTGTGGTACTTTGCTCTGGAAGCCCTAGGAAGCCAATATGGGGGTATCCTGTCTCCCAGGCTTCTGATAACTGAGCAGGAAGAAGAGCTGAGATCTAAAGTCAAGACAGGGATGGTCATTTAACCTCTTGTTTTCAGCATGACAGCCTTTGCTTTTCTTCCCTTTCAGCTCTTCACAGAAGTGAGGTGATGAATACATGGGAGGGGGGAGGAGTGTTCACCATATTATTCTAAGTTTGTGTGTATATATATATATATGTAAATGTATATGTATGTGTATATATATATGTACATGTATATAAATATGTATATGTATGTATATGTATGTGTATATATATATATAAAATAATTAAAAACTAAGTCAGTAAATATCCATTTGTGTATATATATATGAGTTTTTTTTATAATCAAAAACCAAGTCAGTAAATATCCTTAGAGCAATGAGAAATCTTATATCTGTGTAACAAAAATAGGCTACCATAAAATCAGAACAGAGGACTAAAAAGAGCTCTTAGAAATGAAAAGTAGGTTAGTAGAAGTTTTAAATATTCTAAAAGGACTCAAAGATAATGTTGAAGGAATTTCTCTGCAACTTGAACAAAGAGAGACATAGAAGGTGGAAAATTGGAGAGAAGAGATATGAAAATTAGAGGATAGATTTAGGAGGCCCAAAATCTAATAGGCATACCAGAAAGAAATAACATACAAAACAGAGGATAGGAAAATTTCAAATCAATGTAGTTTCCCTGAACTCGCAAACATGAGTTTCCAGATTGAGATTTTACCACTCCCACCATTTTTATGAAGCATAGTATAATAAATGGAAAAAAAATTAATAATAAGGCATCATTGCCAGTTGGTTTTATTCATTTTTAAAATTTCTTTTCAGTGTTCCAGAATTTATTGTTTATGCACCACACCCAGTGCTTCATGCAATACATGCCTTCCACAATACCCACCACCAGGCTCACCCAACCTCCCACCCCCACCCCTCCAAAACCCTCAGTTTGTTTTTCAGAGTCCATAGTCTCTCATGGTTCATCTCCCCCTCCAATTTCCCCCAACTCCCTTCTCCTCTCCATGTCCCCATGTCCTCTGTGTTATTCCTTATGCTCCACAAAGAAGCGAAACCATCTGATACTTGACTCTCTTTGCTTGACTTATTTCACTCAGCATAATCTCTTCCAGTCCCATCCATGTTGATACAAAAGTTGGGAATTCATCCTTTCTGATGGAGGTGTAATACTCCATAGTATATATGGACTATATCTTCCTTATCCATTTGTCCATTGAAGGGCATCTTGGTTCTTTCCACAGTTTGGTGACTGTGACCATTGCTGTTATGAACATTGGGGTACAGGTGGCCCTTCTTTCATTACATCTGTATCTTTGGGGTAAATACCCAGTAGTGCAATTGCAGGGTCATAGGGAAGCTCTATTTTTAATTTCTTGAGGAATCTCCACACTGTTTTCCAAAGTGGCTGCACCAACTTGCATTCCCATCAACAGTGTAAGAGGGTTCCCCTTTCTCCACATCCTCTCCAATACATGTTGTTTACCATCTTGTTCATTTTGCTAGGTGGTTTTAAAACATATTCTAAAATTCCTTGACACCTTTCCCATCAAATAGCGGAATCTGGTGATTCTAATTGTGCTGGATAGTTTGGACAAAAATGCTGGTGCATGACTCCTGAAGCTAAGTTACAAAAGGCAGTATGTAACAAAGGGATTCCATATGGCTCTGTCTTGGGACAGCTACCCCTGGTAACCAGTCACCATACTGTGAGGAAGCCAGCAGCCACCGAGTGGACATGAGAGCAGATGTTTCCAGCTGCTAGTCCTCCTTCCAGCTGCCCCTGCTGAAGGCCAAGAGGACTAGAGACAAGCTGTCACTGCTTTGCTGCGCTCTATTTTCAATTTATTTTTGCATATTTTGCAAGACAAAAAGTCAGGGGGACAGGCAACACTGTGGAAGGGTTTTCATGTGTTCAGAAAAATAGAATGAATGATCTCATAGAAATACCTGGAATATCTGCTACTTTACTCCACTGGCATCTGAACCAGTCTCGGGTCCCTGTATAATGGCCTATTTGCAAAGCTTTTAAGATAGCTTAGTCAACTTTCCATTTTTCCAGGAACGGATGTTTTAATTTCTGGATTTATTTGATTTCTGCTTGCTTCATTTTAAGGTCGTTAGGGTTTTCACTGGGTTTATAAAAATAAACCTTTGCGAATTTGTTTAATCCTTTGGATGATCTGGCAAACTGATGAAGTAAGCACAGTTTTCCCCTCTATCCCTCCCAAATTATAATTTTTAAATTTTAAAACATGTTCAACCATGAGTGTCTTGACTCTGACCTCTCCCTGTATATAGCTGGAGATATGCCTGGCTATTATTAAGCAGTGTAGAATCCCATGAACTGGCAGCAGCAGAGAAGGCCCAACCCAGCCCCAGGTGCCCAAGACTTTTAAACTAAGTGTGCTGTCATCAAAGTTAGCAAGGACCAGATGACCCATCACACCTGGGATTCTTGGAGATTTGGAAGTGGCATAAGGAAAGATGATGTGACACACAGTCCAGTCTTTGATGATCTCATAGGTCCTGCCCTTCATTCTCTCCAAATAGCAAAAACCCCACACGTCACCCTTTCTGGTGCACACTTTTTGGAAAATGGGGTCTAGCCCTTCATTTCTACAGAATCTTCCATAGAATAGCAATAGATCTTGGCAGGTCCCACTAAAAATCTGGCAAATAACTTTCTCTTCTTCTCATCAAACCTTATGAATCTCCATGAAATTGAGGTAGAAGGTTACTGCAGAAACAGGAAAAGCATTTGAGATGGAAGGGCAAGATTCAAGAGGAGCTAGAAGTGAGCTCGGCCAGTGAGATAGCAAAGAGATTGTTGGGATAGAACAATCAAAGGACCCAGGAAGGAGAAGGCAGGCACCCTGCCTGCCATGTCGGGGCGTTGGGCATGAGATAAGCATTTCCCAGTCTCTGTGGGGCCCTGTGTACCCCTGCAGGGCACAACAACCCCACAGTCTGCAGAGTGTCCCAACACCCCACACAGGGCCAGGGGGCTCTTATTATCTCTTCCAGGGAACAGAAGCATGGAGGGCATTTTCTTTGGGGAATCTACGTGGAGAGTTTATGTAGCTTCTCCTATTCTATTTTCTGCTTTTTAAAGATTTAAAATGTCAGTATAGAGTAAGTAGTATACTAAGTAAAAAGGATCTTGCTTGCACATTTTCTTCATGTTTCTTATAGCAAAAGAAAATGATGTTAGCTGTAGGAGAGAAGTCATCCTTTTAAGCTGATTGGACAGAAAGGAAGGTGACAGAAGTTGTTAGTTTGAAGAGAACACACTTCACATCTATTTACCTTGTTTGGTCTTTGCAGGGAAAAGCTCTACAGCCGCCGCCATCTCTTGAGGATGACTTAGCCCACTCTCCTGCAGTAGTTGAAAACGTGGTTCATGGAAATAGCCACACTTAACAACTCTTGCATGTTAATTAATGAGTGAGCATGTTCTTAACTGACTCTTAACTCTTAGCTTTCAGCGCCACCACCTTCACTTCCATGCTCTGCATTATGGTGGTTGCTTTTGGAGTGTGGCAATCCCAATTGCACCACAAACACACGCACGCACGCTCGCACGCACGCACGCTCGCACGCACGCACGCACGCTCACACGCATGCGCACACACGCTATGGCTCTGGCGAGGTACTCTAGCAGCAGTGCACCCTCAGTTGGGTGTTCGTAGTATACTAGTAGAAATTCTTGTACACAAGTCCTGGGAATAACGTATAAAACACCTGCTTAGGTGCTTTGGTTCTAAAGCACTTCTCACATCTCTTATCTCATTTAATCCTTACAGTGATCCCACAAGGCAGGCATTGTTATTAGCACCATTTTATAAAGGAAGGAATTAAAACTCAGAGAAGGTAAAGTATTTGCTCAAGTTCAAGGTGGGAGAGTTGGAGCCTCGAGCTAAGATATTTTTATTTTTATTTATCATTGTATTATTTATATATAATTATATAAATTATATACTATGTATTTATTCGGATTTTATAGTTCTAATGTTTTACTGTTATTATTTATTTTAAAGTTCAAATTGTCCCATATTAGGTCAATGGTAACCACTTTTAGCTGGCTCCTGTGTCCTTTGACATGTCCCCCTTATTCCTTGAGCCTTTTTGTACTTTCTGTCATGGTTGGATGTTCTGAGTTCATCATGTACTTTTCATGCCTTAGCTTGGGAATCAGCCATTTTACTAAGGAGTCCTAGGTGCTTTGGTGGGGAATGGAATTTAGAAATCAACATCTGATGCTAATGGTACTCACTGTCCATGTGTGCTGCTTGTAATCCAAGTGATTTCTTCTTGGCCTTCTCAAATAGAACCATGGGGCAAAGTCTATATCTATATTGATATGTATATCTGTATCTTTGTCTATATATAAAATGAAACATACAATCATATACATATGTATCTTTTCTATATCCATCTGAATTTTAAAATTATATTAATATCTCAAATTCTCATCCGTTACCTTAAGTCCACTCTGTCCTTCCTTCTTTCCATATTCATAACTTCCATCCTCAATAGAGAGAAATCTGGCAAGTAAGTAAATATGCTGTGGTTAATGTTTCCTGTCCCTCAGGGGTTGCTGTCCTTTGTTGTCTGGTGTTCAGTATCTTGCAAATGATTGTTTCATACAGATATTGTCAATTTGTAGGTTGTTCCCAGTGGGAGGGTAAATTCAATCCCCCTGGTTCCATCTTAGCTGGAAGCAGAGATCCACTGAGGCCCTTTTTGATGAGTTTTTAAATGTCTATTTATGAATACTTTCTGCTGAGGCACATTATATGATAAAGTAAATTTAGTGTTTAATCCCTCGAGATTCCTGAGCTTCCCCAATTCTCCTGTTAACATGCTCATATTTCATATCTTCACGCTAGATTATTTGATCAAGACTTTGTCCCTCACTGGACAGAAAGCTCAGTGAAACATGGCATCAGATATGTTTTGTTTTGCTCATCATTGTCTTTCCAGATTCTAGGATGTATCTTTTGTTCAATATTTAATAAGTGAATAAATTTGATCTGTCAGCCAAACCCACTGCTATTTTTTTCCACATATAATTCCAGGGAATTTTAATACTTGCAGATTTGATTATTCCATATACTTTCACAGTGTCACCCTTAGGACATCTCTCCATTTACCCAATCTACCTGTCATGGAGAATGGTAGCAAAGCAGCACTTCTGTGTTAGACTTGAAAGACTGTGTCTTATGCCTTTCCACCAAAAAAGAAGGACTGACTGCTGGGATCCTGGGAGTTAGGTCTTAATAGCCTATATATTCAAGGGTCTCCCAAGGTGTGACAGCCAAATCCAGCATTATGGCCTCTAGACATAGATGTGTTGCTAGAGAACTCTATGATCTCAGTGGAAAATCCCGTTTCCTTGTTGGAAATAATCTCTCATTGGGATAAAGCAGGAGACAGATCATTATGACAACATCCAACATGTAGTACTAGGTATATGAACTATTCACTGTTGACTCTTCAAAAGACTATCAGGAAAACCTGTAGATCACGCAAAGTTAAATTTATTAGCTCTACTGAAGTATGGACACCTCCTGGACAGTCTTAATAGAGACTCAGAATTGGAAAATTAGGCTATGGTATGAGAGATTGAACATAGCAAATGGGCAATGGCCAGACCATATGTAACAATAGAACTCTGACCACAACTTCTGCAGCAACTAGCCCAGGAAGCCAAACCATAACCTCTGCAGCAACTGGCACAAAATGAACAGGACTGGTCCATGACTGACAGCTCCCCTTAATTCTTCCCCAGCTTCCCCAATTCAGGACCAACCAGGGAAAGCCACGTATGCTCTTCAAACCAGTCACATGGGATGCCCTGCTTCTTGTTGGCCCACCTCCAGCTTCTCCATGACAACAGCTTCCAATCACAGCATACCCAAATCATACCCCACATCCCCACTTTTTTTTTTTTTTTTTTAACTATAAGGCTTTACCACTGCTCTGTCAGGGCTTTGTCTCTGTCAAATCCAAGCAATGGTGGCTGACTCTCTTGCTATAGCCAGCTCTGAATAAATAGCCACTGTTCTCATCTGGGTTCCCTTTATTTATTTCCATAGGTATTTATAAAAGTTTTAGAGTCTTGGCTGTGATTTCAAGGCAAGTCTTGAAAAGCAGGAACTGGTTAGAATGGGTAGAGTTTATGACATAATACTTTTGGAAGGCACAGTGAGGTGAGAGTCTTGAAGTACTCACACAATGAGAAGGTAGCTTTGAAATGCAAGCAGTTTAATAGGCTTGCCATCTTGTCTTCCAGGAGAGGTTAACCCCTGGAGCAAGAAGTTAGGCTATTTTTCTTTGGTCTCAGTAATGTTTAACATAGGGGGAGAAAAGTATGCCTGGTCCAAGGATTGGTTAACACAAGGACATCGTGTTGGCTTAACTTCTTGGGGTGGACAAGGGAAAAGAAATATTTTTAAGGCCATCCTTGACTTTTTCTTTCTTTATGCAACCCAGACACATTGGCCAGTCACTAGAATAATGCCCTTGTAGTATAAACAACTTCCTGAGCTATTGTCCTATCGTACTAGCCCTGAGTGCTAACCTGGATTAATCCTATACTTTGTGATGATCCTATATTTTGTATCTTGTTCCTACAGCTATCTGTTGGTGGTAGCTATGAGTGGTGAACTCAGAAGGGTGCCAAGGCCACATGTGGGCACATGACTGGTTCACAATGTCTGCTATGGACACAAGTGGACACAAGTGAGAGTTTAATTTTATATACAATGCTCAAAAATGTATATCTCTACTGAGTTTTGGACCTGCATATCCAGCTATCTACTGGGTAACCTTATCTGCATGTTTGCAACCCCTTCAATCTGCACATGGCTAAAATTGAAATTATAATTGCTCTCTTCCACCAAAGGTTTGCTAATGGAGCCATCAGATTGCTCTCATGATCCTTGTGAGAGTGTTTCCTGCAGCCATCACCATAGTTCAGATTAGCACTCAGTTCAGAATAAACCCTCTTTGCCATCTGGCTAAGGAAATTTGCTCTGATTGTGGAATTATAGGTATCAGCAATGGGGATGAGAGAAGTTGATGACATGATGGAAACCCAACCTCCTGAAATTTTACCTATCTCATTTTTTCTTGGCCCTACATACAGAATTAAGATCAGAGGCAAAAATTTAACCAGTAGTTTATTTTCTCAGGTATGGTGATAGAAACAGGGAAAAAAGAAGGTAACGAAACTTTTAGAACTTTCTGGATTCATTTTTACAATATCTTGTTTAGTTTACATATATCTGTCCACCTCCCTCAACTTCCTCTCCTTAACCTCTAGTATTTTCATTGTCAGATGGTCATTAGGAGACAACCTTATTTATGTGAAGAATTACAGCATCGATTCCTTGTAGGATCTTTTCATGCTTATGCAAAAAGTGTTCCCTGATAGAAACAAGGTATAAAACTGATTGATGTCTTAAAGCAACTGAGGGGGTCTCTGCTGGCAGCCAGGATTACTGTTTCCTGGTAGAAAAACTGGTAGAGAAAATTGAGTTCTTATAATAAATTCCATAAGAGCAGCTTAGCTGTAAATGATTTTTTAAAAGTCACTTGACTGTGCAAACTGGTTAGAGCAGAAATATTTTAATGATATTTCAAGAGCTTAATGTCAACCATCAGTGTCCAATAAATGAAAATTACTTTTAGTGATACATCTGGAAATATGATGGTTTTTTGAGCCAAAATCTCTCAAGCTTTGCATAAAATCTGGGTTTTTATTTTTACTGTGTGCCTGTTATATAAATTTCTGATATTTGTGATAGAGGAAAAGAAGACAAATTAGCCACTGGGCTATTGAAAAATGAATAAAATGTTAAAACATGTTAAATTTATTGTTTGCTCATTGAGAGAGAGAAAGAGAGTGAATAATTTATTTAAGGAAAACAATTTTACTTAAAGAAAGGGCAATATTTTAATAAGCAGGAAGGGGAAAAGGAATATATTTTGAAATAAGAGCAGTGTCACTGGAATGAAAAATGCAATGCACCAAAGTAGCTACTTGGAGCGGGGAAAACACTCATCTGAATGGAAAATTTTGTTACATCCCCATAAAATTGCAACTTTATCATTATTATTATCTGTTTATTTATTAAACCAATATTTATCTAGTACCCACTGTGTGTACTGGTATTGTGTGAGGCGTTGGTGGTGTTTCAGTGACGAAGAGAGGCTACAGTTTCTTCTTGTACAAAGATCACATTTAGTGACATCTTCATTAATTGATTAATTCCTACACTCATTATATTAGGGAAAATGAGGCTTAGCTCCATGTGACAAGAAATGTGAAATAACAATGGTTTAAACAGTCGCCTCACATAAAAGTAGATCCTTCCAGATCTCCAACTGTGGCTCTGTCATGGTGAAAAACCTGTAGTGCTTTTATCTCACTGCTCTGTCATTCCTAACCAGTGTGTGCCTTCAGCTTTCTGAGTCTGGTTTCTCTCACTTAGCATGATGTGTTGAGATAAACCATGTTTGTACCAATAGTCTGTACCTTTTATTATTGAGTGGTATTCTATTCTCGGGATGTCCTATGGTTTTATGTATTCCCCAGTTGAGGGACTTTGGGGTTGTTTCGAGATTTTAATAATAAAATTGCTATAACTATTTGTTAGGTTTTTGTATGAACATAGGTCTTTCATTTCACTTGGGTGAATATCTAGTATTGGGAAGATTGAGTTGTATGGCTAAGCATATAGCGAACTTTATAAAAGCTGTGAAACTGCTTTTAGAGTGGCAGTACCATTTTGCATTCGCACCAGCAATGTACAAGAATTTCTCCGTGCTCGGCATCCTCATCAGCATTTGGTATTATCAGTTGTATGTGTGTGTGTTTTAAGCCATTCTATTAAGTGTATCTCATTGAGGTCTTAATTAGCATCTTACTAAAGACTAGGGATATTGAGCATCTTTTTGGTTACTATTTGTCATCTGTGTATCTTCTTTGGTAAAATGTCTGTCTACATCCTTTGGCCCTTTGAAAAATTTGGTTGGTTGTTTTTGTTGTTGTTTAGTTTTGAGAATTCTTTATATACATTGGCTATAAGTCCTGTGTCAGATATATGAGTTGCAAACATTTTCTCCCAGTCTTTCTTCTCATTCCCTCAATCGTGTTGTTTGCAGAGCAAACATTTTAAATTTTGACCAAGTTCAATTATTTATTCTTTTATGGATTACACTTTGTGTCTTTTAGCTTTATATTTTCAAGTTGGATTTTTATATTTAAAAGCCAAATTTATAAAAAAAGAATAAATTTCTTCCAGCAACAATAGATTATCTACAAATAGTAAATTAGCTGTATCTTCTAAGGGTGACATCAAATGAGAAGAAATTAGATAATTTATGTTAGGGAGAACCAAATTAGAAAGATAAGGTAAGGACCTAATGATATGAATTTTGAAAACTGAGAAATGAAGTCTTTTAGATTTTATACAATAATAGCATGTGAATACATGAAATAAGATGCTTCACTTCCTAATGCATCTGTTTATGTAAAAAAATTTTACGAAGCATGTACTATGAGCCAGGCACTGTGTTCTAGATAGGGTTACATGGATGAATACGATGGGAGATAAAACTTTGGACAAATAAATCAACAGATTATAACACAATGTGGTAAGAGTTATTGTTGGCATATGTACAAAGTAAATCACACACTTTTCTTGTTTTTTTTTTTTTTTTGCAGGTTTCATCACACTTATCTCAGTTTGCAATCATTTATCTATGTGACTTGATTTAATGTTTGTCTCTCTCATGGTGTGTTCCAGCAGTATAAATATGATACATGTTTGCTTCATTGTGGTTGGCACATAATAGGAGCCGCAGAAACAGTTGCTGGGTAAAGAACGCACTTGCTATTGAAGTACAGAGAGGAGGAGCTGATAACTCTGCCCCTGCAAGTTTTGAGGACTTCATTTAAAAAGCGATATTTGAAATGAGTCCTGAAGCAGATGTAGGAGCTGCTTGGGGGCTGGGAAGGGGGAAGAGAGGAAGAGAAGAGCAGTATTCCCACACTCTATAGTCTCAGCCATGGACACGTGAAGCCACCTAACACAGAAAACGGAAAGTTGCGGGGGGATAGGGTGATCCTGTGTGGTGAAGTGTGGGGGGCAGGAGCTGAGGCCAACGCGGAAGGCTGGGTCCGGCTGGGAAGGAAGGGCTTTGCCAACCAGGCTAAGTTTGAACTTCATAGCAATGGAGTTGGGGGACAGGTGGATTTTCAGGCTTTTTTTGGGGATAATTTTATTTATTTATTTATTTTATTTTGGGGAGGGGGGGGCGGGAGCAGAGGGAGAGGCAGAGAATTCCAGATGGACTCCATGCTGAGACTCAGAGAACATGACCTGAGCTGAAACCAAGGATCTGATGCTCAATCTACTGGGAAACCAGGTGCCCCAGATAGTAAACTTTTCAATGACATGATCATCTTAAGGAGAGAAGGCAGCATGGGGACTGACTGGGTAGTAGAGTAGTTAAGGCTGTGTGCTGAAACCAGTAAGAGATGACAGGGGTGCTGCAATGCTAGTGGGAGGTGGAGAAGGACAGTTCTGAAAACTATTCGAGGAGAAGAATTTATGGGACTTAGTGATTGATAAGATTCGAAGGGTAAAGTAGAAGGAGGATTTAATATTTTAGCTCTTAAGATGCCTGAAGGGTATTGTGTGTTTGGAGTTAATATATTTAAATTTTTTCCCTGATTAGTAAGTATTACATGTTCTTTAGAAAATATAGTGAAGTATAAGGAAAAAGACCAAAAAAGCCACCTATTGTCCTAGCACACAGTGATAACCACTGCTGACATTTCCGGGACATCTCTCTCATTCTTTTAAAACACATCTTTGAAAAGAGGTCCTCACGATTCCATCTCCATCAGGAACTCAGAGTCTCATGAACTGCATGAACATACTGAACTTCATTTTGAATGCAAATATTAAGTTTCGACTAAACTAGGAGCTGTACCAGTTTTGTGAAAAATCAAGTGAGCTGGGTACATGGACAGGAACTCTGCAAGAAGGAATTTCTTTCCTGGAAACTAAGTGACAGCAGCAACACCCAAGACATGCCCTTATAAGTACCAGATTCTAACTTGCAGAGGTAATCTGCTTAGTTGCTGAGGGACATTACCAGTTTCAGTTTGATTAATTCATGTTCAGCTCATTCAGTGGGCCGAGCCCTGCAGGAAGACAGCACCGAAGCAATCACCTCATGTGCGCAGAGCTTCTAAAGGAGTGCTAATTATTTTTGCCCATCTGAACCCTGAGCTGTGTAAACCCGAGCATATAAACTAAGTAAGAGAAAAATTTTCTGAGACCAGGAGCTGTGAATGAAGAATATCTTATCCAAGTCCCTTCCAAACAGAGAGAATGGGAGGGAAGTTTAAAAAAAAAAAAAAGATATTTTAGAAACAAAACAGATGAACATAGGGGAAGGGAAGGAAAAATAAAATAGGATGAAAACAGAGAGGGAGACAAACCATATGAGACTCTTAACTATAGGGAACAAACTGAGGGGTGGTTGGGAGTTGGGGGGTGGGGGGAGGGGAAGGGGTAAATGGGTGATGGACATTAAGAAGAGCACTTTATGTAATGAGCACTGGGTATGATACGCAACTGATGAATCACTAAATTCTACCTCTGAAACTAATAATGCACTATATGTTAATTCAATTGAATTTAAGTAAAAAATTTTAAAAAGACATTTTTACGTTGAGAAGGAGCAGGTTAAGGGGAAGAGCCAAGCAGGAAGATTCAGAACAGGCCTACCTGAAAAGAAGCTTGAAAAATACAAAGTCCAAGGAGGAGAGAGAGTATCCTCATAGCGGGGCAAATGGACCTAAAGCGAAGGTAGTCTTGCAGACCAGGTATCAGGCAGAGGTGGGGTGGCTGTGGGAGACCTTCAGAGATCTTCTCTAGTCACCGCCCCCACGCCCAGCTCCGGTAATGTTCAGAGGGGGAGAAGGGTAAGGCCATGCTCCCTTTCCATTTTGAGGCTTTAGATTGAAAAGCACAGGAAAGTGAAACCTGATTTACAACAAGGAAAAGAAAAATCAATACCTCCTGAGAGATTGGCGGGATGGAGGGGGGGCGTTGAGGGTGGCTTTACCTGGGAAAAAGGTTTGGCAGAGGGTGGGAGAACTATGCCTACCAAAACCACGATTAGATTCCCACTTTCTCAGAAAGACCTGCCTCCCAGGCTTTCTCCCACCGCTCCATCACCCAGCCCGCGGTCTCGTCTTCTATTGCAAACGTCAAGCGGTCTAGATCTGCCCTGGGTTCGGAAAGGGACTTGATTTTCAGCTCTTCGGTGCTGAAAATGCGGCCTTGGGGGTGGCCAGGAGTAGGATTTGGCTGGGGCCGTTTCACATTGCCAGGTTTCCACCACTCAACTGCTAGCCAGGGTGCGGCGAGCCGCCTAGGGGGTTGCTCACAGGAAGGAATCGGTGCAACCTGAGCAAACACTGCTGGTTTGGAACGCTCACTGGGAACGGGCTTCAAGGGCAGGTCTCAAATCCTCTCCGTTCCGCCCGCCCAACGCGGACCCCCCTGCCCGCCAGAGCGCAGCCGGGAGCCCCACCTGAAACCAGCGGTCGGCTCCTGCGGGCCGGAGTTTGCAGACTTGGCGCTCAGGCCGACTCTCCCGGAGTTGGGTCGAGCGCGCCGGGCCAATGAGCGCGCCCCGCGGAGGGCTCGGCTCCCCCCGCGCGCGTTGATTGGTCCCGCGGCCCGCGAGGCAGGGCTGGCCGGCCAGGGCTGCAGGCGAAGGCGAGTGCCGGGCGCGAGTGGGAGTGGCGCGCGCGCCCCCCGCCGACCCCCGCCCCTCCCCGCCGCGTTCTCTCTCCTTCCTCCTCCCTCCCTCCCTTGCTTCCTCCCCGCACTCCCCGGCTCCGGCCGTGCGCTGGTGGGGCTCCGCATTGCACACTCTGGGGGCGCCGCAGTGTTCGTGGGATGGGGAAGCGGGCTGCCGCTGGCGGCCGGAATCCGCTCGCAGCCCGGGTGAGTAGAGGCGGGCTTCCCGGGAGAGCACAAAAGGAGACTGGGTTGGTGCCAGCGGCCCTAACTAATGCGGGTTCTGGACCCCCAGGTGGGCTTAGTCCCCGGAACTACCCAGTGCTAAGACACCCACCCCCACCCCTTCCCGGGGCCAGCGGAGCTGGGGTCCTCGCCTCTGCATCCCGCTCCGGTGTTCTGTCCCCGAGTGGGCAGCCAGTACTGAGCGCAGCCTGGGCAGGTCTAGAGGGGCGTGTGCGTGCGTGTGTGTAGTGCTGGCGCACAGGGGGTGGCATGGAAATGTCAGAAGCTGCCAAGTTCAACGCTGGAGGAATCTTTCCCAAGAGTAATTCAGCACCTTCTCAGGGCCAAGTGTACGTCCACCAGGAACTCCTGCTGGAGGGAGTTCCTGCGGCGGAGTGGCAGCGCCCCACATGTTGCTACGGGGGGTGTTGGGGGGTGTAGATGGCCTGGCTGCGCCCACCCGGGGCGGCTGCCCTAGATGCGGTAAGCTGGGGTGCCTCCAGCCTTCGCGGGAATTCTCCAGGCCCTCCGACCACCCACCCAGGAGACCCGCAGAAGGGGCCGTCCACCCACAGAGCCAGGGCTTCGCCTAGGCTTGACTTGGCGATGTGTTTTTCTCTCTGGTAACAGCAGTTCAGTTGATTTACGTTTGGCTAAACAGTTTTAGCCTAAAGCTCTCTATATGTGGGTCTGTCTGACCGGTTCCGACCCCCACCACAGTATCATTAGCTCTCTTACCCTCCCCACTCCCCGCCCCCGGCATCTACCCCTCTCCTCACTTGGCGGTACAAAACTTGATGTTTCTACATGATGGCATCTGGCGTGGTCTCAGGTATCTTAAGTGTCACAATCATTTGCCATTTCCTAGAGGACTACGAGCACACGTATAATTTGGGGGGGGTGGTGGTTGTTGACCGGGCAGAAGATCTTAGGTAGCGATTTATTGGTAGGATAGCACTGACCTCCCAGAGCATATGACAAAAAGAATGTTAAGCTTCTCCCTCTGGTAACCTACTCAAAGTGTGACCTCCAAAATTCAATTTTCTTTGTGGGAGACTAGGGAGTTTAGATTCTCCAGGGAGCAGCTTATTTCTTGTTAAATTGAACACTGGTGACATACACTCTGTTCTGTTCTGCTCTGGCCAGCCATTGCAGATGCCATGATATTATTAGAGCGATTCCCTTAAAGCCATTACATTTTCTTTCGAGTGAGAGGACTCAAGATAGCTGCTTAAAATTTTGGATCTGCACCTTATTTCTCTGGAAGACATTAATGGTTACTGTATATGTGCTCACGTGTACCAAGTTTGCAAAAGATATTTGTGCAATCGTCCATGAAATGGCTTAATGCACATTTATGTTAAACCCATTTAAATGTAAAACATCTATCTGTTTTCAATTTTAGTTTCCACCTTGACCAAAGGCACCAGACTGAAACAGGACTTAGAAGAGGCTTCCTTGTTTAAACAGCGATTGTACAGAACTCTAGTCCTTAGAGCACACAGTAAGCTCTTTGAGCTTATAGGTATACAAAGGCTGTGAAGGTTGTGAACTGGTTCTTTGGGTTAAAAATAGCAGAAATGCGTCCAGACCAAAAAAATGTAGATAGGATACATGGGTCTACATTTTGAAGCTGTTGACAGTCTTTTTAAGATGAATGTTTATATTACAGAATGCATAAATGGAGCTGATTACAGGCAAATAATGTCAAGCAAAAAAACCCATACCATACAGTGTATCATGGTATACAGTTTACATAGCACATTGAGATCTGCTATTGAAGTGTCTGTGAGGAAGTCGTATTTTTGTCACCCCCATTTTACAGGTAGGGTAGCTGAGGCTCTTGGAGATTATGATTTTTCCAAGGTGAATAGTAGAATTCAAGTTTTTTTTTTTACCTTCTTACTTCCATTGCTCCCTTCCTCCCTCCCTCCCTTCCTTCATGTGGGCTACTTCTTCAGTGTTTTCCTAGTTCTAATTTCTGCACCTCTTTTTATTACTCAACCCATGGCTTCAGGACCATTGTGTACCATTCCCAAAAAACTTTGCTTTCTGCTAAATATCATTTAAGTCCCACTAATTAGGCTGTTAAGGATTTAAGGAGAAAGCTAATGTTTTTAAGGAACTATCCTCTTCAAAGTGGTATATAATTTTTGTTAATGAATAGTTAAATATACAAGTAATCAAACCCCTAAAGAATGATGTCCTATTGGTAGTGTTTCAGGAAAACCACGGGACCGGTAGTGACAAAGATGTTTGTAACAATGACAGAAATATGTAAGTCTCCCACTTTATAAGCAGAAGCTCCTCATAAACTCTATAGACAATTACAAGGACGCCCTAATAAATGATTATTTCATTAGTGCCATTCTTATGTTAAAAAGAATTGACAAAACAGATTACTTAAATAAACCCAAAACTAGTCAGGGAAAAAAACCAAAAACGCATTTATCAAGAAGTCCCCAAATCCTCATTAACTAGTGCACAAATGCAACAGAAGTATTGATTAGAGGGAAATCCTATTTTTAATTGCATGGTTAGCAATAAGGAACATACAGATACCTATCTGCCTATCTGATTATTTATTAAAAACCCATCATTTTCAGATCTTTTTTTGGGAAATTATTGCTCACAATATTTATTTGTAATATTGTATAATATTTGTTAAGATAAATAGAATTAATTTTGTTTGCCATAACGTAGAATGTAGGTAGGTATTGAGTTTCCAAGTAATAAGTCCTAGTTAAGTATGGAAGCAAGTCTTGGCTTCACATACTAACTGTGGGACCTCAGAAAGCAATCGAACCTCTCTGTGCTTCAGAGAGGCACATAGGAAAATATATACGTTTTCTTATGTGTAAAGCATATATAGTAATGACACCTATCTCATGCAGTTTTTCAGTTTATCTATGGGCAATATTCAGTGAGCATCTACTAAATGCCAGCGCTGCAGGTGCTAGGGATACATGGACAGACTCCTTGCCCCAGATGTTTATAGTCTAATGCCTGAGAATTAATGACACGATGCTTGTCAAATACTTAGTGTGGAACATGACACCCAGTAAATGCCCAATGATTGTTACCTGTTGGTATCTTATGTTCATCCTGGAAATGTTCACTGAGTGAGTACCTTGCAGATGCAATGCAGATTGGAGCACATAATGAGGAATATATGTATTTCAATTTAATTCGACACTATAATGGGAGAGAGGACTCCAAAGAAAGACGTCAAGTACATAATCAGTTCTCTGAAAGATAATTCAATGCAGACATGTAAGAGGAAAAAATGGAGATAAATACTTAATTAAATTACCCATAAGAAAGTGGGGAATATAGGAATTTCTTTAGGATAACTTATGATAAAAAAAAAGGCCTTGTATTCAAGCTATTTGAAAAACTGATTACATAGGAAAAAAAAAAACAACTAAAATGAACTCTTACTTAGATACATGTAATGAAAAAGAAAATTTTGAAGGGTCAGATTATTGATTCGAGCTTGCAAAAGGTGACAGATCCCAGGCACACAAAAATAAGAGAGCCAATAATGAATTTGAAAAAATCCTTGCTGTGGATTCCTAAAACAATAGCGGAAGATTCTTAAATACTGTGAAATGAGAGTTGTAGAAGCACCTGGCTTACATCATACTAAGTATACACTCACAGATTAAAACAAAAAACAAAAAACAAAAAACGGTGTAAATGAATTCCTTGCTTCACCTTTCACTGAGTAATATTCTTACACCCAGGCTTTCCCAAGCAATAATCATATAGGAGGAAACAGACAAAATGATAAATGCTCAGGATATTACAGACCTAATCCACAGACTAGATAAAGAGAAATCACTAAGACCAAGTGGCCATTACCTTAGTGTGTTGATGAACTTAGTGTGTAAGTGACAGCACTCTGGGGCATTGGCTGGTAACCTTAGGGTTCCTGTCAGCAGAAAGGTTGACTTTTTTTTTTTTTTTTTTTACCCTTATCAGGTTTCTACAAAAGAAGAGCTAGACGGATACTGGAAGTCAAATTCTCAGGCACACATTACACATAGAGTGAGCAGATTATTTTTCATGAAAGTGGAAACATAGAACTAGAAAACACCTATTGGCATTTGAAAACAAGAGACTTTGGACAGAAAGTAATAAGCCCAAAGACTGTGTAATTCCCCTATCCCCACCCTGACCTCCCACCTGCTCAGCCTCATGCCAAGAAGGCATGCAGGCTAAAATTAAAAATGGGTTCAAGAAATGTGTAGGTATATGTGTGAGTGATTGCCACATAATAGGATTTTAGGGGAGACAAAAGTACTAGGCAAGGGATTCTCTTCTTTTGACAGACCTTTCAGAAGCCATAGAGGTAAGAGTTCTTAAACCCAGGATTGTCTTACTGTCTCTGCCATGAAGAAGAAAATCAAGATTGTTACCTGAATTATCAAAACAAGTATCTTTAAGCAATTCTAAATGATTAACAATGTATTTATTATGTTTGAGCAGCAGGATATTGGGTGACCATTTTCTTTCTTTTTCTTTTTTTTTTTTAAGATTATTTATTTATTTATTTGACAGACAGAGATCACAAGTAGGCAGAGAGGCGGGCAGGGCAGGGAGCAGGCTCCCTGCCAAGCAGAGAGCCTGATGCGGGGCTCAATCCCAGGACCCTGAGACCACAATCTGAGCCGAAGGCAGAGGCCCAACCCACCGAGCCAAACAGGTGCCCCATGCGTGACCATTTTCAAAAATGTATTTCTTAATGTTTTTATGCACAAAAAGTAGGAGAAATAAAGATTGCATTATCCTAATCTCACTTTTTCCTTTTCAGTACTGAATTGTATAGTAAGTTAGCAAATGTATTTAAGTTTCCATCAAGACATCTAGAAATACTAGTTCCTTTATGCCATTAAAGCAATTTAAATAATTATACATTTACTTGCACTTATAATAATGGCATTTATTACCCTCTACTTTTGTTTGTATGGCTTTTTATCTGTAGCGCTCTATGTACTTGTGCAGGATTATGTTAACTGTCCATTGGCAGAGAAGCAGAGCCCAGTAAAGTTTAGGGGTCTAGGTTCTCCTGGGTTGTAATTCTGCCCCACCAGTTTCCAACTCTGTGACCTTGAGCAAGTTATTTAGTTTCCTCCAGTTTAACTGGTTGCCATTAACTAGCTGGGTGACCTTTAGCAAGTTAGTCCCCCACTGTCTGGACTTCATTTGCTTCAACTATAAAATCAAGGGGCTGCACAAATTAAACTTTAAATTCCCAGGTGAGTAGGAACCAACACTTTTTTTTTTTTTTTTTTGCCATTTAAAACTACCCATAAATGCTGACCTACTAAAATAGTTTTGAGAAACTGATAGTGTGGCATAATGTTGGTATTTAAACCAAACAAAGTTAAACAGAGTTTTTGGCTTCTGAGAGCTGAGATCTATAATCAATAATTTAAAAGATATAGCACATCTCCCTGGAATTTGTTCTTTTCTTGCTTTGTAGATCTTCACTGTTCCTTTGACTTGATTATTCATGCGGAATACATTCAATTTCTTAGAATTTTTCTATCTGGAAGAGGAAAAAATCCCACTTTCAAGTGTTCAAAAAATATTACTACTTAAAAATATTGGCTTTAATAGAAGTAATACTCTGCATTTACGTATCTTTCCATGTAAGATCAAAGGACTGGTATTAGAAGTACATGGTTTTTCTTTTATATATAACTTCAAAGAAGAATTTTCTTTTATGAAATTCTTTTAATTCATATTCCCAATCACCCAACCCAGTGAATTTCCAGAAACTTTTGTAGCAGTCTGACTCTTGGTCACAGATATCCTTGGTTAGGATGTCCTTATATCCATTACTTCCCAACTGACAATCTTTTCATCCTTCAGGTCCTAGTTCAATGCATCCTTCCAACAGAAGCCTTTTCTCCTGATTGTCCTCTCCTCAGTAAAAATTTTACTCATTTACTTATGCTTGTATTTCAAACCGACATGTTTCTTACATGTAGCTTATTATTTTCATAATGTCTTATTTCTCTTGAATGCCAGCATAAGCATATTGTCTTACACAGGGTAATCCCTCAATAAGTATGTGGAGGAGAATTAGGACTTTCATAGAGAAGAAGCTGTAAAGATTGGATGGGAACATCACAAAAGATTGGTTGAGATGGAAGGGATGGATTGGTTTGCTAACCTTTACTTGGCTTCACTTTTCTGCCAATGGAAAATCTAGTCTCTGGATGTCCATGAAGAACAAATACCACAAGCCATGACTGTTCTCTTCAGAGACACTTCCCTACTTTTGTTTCCCAGAAACACCTTCTAGGTATTGAGGTTTATGTGGAGCAGACCCCAAGCTGCTAGTCACCATGACTGAAGACTTGGGAAAGATAGGTATGCCATCTTCACAGGTGGATATAAAAAACTGGCTGATCACACTTTCATACTAAGATGTACTGTGCTTTTTAAAGTACATAGATCATTTCAGTTCAACAAAAACAACAGAAATATTGACAGAAGAAAATAATCATTCTCCTTCCTATCACCCAGGTTTATTATCCATATGTCATTTCTTAACCCCTCAATAGTGTTGTCTCTAGGTTACATGGTGGCTCCCTAACTATGCATATTGCCTATGTTCAGTGTGTTTGAGTCTTATTCTAGTAGAATAAACTAGGGGACAATATATCACATGTGCTATATATAGCTAAAGATACAAAATCTTTCCATGCTATTGAAAAACTCTTTTACAAGCCATCTCCCATATGGCCTTCTTCTCACCGGAGACAGTCACTTGCATAGTTAGGGCTGGCACTTTAAAACGGAGACCTAGACAAGGCAAGCTTTACTCTCTGATGGCCACTCTTCTTCTTTCCTGTTCCGTTGTCATAGTTGGAATCACAGCCAGCTGATTTTCAATGTTGTTTTAAGGAGCCCCAGGTGAGATGTGGCAGGATCAACATCGACTCCACCCAGTTCTGAGAAACGACTGTGGGTTCATCTTGCACTGTTGCTGGTGTTTGTTCTCTGGCATAGCCAGGCCGGGCAAGGGATGAGCAACAGGATGCAAAAGATATTTTTCCCACCAAAGCTATTTAGAGGCAGAGGTTTCTAAATGAAGGCCAATAGGTAGCATCTAATGGAATAGCATTAAAACAAAGATACATTTTGTAATGGTACTTTCTTCTCAGTGTGGGAACTCTCTGGGAAGGACCTTTGCCAGAAGGGGTTGTTTCTAGCTAGGCTGAGCAAATTCAGGAAATGCAGAGTGCTATATAGCAGACCTGTGGGGGAGCTCATCTCCCCAGGGTCACTCTGACACAGCAGGAGGGTTGCTGAGCTCTCTAAGGTTGACCATGGAAGAGGAAAAAGGAAGAGTGAAGAAAAGGAGCCAAAGCACTGAACAATAAGGAAAGGGTCACCTACTTCATGATCAGTTTGAGAAAATGTTCCCTAGCCTGTCTGATTCTAGTCTTGTCTGGGGACTCCCTAGAATAAATGTGAATAAATTTGAGGAGAAACACAAAGCTCTATCTGCCTTAAATTATCTGCCGTGTTCCTGCCAGGGCCTTCATGAAAGCCACTCCCTGGTAAGTCTTTGTTAAAAAGACTTGGGTGGGGGGTTGGGAAGGACACGCTCACTAATGAATGAATCTGAGCGGGTTAACAGCTACACACATTGGTTAAGTAGACAAGCGGAAGTTGAGGGAATGTAAGGGGAATGTAAGGGGAATGAGACAGAGACTCAGGAGAGGAGACCATTTTGCCGTGAGGTCTGAGTGGAAAGGAAAGGTGCTGGGCTCTGTGCTTATTTCCCCTTATTACCTAGACTCCAGTCATGCTATTCTGATTTATCAACCACGAATTAATTACCGGATCTGGGCCAAACAAGTTAACTTTGAATGTCTGTTTCCTCATCTGTGAAATGATTATACAAGATCAGCACTTCTCGAACAGGATCTGCAAGAAGAGACACCAGTTCAGTGGAATGTTGAAGGCAGAAAACGGTGTGTGATGGCCCACTATGTTTGGGAAACAGTGGGTTGAATAGTAATTTTTTTTTTTTTTTTAAGTTGCAAGACTTCAGAACCTTTAGTGACTGAATATCATCCGAAATGTCTGAAAGGAGATGTACTACTCAGTGAACCCCAAACCTCGTTGTTAATAGCACCCCTTTTGAAGGCATATCTTGAGGGTCAGTGTTCGGTACGACATGCTCTATTGGGTTAACTGATGTCTGAGCTTGTTCTGCGTTTTCGATTCTCTGAATCTACAGTTAGTTTGTCTCTCTTCTGTTTCTTTTCTAGCTAGTCCCTCGCTTCTTATCTAGAAGAGTTTGTGTGTTGTTTATAAACCTTTTGATAAAAAATGTGCCCTGTTAGAAAATCCCTGCATCTACTTTAAGAGAGGAGCACACTGAGAGAGTGCAAACCTGCAAGGTATGCAATTTCCTCTTTACTTTTATATTTTAGACTACATAAAATCACCAGCAGTCAAAACACAAATAACGACTTTCCCAAACACACCCATACCTACACCCACACACCCTTAACAAAAATATTGAAACATTTATGCTAATAGAGGGGATAATATTTCAGAAAAGCACAGTTTGCACAAGACCCAGATTTTATTCTGGCAGAGGAATTTCTGAGCAAAGCAATGCAATTAATCACAGAGCTGTAACAGCGAGATGAAAAGACAAATACTGAATGTATACAAAATGCGCACTGTTCTTCCCTTTATCTTCGGGATTCCAGAAGATGTTTATCTTACCTTGCCCCACCAATACCAGTCTTAGATTTCTTTTCTTTTTTTTTTTTTTTTTTGGCTCCTGCCAGATTCACCCTTTGCTTGATGAGAACTTGATAAAGAAGCTGCAGTGTTCTGAGAAGGGTGGGGCAGCCCTTACAGACGTCCACGGGGTAGCATGGCTTGGTCTGGATTTCCACCCTTCCCTACTGAAAAAGCTCTACCTGCAGAGGTGGTAGAGGGCGGGGGAATAGGGGGTGGCTATTGTAATCTCTTGTGTTGGAAGGAAGAGTAAGGATTCACACTGGCTGATTTTTTACCTTGTAATCACTGCACTTTGTGAATTTTCTAACATTAGGCTAATCTGAATCTCTGTATGTTAGCCTCTAGATAATTTGCAGCACACAATTTACAGTGGCCTATGCGTTTGATTTTCTTCAGATTTTTTTCTTTTACGATTTTTTAATTTATTTGTTAGAGAGAGGGGACACAAGCAGGGAGAGTGGGAGAGGGAGAAGCAGGCTCCTGCTGAGCAGGAAGCCTGATGGGGGGCTTGATCCTGAGCTGAAGGCAGGTGCTCAACCGACTGAGTCACCAAGGCGCCCCTTCAGATGTTTTTTTAAAAAATAATTTATGAGACAGTGTTGGGATATAAAGGCCAAAGTCTGATACCAGTTTCACTTTACAATTGAATTTACATTTTCTGCTATTTCTGAGTGTTAGTTATCTGTCCTCCACCATTCTAAATTTTTAAGAATCTTCATCAAATGTTCTGTTTGAATTCAAGCTTATCTCTGAGGAATCATCCATATTCCCATTTAGTTATTCCTGTCTTGTTAAAAAAAAAAATTGGGATTAGCTGTATCCATTTAATTATATTTTTTAACTCTAAATCTAATTTTGAAATCGGGTGGACAATTGATAAGTATTTCTGTTCCCAAATGATAAAAGGCATATAACAATGTTGGCCTAATGTGGAGGGCTCATGTTTCCTCACCTTGAGTTGTCTTGGCAAGGATTCCAAACCACGCTGTGCTCTGGTTTTTGAATTCAACTCTCATTTTTTAGAAGCCACCTTTCCTGTTCCCTTAAACATATGCATGGCTCCTTAGTTCCTCAGTCATTGTAAGCCCTGGCACAAAGTACATAGATACTCACTAGATTTTTGATGGGCAAAGACTCTCCCTACTCAGTTTGCCGAATAAATGAGCAGATCCACTCATGAATAGTGCTCTCTGTAATTGTCACCACTGTCCCCGTCATGTAACATTACGAGATATACAACCCTGTGTTTGTTAACAATTGAAAGTACATTTTTATAACCTGCAAATAGGATACTAGTGTCTAATGTTTATTTTCTGTTTTTAAACAAATACACAGATAAGAGAATTCTGCTTCGCGGTTCCCATAAAAAACAGAAGCGTATCTGAGCAGTTGGTCCTGTTCTTCAGCAGCTCAGTGAACTTTGGAGGAGATGCGGGTCCTCTCACATAGGGGTGAGACGTTCCCTATGGGCCTGAACCTCAGTGCCATAAAAATGCTAGGTAGGGTTTGTTTTGGCATGTGATAGCATTCCCCTTTGGGATGCTCAATCATTTTATGGATGAAAGATTTCCATAAAACTCTATGCTTCGTCTTCAAATTATCTTATGTGAAAAAGAATCTAGTGTGTAGTTGGTCTGTAGTTGATTGTTGATGTTTTTATAGGAAATGCTCTGGATGTCTAGAAAGATTGAACCATTTCTGAGACTTACTGACTAGTCAGTCTCCCTTGTTAAAGGCTAGTTGTTCAGGAGATGACAGGATGTGTGCAGGGGAGGGGAAAGTCTCTTCCTTTCTCTGTTGCACTGACCCAGTTTTGTAATTCCCTAACAGTTCCTCTCGATCATCACCATTCTCGTTGCTTGGCATTGTTGATTTATTAAAAGCACCTGTCCATTTTAATAACTAACCTAAGGAGGGAAAAAAATCCAAAAAACCCAATGGCTTGTTTTGGGGCTTGGCATTGAAATTTTATTTGCTGTAATTTACCTGACAAATGATAGCATTGAGATTTCTTCTTCCCATCTTTTTTGGGCAGGTAGTTGTATCTGTATTTTGGCAGCACTTAAGAAACTGTCTCTTATTGGTAATTTTGAGAATTGTTCATACTTGAATAGAGACTATGAGCTTTAGTTTAAACGGCTTTGAAATCTTTTAAAAATTGTTACATCTTTAATATTGCATCACCACTGTCTACATTTAACATGTCCAACAATTTGAATGACCTAACATTTTACATTTGCCAATGTAAACATAGCAGTAATCAGGCAACAAGTACTTTTCTCTGGGTCCTATCCAGGGCTATAAAAAGGAATGGTAAGACATGGCAGCTGTCCTTATGGGACTTGTAATTGGTTTCTCTCTTTCGCTTTAAATATTTGAGGATCAATTTGTGTCAGTCCCAGTTCAAGGTGGAAACACAATGGCGAATTAAACAGGAAGAATCTCTGGGGAGAAAGCAGTGACTAAGGCTCACAGAATCCCTGTCCCCTTAGAGCTTACATTCTATAAGGGCAGAGGCAGAAAGTAAGGAAATAAATAAGAAAATATGCAGTATGTTAGATGGTCTTAAGAGCCTTGGAGAAACTAAAGAGGAGAAAAGGGAGTGTCTGAGGTGGACAGGAAGCAGTTGGTAACTTTAAATATCGTGGTCATAGGAGACCTGATGGTGAAAGCTTCACATGAGCACCTGGAGCAGGGAAGGGAGGGAGCCTTGGGCACCTCTGCAGGAAGAGCCTTCCAGGCAGAAATGCAAAAGTGCCGCCTTAGCATCATGCCTCACCCTCAAAACAGCAAGCAGACCAGTGTCAGGAATGAAGTAAGCCAGAGGGAGAGTAGTAAAAGCTCAAAAGCCTAAGGTGGCAGGCCACCCATAATGCAGGGCCTTAGCGGTTATTGAAAGATGTTCCCTCCTTCCCTCCCTCCCTCTCTCCATCCCTTCCTTTCCTCTTTCTTTCTTTCTTTTTTTCTCTTTTGGGACTGAGTCTGTTGAGTCATTGGAAGAATTTACATCAAGGAATGATCTGATTAATTGTATGATTTAAAAATCACTGGCTACTGTTGGAATAAATAATAGAAGGGAGGGAAGGCTGGAAGGAGGCTGTTGCAATCCAGATGATGTTGGCTTAGATCCACGTGGTTGCAGTGGAGGTGGTGAAAGGGCCTTCTCTCTCTGTTTGGAAAGAGTGCAGGAGGTAGGATTTACTGTGGGTAGGATGTAGTGCATGAGTCAGAGAGCAGAGTCAGATGGCTGATACCTGGAAGGGCAGGGCTGTCATTTACTGAGATAGGAAACTTGAGGAGGAGCAGATTCGGAAAAGGATCGGGTCAGCTTTAGACATCTTACATTTGAGATACCTGTTAGGCTTCCAAGTGGGCATATGGAATAGGTGCTGGGAATATGGATGAGTTCTGGGGAGGGGTGACTTTGGGAGCGTCACTATCTCTGTAAGAGCCATGAAATGGGAGCAGATCCATGCACATGAGGAGATTAGATCAGGGTGTCAGAGCAGAAGGAGGACAATTAAGTTGCAGATGTATGATCCTTTATTATTTGCTGTAAGTGCAGAGAAGTAGGAATTTGTGGACTAGAAGGCATGAAGCCACTGTCATAGAAAGTGTGAGAATTGAACTGATCTGTGAAGGTGGGCAATATTTGGATGGATAGGAGAATGAGGGGAGGGCATTTTGGTTAAGAGTCTCCAGCATTAGCAAACTGAAACCACGATAAAATACCACTTCACACCAGTCACCATGGCTTGTATCAAAAAGACAGCAAGTGTTGGCAAGGATGTGGAGAAAAGGGAACCCTTGTGTACTGTTGGTAGGAGGGTAAATTGGTACAGCCACCATGGGAAACAGTATGGAAATTCCCCCCAAAACGAAAAATAGAAATAGCACGTCATCTAGTAATTCCACAACTGGGCATTTACCTAAGAAAATGAAAACAGGGGGCACCTGGGTGGCTCAGTGGGTTAAAGCCTCTGCCTTTCGCTCAGGTCATGATCCCGGAGTCCTGGGATCGAGCCCCGCGTCGGGCTCTCTGCTTGGCGGGGAGCCTGCTTCCTCCTCTCTCTCTCTCTCTGCCTGCCTCTCTCCCTACTTGTGATCTCTGTCTGTCAAATAAATAAATAAAATGTAAAAAAAGAAAATGAAAACAGTAATTTGAAAAGATACATGCACCCCTCTGTTTATTGCAGCATTATTTACAATAGACCAGATATGGAAGCAGCCTATGTCCATCAATAGATGAGTGGATAAAGAAGAAATTGCTGTAGATAGATAGGTAGATATAAATCTAGCTATCTATATCCATCTGTATCTATTTACCTATGTATCTATCTATCTATAAAATGGAATATTACTCAGCCATAAAAAATGAAATCTTGCCATTTGCAAGGACATGGATGGACCTAGAGGGTATTATGCTAAGTAAAATAAGTCAGAGAAAGACAAATACCATGTCTTTCAGATACCATGATTTCACTTACATGTGGAATGTAAAAAACAAAGACAAAGCAGAAACAGAGCCATAAATATAGAGAACAAACTGGTGGTTGCCAAAGGGGAATGGGGTAGGAAGGATGGGCAAAATGGATGAAGGGGAGTGGAAGGTACAGGCTTCAGGTTATGGAATGAATAAGTCACAGGGATGAAAGATACAGCACAGGAAATGTAACGGATGGTATTGTAACAGCATTGTGTGCTGACAGATGGTAGCTATGCTAAAGGTGAGCACAGCATCACATATAAACTTGTCAAATCCTTAGGTTGTACACCTAAGACTAATGTAACATTGTGTGTCAATTACACCTCAATTTAAAAAAAGGTACCAGAATTAAACACACTGCAGTTCCTTAACAGGAAGGCAATAAGGGAAAACATACCAAGATCACAGTAGAATTTTCTTTTGTGGAGAAAGTGGAAGGGGTAGGATTTCTAGTCTCTGGTCTGTTTCCTAGGATCATGATATGCAAATGGTAAAGAGACTTGGTCCCAATTAAAATCTTGAACATTTCCTGGCACTTTGCTAACAGCTTTTCCTCCTTATCCCTGCAGCTGGTGCTGCCTTATATTTTGTAGTAACTTGAAACTGACATGTGGGGAATTTTAAGTACATATGTTATCAAAACAGATGTTCCCCAGACTTTATAGACTATCAGGAGGTCATCTCATCTTTCAGAAAGCAGCCTGGAATTTGAATTTAGTTACTCTCATAATTTTACATTCTCCAAAGTAACTATGTGGGAAATTTAAAATTTATTAGCAACGTTCTCTTGTTCTTAGATTTTAGAGATATGGCAATTTCAGTAAACCTGAGAAAAATTGTATGCTGTGCCAACCAGAGGCAGATTATTGACTGACTTCCCTTGCCTGGCAATAAATCTAAGGCACATAAGTATTTTAATGCTTTCTCAGGAACTTTGGAGTCCTACTTTATAAAGGAAAGAAGTCCCACTCTCTTTTCCATGCAAAATGATAATTCAGGCAAAAATGAACTTCATAAAATAATACAAAGGATGCTGAGTTCAGAACAAGTAGAGACATTTTGACCCTGGTCTCTGTCCCCTACTTTTTACTAGACTCCAGATGAGACTCTGGATGAGGCTTCTTTTTTATCCTGTATACAAGTTTCTCATGGATTGCAAAGGTTGGGGGCTTTGGCAGAACTCCCTGAGATAAGAAAAATTATTTATTTCTTTTTATTTTATTTTTTATTTTTTAAGAGATTTTTATTTATTTATTTGACAGACAGAGATTGCAAGTAGACAGCGAGGCAGGCAGAGAGGAAGGGAAGCAGGCTCTCTGCTGAGCAGAGAGCCCAATGCAGGGCTCGATCCCAGAACCCTGAGATCATGATCTGAGCTGAAGGCAGAGACTTTAACCCACTGAGCCACCCAGGTGCCCATCTTTTTATTTTTAATTTTACTTAAAAATGCCTTTACAACAATGTGGTGTTAATTATTTGGCACTACCAAGTGTGCTATTTCCATACCCCACTTTTTCCTTTGGGTTTCAAGGAGGTACAGAGTAAAGCTCCAGGAGGCCTTGACCGTTTACCAGCCAAGCCTCATTGGTGACTGGAGAGCAACAATCACTAAGAAGCGCACTAGTGCTGTCTGGTAGAACTCTCTAGTCTCTTCTGGGGTGACAGACATACTCTATATCTGCACTGGCCAACATGGTAGGTGCTAGCCACATGTGGCTTCTGAGTACTTGAAAGGTGGCTAGTGTAGTTGAGGAACTAGATTTTAAATTGTATTTATTTTTAATTAACTCAGGTTTAAGTGGCCACAAATGGCTGGTGTCCACTGTCCAATACAATAGACCTGACGGTTTGTCTTGGGCTTTCTGGAGCGTGGAATGGGTAGGTGCCTAGTGTCCCCTTGCTGTGGCGTCTCTACCCCTCAACGAGTGCCCCCAAGTAGGTCTTTCATGGAGAGACTCTACACCTGGGGTTACTGCTAAAGAGTGCACGTGGGGCAGGACTCTGTGAAATATCTCCTTCCTGTTCTTCACAGGGATGGGGGGAAGGAACATGAAAAGGTAAAGTGACATTAAATGAGATGAGGTATTTGTCCTGGTCTTAAAGACTCTTTTCTCACTAAGATATTTAGGGTAGTGGGTATTATGGAGGGCACGTCGTATTGCATGGAGCACTGAGTGTGGTGCCTAAACAATGAATTCTGAAACACTGAAAAGAAATAAAAAAAAAATAGACTATTTGAATATTTTACGATTGATTGTGAAAGAGAGTGATCCTGGGGAGTAGAGTTTAGAGGTAACATAGTGAGAAACTCGTTTTACTTGTGCCTTGAAGAATTCTGTGAGGGACCCAGTTTCTTACCCTGAGGAGAATTGCTTGTTTATAAGAAGCACTCTCGAGATTCTTATTAATTTCCTGAGTTTGAGAGTGGAATACTGAAGGACTACTGTGTGCTTTTGCATAAATACTGACAGTGTGTAAGTGTGACTCTGGGGTAGTGATTATTAAGGAGAGGGATAAAAGCACAGGATATGAAAATGACAGAGATAAGGCTGCTGTAAGGTGGGGGACCAGGACAGACAGCGGGCCGGCCTCCCAATGCTCAGCGGGGATGTTGGTGTTACAGTGTGCCACGTTAAAAATTCACACCAGAATCCTGGTGGGTGGTAGAAAGTAGAGAGAGGAGGCCTTCTGCCTCTCAAAGGTCAGTCTTTACATCTGAGGAAGCTTGACACACCAGCAGTCTTGCGGCGGCTGTGGTGAGTGGGCCACCTCCTATATGGGAAGCCGTCCCCACTGAATTTGCGGAGAAAGGTGTTTAAAAAGATTTGTTGATTGATATTTCTGTGGTCATTCTGCCATTCTCACTCATAAAACGAAATGGAGCTTATGTGCCAGGGACTACGCTCCACTTGCCATCTAAATGAAGAGGAAAAAAAGTGTACGTGGAAGAAGAAAACTAACAATAAAAGTTGCGATGAGATGGATCCCACATGAGTGGGGCAGACCATAAATGCCATATCCACAGTTGTCTTCCAAAACATAAAGGCCCTTCAGGTGGGAGAGGTATTAGGCTTCCTCTCTGGGGCTCCAGAAGGCAACACTGGTATTGTCTTTAGTTAAAGAAAGGGGTTTTTGGAAGGCCTGTCTCTGCAGGGCACTGTGGGGAGGGAGAATGGTTGGGGAGTGGGCAGGGTGCCCTGAAGATGAAGGTGTGACGGTGACTGCTAGTTATGGAGGGATTCCTTGCAGCCAGTAAAAGGGAAAGCTTCACAAAAATGAAAGAGGCCACTATGAGGGGATTAGCCTTCTTCACGGGAGATGTCCCCAAAGAGGATCCCTGGACCCTGCTTGGGAATGAGGGGACTCAGGCTGGTAGAGCAGGGGTCAGAGAATTACCGACTGTGGGTCAAACCTGGCTTCCTGCTTCCCTTCGTAAATATTTTTGTCAGCACCCAGCCATGCCCATTTGCTTAAATCTGGTGCAGGCTGCTTTCCCACTACAGTGGTAGAGGTGGGTGGGTGTGATGACCTCTTATGGCCCACAAAGCTTGAATTATTTACTATCTGGGCCTTGAAAGAAAAAGTTAGCAAGGCCCTAAAAAGGACTGGGTCCAGTGATACATAAATCCTTTCTAATTCTCTGACTGTAAGGGATTTGGAACAGAGGCAAGCCTCGTGGGAAGTGTGAAGGGTGCCTTGGAAGAGATGAACTTCAGTTGGACCTTGAAGAAAACTGGCAGGTCCTGGCAGAGGATGCCCGTCCAACATGACCCCAGGGCCAGTCTCTTGGAGATTGAGTCAGTGTTCCTTGGATGCCGAGGACAGACTCATTCCAACATTCACCCGTCCATTCATTTATTCTTCATGCCTTCAGTGTATCCTTGGCCAATATAGATAATGCTCCAAAACACTTCTCTGCCTGTTCTTGGTAAAGTAAGCCCAAATTCTGGCACGAGCTATTGGCACTTCGAGAATAACTTCGCTGCTGTGGAAATGCTCCTTCAGTTCAATGTTTATAATTGAGTTTTATGGACTTATTTTATTTTAAGGATAATGGTCTCACCTAGACACAACTTAGAATTTATGCACGTGTTCGGCTTAATTGTAGGACATAAGAAATGATCGTTCCCAAATGAAAACCTCACTGTATTTGCGGGCGATGCAGCTCGCAGTGTTAAGGGTAGGATGCACATTACTATTCATGCCTTTTTAATTGATTAGCCTTTAAGGCTTCTGAAAGCCTTTAAAAGTTGTTTTGTCAACATTAGACCAGCTGCTGTGTAATTACGGTAGCTCTTCTTGCAGTTAAATTCTTTTAATAACGTGTTCCATCTGCCCATGCCGAAGTGCTTTGAACCTGTGATATATACTATGGAGAGCTTTTGTTTTTACTTACAGATGGTTGGTGCCGTTTTCTGGGCAACTCTGTAGAAATTTCACAGAAATTTTAAAGATGAATTACTTCAAAATGGGAGGCAAATGAATTTGAACATCAGGTTACTCCTCCTCCTATAAAAATTGTTCATATGTGACTCGAATTTTGAACTTGACTCATAACAGCCTAAATATGCTCATTAAAAAGGAAAAGAAATCTCCACCCTGAAACCATTTTAAGGCTCTTTTCTCTCACTCTCCAGCTTATAAATCAAAACTTCCTGGCACCGGTCAGACGGTGGTGAAAGCAGTGGGGCTGTGATAAAGATCGCTGCTTAATGAGGAGCCGGACACGGTAGGTCTGCCCTCCGTGCAGGGGGCGCTGAAGGTCTGCTCGCAAAACTGAATGCGACCTTGGCGGTGTAGTTTGCTATTTTTCAAAGGAGATTTATCCTGAAGTCTGCCGTAAAAAATTATAACTAGGGACAGGGACTGGTGTCAGAAAGATGCAAACAGAAGATCCTGTCCTTCCTTCCTTCCCGTCTCCCTACTCCCCAAGCCCCTCCGTGCGCGCACTCGTGTCTACATGCACGGTTGGCGCAGCATTTCTATGGACAGGCTGCACGGGTGATTAAGGTAGATAAGAGGTGGGAGCCGTGACCATGGCGGCTGTGGAGGTTGCTCCTGGTAGCTTGGTGACTTAGCTGACTTCTTCCCTAGAGCATCTGAAGAGAGAAAGGCAAGGCCATTCAAAGTAGAGGCACAGAACATGGGGCACCTGGAGGAGCAAGAGACTAGATAGGGCCTCAGCCGGCTCTCTCTGGCCCTTGTCCAGCTTGTAATTAAGAAATGCATCTATGTTGCTGGGAAACCATGAAGGGATACTGTCAACTGCTTGCGCTCACCTTTGCTCTCCGTTTTGTGGCCTATTAGGAGGCTGGGAGAGAAATGGACTTTTTCCTCATGAGGAAGCCAATCTGTTTCAAGTTTGAATAGAAGTTTGAATATCAGTGATCTGCAAAATCTGGGGAAGAAGCTAACCTTGACAGTGTTGGCAGGGCGGGCTGAAAACTGTGCCTCTTATACCTGCTCACTCCCAGTGTACAGATCTGTGTGTCTTGGAAGCTCTTGAGCCCTAAGAATTGGGCATTTGGGAGGACACATGGACTTGTCGGCATCTACCTGGTGTTTACTAAGTGGCCTTTAAGACATGGATATGAAGAGAATTAGAATTTATTTAAATAAAAGATACCTAAATTAGTTAATATTTTATTCTAAAATATTATATAAAGTTATATAATTTATCTTAAAATCTATATGAAAATCTTCTACATAAAACTAATAATATATTTTTCCCTGTGGGACAAACTTGTTCCTGGTAAATGGCTTAATCTTTACAAAGTTGTATTGAATATTAATTCAGATGTTTTTAATATTTCAGGCTGGTAGAACTGTCTGCTTGGATAAGGCCAAGAAAACTAGTGTGAATCTCAGTGTTTGATAACTAAATATCAAAACCTGTTAATACTATCATGCAATTCTTGGGACCATCACCTTTTGCTCAGGTGCATTCTTTACACTGATGTGATAGAAATTTCTACTTTCAGGTGTCAATTATAAATGCTTGCATGAGACCTGGTCTTCTAATCAATCTTATAATATAAACATTATATATGCTTTCACATATAATGCATATCACATTGGCATTTTATATGCCTTCTTAAAGTCTTGCATATAGTTTTAGAAGATTGTAAACTGTCAAAACTTCTCTGAGGGCTGCAAAATTGTCTTTATCACTCCCCACAATAATCTCACATTATCTTGAGATGCACTGAATCAGGGAGAGGACATATTGATCTTAACCTCTGGTGCTAAGCAAAGGCCCAATAGCCATAAACTTGTGTATACATGTGTGTACATATATCCATGTATATGAGGAATCAGTTTCCAAAGAACTACAGGACCAACAAGGTGAAGGACTTGTGTACACTCAGATGGCCAAATGTCATGGAGGTCTTTGCTTCTCAAATAAATCATCTGCTAAATCCCCTATTATATTGGCAGGGACTTAGGCATAGCATCTTTTTTTTTTTTAATCAAATATTTAGATTTTCTTGTCTATAAACAGCCAAACCCAACTAAAATTAACTTAGGAAAATTTATTTTTAAAGGATTATCTCATGTGTGGAACAGAATTGATCTTTTTCTTGCCCCTAATTTATTCTTTCTGTATTCTGTAAAGATTGGCCTTTGCACGCTGGTCTGTGTACTTAACTAAGAGTAAATTCTTTTTTTAATTTTTAATTAATTTTTTTAAGGATTTTATTTATTTATTCGACAGACAGAGATCACAAGTAGGTAGAGAGACAGGCAGATAGAGAGGAGGAAGCAGGCTCCCTGCTGAGCAGAGAGCCTGATGCAGGGCTCGATCCCAGGACCCTGGGACCATGACCTGAGCTAATCAGAGGCTTTAACCCACTGAGCCATCAGGTGCCCCAAGAGTAAATTCTTATGGTGCTGGACTGCACCACCCCTCTCTTACATGATTACATGTAGAATAATTGAAGGAAGAGTTAGACAGTAAACTGCTAGAAGACCAGGGCCATAGCTGGGCCTTACTACCAAGGACTTGAATGCATCTGATACTGTCTCCCTATCTCTTTCTGTCAGCTTGTCAGTTTAATTTTTTTTTTTTTAATTTATTTGACAGAGAGAGAGATCACAAGTAGGCAGAGAGGCAGGCAGAGAGAGAGGAGGAAGCAGGCTCCCCGCGGAGCAGAGAGCCCAACGCGGGGCCCGATCCCAGGACCCTGAGATCATGACCCGAGCCGAAGGCAGCGGCCCAATCCACTGAGCCACCCAGGCGCCCCGTCAGTTTAATTTTTGCTTATTGCAGATCTGGTACAGATAAAATGAGAAAGATGACTTCCAATCCTCCTGAGATTTATACATCTTACAGTTTATAACACTGCACAGGACTGACTCATGCTCTCTGGTCCCAGACCAACAGTCCTGGGAAAGAGAGCTGATTGACTCAGCCTGGGACAGATATCAGCTTGGACCAGTCAGTTGTGGTGAGGATAGAACAACATGTACTTGTCTTTGGTGGCCCTTTTTCTGTGTATCAGCAAAAGGAGAATTAGTGTGGGCTAGAGAAGGTTGATACTGGTGAAATGTTTTTCTTCCTCATACATGGACATATCCTGTCTCTCTTCCCAACCATGATTACCTGGCCTCTGCCAGATACCTTCTTTCTGCCCCTCCTTTCTACTTTGCTTGTTACTGCTTTTGAGGGTTTGGTAAATAAATGTCTTGCCCCAAGTTGCTAGGTCAGCGATACAGAGCAGGTCACTTCTGGTCTTTTCCCTTGAACCCCAGTGATGCTCATTTTCCTTTGTATAATTTAGGGAGCAGTGGCAGCTCAAGAGAAGGCAAATGAAAAGGTCAAATGATGAAGCTCACAATCTGCTTTAGGTCCGGGAGATAATACCCTTTTCTAAAGGCTAAATATTTTCTTGGGATGAATGGATTAATCGTGAGTCCAAAATTTCATGACTGCCTTAGGAGATATTTGATCCTTTATGTATGCATAACATGTATAATAGTTGGAGGAAATGCACTTTTGATTTTTCTTATTTTCTAATTTGTTTTCACTATCCAGACTCATTTGCACATACTTTTTAGGCGAAGAGAATTTTCCAAACTCATTTAACATGAAACTCTTCAAAGCTTTACTGGGATTCTATAGTTGGTTCAAGATGGCAGTGTAGGAAGAAATGAATTCCCCACCTCCAAAGGACACAACAAACCTACAGCCACATGTGGGAATACTTTCCCTGGAAAAGGTCCTAAAAACTAGATGAACAGTGTCCCCACAACAAAGGATAAAAGAGTCATATCAAGATGGGTCGAGGAGGCAGAAATGTGCTCTTGCCCAAAACCCCTTCCCGGGCACAGCAGAACACAACCAGGAGGTATCTCCATAATACGAATTTTTTCCTGAGCAGTGAGTGATTTGTGCCTCATATCAGGAACTCTAACTCTTGATTCTGCACTGGAGAGACCAGGCCCCAAAACATAAAACCAATAGGGCTCCCTCACCCCTTCCCTCACCCCTGCACTAAACAAACAAACAAACAAATAAATAAAATCTTTTTTTTTTTTAATTAAAAAAAATTTTTTTAAGAGAGCATCTTAAAAGCAGCAAGAGGAAACCAAAGTTACCTACAGGGGAAAAACTCTCATAAGGCTATCAATAGATTTTTCAGCAGAAACCTTAAAGGTCTGAGGGGAATGTTATGACATATTTAAAGTGCTGAAAGGAAAAAACTTTCAACCAAGACTATTCTACCCAGCAAGATTATTATTCAGAGTAAGAGTGGTAAAGAGTTTTTCACATAAGCAAAAGCTAATGGAGTTAATCACCACTAAACCAGCCTTCCAAGAAATGTTAAAGGAACATTTTAAGCTGAAAATAAGTAGCACTAATTAAAGATAAGAAACCATATGAAAATAAGAATCTCATTGGAAAAGGTAAATATTTAGTAATGGTAGTGGATGAATCACTTATAAACCTAGTATGAAGGTAAAAAAAATTTAATTACTAAAATAAATTAAAACTACAACAATTAAGGGATCCATAAAATAAAAAGATATAAAATGTGACATCAAAAACAAAACACTGGGTTGGGGGGGCGCCTGGGTGGCTCAGTGGGTTAAGCCTCTGCCTTCAGCTCAGGTCACCATCTCAGGGTCCTGGGATCGAGCCCCGCATTGAGCTCTCTGCTCAGCAGGGAGCCTGCTCCCCCCGTCCCCTGCTTGCTGCTCTGCCTACTTGTGATCTCTCTCTCTCTGTCGAATAAATAAAAAACAAAAATCTTTAAAAAAATGGGGTGGGTGATTAAAAATGTAGAGTTTTATAATGTATTTAAATTTAAGTTGCTATCAACTTAAACTAGACTATTATATACAAAAGTTGTTATATGTGATCCTCATGATAACCACAAAGCAAAAAATTATAATAAATACACAAAACAAAATGATAAAGAAATATAAATAAAACACTAAAGGAAATTATCAAACCACAAGGGAAGAGAGAAAGAAGAGAAAGTAATAGAGAGAAACTACAAAAACAACCAGAAAACAATAAAATGGCAAAGTACATACCTATCAATATTACTTTAAATGCAAATGAATTAAATTATCCAGTCAGAAGACAGAGTAGCTGTCTTTGGATAAAAAAACAAGACTCATGTATATGTTACCTAAAAGAAACTCATTTCAGAAGGACTCATACAGAGTGAGAATGAAGGGATAGAGAAAGATATTGCATGCAAATGGAAACAGAAAGATAGCTTATGTAGCTGTACTCATGTCAGGCAAAATAGACTTTAAAACAAGACTATAATAAAAGACAAAGAAGGGCTGTACCTAATGATAAAGGGCTTATCCAGCAATATATGACATTTATAAATATCTATGCACCTAACATATAAGCACCAAAATATATCAAGCAGCTATTAACAGATGTCAAGGGAGAAATTGATGACAATGCAAAAATAGTATGAGACTTTAATACCCTGCTTATATTAATGGGTAGATCATGCAGACAGAAAATTGATAAGGAAACATCAGCCTAAATGACACATTAGACCAGATGGACTTGATATATACAAAACATTCCATCCAAAGGCATCAAAATACATGTTCTTCTCAAGTGCACATGGAACATTCTCCATGATAGATCACATGTTGAGACACAAAAGTAGTTTTACTATGTTCAAGAAGATGGAAATCATATCAAGTTTTGTTTTGAACCACAATGTTATGACACTAGAACTCAATTATAAGGAAAAAACCTGGAAAAACCACAAAAATGTGGAAATTAAACAGCATGCTCTTGCTCCTGAATGAGTGGGTTAATGTAGATAATCAAAGAAGAAATAAAAAAATTGAGACAAATAGAAATGGAAATATACCATACCAAAATTTATGGGATGCAGCAAAGACAATTTTAAGAAGGAAGTTCATAGAAATAAAAGCCTATATCAAGAAACAAGAAAAACTCAGGGCACCTTGGTGGCTCAGTAGGTTAAGCCTCTGCCTTCGGCTCAGGTCATGGTCTCAGGGTCCTGGCATCAAGCCCCGCATTGGGCTCTCTGCTCAGCAGGGAGCCTGTTTCCTCCTCTCTCTCTGCCTGTTTCTCTGCCTACTTATGATCTCCATCAAATAAATAAATAAAAATCTTAAAAAAAAGAAATAAGAAAAATCTCAAACAACATAAATCTACATCCAAGGAACAGGAAAAAGAACAAAAAAGTTAAAAGTTTGGGGAAGGAAGAAAATAACAGAGATCAGAATGGAAAGAAATACAGACTAAAAAGACAATAGAAAAGATCAATGCAGCTGAAGAGCTGGTTCTTTGAAAAGATCAACAAAACTGACAAAACTTTAGCTAGACTCACCTCACCAAGAAAAAATGAAGACTCAACTAAATAAAATCAGAAATGAAGAGGAGACATTACAAGTGATATCACAGAAATACAAAGGCTCTTGAGAGACTACTAGGAACGATTACATGCCACCAAATTTGACAACCTAGGAGAAATGGATAACTTACTAGAAACATACAACTTACCAGGACTGAATTAAGAATAAAGAAAAAATCTGAACAAACTCATCACTGGTAGGGAGATTGAATCAGTAATCAAAAAACTACCAATAAAAAAAGTTCAGGACCAGATTGTTTCACTGGTGAATTCTACCAAACATTCAAAGAAGAATTGATACCAATCCTTTTCAAACTCTTCCAAAAAATAGAATATGAGGGAATGCTTTTAAATTCATTTTATGAAGCCAGCATAACTCTGAAACCAAAACCAGACGAGGAAACCACAACAAAAGAAAATGATGGAACAATTCCTATGATGAACGTAGATGGACAAATCCTCAACAAAATATTAGCAAACTGAATTCAACAATACATTAAAAAGGTCACACATCGTAATCAAATGGGATTTGTTCTAGAATGAAAGGATGGCTTGAAATTCACAAATCAATCAATGTGATATACTACACAAAATAAGCAATAAAAAGCATATGATCATCTCAGTAGACATAGGAAAAGCTCTTATCAAAATTCAATGTCCATTTATGATAAAAACTCAAATAAGTGTGTTGAGAGGGAATGTACCTTGACATCATTAAAGCCATGAGTGGCAAGCCTATAACTAGCATCATACTTAGTGGTGAAAAGTCAAACACCTGTCCTTTAAATCAGGAAGAAGACAAGAATGTGTACTCTCTGACTTTTAGTCAACATAGTACTGGAGGTCCTAGCCACAGCAATTAGGGGGGAAAAAAAGAAATGTAAAGGGATAAAAAGCAACCAAATTGGAAAAGAAGTAAAACTGACATTCTGTGTAGATGACATGATACTATATATAGACAACTTTAAAGACTCCATTAAAAAAAAAACCTGTTAGAACTATTAAAAATATACAATAAAATTGCAGGATACAAAATCAATACACAAAAATTTGTTGTGTTTCTATATGCTAATAATGAACTACCAGAATGAGAAGTTAAGAAAACAATCCCACTTACACTTGCATTAAAATCTAGGAATAAATTTAACCAAGGAGGTGAAACTTAAAAATAGAAAACCGTGAGCTACTAATGAAAGAAATTGAAAAAAGACACCAATAAATGGAAAGATATTTCATGGTCCTACACTGAAAGAATTAATATTGATAAAATATCCGTACTACCCAAAGCTATCTAGAGATTCAGTGCAATCCCTATCAAAGTTCCAATAGCACTTTCTGCAGAACCAGAACAACCACTCCTAAAATGTGTATGGAACCACAGAAATGCTGACTAGAAAAGCAATCTTAAGAAAGAACAAAGCTGGAGGTGTCATGTTCCCTGATTTCAAGCTGTATTGCAAAGCTATCATATTCAAAATAGTATGGTTTTAACATAAAACAGACACAAAGGTCAATGGAACAGAAGAGAGCCCAGTAACAAACCCACACATGTATGGTCATTTAATGTACTACAAAGAAGACAAAAATACACAATGGGGTAAGGACATTCTCTTCAATAAATGATGTTGGATAAACTGGACAGCTATATGTAAAAGAATTAAACTGGCCAGTGTCTTGTACCATATACAAAAATCAACTCGAATAGGATTAAAGACTTGAATTTAAGACCTGAAACCATAAAACTCCTAGAAGAAAACAAGTAGTAAGCTCCTTGACATTGGTTTTAGTGATTCTTTATTTTTTTTTGATCTGACTCCATAGGCAAGGGCAACAAAAGCAAAAATAAACAAATGTTTATGTTAAACTAAAAAACTTGTGTATGGTGAAGGAAACCATCAATGAAATGAAATGGCAACCTACTGAATGGGAAAGGCTTTGCAGATCATACATCTGATAAGGAGTTAATAATCAAAATATATAAAGAATTCATGTAATTCAACAACAAACGATCTAACATATGAGCAGATCTGAATGGACATTTTTCCAAAAAAAAAACCAGATGACCAACATGCACATGAAAAGATGCCTGCCATCACTTATCAGGGAAATGCAAATCAAAACCACAGTGAGATAGTACCTTATGCCCCGTAAGAATGAACTATTATCAGAAAAGACAAAAAATACCAAGTGTTGGCAAGGATGTGGAGAAAAGGGAATCCTCCCACACTAGTAGTGGGAATGTGCATTGGCGCAATCGCTATGGAAAACAGTGTGGAGGTTCCTCAAAAAATTAAAAATAGAACTAATATACCATGCAGCAATTCTACTTCTAAATCTGAAGAAAATGAAAATATTAACTTGAAAAGATACATGCACCCCCTATATTCACTATAGCATTATTTATAATAACCAAGATAAGGAAACAACTTTAGTGTGCATTGAATGGATCAATGTGTGTACACACACACAAACACACACAGACAATGGACTACTTAACTATAAAAAGAATGAAATCTTGCCATTTCTGACAACATGGATGCATCTTGAGAGTATTATGCTAAATGAAATAGGTAAAAGAAGACAAATGACATATGATTTCACTTCTACATGGAATCTAAAAAAGGAAAACAAAACCCAGGCTCATAGATAGAGAGAACAGAGAATTGGTTGCCAGATGGGGTGGAAGTTGGAAGGCAAAATGGGTAAAAGGGATTACGAGTTACATACATACTTTCAGGGTGCCTGGGTGGCTCAGTCAGTTAAGGTTAAGCATTTGCCTTTGGCTCAGGTCGTGATCCCACATCCTGGGATGGAACCCCACATCGGGCTCCCTGCTTAGTGGAGAGACTGCTTCTCCCTCTCCCTCTGCCGCTCCCTTGCTTGTGCTCTCTCTAGCTCTCTCTCTTGCTCCATCTTAAATAAATAAAATCTTAAAAAAAAAAGAATTACATACTTACAATTATCAAATAAATAAATCATGGGAATATAAAGGACAGTGTGGGGAACACGCCAGTAAGATTGCGTTTGTAGGTTACAGTAGGCAATGAGACATTGTGGCAATCAGTTTGCAGCACCTACACGTGTCAGGTCACTATGTTGTACACATGAAACTAATATAATATTGTATGTCAATTATTATTCAGGAAAATAAACATAAAAATTTACTGGGATTCTATCTGTGTTCGCTGAAACAGGAGTCGTTCTTTTTTTCCCAAGTTAATGGTGCTAACTCACGTTCTGCTCTGACAGCCATTCGGTAGTAATGCATTCCCAAAGGAGTTGCGGTTGATTTTTAAAATCTTGTATTTTCAGTTGCTGCCTTGTTATCCCACTCTGATTGGCATTTGACCATTGGGTTAGATTTGTCTCCGCTAAAGAGGGCTTTATGAGCTTTAACTTCAAGTGCCTCTATCGTCTGATGTTTGCATTATAATTGACATGAGTAAGCACTTTTTGCTGGAAAAGGCATTGTCTCCTAGGATTGAGGGAAGATTTGGGCAGAGTTACTGGACATTCTTTTTTAGGTGGCTTCTGGGTCCTTCTGGGTGGCTGCATAGGTGGGCACATTTATAAGAATCTCACCTGGCTCATGTTAACATGCTTATTTTATTTCTGCCGTTAGCGGTGATTATATTCCCTGAGAGCTCTTTCTCTGGGCTTATTGACAGATATGGCCATAAATATATCCCTGAAGGGGAAAACTGTAGCTGCTTCAGCACAGATGGAACAAAAATAAATGTCCCACTGCTTTAGCATTACAAATGGTAATCCCACTGCAGCGTGAAATTTAAGGTGGTGATAGTTCAATTTCTATTGTGTTTTTTCTCTTTTTTTTGACATGATAGCAGAATAAATTGAATTTAAACAAAATTAATCAAGCAATTTTTTGCTAAACATACTGTGTGCATGGTTCATCCTCTGCCCCCTTGGTTTATGTATTATATTTTGAAAATAGATCTGATATTCTTTTGTTATGTTCTTTAATTATTGAAAATAAAGAAATAAAAATTGTCATTTCTAGGATGCTGTGGGGGTGTCCAGGCCAAGAGGGAGAAGCAACTGGAGGAGAGTAAGGCGTGCATGGTTCCTGGTGCATAGTAGGCATGCAGTTCTTGTTAACGCCCTTGCCCTTCCTTTTCTAGCTCTCGCCCTTTTGTTTGAAAATCAGGACCTGTCGGATTTTCTGTTAGTGGCTGGACGAAGCGAATGACACTTCTGAGAAGGAAATAATGACTCTGATGTTAGACCCATGTGATGTTAGAATAGGAAAGGAATTTCATGATTATCTGATACCCCCCCCCTCGATTCACAGGTGGGGAAACTAAGACCCCAGGGGGTTGAGCAACTTCTTCAATAGTCACAAAGCTAATAAATATCAGAAAAGGACCAGATATTAGTTCTATTTGGATTCTCAGACACACAGATGTCATTTTTGCATGCTTTTCCAATTTGCTAAACAGAGTTAGTACCCTTAAGGGTTCTCTAGTCAGCATATTCAGACACATCCCTCCCTAAGCCGCCCCCTCTTTCTCTGTTCTCAGCATCCGTTAGTGGCCTCAGCAAACACCAGTTGCCTGAGGTAGGCATTTCAGCGTCACTTTTGTCTCCCTCTTTTATTCAGTCAGTCACTTGGTCCCATTGATTCCACTTTGGAAATGTATCTCAAATACATCTTTGTTTTCATTTCCTGCATTTCTTTCTCAATTTAGTCTTTGTTCCTTTTTTCCTTGCACTATTGAAGTAGCTCTTAAATTGGGTTCTGCCTTCTGCCATTCACTCTCCTCACTGCCTCTGGAGTTTTCTTTGTAAGGCATAAATCTGAATGACGGGTTCAACAGCCTTTGTTGGCTTTTCAGTCTGTCAAGTCCCTCTCCCCTGTTGTGGTTCTTCTTGATCTGGCCTTAACATCCCTCTTCAACATTCTCTTCTGTCGTTGGCTCCTCCCTTTGTCTCCCTGGTTGTAGTCACAGCCACCCATTGGGTACTCCCAACCTCTCCTTGTGCTTTCCCAGGTCAGCCTCATCACCACCAGTTTAAGCACACACCAGTCTTGTTCTTCATGAGGCTTCTATTCCTTTCCTGCTTGAGAGAAACGGATCCTTCCTTGGTTACCCTAGAGTACTTCAGTGATATTACTCTAATAGCCCAGAGTGGTATAGTCTGAAGTGCACTACAATTAGTTCTCTTTAAAAAAAAAACAAAGTCTATTTTACTCACTAGTCTGTGAACTTCTTGAGCTCAGTGGTTTTATCAAATTCATTTCTGTATCCTTGGCACCTGTGGGAGACTGAATTATGCCCCCTGCAAAGATGTCCATGTCCTAATCCCTGGAACCTACACATATTACCTTAAATGGCAAAAGGGAATTTGTAGGTATGATTAAGTTAGGGATCCTCAGATGGAGATTATTCTGATTATTCTGGTGGGCCCGGTGCAATCTCCAGGGTCCTTTAAGAGGGAGGCAGAAGGGTGGGGGCAGAGAAGGGATGTGGTAAGGGAAGCAGGGAGCGAGAGGAGATAATCCATAGATGAAGAGATTGGAATGATGTGCTTGAAGGGGAGGAAGGATCAACAGCCAAGACCTAGCAGGGGGCCACAAGACACTAAAAAAGGGAAAGATCCTCCTTCAGAGCATCCAGAAGGCACACCTCTGCTGACACCTGATTTTAGCCCAGTAAGACCCATTTCAGACTTCTGACCTCCCGAACTATGAAATAATAAAGTTATGCCATGGGGTGCTTGGGTGGCTCAGTGGGTTAAGCCTCTGCCTTCGGCTCAGGTCATGATCCCAGGGTCCTGGGATCAAGCCCCACATCAGGCTCTCTGCTCAGCGGAAAGCCTGCTTCCCCCTCTCTCTCTGCCTGTCTCTCTGCCTGCTTGTGAGCTATCTGTCAAATAAATAATAAAATTAAAAAAAAAAGTTATGCCATTTGACACTACTCAATTTGTAATTTGTTACAATAGCAATGGGAAGCTAATACAGCACCTAACCCACACCTGACACAAAGAAGGACTCAGTATGTCTGCCTCTTACCTTGATTAAGCAGAGAATTGCTCCCGATCTCAGTCAGTGCCCTTCATTATCAAGGTGGCTAACATTTCTTGAACATTTCGCTATGGGCTGGTCACTGTGCTAGCACTTTATACATGAGCCTCATGGTCACCCAGTGGCAGAGTGCTGTGGCTATCCCTCCCTAGCAGGAAAGGAAACTGACACACAGGGTGCTTTTATTAATCTGCCCCAAATCCTGCTCCCATATATGATGATGCTGGGACTTGAAGTGAGCAGCCAGGCTCCTGGGTCTTGGTTACACTTCTCTATCTTGTCTGATTGTGTCCTGAAATCACATATGTAGCATCTGCATGTGCTAGCACCAATGTGAGGAAAACTGGAAGAGCTAGATCTGAGCATCGGTGCCTTCAGTAGTCCGTTGGCTCTGTGAACGCGCTCAAGTCAGCTCACCTAGAGCTGCACCCGTCTTTTTCAAATCTTTGCTTTTCTGCTTACTTCCTGGAGTTAATGCAAGGATCAAATGATAAATCACGTGTGAAATTGCTCTGGGAAGTATCAGACGCGACAAGCACGCTACTTACCCACGTATACACTGTTGCTCGCCTATTACCAACAGATTCTCTGCACCAGGGCTACTTGGCTGATAAGCTATGATGTCTGACTCATTTGGTAAGTAGGTGCTTAATAAATGCTTGAAAAATGCATTTGATAAAGATGCTTTTTGGCTGTCTTGGTTCTCATCCTGATATTTTGGATCACTGATGCTAAAAATCAGACCTACAATTGGGTCTTATGCATAGAACTTCACTTTCTCCCCTTTTATAATGAATTCTTTTCATTGCCCTCTGGAGAGAATATTTGTATCTTATAGCTCTCAAAAAGGTAGGACTTGTAGTAGACTTACAGTGATTTCAGCACCTTTTCAGTAGGGTTTTTTGGGATAAGGGAACAATTAGTCCCTTGAGAATGCTTATTGCTTTTGGTGGAGACTTAGGCTGGTGATGAGTTACAAATCTGGAGAGTCCTGACTCAGGAAGATTGGGAGTTTGAAAAGAAAGCCAGTAAGATGAATTGTATTCTCTTTCTCCCTGCCCTGCCTTAGCCTGCCACGTTACTTCTTCCTTTAAGATGCTTTAATTGCTAATTGTCTGCCGTTTTGATTTTGAGATTAGTTGAGATCACCAGGATGATGGGAGGCTAAGATCTGACATGACTGAACCTGAAATGATTGGCAGGTTCCCAACTTCTTGAAATATTAATAAGCTGCGGGGTGGCTGGCTCTGGTTAAGATGATACCTGATTTTTTTGTAGTATCTTGTTTTGATTTATTGTTTCTTTTGTTTACTTGTCAGATATCCCCACCCATAACATACAGTCTACTGAGCACAAGTGTTTTAAGCCTGTTCAATGCAAGTGAAGCTATCTGGAATTGTGTAACATCCAAACATAAAATGATACTGTGATAGAAATCCTTGTGGTAACGTTACTGTTTCCCTTTTGGATTATTTCCTTGGGATGGGTTCTTGGACATAGAATTAGCTGACCAAAGGCATGAACTTAAAACAAAACCAAAAATTTTTATTTTTTATTTATTCGTTTGAGAGAGAGAGAGAGAGAACACAAGCAGTGGGGAGGTGCAGAGGCAAAGGGAGAAGCAGACTCCCTGCTGAGCAGGGACACCCCCCCACCCCAACAAGGGGAACTCAACCCTAGGACCCTGGGATCATGACCTGAGCTGAAGGCAGATGCTTCACCAACCGAGCCACCCAGGCGCCCAAAACAAAAACAAAATTAAAAACCAAGCCAAACAAAAAATGGGGACACATATCAATAGACTGCTTTCTCCAAAGATGTACTAACTTCCACTCCCACAGTCATCTATGGGAATACTTACTTCACTGCAACCTTGTCTGTGCTCATTTATTCAATAAATATTTATGGAATTCTCCCAATCTTCCAGGTTTAGATATTTTTCAGAAGTTTCTAAAAGCACACTGGGTGACTCAAAGTGTGGCTGGCTGAGAATCACTGGTTGAGTTGATGGGAGAAAGATAAGAAAAAAGGTTTTCTCTCACACTACTTTTCTGTGGTCTGAGTATCTCTTATTATCCCCTCAAGACAGAATAGATAGTCACATTAGGTCACTCCTGTATTTGTTGTTTTGTTTTGTTTTGTTTACATAGGATGCTCATTCTTAGTGAGCAGTCCCTTTATACTGAGTCTACCACTGCCATCTTGAAGGAGCAATTCACAGTAGTGTCAGCCATAGGCTTATTAAAGCAATCCTGTGCCCATGCCGTGTTTTCCAGGGTTCAAGTAATTCTGCCTGTGATGTCACCTTTTAACTGAACAGTGTGTTCTTGTTTGCAAAGTTCTTAACTAATATTATCTCATTTAACCATTGCAATAACCTTGAGACTCTGACATTTTCATTCTTTTTACAGAAAAGGAAAAAGAGAATAATTAATAAATGATTTTTCTCTAAGGTTGCACAACTAGTAATCATGGGTTAGGAGATGACTCAGATCAGCTCTTCTGATTTCAAGGTCATAGTTTCTAATTCTGTGTTGTAACCTGCCTTTGGGATTTCTCTAGTTCTGCTCCGGTTAGAATACACAAGTGCATCCGGTTCTTAGATTGTTATTAAGGCTATTTCATTTAGTGTCTACCGGTTTTACTGTGCCTCTCTCTCTCTCTCTTTTTTTTTTATTTCTTATTTTTTATAAACATATAATGTATTTTTATCCCCAGGGGTACAGGTCTGTGAATCGCCAGGTTTACACACTTCACAGCACTCACCATAGCACATACCCTCCCCAATGTCCATAACCCCCCATCCCCCTCACCCAACCCCATCTCCCCCCAGCAACCCCAGTTTGTTTTGTGCAATTAAGAGTCACTTATGGTTTGTCTCCCTCCCAATCCCATCTTGTTTCATTTATTCTTCTCCTATCCCCCTAACCCCCCATGTTGCATCTCCATATCCTCATATCAGGGAGATCATATGATAGTTGTCTTTCTCCGATTGACTTATTTCACTAAGCATGATACCCTCTAGTTCCATCTACGTTGTCGCAAATGGCAAGATTTCATTTCTTTTGATGGCTACATAGTATTCCATTGTGTATATATACCACATCTTCTTTATCCATTCATCTGTTGATGGACATCTAGGTTCTTTCCATAGTTTGGCTATTGTAGACATTGCTGCTATAAACATTCGGGTGCACGTGCCCCTTCGGATCACTACGTTTGTATCTTTAGGGTAAATACCCAGTAGTGCAATTGCTGGGTCATAGGGTAGTTATATTTTCAACATTTTGAGGAACTTCCATGCTGTTTTCCAGAGTGGTTGCACCAGCTTGCATTCCCACCAATAGTGTAGGAGGGTTCCCCTTTCTCCGCATTCTCGCCAGCATCTCTCGTTTCCTGACTTGTTAATTTTAGCCATTCTGACTGGTGTGAGGTGATATCTCATTGTGGTTTTTACTGTGCCTCTCTTATGTTCATTTTCTTCCCTATATGCTCATCTAGAATTCTAACCACCTAGAATAGCATTTCTGAACTTCTTTTTTCATTATCTCTTCCTCCCCAAGGGAAAAAAATAATTTAATTTAAATTCTTCCTAATGAGAGAAATTAAATACAGAGGAATAAGATCTTGTCAAGTAGGATGAGCTTTGGGGAGTCACAAATTAGTGGTATGCATAAGATTTTTTTGTGTGTTCTAACAGTTCTCATCTTGGGCCTCAAAAATACTGTTAATGGGCAAAACAGCTGAGGTGACCTTACCCCTGTGAGTGCAGAGAGTTGGGTTGTAGAACTTATAGGTGGATCTGGCGCACATGTGTAGCTAGTGGTGCACGTATGAAACTGACATTGCTCTTTAGTGGAAGGCTATTTAGAAAGCCAGAAACCAGTAGCTACTTGCAAAAAATCAGTGCTTTAATGTGAATTGCTAATCATTTAAATATGCATTCCACATGACTGAACCACTGGGAATTTCCAACTTATTTTTGTTTTCCTTATACTGTATGGGTCATATAGGTTATGTCTTTCCCTTCCACCCACTGACTGTTTTTTTGTTTGTTTGTTTTCTTGTTTATTTTGTTTTTTGTTGTTTTTTTTTTTTTTTTTTAATGAACTTTGTATGGAATCTTCTCTACTTGTCACAACTCCGGGCTGAACTTTTAGATTTACTAGTATCAGATTTGCGGCAGTTACACATTTCCATTTATAATTTTAGAGAAATAAATGCTGGCATGTTGAGAGATAGAAAAACACTGCACTGGTAGATAAGTGCTGTCCCATGCTGGGCTTGACTGGCTGCCATCGACTCTGACATCCTCTGACCCTTGGCACAGAATGAATATAAATGAGCAGGAATCAGGGGTCCCAGGTAGCTTCTGTTTGTTTTTGCAAGAGAGCCAGATATAAGTGATTTGAGAGGATGCCAGATTTTATAGATGTGGAGCCAAAGCAAAGAACAAGGATGACAGGAAGGGGCCCAGGAATTGGGAGGAGGGGAGTACTTTCAGGGAACAGAGGACAGTGGACAAGGAGGCTTTCATTCATTTCTATGGGTAGAATTTTTAAGATTAACATGCTAATTTCTTTATTGAAGTCAAACAAGATTTTAAGTCATTTATTAGGGCTCATAGAGTGCCTACTTATAGAAGTCAGAATAAAAGTAAATGAACCATGAATGCTAATATGCATCTAGCAAATTTAATAAGATTTAAATGTTAAATAAACCAAGGGAGGCTGCAGTTTTCTCCAGAGCCCCTTTACAAGTTTTAACATTGTTCCCTTCCCACCCCCACTTCATTTTACACAGTGTTTTGTGTGGATTCTTTTAGCTTCATCTTACAGAATGCTAAAGCTTGTTTTTAGAGGGTATTTCAATTTTAGTTAAACATTTATTTGATGACGACTTTCTATTCAACCTGCTAATAAATGGAAAAATTTCCCCCAGGTATCTGTATTTCAATAACGATAAAGAATATTGTATTAGTTATCCTTCATTTCATAACCATCTGCCACACGTGGGTGGCTTCAATCATTTTCTGTGGGGTATGGCTTGGAAGGGTTTCAGGATCTCTTACGAGGCAGCAATCAATTGTTCAGCAGGGCTGGAATCTTATCAGAAGGCTCAGCTGGGGAGAGATCCACTTCTAAGCTCACATAATTCAGTTTTTTCAGAATTTTTGGACTGAGAACTTCAGTTCCTACCTGCTTTGGAGGCAACCTTCAGTTCCTTATTACATGGGCCTCCCCAACTTTTCAATGTGTTTCATCAAAGCCAGCAAGAGATGCATTCTACTAAAAAATACATCCCAGCAACTTTGTCATATTTGGTTGGTTGGAAACACACCACTAGTAGGCCTGCCCACACTAAAGGTAAAGAGATTACATGGGGCATTAATAATGGATGGGGCCACCTTAGGATACTCTGACAAGAGATATATGGCTCCATTCCAACACATCTTTAAGATCTTGGGTTCCTTTTTCTTGAGGGAAGGGACTTTGTCCTTTCTGAGTTAAACAGAGCCTTTACTAGGTAGTGACCAGCACTTTCTGCTGAACTAGGTTTTGCAGCCTTGGGCCAGCACTGTGCATGTATGACAAGACCACTCTTGAAATAAATGTATCTAGAGAACTACCCCCTTGAGATATCTCAAGCAGAAAAAGCCCCATAGCTCCATCAAAAACAATGGCAGAAAACATACCCTCATCTTTTCCATCTTCATTTCAAAGCTGTAACAGAAAGAAGACAATGTATTCTGGATCTGGAGAGTCTCTTTTTTTCTCTCTCACTGCTTCCCTACTGGGTGCTCTAGAACAAGATATCCAGAAAGCGTGTCTTGAATGGCAGCACTGTGAATACAAATATAAGAAAGACATTGTCTCTTCCCTTAAGGAACTTATAGTGTTGTGGACAAGTTACAGGTAGACCACCAGATTACCATTACAGATTACCAAATGGCCTATGAAAAAGTTATGCACAAGGAACTGTGGGAGCCCAGAGGCTGTAAACCACAGCACAAGTGGGTGGATATTAAGCAACATTCAAAGAAGTCTTCCTGGAAGAGGTGGTGCTGAACTGAATTAGTTGTTAGGTTTCAAAGAAATGTGGACAGGCTTTGCAGGGCAGGGGGGCATTGGGTGTGAAGTCTCATTGGTTGGGGGAAGTTTGGGACTTTAGGAAACTGCAGGTTACTCAGTGTGGACAGAGTTTAGGTGCCTACTGGAAAGTGATAAAAGATGTAGCTGACAAGGTAGGAAGGAGTCAAATCATCATTAGGGTTCTTGGAGGTTTTTTCAAGGAATTTGGACTTTACCTAAGGAATCAGGGTATAATCCAACCAGGCAGAGTATAAAAGGGATCTTGGGAGACAAGAAGTCCAAATAGAATGAAGTATGGGAATCTAAAATACAGTGAAGTCAGAATGGTGGGAGAGGATATATTGGAAGAAATACTAAGGGTATGGAATTACTAAAAGACAGGGATTGAATCAATTGCAGAGGGTGAATCAGAGGGAGAAGTGGTTGCCTCCTCTTGTTGGCTTAGGTGACTGGGTGGATGATGGAAGTGATTCATCAGTCTAGAAAAACTGAGAAAAGCCATAGGTTTGAGCTCAGTTTTATAATTATTCTTTGTAAGGGGCCTACGGGATATTCCCCTGCTTCCCCCTGCCCCAGAGATGAGCAGTGTTTCGGGGTATATAGGTCAGGAACTCAGAAAAGAGGTCTAGCTGGGTGACAGATTTCAGAGTTATCTGCCCAGAGATGGCGGTCTAAGCTGGGTGTATAGAGGAAATCACCAGGAGAGAGTATACAGACACTAGAAGAGAGCTGAGCGTGGGATCCTTTGACACCTGCCATTAGGGGAAAGGGGAAACTGTAAGAGAGTAGGAACAGTAAATTGTGGGGTAATGAAAATTCACAGAAATCAGTACCACCTAGCTCAAGCAAGAGAAATATATTTTTAGAATTTATTAGAAAACTTAATGAGTTATCCAAGGCATTCAAGGATATGGAGCTAGGGACCACAATATTGCAAGGAGCCCAGCAGGACTCTGTCACTCTTAGTTTCTGGTATCTCAGCAAGGCTGTTTCTTTTTTCTATATAAACACCATCTTCCTCTGCTCTTCTGTGCACTTGAGAAACCCATAGCTCCCAAGGTTAATTAAACCTCCCCTAGAGAGGAGATCACCAATCTGATTAACTGCTCCTCACCCCCAGTGCCAGTTTTGTGGGAGAGTTAACCTGGTTTCTCTTTCTATCTGGGGAATGTATCCATGATGCAATAGTGTACAAACATGGCTAACAAAGGCCCACTCCTGCTGGGACCAGCCTCTAGAAAAATGGGAGTGTGGTAAAAATGGTATGCATTGTGAAGTGCCCCAAAGACAGGAAGACAACTTGAAGAGGGTGGGGCAAGAGGGCCATAACAGGACAAAGCTCTGAGGAAAAGTGGTGGTCCCTGGTGTTTGATGCCATTGATCCCATAAAAAGGTGGAACCGAGGAAGAGTGAGGATGGGGGGTTGGTGACATTGAGAAGCTAAATTTGTGAAAATAAGGGATGAATCTTCCCTTGGCTAGCTGGTTTTTGTTTAGATGGGGAAGGTATAAATGTACTTATCCATGGAAGAAGAGGGGAAAAGCATCAATGGGCTTGAGAAGATACAGCTGAAAGAGGATTGAGGTTCTTGAGGAAGTGGGAGCAGATGGAGCATTGAACCCTGACAGGGAGGAGGCCATAGTCTCACCAAAGTAGGAGGGAAAGAGGAGTACAATGTAGATAATTTGGATGGCAGGGGGAAGAGGATGAGCTGCCAAGAAATTAAGTCCAGGAATTATTCACACTCTACAAAATAGGTTCTTCTCTCACACCTTAAATATATAACAAAAATTTCAGTGTTCCATACACCAGGGGACTGACACAGGGAACTGCAGCTAAGACTGAGTACCTTATAGGAGTTTCCCGTTGGGTCCAGGGTCCCTGTCCAATGTAAATGCTTCTACATTCCTCTGCAAACCCAAGAACATCTTATGAGGAGCAAACACAAAAATGTGAGTCAACTAATGAACTATAAGTCAAGGGCCTATTGGAATTGTACAAGTTAAAAACCTTAAAGTGTGTATTTCTCCTATCTCCACACCATGGTTTTCCTCCTCACTGGGCTGATTTTGGGTTGTGTGAGGGCAACTGAGGTTGGGATCCTGTCTTAGGTGGCCTTGCTGAAGAACATAGCTAAGGATGTCTGCCCTGCCTGGGACCCCCACCCCACCTCCCAGTCATAACTTTATTTAGCAAAGGATCCTGGGAGGCTTTTTCCATGCATCTTCAACCAGGCTGGATGAAATTTACTAGCATAGGGTTCAAGGAAAATTTAGGCAGATAAAGGAAGGGAAAGTAGGCTTATGCTATATGACATAATGTATTTTAAAGAAATATATATTTTTCATCCTCTGGGAAGTCTTCTGCTCATTAAAAAGAGAATGGGCTTATGGTGATTTTACCAAGATTGTTTCTTTATCCTTTACCACCCTCCATCCTCCCAAGACTTCCACTGAAGAATGAGCAGTTCTTTTTCTCTTTTACATTTAGGAAGCAAAACTATGGTTTGTAGGAATTCCTTCATGGGAACAGTCCCTGGTGTTTTTAAGTGCCTTGCATGTGCCAGGAATCGCACCATCAAAAACCATGCCTGCCACTTGGCCAGCCAGCATTGACAAGTGTAACCGGCCAGTATGCTTAGCAGATGTCTAACTGTGTTGCCAAAGGGTGCAGAGAGCAAGACTCTCTAGGAACAGAGATGCTTAGTGAGACCTGTTTTGTGAATTCTTCCAGACTTTGGTAAAATCTCTCAGTTGATTCTAATTTTACCTTTAGGATTTCTTTTCTTGATGCTAGGGAGGGGGTATTGGACCATCAAGGGAGCAGAATAAGTCCCTGGGCTTCTGCTTCTGTCCACCTCTATCCCCTACCCCCCAGCCCCACACCCCCGGCCAACATAGGCTTCAGAAATTCCAAACCCTGGGGAGATGTCTCTCTGGATTTCAGGTAACAGAGTAAGCTCTCAGGAATGGCTGATGCATTCCAGGGGCTAGACTTCCCTGGGCTCTTTATTGGAACTGGCCCTTATTCTGGACAGAGGGACATAATCAGGGACTGTACTTTGAAAATAGAGACTCGATGGCCTTCCTCCAGGGTGAGGTTATAATGGTGAATGGGTGCAGGTGAGGCTTTATCCAGCTTTAAGCTGGTCCCCCACAGCCCATCATTAATTCCTAATACTTGCAACACAACTCTCCTGGTAAGACTTTAATCCTCATAAAGTCTCACTCCTCTATTAACTCGGTAACTATATACTTTGCTCATGCTGTCACTTCTTTGTCACCTTGAAGTCTTTGTTTGAATCAAAAGAGTCCTTTCCTTGAATTTGCCTGGAAGATTAGTTCTCCAGATTGGTTCAAAGTCTGTGAGTAGAAGTGGTAGTCCCTGTGTCCTCTTAAATATTTAGGGAAAATTCATGGGAACAACTTAATCTGGAGTGTTACGAGGATTTTGTTCTCACTTGTTAATTAACAAACTCTTTTGGGGAGTTGAGACCTGACCACCTGATTTCAGATGACTCTAGGATGTTATTAAACTTAAAGCTGGTTTAATCATTAATTTGCAGGAGCATTTGAAGAATTTGGTTTTGTTAAAAAAAGTATTCATTTCTATAAGCCAATTTATATGATGTTCAAGAACAGACAAAACTCATTTACTATAATAAAGTCCAGAAGAGTGGTTACCTCAGGAGAGGTTGGGGACAGGGTAGAGGCAAGGACTTCCTGGAGTGCTAGAAATGTTCTGTATCTTGTTCAGGGTAGGAGTTGCACGGGGGCAACATTCACAGAACTCTACATCAATGAAAAAGAAAAAAATTCTTATCTAGTTTATACTGTCATTTTTCAAGATCATAGACTTTGTTTTAAATCCTTAGTGTAGACCTTTGGAGGGTTTTAAGACAAAATGGGGAATCACATGGTCAGATTTGAACTTTGAAGAGCTCCCTCTGGTGGTTGCTAGAGAAAGGATGGGCAGGGACAGGATTGAGACAATGACAAGGGTTCCGGAGACTGATGCAGTGGTCCAGGGAGAGAGTGTGCCCTTAGGAGAGAAGACAAAGGGTGGGTGGGCTATTGGAGAGGAGGTGTTGAGGATGACTCCCCAAAGTCCAGTTGTGTGGATGGAGGGGCCATTGCCTGGAGATCAAGAAGCCACCTACAGACAAGGTAATTTTCAGATGCCTGTGAGCCAGCCTTAGTGATGACAGTGGGTAATTAAATTAATGAGTCTGGAGTTAAAAAATAGGTCTGGGCTGACGTTATAAATTTGGGAGTCCTGGTGTGGTAGTTAAGGAAGTGGGAGTGCATGAGGTCACTTTGGGCAAGAGCATAGAGTTGGAAGACAAGAGATTCCAAGACTACCCCTGGGGAGGTACCACATTTTGCTGTCAGGCAGGCAGAAGTGGGAACAGGAGGCCACAAAGGAATGGAAGAGAGGTAGAAGGACAGCAAGGACACTGCAATGCTGTGATGCCACGGTGTTCAAGAGAAGAGGGGTTCTAGAAGCAGAGTACTCAACTGTGGTGAATGTTGCGGTGAGTCAGGTAAGTTGAGGACTGAACTCCTCAGGTGGATTAAACAGCATGGAGGCCATTGGTCACCTCAGCCCGAATGGTTTATGTAGAGGTGTGGTGGTAGAAACCACACCAGTGTGAGGCAAAAACAGATTTTTTTTTTCGTTTGCAGGGTATTTATTGCTTTAGCTGTATATTCGGAACATCAGTTCTATTTTTTTTTAAGATTTTTATTTATTTATTTAGAGAGAGAGAGAGAGATCACAAGTAGGCAGAGAGGCAGGCTGAGAGAGAAGGGGAAGCAGGCTCCCTGCTGAGCAGAGAGCCCGATGCGGGGCTCGATCCCAGGACCCTGAGACCATGACCTGAGCCGAAGGCAGAGGCTTTAACCCACTGAGCCACCCAGGCGCCCCGGAACATCAGTTCTTTATGTAACTTCTAATTGTGTGACAACATTTAAATTGACGTTTAATTCTACAGCACAGTGCAAAAGGGATTAATTGGGGTCCCAGTTTCTTTGTTGTTCTCATCAAAGAAAGTGAATTTAGAAAATGCTGTGGGAAATTATTTTCAAGTCAATATATTTACTCTGTAGGATTTTTAAAGAGATTGTTTTCATGGTCCCTTCCTGCTCCCATGCAGAAATGAACTGCATGATACTTGATTCATGTTGCTTTAAAGGGCAGAGTATTGAATGAACTTTCTGGGGAAATTTAGAATTTCTCTAGCCGATATTGAGACTAAGTATCCCTCTAGGCTAAAAGACCAGCATCTTTTCTTAAACCTATTACAGGAATCCCAATAATGGGCAGGCAGCGCTCATGTCATGTTTTTTCAGAAATCAAATATACTGTTTTTTGTTGACTTAAATACATAGGTTGGAAAAAGGTACAGGGGGTCGGGGGGAAGTCTCACAATAATGCTCAGGTCTTTGGTGTATGAAGAGTTTTGTGATTATGATTCGTGTTGTTTTGGTCAACAACACTGGAAATACACAGTGGTAGTGTGACTTTTATATGCTGGTGACCCCCAGATCCTGAGTGCTCCACTGGCCTGGGAATGAAGGTGCCATCTGAGTCCTACCCAGAGCCCAGCAAGTAGTGGATGCCCAAAGGATGTTAAATGTTGAGTAATACTATATTGAATGGAAAATCCATCCCTGATAATATCCTTTTTCTTGCTTGCTTTCTGAGTCTCAGGCTCTTAAGGGAAATGATCTGTATTAAATTTCTTATTCCACTTAGGAGATTCTGCTGAGAATTGCAAGGTCAGATCCATAGTGAGGTTCTTTACACAGTGGTGTCAAGGGGAAGATGGTTAACATCCACTTAATGGAAAGGTGGCACACATGAGAATTTTATTATTGGAGGTTAATATTTTAGGATCAAATTTGATTGCATGACATAAACATGTTTTAAAAATACTGTATATACATTTGTTTTTTCTTTTTAACAAGTGCTGGGATGACCAAAGAGAGGAAATAGTGAAGAGCTTCCTTATTTCTGGCACTCTGCCAAAGTCTCCGGGAGGGTTGGATGTTCAGGTTGGTCCATGCCAACTGGAGGCTTCAAGGATCTAGAGAGACTTGGGGGAGTGTTCATGACCCATTAGAGAGCTATTTCCCAGACTGAATTTAGGGTTTGCTTTAGATTAGCATCAGAGGGGTCCTTTGCACATCTTTTTTTTTTTTTTTTTTTTAAATGGGGATGGGATAGGTGTGGATTTATTTTGGAGGTAGTCAAAACAGCACTTGCCTTGATTTCTTGAGAATTTTTCATCAGTGTGAACGAACCTTGTACATAAGTGCCCGTGTATTTAGCGTGTGTATTTTCATGTATTTTTTACATAGAGGTGGTATCAAACTGAATTTTTCTGAGACTTGCGAGGCTGAGTCCTGGAGCTGTTGGAGGTAGAGGTGTCTGTGAGTGGGGAGAAAGTTGAGTGAGAGGTTTCTTTTACTCTGAAGGTTAGTCGATGAGGAGAATGAGAAGTCCTGGGTTTTGGGCACCTGCTGAAATGGGGGCCTGCTCTCTGTCTTGGCATGAGAAGCATCAAGCCCAGAAAATCCATCTGTGTTCTTTGACCCCAGGGTCCCAACAATCTTAAACGAGATGTAGATTGTATCTTTTCTAACCAGGATCAGGAAGGTGGAGTTCTCCTGTTTGTTTTCTTACCCTCTTTTGTTTCCCTGCCTCTTGCCGGATGCTCTCTTGTAGGCTCATGGTTGTAACTGAGACCCAACACATTGAAATTTCCTCCCAAGTGCCCTGAAGGGACCATTTTGTTACTATTATTGCTGTTGTTATTATTGCTATTACTATTGTTGCTGAGAGGCAAGGAATTAGCTTTGGCAGGTGGCAGGGGGACCCCAACAAGAGAGTGTGGCTGGGCTGATGGGAAGCCCTTGCTCTGAGATACGAGAGCATTATATAGGATATTACTAATGAGAACAATGTCATAAACATGCAAAGCATATGGAATTGGGTGTCTAGTTCCAAAAACGCTTCCACTGCAAAATTACAATGACAGCATTTTCTTAGTGCAGAAGCCTAGTGTTATTTTAGTCTGAGAGGAGGCAGCTGAGCTGGAGATACTGAGCACACCTAAACAAATGTGACCCTGGACAGAGCTGCAAAAACACAAAAGGGCTGTATGCAGGCATGGAAATCCCCTCAGGGCTGAAACAACAGAAACTGAGGTTGAGCTCTGCCTGCCCTGGTGTGTGGCTTGCCCTGGGTCTGTTTTGGAGGCTTGGGAAAACAGCCCTACAGACGGACTCCCGATTTGTGATCCAAAACCTATAGAGAAGAAACAGCTCTCCTTAACATCAGAACACTGAAAAGCTTTCTGGCTGTGAGCTCACATTATGCAATCTAGTTGTATGCCCCGCCTTTCATGTGAATACTAGCAAAATAAATAGAGGTAGTGGGTCCTCACCAACACCCCCCCCCCCCCCCAGTGCTTTTTCCTCCACTGCCTCTGACCTTCTCAGTTCATGCAGCCCTTCTAATCTGGAAAAACCATTACAGGAAGGGGGAGAGAACAAAGCTTTGGGACCTCGGAACCTACACACCCATCTGTAAAAGGCTGCTAATCCTACTACTGGGCAATATTGTTGTAAGAAGTAAGTGCAACTAATTTAAGTGCAATGTAAAAATGTATTCGTCTCAGATGCCATACATATGTAAAGGGCCTAATCATAATACATGACTCTACTTACTGTGTCCTGCCTACTGTCCTGCGGGCCTTATATACAGTATCTCGTTGCGGTAAGCAACTTGATCCAAGTTCACAGTGCTACTGTCTCTAATATTCAATATCCCCGCTTGATAGGTGCAGTACTGAGGAAATTCATTTAATTAAATATAGACCAGTACAAAGCTTGTGTGTTCCTCTCTTGGTTTTATGCAAACTGTCTGCTGTGCAGTCCCCAAACCCCTGAACTTCCATCTCCTTTGTCACACTGATGCCGAGGGGGCATTAAATCAGACCTCTCCTGTGCGTGGTCATGCGGGTAAGAGCCATCTACTCTAGGATTCCACTGTTTTAACCAGGTTTTAGACCACTGCTGCTAAGAGAAATGGTGACCCCTGGTTTACGGCTTTGCCTACAAGGAAGATGAGGATTCCATTCTGCTTCTATTTAGGCAATTTTTTCTGTGGCAAAGTAGATGATTTGTTGTTTCTTTTTTCCTTTTTTTTTTGGGAAATGTGCTGAAACACGGGGGCTCTTGGGTCTGGTATATGTTTTGGAGCACAGGGACATGCAGGAATCTGCCTGCTTTGCTTAATGACTTGAGAAAGCTGCAGTTTCTAACCAAGTCCTAGGCTGCAGTGGACACCATCAGACTTTGAGCTGCTCTCTCAGACTTTGAGGAGCCCAGCAGGAGGTGAGAGCAGGGTTCTCAGGCTTTTTCCCAGGCTCTTTCTTTAAGGCTCTGACCTTGAAGGCATAGTGGCGCTCATGGGCCACGCAAGAATATGAGTGTAGAAAAGCCAAGCAAGGGAGCTCTGCTAGGGCCCCTCTTGTGCTTCCAGTCTTCACACCCTCATCTTTCCTTACTGGCTCGGCCTTATTCTTGCCCCGGAGCCTCCCTCGGCCTCTGCCTCCATTCCTCACACATGCCCGAAGCCTCTCGTATGCCAGGCCCTGGGCGGGACCCAGGGGATCTGGTACACACCGCTCCTGTCTACATGTACCGTGCACCTTCTGAAGCTGGTGATGCCTGTTTTACCCATTCTTGGAAATGACTCCCCTAGCTGGACCTAATTCATAGGCAGAATCAAGGGAGCTTCTATGATCAAACTTTCAATAATAATACTCGTGCAGTCGCTTTGCTTTAGTTCTCTTGATTTTAAGTAGTCAGTTGAGCTTCATCCTTCTCTAATTATTCTAGTAGTCAGTAACTTATTAACAGCTATTATTTGAATGCCTATTATCTGCAAGATACACTATGGATCCCGTTATTGATGAGTGGTTATTTTCAGTGGCACAGATCCTTTTGCAGAAGGTAAAGGGAAGTCTTGCATTCAGCAACTGAATTTAATAAGCTGGCAGCTCTTCTGGGTTTCATAGCTCCTCAGCTCACCCCACAGCTGCAACACGAGACCCTGTGGGACTAGCCCCATAGAGAGGGATGCAGCTGCCTCCATCCCGCAGACTTGCTCTCCCCACCTCTGCATTATTGGTTTGTCTTGCAGCGTATGTGTGTCCTACTGCCTCATGTAAGAATCTCGTGCCTACACTTGGTTTTCCCCACAGTATTTACCACGGTGTCTTGCAGAGAATGTAGAGACACACAAAATACCGATTGCATGATTAGCTGATTTTTGTAAGAGAGTGATTCTATTTGAGCATACCGGTTATCAGCAGACAGTTTTTCTGATCATCTTGGGCTGTTTGAGGAAGATATTTGATCATTGAATTGACTGAAACCCGCTCTCTCAGGAACCTTGGGGGTGTCGTCAAGCAGTTTGTGTTGGATTACACAGGTGGGAGGACGAGCGTGTGTGGAACTGGGGCTCCTTCAACTCAAGAGTCAGTATCATCAGAGAACATACTCAGGCTACGGCTGGTTTGGTATCAGAGAAGCAGCTGGATATTGGGAGTGGGTGGGAACTCCCACCCTGAGGACTCCAGCCTGAGAGGAAGAGGAGGGTGAATGAAGCAGAGACTATTGAAGACCTTTGGGAAACTGGTGAACCATCAGAAACCTTGTCTTTACAAACTGATTACTGTAAATGTTTAGCAGTAACAATATAGGAATAAAAAAATATCTTACCAAAGGCTGCCCAGTGCCTGGTGGGCTAGAATAGACCTCCATGTAAAAATTAATATTTGGCACCTGGGTGGCTCAGTTGGTTGAGCATCTATCTGCCTTTGGCTTAGGTCATGATCTCAAGGTCCCGAGAGCAGTCCCCTGCTCAGGTGGGAGTCTGCTCCTCCCTCTCCCTCTGCCCCTTCCCCTGCTTGTGCTCTCTCACTTGCTTTCCTTCAAATAAATAAATAAAATCTTTAAAAATTGTTTAAAAAATAAAAATTGATATTTGAAAGAATTCTGGATTGGCTTCATATCAGGCTTAACCCCAATCAGTAGCAGGAGAGTTTATGCTCATGTCCATGATTAAGCTTCCTTGTACTGCATGTCTGAGTTTCCTCTGTTTGAGGAGGAGACCCCTCCCATCCCCCCCAACCCCCCACCCCCATCAGCTGTGCTCCTTTAGGAGTAGGAGTGCCCTCTTGGGGTCAGTTATGTCTTCTAGAATACAGGAATTCTGTCTTTTTACCTACCTCAAAGTAAGAGAATTGACCAGATATCTGAAATTTATGGCTAATATCTGTGATTCAATAATTTATTAATTCAATACATAGTTATCAAGCAGAGACTACAAAGTGCCAAATACTGTTTGAGTGCCAGGTATATAGCAGGAAACAGACTCCCTACCCATGAGAAGCTTAAATTATCTGCAGGATAAGGGGAGACAGACAATAAGCAAAATAAATCCGTAAATGATACTGTATATTAGAAGGTGAAAAGTAAGTAATATGAGGTATACCTAGAAATAAAGCAGAGCAGGGGAATGGGGAGAGATTTGCAGTTTTAAATAACGTCAGAGAAGACATCGCTGGAAAGGGGACTGAACAAATACTTGGTAGAGGTGACGAGCAAACTGTATGGATCTCTGGGAAAGAGCATGCCTCACAGAGGAAGGAGCAAGTGCAAACGTCCTGAGGCAGGAGTTGTTGGCAGCTATGAGAGAGAGCAAGCAGTGGCATGATCAGGGGAGAGTGATAGGAGATGATATAAGATCAGAAAAGTAATGGGAGCTTTTGCAACACCTCTGGATTTTACTCTGACTGAGAAAGAGAGCCACAGAAGGTTCTAAACAGAGGGGAGGACTTTAAGTGATGTATCATTTATAAGAATCACTGCCTTTTGTGCTGAGAAGAAACTAGAGGGGCCAGAGAGGAAGCAGGGAGAACTGGTGGGAGGTTATTGCAATATTCCAGGTAAGAGGTGAGGGGGCACAGGAGTCCTGAGAAAAGGTCAGGATCTGGATGTATTTTGAAGATTTATAGATGGATAAGGTCTAAGTGTGAGACCAAGAGTGGGGTCAAGGCAGCACAGAGTCTAGCTGGTGGGTAGAGGTGGTGGGAGAGTGTGTGGAAGTTCTCTTCTGATTTCTTCAGATTTCTCCATGCAGTGAGAAAACAGATCACCAACAGAGAGTGACGCTAGGGTAGAGAATGGTAGAAGTTTGAGGAGAAAAGAAAAGAAAGATATAATCTTGTCATCCAGGAGAACAGGAGCATGAATGACTTAATGTCTAATGCTGTGGACCAATGTTTTGGACCAATGTCTAAAGCTGCTATTGGTCTTTATTATCAGTAGTTACATCCCTTCTTCAGTGCTATTCCATTTATTAAGTGCTTTCTTGTAAGCTGATAGTCCCTGCAACCCTGCAAGGTGTCAGAGAGTGGATGTTCTAAAATCCCATGGCTTGAAGTCAAAGTGTGGTTCTCAAATCCAGGGCCTCTGGACTACAGTCTAGAATTATCTCTGTCAGTCTTCTCTTTTTTAATGAGCATTAATTAGCAATGATTTCCAGGTATGAAAGTACTTCACGGACTCTCTCTTTATCTTCCCATGTTTTGCTGCTCTGAATAGTCCCACAGAGAGATCAGACTCCGTGCTCCTTTTCTATCAAGTGTTGAGTTCTATCGTTTTAGGTCACAGTCCAGGGGAAAGCAAGTTTAATGGTGAGAAAATCCTTGCAGAGCTTAAAAATGAAATCTACTTGACTTAATAGGAAAAACATGGCCTTGTTAATGGAAATTCTGGTTGTTTTCCAGACCATAAATACATTTTTAGAAATACTTTTGTTCACATGGGAAGTTATAATTTCCTTAAGTGCACAGTATTATTATAAATAGGAATTAGGTATGAAATTATTCTTCTTACTCTGAAGTCACATCTCCTATGATCCTAATTGTACCATATGCATAGTAATATTAGGGTAAAATATCTCTCGTTTTCCCTTAGGTATGGGTAGAATTTCTAAGGTTGAATTGATTATTTTCCTATTGTATTAGAAATGACTTAATCATTTTCAATTGCTCTATCTCCTCCTTAAAAATGCCAACTCTTCCAAGGAACACTTCACCATACTGTACCTTCTGAATTTTACTCACTGCTTTTCATCCTCCTTGAGACCCGATTCTGTGGCCCTAAATCGTGTTTGTGAAACTCAGGCCGACAGCAGTCAGCATCTCGATTCGGTGTTACTGACAATAATAAATCAATGGAGTTTCTAAATCTTTCAACAACTTGATTCAAATCTTGTATAAAAGTTAGTTAGTGTCAGAACAACTTAACTATGCATAAATTTTGGACACACATAAAAGCTGTAGAAACTGGAATCATTTCAGAATGTCCACAGAAAAGTAGTAGATACTCTAATCGATAGATAGTCTGGTGTGATGCTGCTACTTCGTTAGTTTAAGAGGAAGGTATAGAAATGTTGTGGACTGACCTCCTCTAGAATTCTTTAAGATATACTGCTAACATTTTACACACGGTTTTGCCTGGATACCAGGCAATGGCTTTAACTAGAGAGTCTGTGATGATCTTTCAGGATATTTTCAAGGAAATGGTAAGAATAAACAATTTTGAAAGTTAATATCTGGTTTACAAAGAAAATATTCCAGTGAGTGCTTTGGGGATACTTTTTATTGTGGAAAATATGCATAACAAGAAAAGTCCATTTTAAAGTGTACAATTTAGTAACATTAATTACATCTACAGTGTTGTGCAATCATCGCTACTACTCAGTTTCCAAAGTTTACTATTATCCCAAGCCCAGTAAGTGCTTTTTAAATTATGTGAGAGTACTAAAGATTTTCTGTACCTTGAATATTGCCTCAAGTTTTAATAGGTCAGTAAGTGAGTCTTGGGTCAGAAACTGTCCAGTCTGAGTGTTCGTTTTGTAATGTGATCATTTTTTATTAGGCTGAACTTAACCACATCTTTGGCCTCATTGATAATTGTTAAAATTCAGTTTCTCAAGTAAGGTGGTTGCTTTCATGAACATTCCCTTAATTCTTTTATCAAAGTACCACAGAATTAAACTCGACATCTGTTAGTTTCACATCAAAGAGATTTGATTATCATGTGTATTGCCACATGTACAGTCCAAAGATTAAAGTCAGTTCAGTTTAAAGAGACCCCAAATAACAGAGGACTAAAGGAAGCCATACAGGGAAACTAGAATGAAAGAGAACTAATCTCACTGAGGCATTGTGCGTCAGAGCCTTCCATGAGCTGCATAACACCATAGGAAGGATCAGTTTGGCAGGCTACGATGAACTGAGTATACTTTGAGCAAATTTAGAACTTTTCTATTTAAAGCCTTGATGCATTTGATTTTAGGTAACGGTGGTAATGATTAGGTCCTGGGACCTAATGATGTACATCAGTAAATAATACAACTGAGTTTCCCTGCTTATGTTGTGTTTACTCTGACCTGGCATTTCTTTCTCCATCTATAAAACATGTATTCATCTTTAAGGATTTAAATTAAATGCCATCTCTTTTGTGAAGACTTTCCAGCTCCCATAGACAGTCATTGACTCTTCCTTTATGGCCCAGTAATACTCACCAAAAAAAAAAAAAAAAAAAATTCCATATTATAGTAAACATGACATTAAATTCTCATTTCTTCTACCCCGTAAGCTTCTTGGGGATAGGGACAGTGTGTTATTCCTACTTGTATTCCCACAGCAGTTCCCAACATAAAATGGAAACCTGTTAAATATTTGTTAACTAAATGTATGAACTAACCAATCTAAATGTATGACTAAATGTATGAATAACTCAATCGAAGCATCCACACTAGAATTTTCATTTTTTGACGGCACCTCAATGATAAGATATTTGCATTTTATTTACTGAAGAAATTGGCAAGATATATGTGGGGTCCAATTTGATTCACTGAAGTAGCAGACATTTCCATTTGTGACATAAACTGAAGACGAAGCATTTTGATCACAAACTCTTGGACATTTGCCCATGGCTGTAGAAAACTCAAGATGACATCCCCTATAGGAATTCCTAGATGATTGTGTTCATTTGTCATGGGAATGAGAAGGCTGGGGGACATGTCTCCAAGTCCTTTGTGCCAGAGTGTGAAATCTCCATCATCTGCTTTGTTCTGTGTAAAGGCCCAACACTGGTCCCAGTCACAGGTGTTGGTCGGAGAAACATTCCACTTGACATCGCACTTGCCGAAGCTGGGTGCTGGGGTTGGCGTTGCAGAGGGAAGAACGCAAAGAGAACAGCCTCTCTGCAGGTGTCACTATGGATTTCTGTGAGGAGACTAAGGGACTTCCCTCACCCCTTATATAGCTCTGTCCAGGTGCAAATACAGGGACCTTCTACCTTCCAGTGGCTTCCTAGGACCCATCCTTTAATTTTCTCTCCCCTTTGCTTCTCTTTTGATTCCTCTGCTCTCTGAAGGAGAGCTCATGACATTCTAGGTGGCAAAGTATGAATAAATAACTCATTTTATTCCCCTGCATACACTCAACTGACTGATCTCCCTGGCCCTCTCTGCATGCAACATTCAGAGCAGAAGCATCTGAAAGGCACATTTCTTTCCCTAAGCCCCCAGGAGGACAAACCCAGCAAGGACATATTGGACTTATCTGAGTTCAACAGTCTTCATCAGTGATAAGCCCTGACGTGCAAAAGAAATTGGCAATTTGGATAACTAGCAACAGAGTCCTAATATCAGTCAATGTCTGAATAGGGCTACCTTGGTGACCCGCTGGTTAACAATTCGGGGACTTAACTGGTCTTCTTAGCCAGGCAATTGAGGAGATTTATTTTCTTAGACTGAAATGCCCAATGAATTCAGTGAAAGCAATTAGACTGGGTCTGTACAGAAATCGAAATTTTTCCTTTTCTGTGATTATCAAATGGAGAAATCAAAGCTTATTTGTTTGTGCTCTTTCCAGAACAGCCACAGGAAAGGGGGAGGGAAAGGGTTGATTTTTCTCTGGCACTAAAAAAAAACCAAAAACACATTTGTCTTTATATGTACAGAGGAGGCAGGGGAGAGGGAGAGAACAGCACTACCTGCTTTGGGGAGTGGGGTGGGATTCAGCTCCCTTTCCAGGGGTTGGACAGTTAAGGCAGTGCTTGGGTCTAGAACATCACCACTATTCCCCAAGTTACTGTTTGCCAGGTACTGCGGAATGCCTACGTTTTGGCAAAGGATCAAGAATTTCTTCCCAGACCTGTAATTAACCATTATAATTGCCTATGTTTTCCAAAATGAAAATGTCCTTAAAATCTAATCCATATATTTTAACCTTTTGAATCTTCTGTAAAAAAATAAATAGCACGTGGGCAAACTTACCCCCTCTTGAAGAATGAAGACTAACCTGAATTTCGTTGTAATTATAAGGAAAGGAGAGTCTTCAGAACAGTAATGGGAGGGTAAGAGCTTTTGCTTCCTGTTGCACTAAGATCTGGAATATTTTTGTTTCCACTGCAGCTGCCTAGAATTTCCCCCTCTTTGTAAGATGATTTTCCAGATTTCTCATCTACCATGTGCTTTAAATTTTAATAATGCTTACTGACACGGAAGGGGCTGATTCTCTCCTTCTCATGGATGTCATCCTCTTTTCTTCAGCTGCTAGAAACTCATGTCTCTTGCAATATATGGCCTTGAGCAGCGAGAGTAGAAACGGGTCCTTTATGATCAGATGCAGAGTCAGACTTGAATACCTGCTTTCCAGGTGGAAACTGTGGGGTTGCGTGTGGACCTATTCTGGTGCAAACAAGGAGGCAGATAATGCAGAACCCTGCCTTCTCTTTTAGCAGAGAGCAACAACTCAGAAAATAGACATCTTAGACCACATCTGAAGCCCAGTGGAATTTCTGAAAAGGGAGAGAATGGTAGTAAGGTGCACTGTAGTCAGCCGTGAATGGAGGGTTCTGGGGGACCAACACTAATGCCCCTTTCTGTAGGGCTGTGTGCAGTCTTGCTGCACTGTGGCTGCCTGTCAAGAAAAATGTGTTCATGTGCAATGAACTGCATTGAGAATGTGGGCAGATGTGTTTTCTCAAGACTTAGTCTCTTCTAATCACCTTCACCTATAATGCACAAAATGGAGGCTTTTCTCGCTTTGGGAACTTACATGTCCTGGCAAAGTTGGGACTGCAGTGGTGACAGATGAGACCAAGTGGAAAAGTCTCAGTAGACCCAGCATGTCAGTGATTACTGTCCCTTTAGCAACATTGAGGTGCTCTTCCAGAAAGCCAACCAGTTCTTTAGAGATTCTCTATTTGAAAAAAAATTTAATTCAAGTACAGCTAACATACAATATTGTATTAGTTTCATGTGTACAGTATAGTAATTCAAGTAATTCAACAATTCTATGCATTATTCAGTGCTCATCATGAGCACTGAGTAATCACCTCTACCATTTCTCCCATCCCCCTACCAACCTCCCTTTGGTTACCATCAGTTTGTGCTCTATAGTTAAGAATCTGTTTTTTTTGGCTGGTCTCTTTTTTTCTTTGTTCATTTGTTTTGTTTTTTGAACTCCATATATGACTAAAATCATATGGTATTGGCCTTTCTCTGACTGACTTATTTTACATGGCATTGTACTCTCTAGCTCTATCCACATTGTTGCAAGTGGCAAGATTTCACTCTTTTTTTTTTTATGTCTGAGTAATATTCTGTTGTATATATACATACACCTTTTTTTAAATAAGTTTTAATGTTTTAATTTTAATATAACATACAGTGTTATATTAGTTTCAGGTGTACAATATAGTGACAACTATTCTATACATGGCTCAGTGTTCATCGTGATGAGTACACTCTTAATCTCCTTCCTCTATTTTACCCATCTCCCCAACCCACCTCCTCTCTGATAACTGTCAATTTGTTCTCTATAGTTAAGAGTCTGTTTCTTGGTTTGTCTCCCCCCTTCTTTTTGTTTTCTCTGCTCATTTGTTTTGTTTCTTCTACTTATGAATGAAATCATATGGTATTTGTCTTTCTCTATCTGGCTTATTTCACTTAGCATTATCCTCTTTAGCTCCATCCATGTTGTGGCTAATGGTAAGATTTCATTCCTTTTTAATGGATGAATAATATTACATTGTATATATACATACCACTTCTTTATCCATTCATCTATGGATGAACACTTGGGTTGCTTCCATAATTTCGCTATTGTAAATAACACTGCAATAAACATGGATTTCATGTATCCCTTTGAATTAATGTTTTGTATCCTTTAGGTATACCCTGTAATAGAATTACTGGCTCATATGGTAATTCTATTTTTTAATTTTTTGAGACACCTTCATACTGTTTTCCACAGTGGCGGCACAAGTTTGCATTCCTATCAACAGTGCATGAGTGGTCTTTTTTCTGTACATCCTCACCAGCCCTTATTGTTTCTTATGTTTCTGATTTTGGCCCTTCTGACAAGTGTGAGGTGATATCTCCTTGTGGTTTGGGTTTGCTTTTCCCTGATGATTAGTGACATTGAGCAGAGATTCTCTATTTTTGCATTAACTTTCAGTTCCCATAGGAGCACCTGAACAAAATGTCTCTTCAAAGAAATTGAAACAAGAACCGATATTTGGATTAAGTGTGGATAGGGGCAGCGGGAAGAAAATATTTTAATACTTCTGTGAATTTAGTCTTCTCCATGCTCCTCTCTTAGGCCAAATCATTTTGAGTAATAGAGATCCTTGATTGGGTTGCAGATGGAAGGAAACCAACTGGTATCCAATTCTATTCCTTTTCTCACCTTGCCCTTTATTCAAATAGCTCTGACTAGTGTAAGTTAATTCAACTAATTCATTCTTTCACTTCTTCAATAAATATTCACTCCGGATTTACTACCTGGGAGGCACTGTGTTAGATGCTGGTGATGGCGACATATAGGCCAGGCTGCAGGCTAGAGGAGCTCCTGGTCAGGTGTTGAGGCAGGCATGCCGACACGGACTTCAGCACTGCCTCTCTGAGAATGGTCCTCAGGAATCTAGCAGGAGGTGAACAACTCAATGGGAAAAGAGTGAGGGAGAGTTCTCATGTGGGAACTTGCTGGGGCTGAGATACAAGGATGAACATTCACCAGGCAAATAATGAGAGGAGACACTCCCAGCAAGGGGAACAGGTCAGGCAGTAGTAGGTAGATAGAGAATACAGAGGGAGCTATAAGTACAAATGACAAAGTAAATTGATAAAATGGGAAGACATCATTTTCTAAGCATCTTTGAAGTGTCTTCCTAGTCATCTTTGCATGCAGTGTACAAGACCGAGGCTTATCCTTCAGTTACCCTTGACCCATGGAAGGTGGGTCTAGATGCCAGATGGCCTGGGTGCTACACCAAAGAGTTTGGATTCCTTCTCAGTATTTGATATGGAGTGTTGAAGGATATGGAGTGAAATCACATGTCCATATTTTCATTTTGGAAACTCTTAAGTTATAGATGGCTGAACCTAACTTGAACTGCCTTATGCCCAAAGAGGACTTTTCCCCTCTCTCGTAAGTGGGAAGTCTGAGGGGGACATTCTGACGTCAGATACAGTGAAATCTAGGGGTTAAAGTGATGTCATCAGAGCACTGTGTCTCTGTGCTTTTCTCTCCACATTTCTCCTCTTGATTCTCTTTGAGCACCTCTTATACAAATTGGCTTGATTCTTAGGCACCTTCTTTGTGTGTTAACAAAGACAGACACTGATTTCTTCAGGTATTTCATACACACACACACACACACACATAGTGGCAATATAGGGGAAAGAACTCTGAGCGGAAGTGCTGGGGAGTTCTCTGGCTTGGCTGACCACATGCCCATTCCTAAACCAATCTTTGTAGCTAAGGAGATGTGTATTCCATGTAGGTCTGGGTCAGATGCCACCCCTTTTACAGGCGGGGGGGGAAGTAACCTGTAATTCCCTAAACTATTTAGAACGGGCTTCCCATTTGGCATAGGAATCTATTAGCTACAGGAAAAAAAAAAAAAGGCAGTAGGACAGTAGCAAAAATTCTACCTACTGCATTCCACTAGAATATAGAGGAAGAATGGAAGAAGAAAGCAGGAAAAGAATAAAATTGAAATACTCTTTCTTCTAGATGTTTCTAAACAACGACTTCAATTTTATTTAAATAATTAAATATGCCAAATTACTTTTCTCTCACCCCCTTGTTTTTAAGCTGCTACACAAAGACGAAAGGGATTAAAATTTGAGTGAACTTCTTCAGAAATAGAGGGCGTGTAAATTGACAGTGTACCAAACACACAAATAGGATTAACCTGGTGCAGCTCCCTGCAGCATTCGTTTCACATGAATTCAGACAACACACTGGCTTGATATGAAAACAGAGGAATATATTAAGGAGTAGAATGAAATTGACACTTAAAAAAATGAAACATGTGGTATCAAGGGAATTTAGACTCTCTACTTTGTTCTGGATCACAGTCCCCCTTGTGTAGGCATTTGCTTTCTCTACAGTTGAGTTAGTTAAGAGGACAAGGTTGAGAAGTCCTGGATTCAGGAGAGCCACCCACAGTGGATGAAGTCCTCATGCAAATGATATGTCAGGAGAACATCTCTGGGAGTTGGGTAGTGCCCGTGGAAGTTTCACAGCTCAACAGCAGGGATTAGGGGTGGGGAGGCGGAGGAGTCAGGGATGTTATGGGAGGGAGAAGGAAGGGAGAGTCCTGTAATTCTTGCTTCAATGTTCAGGTGTCTTTTTATAAGATAATTGGCTACATTTGAAGTCAAATACTTTTTCTCCTTGTCTGTGTTATCTAATGAGCAGCTCAACTATATCTGTTTTCAGTAACATTCAAGTTAATGGTGCTATTAACATTTTAATGCTTTTACATTAAAAGAAAGATTAAAATTCTCAACAACCTGGTGATTGAGAAAGTTCCAGAAATTTCCTTGCCCAACAGAAAGGGTTAGCACTCTACTGCTCACTTTGTTAAGCTTTACAGTGGAACTTGTCAGATCAAGTTACAGCATAGGACTTACAGGTCAATTATGCCATGATTTTAGGGGGAAGGGAGAGTGGCTGAGAGGTTAAAAAAAAGAATGCCCAAAGCCTTAGCTTTTAAAGACTTATGAAATTGTAGTTGCTTTGTGACATTTGATCCATCACTCTTCTTAATTTTCATTCTGATAACAATCTCCCTAGGCTTTTCCTAAGAAGCCCTTTCATGGCAGAAACACTGTCCTGTGTATGCCTGAGAGAGACAGAGCCAGTTATCCAGGCTGGGGGACAGTGGTGGGTACCCCTTTCTCTTTGAGTTGACTTGCTAATATTTTCCTGGGTTTACTGAAATCAAGATACCTGAAGTTAAAATTTTAGGACATAAGAATGTTACAATCACAGCTAGGCATGGAACTGGCTTCAGAAAGAAAGACTGAGTCAGACTTTTGGAGGATGAGAACCAAATTAGAGAAATATGAAAATTAGAAACAGAAAAGCCAAAATGGTCCGATGCATTAATGAATGGCCGGAGGGAACATCTGTGATTGTCTGCTTCTTGGCTTACAAACTGAATCCAGGCACATTTTCATCACAATGGTTTCATTTGAAAACAGTGAAGGTCACCAGGATTAAGGGTTCTGACCTGTCACTGCAATGGGGTTTCGGTTTGGTGTCTTTATTTTTGGTCTATAAAGTCTTTTGTTCAATGCAAAATTGATCTTTCCCTGAGATGGCCTGGAGTGGAGGTGGACCAGCTTCATGTTTCCAGTGAGTCCCTCCTCTTGTTCCTGACTGCCTCTGTCCTGTCAGGATGGGAGCTGGAAGCCCTCTCTCCCAGGCTGCAGTACTGGGTATATTTTTGAGGGTAGCATAATGTTGCGCTCTCTTGGGATCAAGCTAATGGACCCCCTGCCTATCCTGGGCTCTTGACCATTGACTATTGAACCTCCTAGTGTTTCCCCAAATAGAATAGTATATATGTGAACACTCTGAAAGCATTATATCCTGCTTATTGATTAAATGCAATTGATTAAGATTATTTTGCTTTGAATTCCTTGTCAGGAGTATTCTATCCAGGTAGTTTACTCATATGTTGGACCTTGTGTAATTTTCAAAATGCTCTATACTGGAGATTTGTAAGAAGCTATGGCCAATTTTGAAAATCGGCACCCTTGTAGCCCTACTGTTTAGTCTAGCTTTCTGACCTCTTTCTCTCATCACCTTCTTACTTCATTTCTACTTTGAATATTCTCTTGTCCAATTCCTGGAAAGGGGAAGAATACCTTGTTCCTCAAGAGAGACCCACACCCATGTTGGAGCGAGAAGCTACATGCTGCCTTGGGGCTGCCTGGTTTGTCCTCTCTTGTCTTCACTCATCTAGTGCTTCCTGTGGCTCTGTTTCATTGCAGGTTTTCATATTGGCTTGTTCTTACCTTGCTTGGAGGTCCTCTGCCCTAGTCAGAGACGGCTTCCTTTTTTTGCCTTTCTAGAGAATCTTGGGGATGTTGCTACTTGGAAGTGTTGCAGGAGTGTCCACCCCCTCAGGCAGGCAGGCTCTGTCCCTACTGTTCGACCCAGGACAGCAGGGCACATTTCCCAGCTTATGCTTTAAAATCTCAGGATCTGGTCTTATGAAAGCCAATTCTGTCTTCTAAATACTATGGCTTATTGATATCCAGCAAAAAGTATCACAGTCCCTTGGGTCAGTGAGCAGTAGTTGGATGGAAGTATTGATAGAGTGGTTTAGAGATGATGAGGGGGTGTGACAGGATGTCGTGAATGCAGTTGTATTCATACATAGACTCCTGTTTGGAGATATTCATCGGTGATAACTACCTTTATTTGCTGAGCACATACAACATATTAGACAGTGCTTTAACTGCCTTAGGTGTATTTTCTTTAACATTCACAGGAAGCCTGTATGATAAGCATCAGTATTCCCATTTCGCAGATGAAAGAATTGAGACACTGGCCCAACATGAGTGGCAGAATTAGTATCCTTGTGCAGGTGCATCTGATTTCAAAGCCCGAGCTTTCCATTAGGCTGTACTGCTATGTACTGACAAAGAAGAATCCTGGAGTGATCATTAGTAACTCACTCTCAGCAGGAGAAAACACTTTCGAGGACTCTCTTCAGTGTGGCACCACACTGGTTCACTGAATGATTGATTGATTTTTTTTCATTCTTGCTATGTGTCAGGCAGCAGAATGGACTCTGGAGTTTTAAAAGTGAGTGAAACTTGACCCTTGTCCCTGAGGATCCCACAGTTTAGTGGGGGAACCTCTTGTTCAATGTCACTGAATTTGTGTCTGCTATAGAAACTGTCTTTGAGCTTTCTCTTGTTTCAAACCATTTTTTCCCCCTGATAATGAAGAAAGGTTCTTGCCCTGATGTAATTTAATTTAGGGGATGGCATAGACTATTATGGATCTTTGTATGTTTGTATGGGGCTTTATAAACTAATTTTGTTACTGGAGCTGTTACTGCCTTTTGGCCAATAATCTGGAAGTTTCATTCCCCAAAATGTGCTAAGATAGCATGATATGTTCTATATATTTATATGGTCCCTCACAGTCTATAAAATACTTCCCAGGTACATTGATTTGATTCATCCTTATAAGGGTAGGGTTTTGATTCTGTCTCACAGAAGTGATTCTCAGAAGCCACTCCTAGTGTGTGATGAGCCTGATATGACCCTGTGTTCTCTGCCTGTGGCGTTACCACTTTGCAAGGGGGAGGAAGAGATTTGCTGGTAGAAAGCTTTCTAAAAGAAGAGAAAGTATGTCAAACTGAAGGAAATGTGATTAGAAATAGCCTAACTTGTTTGTGGGGAAGTGGAGAACAAGGAATGTGCATTTAGCAGGACAATAATGGGAGTTAGTCAGTAATTTGACAGACTGCAGTCAAGCAACGGAGCAGAGGGAAGTCCTGGGACGAGGGTGTCCTGTCAGCTTGGGGCTGCCGTCACAAAATACCACAGCCTGGGTGGCTGAACTGACAGAAATATATCTCTCAAAGTCAGGGCTCAGTGTGTGAGTGTGTAATGTGGACATAAAAGGCACCGTCAGTGTGGCTGTGGAAAACAATTTCTTGATGGTCGTCTGGACTGAGGTGGGGGGAAAGAAGAATTTCTGAGTGCTCAGCATACCTCAGCCTTTCTTTCAACATCTTGGGAATTCACACAGTTATTTTCAGTCCCCCTGAGGAAAAGGGAAGTTGTGATGCACAGCAGTGAGTGTTGTTCCCATTTATAAAAGCAGGACGCTGCCATACAGAGGTGGTATCTTCCTTCCTTCCTTCCTTCCTTCCTTCCTTCCTTCCTTCCTTCCTTCCTTCTCTACAAAAGTCTTGAATATCTATTTTTTGAAATACTTTAGATCCAAATTTGACCCCCCCCCCCCGCCCTCGGGAAGGTTCTCTGTCAATGAAGACTCTCACTCCATGTAGGACCCCACTAGAAAATACACTCCTTGCACATTGACTCCAGTGCGTGATGAAAGGTGTAGGGTCTTGTGTTCTTTCACTATGCCTGCCTCAATCAGATATAGCTGTGTGTAAGTCTTTTTTTCCTTCTGAAGTTTGGATGATTCAGAGATGACTTTAAAGCCCTTTTTCATGGTAATTATAATCAGAGTTCTGAGTGCATTTATGCATCTATAGCTTTTCTGTTGTACACTTAAATGGATGCCATCCAAAGTGTTTTGAAGGCTGATTTAGCTTGAAGAGTTTCTAAAACCCATTCTTGTGCTTCTAGCATTTTCAGCAGCAAGGTGTGGGAGTTGATCTGGTCATAAATGACTGTGGTGAGTGGACAAATTCAAAGCTCTTCACTGTGTGAAGACAGTATTATTTCCTCTCCACTATAGAAGCATAGATTTTCACAAAAAATAGCCTCATACTTGCTCCTTGTAGGATATTAGATGGTACTACATAACCAGTGTATCAGGAATGAAGGCTCGCTGAGTTAGCCGGCATAGAGTTTGGAGGGTGGGCAGGGAAGGCTCACCAGGAAGAGGTTAGAGCCCATTGTGGTCCCGTTTGCCTTGTGTGGGCAGCTGGCATGCTACAGGCCCCGGGGTGCGGCAGGGAGCTGCCTTTTTGGACACAGCATTACTTAAACATCAGAGGGCGTTTCGTGCAAATCTGAGCAAGATTAAGGGATCGGGGTTGCACTGTACCGTGAGAGAAGATGAGATTAGCTTTCCCCAGCTAGAAAGACTGGATACATTTTAAAAAGTATTTTAACCACAGGGATTTCTAAGTTCTCCTGGAATCTATTACCATCTATTAGCTCCTGGGGCTTTGAAGCACTGACTGCTTGAAGATATGGCAGGAACAGGGTGACCTGCTTTCCTTTGTGGTGGGGTTTGAAGACCAAGGTGCCAAAGGGGCCTGGAAAGCCTCCCCCAGACCTGATGATGGAGGTAGGGAGGTATTGCCCAAAGCCACTTGCAAATCAGGTGGCTCCGAGGTCTAGACTAAGAAGTGCCTTAATCAGCTTACACTGTCACGTTTCTACCAGGATGACAAGAGCACTTAAGACCTTCTGTTTGGAAAGTCAGAAGCAAATGTTTCTGCTTCAGCTCTTAATTCACGATGACGTCACTCCCCTTGCTATGCAGTTGTATTGAGGAAATCAGCTGATATTCTTTTTCTGCCTGCATGAAGGTGATATTAGAGCCATTAGTGATTCTATGAGCTTCCCTTCACTTGGGTCATACTTTTGCTACAAGACAGAGTTGTCAACGGGTGACCTCTAAGCGTCTGGAAATAATGACAGTAGCGGTCATTATTCCATATGTCACCCATCTGTATGGGCTTGCATTCTCCACCTTATTTAAAATTCACACGCAATAATATGAGGACCCTCTGACTTGACATCCATTGAAAATATATTTTAAAACTAAATTTATACCGTAAATTTGTATTTTACAATTTGAACTTTTTTCTTTAATAAAGAAAATTACTTTTTCCTTATTATATAAAGGAAAAATTGCCTGAAATTCATGCCTTTGTGATAACCACCAATAATATTTGGGTGCCTATCCTTTCATCTCTCTCTCTCTCTCTCTCTCTCTTTCTCTCTCTCTGTGTATCTCTTCCTCTATACAAACACAGTGGAGGGGGTGTGTGTGTATGCAAATAATTCTTCATAAATTAGATCCTTATAAACATTCTGCATTTATTGTGGATATCTTTTAAAAAATATTGTTTGTTTCTGCCCTCCCTTCACATCCACGACTCCCCGACTCTACTGTTGAAACTAGGTGTTGAACAACCTAGTTGATTTATCTATGTATCTCCACATTTCTCTCCATATATTATACAGACATTTACAAATATATATATGTTTTGTTTTGTAAAAAGAGGCATCCTCCAAAGCAGTGTTAGTCATCAGAATCCACATTTATCCCCAACTCTAAATAGTGGACAAGACATTCTGCAGAAGACTTGCTGTAATATACTTTGGATCTTCCTTCTCTTACTGAGCAGTACCTCAGGAACTTCGTTACTGAGATGGCTTATCTCACTCATTCTCTTTAGTGACTTCGTAATAAGACGGGGGGGGGGGGGTCACAGCTCCACCTCATTCTTGTTTTCCATTTGCATGATTTTCCATGATAAATGCATGTGCCATTTATCAGTGAGATGTTCTCTCCACAATGGATCACAATACTCACTTTGTCAAATAGAAGCCTCTATCTATGAATATTGCCAATGATCAATGGTTGCGGGGGTTTCCTCCAGAAATGATGCTGGGATTCCTTTCTGGGCTCTCCAGTCTGTTCAGTTCTGTTATTCAGTCCCATGCCATGTCTGTTTGTTTGCTTGCTTTGTTTTGTTTTTTAAGATACTATTTATTTGTTAAAGAGCAAGAGCAAGGGGGAAGGGACAGAGGGAGAAGCAGACTTCTTGCTTAGCAGGGAGACTGACACAGGGCTTGATCCCAGGACCCTGAGATCATGACCTGAGCCCAAGGCAGATGCTTAACCAACTGGACCACCCAGGTGCCCATCCACGCCAGGTTTTTATTTTAGTCGATTTAAGTCTGGTATGGCCCTTCCCTCATTATTCTTTCTCAAAAATTTCTTGCCAGTCTTTGGACATTTAATCTTGCCTAAACAGATAACTATATCTACTTTAAAAAATTTGGGACTCTAATCGATATTGCATTAGATGGCTGTATGAATTTTGAATTCCTTTTCTTATCTCTAATCTTTCTTTGCCTTTTGGATGCTAGTATAATGCTATTATATTCTCATTGCAAATATGGAGAAAAGCTCTAAACTTCTAGCCACCTGATCAATCTCCTTCATTGATTCTAGTAGTTTTTATTTTTGAGCCAGAGTAGGAATTTCTGGGTGTATAAATGTACCATTGGCAAAAAAGGAAAATTTTATCTCCCCATCTGCTCTGTTTATATAGACTATTTTCTTTTCCTCAGTGCACTGCTGAAGTATAGCAGTAAGAGCAGATATCCCATCTTATTCCTGGTGTTGTTTAGAATGATGTTTGCGGTTGATTTTTGATAAATAGATACTTTCATACTCAAAAGGTTTCTTTCTATTTATATTTTCCTCAGAGTTTTATTAAAAATGGCTGTTAAATTTTACCAACTTTTTTTTAGAAGCTATTGATGTAACCAGCCACTTTTCCTCCATGCGTTTGTTGCTATCATGAAGGATGTGGACGGATTTGCTGGTGGAAACTCTACTTGATCACTGGTAGTATTCATTTCACCTACTTTGGGATGTGCTTGCTAATATTTTACTTAGAATTTTTATAAGTAGGATAACAAATAAGCAAATATTTCTAAGTGGGATTGCTCTGTGGTTTTCTTGTACTGCTTTTATCAATTTTGGTTTAAAGGCTAAACCAGTTTTATAAAATGGATTTAAGGGCTTTCTCTAGGTTTCAATAGTCTTAAATAATTGAAATAACATTTTTATTCTTTGTAAGTTATCTGGAACTGACTGTAAAATTGTCTGTTTCTGCTCTCTTTCTTAATGTTAGGAATTTAACCACTTTCCCTATTTCTCCTACGGTAATTGGTCTATTTGATTTTCTATGTGAATCAGTTTTGTTGATTTATGTCTTGCAGAAATTCATATCAAGAACTTCAGAATGCATTTGCTTCTTTTTTTCCCCCCTTCTCTTTATTTCTTTCTTGTTTTCTTTTATAAAGAGAGAGAGAGAGAGAGAAGGAGGGAGGGAGAATGGGAGGGAGAGAGACAGGTAGGGGCAGAGGAAGAGGGAGAGGGAGAATCTTAAGCAGGCTCCATACTCAGCGAAGCTTGATGTAGGGCTTGATCTCACAACCCAAGACCATGACCCAAACCAAAATCAAGAGTCGGAGGTCTAATGGACTGAGTCACCCAGATGTCCCCTCTTCTTTTTCTTTTTTCTGCCTCCAGCCTTGCTCCTACCCAACTCCTGCATTTCCTTTCCTTCTTGACTATGACCGTTACCCTTGCAGGCTGTCTGTTCTTTCAGGCTTTCCCATCTAGTTAACATGCTCTCCGTTATGGTATCCATAGTATCTTAAATTTCACAATATATTTGCAAGATATACTTCTTGTCACTATTCTTTCTACTTTCCCTTTTCCTCTCTCTGGAGGTCTCTGCTCTGATGCATTTTTGTTGCGTTAGAGTCCTTCCCAATATTTTTAACGTATGAAGCATGGGGTTTATTTATTTTTGAAATGTTGCAATTCTCCAAGAATTTTCTTTCTATTTGTGTAAGCCTTGGAAAGTTTAACTCACCTGGGACTTTATCTCCTTATCTGTAAAACGGCAGTACCAATAACGGTAGGAATATTGTAAAGATTAAACACATTAGTGTGAGTATTCTGGTCATCAACTGCTATATAATGATCTACCCCAAAACAGCAGTACAAACAACAACTTATTATCTTTTTTTAAAGATTTTATTTATTTATCTGAGAGAGAGAGAGCAAGTGAGAGAAAGAGAGAGCATGAGCAGGGGAAGGGGCAGAGGGAGAAGCAGGCTTTCACTGAACAGGAAGCCCAACCCTGGGCTTGATCTGGGACTTCAGGATCACGACCTGAGCCGAAGGCAGACATTTAACTGCCTGAGCCACCCAGGCACCCCAACAACAATATATTATTATCTCTCATGTTCTGCAGGTTGGGCTTGGCTGAGCCATTCTTGTGTGGTCAGAATCAAATAGCAGCAGGGGCTGGAATGGTCTGAAGATTCAGCTATGCTTTGTGTCCAACATGGCTTTTCTCACCCACATGCCTGTTTTCCTCATACAACCTCTCCCTTCATCAGAAAAGCCTGGCTTTCCTACATGGAAACTCCAGGAGGCAGAAAGTGCCAGTCTTCGTGTTTCGGCTCAGAGCTGGTTCAGTGACACTTCTATCAGATTCTATGAGATGGGAGACTAGACCCCATCCTGAACTGGCATGAATGAGAGGGAGGGAAGGAATTAATGGGAGCCACCACATAGACAAACTATCATGGTAAGTGAAATGCATAGAATTGAACCTGGGACTGGATAAGTGCTATATGAATATTAACTCAATGGTACTGTTGTTGTGGTTATTAAATTAATTTCAGTATTTCCTGTTACTGTGGGAGGTAAAAAGATATCTTGGATGGTCACAGAATTCAGGGAACGTGATTCTTACCTCTCAGTAGTGT